>NW_026294771.1:0-595029 GCF_026119805.1 Tympanuchus pallidicinctus
GCTATGGGGTGCCCCAAGACCAAACCTCCCCCCTCCCCCCCATCCTTCCAGTTCTCCCCTTACGCTGTGACCCCACAGAGACCCCTCTGCCCTATGGGGTGCCCCAGAACCAACCCCCAAACCCCCCCACGCCGTGACCCACAGAGACCCCCCGCACTTTGGGTTACCCCAAGCCACCCCCCTCCCCAACCCCCCCCTCCTCCACCCCCCCCTCACCCATCATTGTTGAGATCTGCCAAAGCCACGGCGCTGCCGAAGTAGGAGCCGACCTGGCGGCCTCGCAGCAGCCCGCTCCTCTGCAGGTCTGCTGGGGGCTGGTGCTCAGCAGGTACACAGCCCAGTGTGCTGATAGCGGGGGGCTCCGGCCACCACCGTCACCGCCTCCTGCTGCAGCACCCCGCTGCCCACCTCTGCTGCGTAACCTGCAGCCAAAGCACCGCTGCCAATCCCCCCTGAACCCAACGCCGCTCCCCTCCAACCCCCCTCCTCCAGCCCTGGGGGTCTCCCAGCCCCTCTGCGCCCCACTCCCACCTCCTCCAGACCCCCCCCCTCCAGACCAGGGCTGCCCCCCACCTATGTAGGTGTTTGCCGTTCTTCTCGTTGGGGTAGGAGAAGTCGTGCAGGTCCCACGTCTCCCGCTGCAGCATGTAATGGTACCTGCAACGGTGGTCAGCCCTCCTTGCAACCGCTGTACCCAGCCTGCAAGCTGGTGCACGTGGCAGGATGCACGCACCAGAACACACAGCTGTTTGCATGCGTGTGCAGTCCTCACCACACGGAGGTGCAATCATGCACCAGAACATGCCACACACCTGCATCTTACCCAGCACCTCGCCCTACAAAAGTGCACGGATGCATCAGGCCATGCACGTCTGCACCCTTACATCTCCTCGTGCAACTCCCCACCGTGCAGAAGTGCACATCTATGCGCCAGAGCACTCCTGTCTGCATGCTTGTGCAACATCTTCACCTACAGGAGTGCACGCATACGAAACAACACGCACCCTTACATGCTTGCATGCTTCTTACCATCCATAAGTGCACACACATGGATGCATTTGCATGCCCATGCAAACTCTCACCATACAGAAGTGCTCTGGGACACGGACATTTGCACGCGTGTGCAATATCTTACAATACAAGAAGTGCACAAATGTGCACCACAGCTCGCCTGCTGGCACGCCTGCGCAGCGTCACCCCGCACAGAAGCGCATGCATCAGCCCATGCACGCGTTTGCACACACGTGCAATGCCTTCAGCACCCAGAAATGCACACCTGCACCCTCATGCAACGCCTCACCATCCAGGAGTGCACGCGGGCAGCAGAGCGCATGCATCTGCACAGCTGCACATCTGAGCACAAAGGACGCACGTGGGCATGCACACCTTGCTGCCTGCACCGCACAGAACCCGCGTGCACCACACCAAGCCTGCATGCTTGCACAAGACCCCGCCATGCAGCCTCGCAGTGCAGAACACACTCAGCATCCCCACAGCAGCACCACACAGGGCTCAAGGAGGAGCATCACAACCCCCCCTCCCCCCCATACACACACCCTGCCAATTATAGGCTCCAGGTGCCCCAAAATAGATGATGTTGGCAGTGAAGCCAGCGCTGGCACCCATCTGGCACATGCCCGTCTCTTCGGCGTCCATGTTGGAGTTGCACATCTCGTTGTGGTACGTCTGCCACTCGTCGCTCAGATCCAAGCTGAGGTCGTTGCCCCGCACGTAGCAGCGCCCAACCATGCGCCGTTGGTCCTCGCTGCCCGACCACAGCACTTTGGTGTAACGGTGAGCACACGCCTGCAGGGACAGCCCTGGGATGAAGGGACCCCCCCCCACCCCCATCCACCCCCCTCCACTCCCATCCACCCCCCATCCACCACCCTCCACCCCCCATCCACCCCACTCTCATCCAGGGTGACCCCACAAGGCAAATGGGGGTGGTGACCCTGCAGCCCTGGGATGAAGGGTCCCCCTCCACGCACCCTCCACCACCCTCCACCCACCCTCCACCACCCTCCACCACCCTCCACCACCCCTCCACCACCCTCCACCACCCTCCACCACCCTCCACCACCCCTCCACCACCCTCCACCACCCTCCACCCACCCTCCACCCACCCTCCACCCACCCTCCACCCACCCTCCACCCCCCTCCACCCACCCTCCACCCACCCTCCACCCACCCTCCACCCACCCTCCACCCACCCTCCACCACCCCCCTCCACCACCCCCCCACCCCACCCCCCATCCACCCCCCATCCACCACCACTCTCAGGGTGACCCCACAAGGCAGATGGGGGGGGGGTGACCCTGCTGCTGCCCCACAACAGGAGGGCATCAGCCCTGCAAACTACAACTCCCAGCATGCACTGCTGCTGCCAGCCCTCAGCGCCTCCCCCCTCCCCAGTGCATGCTGGGGGCTGTAGTTTGAGCCCATTTCTCCCCCCCATTCCCCTCGGTGCAACAGCAACCCCAGGGGGGCAGTGCACAACAGCTTCCCTCCCCCAACCCCAGCACCCAGGTGTAGAGACCCCAGTTCAGGGGGGGGTCACAGCTCTTTCTCCCCCCCTCCAGCACCAATAGGTCAGACCCTCACCCCCCATTTCTCACCATGGGGGGGCACTTATGCAAAGAAGTGCAGTGTAGGAGTGCAAGGAACTGTTGGTGCACACGTGCAAGGAGCTGTAGTGCAAGCGTGCAAGGAACCACAGTGCACGTGTGCAAAGAACTGACACATGCAAGGAGCCACGATGCACGCATGCCAAGTGCTGCACTGCACGTGTGCAAGGAGGAACCACGGTGCACGTGCCCAAGGACTCGTGGTGCACACGTGCAAAGAGCCACACTGCACATGTGCAAGGCACTGCAGGGCAGACGTGCAAGGACCCGTGGTGCACGTGCCCAAGGAACTGCAGTGCGTGCATGCAAGGAGCTATGGTGCATGTGTGTGTGTGTGTGTGTGTGTGTGTGTGTGTGTGTGTGTGCACTCACCAGCACCCTGCCAGCTGGCTGCCGCTGGCTGGCCACTGTCACCCCCAGCCACATGTCCTCAATGATGTACTTGTCGGGCTCACCTGGGAGAGCAAGATGTGAAAGTGGGGGGGGGGGGGGGACCCCTGCACCCTCCTCATCGCCCCCAATCCTCCAGGGCAGGGGAGGCCGATGTGAGGGCACATCCTGGGGGGTTTTAGGGGGGGGTCTCACGCACTTTTCAGCTCGATGTCGAGCCGCTCGCAGTCGCTTTCGGAGGGGGAGAGGGGACAGGCATAGACAGCCCCCGTCCTCGTGCCGTTCTGTGGCTCCTCATCCTGAGGGGCTCCCACCAGCAGCCTGGGGGGGGGGGAAGGGGGGCAGAAATGGGGGAAGGGGTGACGTTGGAGGAGGGGATTCATCACTCAGGAGGGCATCCAAAGAAGCACAGGATGCTCACACCCTTCCCCCCCCCCAAAAAAAATGCAAACAGGTGATGGGGTCACACAACCTGCCCACAGCCCCCCCCCCCCCAAGCTCTGAGCAGCAGCCCCAATGCCACAGCTATGTGTCACTCTGCAGGCCATGCCAGCCAGCCCCCCCCGTCCCACCCCACAGACTGGGGGGCACTTAGGGGTGAGTCAGCCCCCCCCCAGGCTCTCAAGCATCGCAGCTGAGTCACAGCAGTGCCACACGGTGTGGGGAGGGGGGGCACGTTGGCACGCAATGCACTTCCCCAGGTGCCACAGCAACAAAGGAGAACTAAAGCTCCCCCCCCCTGCCCCCAACCCCGCAGTGATGCACAGCCCTCACCACCCAAAGGTGGGGATGGGTGGGGTGCAGCACCCAGCCCTAATTTTGGGAGGGTGGGGGGGGGGACGGGGGGGGGTGCGGAAGGGCAGCCCTTCCGCTGGGAAGTGCAGAGGACAATGGGGTGAGGAGGAGGCAGAGCCACGCGGTGCCAGCGCAGGAAGCTTTGTCCCCAAGGGTGGGGGGACGGTGCGAGGTGACAGCAGCACCCAGGTGCAATGAGTCAGGCCGTCCTTGGCTGCCCCACTGCGCTGCTGCCCCACGGGTCCCATAGAGATGGCATAAGGGATGCATGGCTGCCATCCCCCCCCCCCCCACACACCCCAACCTGGCAATGCAGCGCGGGCGCACCCAGGCTGTGTGCTGACTCAAAGCCCAAACGCAGGAGGAATGTGGGGCCCCAGGCAGCCCCGGCATGCTGGGACAGGCAGCAGGCCAGCAGGATGCTGGGGCGGGGGGGGGGGGGTACAGGGTGCAGGGGGGGGTGAGGGGAAAGCAGAACTGCCTGGCTGCAGGACAGCCCCCAAAATGAGGAGGGGGGGGGGGGTGCTCAGCACTGTGGGGTGCTCACATCACCTGAGGGCACATGGGGATGCTTGGAATCAAGGTGGGGGGGGAACTCACCTAATTCCACCCCCCCACCCCTCCTGAGGATATCTGGTGGGGGGGGGGGGGGCAGGGGGCACAGGGCACCTCCACGGAAGTGACTCAGTGTGCTGGGTGGTGACTTGGGATGGGGGGGGGCAGGAAGCTGCTGCCATGGCTGTGCTTTTGTGGGGGGGGGGGGGGCAGTGACATCCCCCTCCCTCCTTGGGAAACTGATGATTGGGGGGAAGGAAGGGGGGCAAAGCGCCCACCCCACCTCATTGCCTTCAGCCCTGCAAGCCCATAGCAGCCCAAACTTGGGAAGGGAGCATCTGGGGGGGGGGGGCTGCCCAAAGGAGGAGTTGTGGAAGGGAAAGGGACAGTTGTGGCACTGCTCCATAGGGAGCTGGGGGGGGGGGGGCAGCGGAAGGGGGGGGGGGTCCCAGTGCAGGCGGGGGCTGCAATGGGGCTGAGCCAAGGCCTCGTGCTCAGCCTTTCCAGCTGAGGGAGCAGGGATGGCCAAGAAGGGGGAGGCTGGGAAAGGGAAGGAATGCAAGAGCTGTGCCCCAAACTAATCTGCCTGGCTCAATGGGGGGGGGGGGGGGGGGGGGAGGGTTGGCCTCAAACCCCCCTTAACCCCATAGCATAGCCACACTTGCAATGAGGTCTTACAACAGCTTCCCCCCCCCCCATTACAGCCCCCAGCAGCTGACTGTGCTGATGCAGGCATGCGGGGGGGGGGGAGGGAGGGGGGGGGAGGTCCCAGAGCATCATCCCTGGGCACAGCCCCCGCCAGGAGCTCTGCCAAGCACTGCTCCCCCCCCAGCAGCAGCAGCAGCAGCTCCTAAATGAGGGGAACCATATGGCTCTGAGCGGGGAGGGCACAGGGAGAGCAGAGCTGGAGTGAAACAGCCCTCAAAGGGGAAACTGAGGCACAGCAATTTGGGGGGGGGGGAGAGAGAGGGGGGGGCACCCACGTCACTCTCTGGCCAAAGCAGCTCCCTTAATCTCCTGGCCAACCCCGATAAGGCTGCAGGAACGCAGCGAGCAAACAGAGCAGTGCTGAGAACAGCCAGCCCACAGCCATGGGGACACCTGGCCATAGGGATGTGTCCCCATAGGAAGGATGATGAGGGGGGTGGGAGGGGGCTGGGGGGGGGAAGTTTTGGGCATCGTTCACCAGGTGGTGGGGAGGATGGTGCAATGAAATACCCCATTGCACGGGGAGGATGGGGTCAGGAAGTGTCCCCACGCTGTCCCCACCCTCTGCACCTGCACTTTGGAGCCAGCAGCGAGCAAAGGGCGCAGGGCAGGAGCCCACACCCTGGTGATGCTCAGAACTGGGGGCTGTGGAGCCAGATTTCCCCCCCCCCCCCCCCCCCCCCAATCCTCCTCTTCCTCCCTGCTATGGGGCTGCAGCATTGGGAGAGCATGGGGAGGGGGGGGGGGGGTTGGGGCCACAACTGCAGCCACAGGGCTGCAGGAAGCGGGGGGGCCTATTGCACTGCATGCCCCCACCAGGAGCAGGGGGTAAGGGAGGGGGGCCTATGGGGAGATAGAGAGGACCCCCCCCCCGGGATAAGGGTGGGGGAGGCGCTCAGGGTTTGAGGATTCTGCTCAAAACAAAGATTCCTCCCCAAACCTGTTTGCACTCGTCCCACTTCCTCCTCCTCCCCCCCCCCCCCCCCATAGCGCTGCCACCCCCACACAAACAGCACAGGGAAGCAGAGGCATGCAGCCCCCCCACCCCCCCCTCCCCAATCCAATCCCAATCGGATGAGCAGAGTGGGGTGGGGGGGGGGGTCCTATGGGAAATGGAGCACACAGCCCCCAGGGTTTCACATCCCAAAGGTGGCAGAGCACAGAGCCAACCCCCCCCCCAAAAAATGAAACCCATAGGGACAGAGTGACAGCTGCTGTCACCAGGCGAGCCGCTGCGTCCCCATGGGGACACCCAATGCCCCCCCCCAGTACAGAAGCGGGGGGGATTTGGGGGCGGTTTGGAGGGAGCAATGGGGAAGGACTTCTGATGGGGTTGTGGGATGGGATGTGGGGTCCAGGGGGGTGGGGGGTGAGGAGGGGGACACCCACTGCCCCGTGTCACCACTCAGCTGGGACGAAGCCGGGGGGGGGGGGGGGGCGCACTGACCCCCCCCCCAACCCTCCCCAGAGAGCAGCAGAGCAAAGCCGTGCAAACAACCCCCCCCCATCCCCCCTCCCATCGGGGGGGTGATTTCAGGACAACCCAGCCCTGAGTTCCGGGACCACCCCCAGCCCCCCCCCCGCTCTATGCACTTAAACCCCAAACCTCACCCCTCAATCCCCCCCATAAGGGTAACCCCCCCCCCCCCCCCCGTAAGAAATCATACCTCAGGACCCCCCTCCCCCAACCCTCCATCCCAGGACCCCCTCCCACATACAAGCCACGATCCCGACCCCCCCTCAACCACCCCCCCGCCCCACGCACAGGTACCGCTCCTCCCTCTCGTTCTGCCGATGCAGCGCGACGGAGAAACCGAAGAAGCCCCGCGTCGCGCTCCCCTCCTTCAGCACGGGGAAGGCGGTGTCCAGGTTGAAGGCGGCACAGGAGCGGAGCATCGCGCACAGCCACAGCAGCATCAACGCCGCAAAGCTCCTCGCCATGGCCGGAGCCCCGCCAACCCGCACCTCCCCGCACCCTGCGGGGCAGCGCCGGCCCGGTGCGGTGCGGTGAGCGCGGGGTACGAAAAGGGGCGTGGTCAGCAGGGGGGCGTGGCCAGGAGGGGCGCGCACCCTTCCGGGCGCTCCCCTTAAAGGGGCCGCGCACCCCCACCTTCACCCCGCCCGCACCTGCGGAGGGGGCGGTCCGCGCATGCGCGGGAGTGAGTGAAGGAGGGGGTGTGCAAGCGTGCAAGCGTGCACCTGGGTGTGTGCACACCGGGGTGGGTGCGAACACCTGGGCACACCTCAG
Source organism: Tympanuchus pallidicinctus (assembly GCF_026119805.1). Classification (NCBI taxonomy): domain Eukaryota; kingdom Metazoa; phylum Chordata; class Aves; order Galliformes; family Phasianidae; genus Tympanuchus; species Tympanuchus pallidicinctus. The sequence continues at coordinate 7,324 of NW_026294771.1, forward strand.
CGTGCGCACCCGGCAGCGCTCTCACCCAGTTGTGCGCACGAGGCGAGCAAAAAGCCGAGTGTGAAATTGCACACCTGTGTGCGACGCACGGCTGGCAGTTGGGTGTGCAAGCAGCCACTCATACAAATATACGCCTGGATGTGCGCTTGGATTTGGATTGCACGCTCGTGCATGCACGCTCCTGTGCACGTGCACCCCCGTGCAAAAGTGCACCTGGGTGTGCATGCACTCCGTGTATTGCACGCTTGTAGGTGCACGGTCTTGTGCAAGCACGCTCGCAAGCTGAAACACAGCTTTGCGTGCACGCGCGTGTGCGAGCGCTCACAGGTACAATCACCGCCCTCGGCATGCACACAACTGCGCAAGCACGCGCTTGGGTGTGCGTGCTCCCGTGCGTGCACACACACTCACGCTCTTGCGATCCCCCCGCTGTGCGCGCGCTGCAGGCGCGTGCACGCTGCCGTTCCTCTCCCCCCCCGGAGCCGCAGCCGTGCACACGCAGCGATTTGCGCACACAGGAAGAGGCGCAGACTCGGCCGCGCGCTGCCCGCTCCCCCCCCCCCCCGGTTCGCCCCCCAACGGGACCCCCGTGCCGACGCTCCCCAATGTGCGACGTCCAAACCGGGACCTCCACGGAACAGCCCCCAACCCCCCCTGGATAATCCCTGCAGGCAGGGATCGGACCACCCGCGTGCCCCCCTCCCCCCCCCCGCCCAGAAGCGGGACCCCCCCCATAGACACAAACTTATGGGGAAACTTATAGGGCAGGGTGCGGGGGGGCCCCGCTGCTGTGTGTGGGGGAAAGTGAGGCAGAAGGAAGCGGGGCTCGGACGCTGCGGGGGGGGGGGGGGTCGGAGCTGCTGGGACCGGGAGGGGTGCAGAAAATCCCCGGCCTCCCACGGCGGAACGCCGGGAATGTGCCGGCTGTGTGCCCGGTGCCGGCTCCCATCCCGTGGGCTCTCTGCCCGACAGCGGCCCCTCGAGAGACCCCACCCGTAAGGGGGGCAACACAGAACAAACCCCCTCCCCCCCCCGGCCCCGTTGCTTCCATTGGGTCCTGCGGTGTTTGGTGTCACCCCTGTTCTGCAGCCCCCTCGACCCCCCCCCATCCCTCCAGAGGCTGCGTGGGGCCCCGAGGTTTGTTTGTGCTGCGGGAGCCAAATTCCAGCCCTGGGAGACGCTCGGAGCCTCCCAGAGCCTCGCGTGGGGGCTGCGTGATCGGGGGGGGGGGGAAGTGGGGATGGGACGGACAGACGGAATGGAGCAAAGGGACGGGTGGACCCCTGCCATGGGAAGGGCAGAGGTCAGCCCTGAACCCTGCTAGCAGAGCAGGGGATGGGGACAGAGTGGGGATGGGGTCACACAGACGGTGGGGACGCTCTGGGGATGGGGACAGCGGTGTCACCGCGTCCCTCCCACCCGGTGCCACCCGTGGCTGTGTGTCACCTGGTCCCCAACCACACACAGAGGTCACCGGCAGCCCTCAATCCCACCCGTACCAGGAAACCCATCCCTCCAACGGGAAAAGGCCGCAGGATGTCCTGCTCCCCCCGCCCAATTCCCACCCGCTCCACCCCCCCGCCCCCCCCCCCCCCGGCACCGCTGTCACCCGTTCTTCAGCACCGCACGATGTCACCGGAACGCGTGACGGCAGCAGGGGACAAATCCCACGCACAGCACTGCCAGCACAGCCCCCGGCCTTGCCCCCCCCCCCCCCAGGGATCCTTGCCCATGTGCAGTGCCTTTGTCCCCCCCTCCCCCCATCCGCCCCCATTGCTCAAGGTGCTCACAGCCCCCAAATGTCCTCAGAGTGCCCCGAATGTCCCCAAGCACTGCGGGTTGAACCCCGTCGAACGATTTGTGTGGGGAGTGGAGGGAACCCTCAGCCCCCCCCCCCCCCGCCGCAACGCAAATCCTTTCTGGGGTGGGGTGACCCCCAGCTTCCCTTTGGACCCCCATAGAGGAGGGCTGGCACCCCAGGAAAGGCATTTCCCCTCCCCCCCACCCCAAGGACAGGGGTTTGCACCCAAAGGAGGACCGCTGACAGCCGAGTTGGGGGGGGGGGGGAGGATGGTTGGTTACCCCCCAGGGGTGGTTTTATCACCCTATTATCGCCCCCACCCCCGAGGGGGTTAATTCGGGTGGGGGGGGGAGGAAGTGTTTGGGGCTGTAATTCCCCTATCGGCCGCTAGATGGCGCCATCTGATAAAGGATGCTGCAGGCTGGGGGGGGGGGGGCATTGGGGACGACCCGCCCCCATCACTCCGCTCTCCCCCCCTCGCCCCCTCGCTGATGTGACAGCAGCGGGGACACGAGGGGACTCGTGAGGACACGGGCGGACTGTCGTGGGCACTGCTGAGATTCTGTGTGTGGGGGGGGCGCTGTTTCCAATTGGGGCAGGGGCTGGGGGGGGGGTGAGATTACAGGGGACATATTGGCTTTGGATTCCGGGGCAGCTCTGCCAGGACCCCCCCCCCCCCCATACACACACACACATTTAGAGACCCCCAGCTGCCCCACATCAGCTCAGAGAACCCAAAATGGACCCCGCCACCCCCCCGCCCCTCCTCAGGAAGCTCCTCACTGCTGGGCTTCAGCCCGGTCCGCAGCTCCCAGTCCGTCCCAGTCCCAAACTGGTTCAGCGCCGCACGTAACGCGCAGCTCCCTGACCGGCTTTTCCTGCTGCAGGATCCGTCCCGCAGCGGCACCCAGCCTCGCCGGCAGCCCGGCCGGACCGACGGACAGGACCGGACCTGGGGGTGTCCCAGCGGCTCCTCAGGTCCTTGGGAATCCCCCGGGGAGGGCAGACGGCGGGGCTGGGCCGCACCCAAGCACCTCTGTCCTCACTGAATTAATTTGCCCAGTTCAAATTGCAGTTCCCATGTGGGGAGTTGAGCCCGGGCTTCGTGCAGAGTCTGGGTCACACAGAGGGGCTGGCTGCGCCCTCTGAAGCAGAGCTCATGGGGTTCACATCCCATCCCATCCCATTTCAGCCCATCCCATCCTATATCCTAAGCTATCTACCCCTATCCTATCCTACCCCCATTATTCCATTCCATTCAGTTCCATTCTATTTTTCTACTTCTATTCAAATTCCTACTAATTTTGTTCACTCTATTCAATTTATACTTGATTCCTCTTCTACTCTATTCTGCTACTATTCTACTCTATTCTACTCTATTCTATTTCTATTATACTTCCACTATTCTGTTCCATTCCATTCTGTTCTACTTCTCCACTTCTACCTACAACTTTTGCTATTCTATTTGTTACACTTCATTCTATTTATTTTATTTCTATTCTGTCCTACTAATATTTCCATCCTATCCTATCCTATCCTAGTTTTGTTTCACTTCCACTCCACTCCACTCCATCCGTCCCATCCCCATCCCCATCCCATCCCCATCCCATCCCATCTCCAACCCCATACCCACCCCATCCCCATCCCATCCCATCCCATCCCACCCCATCCCCATCCCATCCCATCCCATCCCATCCCATCCCCATTCCCATCCCCATTCCCATCCCATCCCATCCCATCCCCATTCCCATCCCATCCCATCCCATCCCATCCCATCCCCATTCCCATCCCATCCCATCCCCATTCCCATCCCATCCCATCCCCATCCCATCCCATCCCATCCCATCCCATCCCATCCCATCCCATCCCATCCCATCCCGTTGCCGGCAGTGCCGGGATTCGAACCCTCGCCTCCCTGCCCTTGCAGTTCCTTACGGTGGCCACCAGGTGGCGCCATTGCACCGCGCCGCCCTGAGGTGGGAGGGCACGGCGGGGGGAGGGTTTGGGGGGGGCACACAGCAATATTTCTTTTAACCCCCAAAAAGCCGCAGCCGGGCTTCAAACATTTGCCCACCCGCCCTCGAGCCCCCAGCACCTCTCAGGGACAAGGACCTGCCAGCATAGGGGAGAACCCCCCCTACCAAAATACAACCCCACCTCCCTCCCCCCCCCCCATCCCCCTCAACTCCCCCTCCAACTCCTCACCGCTGTGTTGGGGCCTGAGCCGGCGGGGCTCTCAGGGCAGTGCGGGGGTTCAAGGCTGGGAGACGGCTGCAGTGTGCTGGGGGGAGGGGGTGGAAAGCTGTGGGGCACGGAGGTGGGGGGGTTCACCCTGTGCTCTGGGGATGGAGGGGGACACCGGGATCTGTGGGGAGAGGGCGCCCCGTCCCTGACCCCAACCCTTCTCCCACTGTTATCCCCACCAAACACCCCCCAGAGCGACCCCGGGAGCCCCGAGCAAAGATCCCCAGCAGCCACATGGCCTCGCTGTGCCCCCCGCCCCCCCTTCCCAAGCTCCTATCCGTGCCGTCTCTCCTTCACCCACTCTTTGTTGTTTCTTGCGAGAAGGAAAAAAAAAAAAAAAAAAGAGAGAAGCCAAACCCCAAACCAGGAGGCAGGAGCCTGTTTTGCCTCCCAGGCAATATTTCTGGAGCCAATCGGAATGCGCACCCACCCTGCCCCGCTCCCTAATTAAAGGCTTTGGAGCAGGGCCGCCCGCAGCTCTGGGCACACACTCACGGGTCGCCTCTCGGCAGGAGCAGATCGGGGTACGTTGTGGGTAGAGGGGGGTCCCGGGCGGGCTGCAGCCCCCCGAGCTGCAGCGATGAGCGGCTCCTTCGACAAGAAACTCTCCAGCATCCTCACCGACCTGTCGGGCTCGCTGAGCTGCCATGCCTCCTCCAAGGACTCCCCGACGCTTCCCGAGTCCTCCGTCACCGACCTGGGCTACTACAGCGGCCAGCACGACTTCTACCCCGGCCAATCCTACGGGCAGCCCGTCGCCCATTACCCCTACCCCCAATTCAACCTCAACTCCATCGGCGCCGGCGGAACCTATTCCCCCAAATCTGACTATTCCTACAGCCCGTCCTACCGGCAGTACGGCCACTTCAGGGACCAGCAGCTCCCGGCGCAGGATGCAGGTATGGGGTCTTGGGCTGGGAGCTCTGCTGGTTCTCCGTTGGGAGAGCGGATGGGAGAAGCTGTGACCCCCCCCAGATGGGCGGCAGAAGTTGGGGATGGAGGTTGGGGGCTGGTGGGATCCCGATGAATCGTCATAGGGAACGTGGTAGGGATGGCAGCTGGCTGTCGTGGGGATCCCCATGTACTGCTGTAGGCTTCCCAACTTCTTGTTGTAGGGATCCCAGTATATTTTTGTAGGGAATCCCAATGTATCGCTGTAGGGATCGTCGTAGAGATCCCAACCTGTTGTTGTAGGGCTGCCAGTGTGTTGTGGTAGTGATCCCGATGTTTTTTGGTAGTGATCCCGATGTTTTTTGGTAGTGATCCCGATGTTTTTTGGTAGTGATCCCAACACGTTTTTGTAGCAATCCCCACCTATTTCCATAGGGATCCCGATGTATTTCCATTGAGATCCCAATACATTCTCATATGGATCCCAATGTGTTTTTGTAGTGACCCCCAAATATTTTTATACAGATCCCAATGCATTTCCATAGGGAATCCCAATATATTGCTACAGGAATCTCAATGTATCACCATAGGGATCCCAATGTATTTTCGTAGCAAACCCCAACGTGTTTCCACAGGGATCCCGATGTATTGCTCCCCAATAAGGGTTTAGGGCTGGGTCTGCCCTGCTTTGCTGCCACGCAGTGGGGTGACCCGGCTTGCTGTGGGGTGGGGGCTGCACGGGGACCCTTTGCCAGCCCCATCCTCACCCTGCTGCTCTGCATGCAGTGTCGGTGAAGGAGGAGCCGGAGCCCGAGGTGCGGATGGTCAACGGGAAACCCAAGAAGATCCGCAAACCCCGCACCATCTACTCCAGTTACCAACTGGCGGCCCTGCAGCGCCGCTTCCAGAAAGCCCAATACCTGGCCCTGCCCGAGCGCGCCGAGCTGGCGGCCCAGCTGGGGCTCACCCAGACCCAGGTAGGGCTGAGCCCCCTCCCCGATCCCACCTGGGGGGGCGGTGGGGTTGGGGTCAGGGCCGGATCCCACCTTGTGAGCCCCGAATCCGTGCGGGGTCGGCGCGGCTCGGTGTCCTTTGGGTGGGAGCTGGGAGCGTTCGGGAGACCCCTGGATGTGGGGAGCCCTGGGGTGGGCGATCCACACTTGTAGGGTGCAGGGAGCCCCGGGTTTCGCCGTGCAGAGCTGATGCACAGCGCTGAGGGAGGGGACAGAGTGTTCCCCTGGGGACGAGGGGCTTTACCCCCTCCCTGTCAGCACCCGCATGGACAGATCGCTGGGGGTGGGCTCTCAGGACTCCCCCATCCCAGCTCCGTCGCCCCCCGCCCCACTCCCCCTGAGTGGGCTTCCCATTCCCAGAAATAGGCATTTGGAACGCCTGCGAACTTGTCGGTGCGCTGCCACGTCAGGTCGAGCTCCATAAAGAACGGGTTTCTCTTTCCCCACGCTTCCAGATCTTCCTCCCAGCTTTGGGACCAAAAGCTTCGCTTTCGGGGCTTTCCGGCCATGGGGACAAACCCGACCTGGCTGGCGTGACAGCCACCCCACAACCCACCCCATCCCATCCCCGTGCCCTCCCTGCCTGCAGGCCGGCGCCGGCGCCCTTGTGCCGCCCTTGGCGGACGCTCCCCAAACTCAACCTTCCTCCTCCTCCCTTGGGCGATGAAGCAATCGGGGACAACTCGGCAAAGGGCTGACGGAGCGCGTCACCCAGAGGGACATCCTGTTTGGGTGACACCGCCACTCCCCGCACCCCGTCCCCAAAGGCTCACAGCCTCACCCAACGCTGGGACGCTCCCGACGTGCCGGGCCGGTGTCCCGTGATGCCTGGTGCGATGGCTTCACGCAACACCCACGGCTCAGAGGCGCTGCACGCCAAGCGTCCAGGGACCCCGTGGCACCCACAGCGTTGGTGACATTCAGTGCTGTCCCCACAGCGGCCCTGTGACGCCCTTAACGTGGGCTCTCGGTGCACGGCGTGTTGCGTCTCTCCAAAAGAGCCGCCTGACGGCTGCCTTGCCGTGCTGGCTGTCCGTGGTTCCCCTCTCAGTGTTGGCTTCCCACGGTTCGTGGTGTCTTTGGGGTCCCTGCAACAGCGACTCTGTAAATCGCTTCCCCTACAGCGCACGGCCCCTTTGGGGTGTCCAAAATGCAGTTATCAGCACCGTGCTGTGCCTGGGGTCCCCGTGGCACCCGCATCACAGGCGGCTTCCATCGGTGCGTCCCCGTGGTGTCTGCAGGGTCCCTGTGGCACTCACATCAAGTGGCTTCCCATGGGGTCCCCATGGCACCCAGATCATGGGAAGCCACCCACTGGGCCTGGGGACCCCCAGTTATTCCCGTGTCATGGGTGGCTTCCTACAGCACGTGGCACATCTGGGATCCACATCACGGGTGGCTTCCCATGGCTCTGGGGTCCCCATGACACCCATATTGTAAGTGCCTCCCAGTGCTGCGTGCCGGGTTCCCACAACCCCACACCACCATTCCCTTCCTACGTTCCCTGGACCCCCACATCCCACCGTCCCCCCCCTCCATTGCCATCCACCATCCTCTCACCCTGTCCCTCCCCCTCCAGGTGAAGATCTGGTTCCAGAACCGCCGCTCCAAGTTCAAGAAGCTCTACAAGAACGGCGAGGTGCCATTGGAGCACAGCCCCAACAACAGCGATTCCATGGCCTGCAATTCCCCCCCATCGCCCGCCGTCTGGGACAGTGCCTCGCACGGCAGCGCGCCGGGACGGACCCCCCTGCCACAGCCGTTGCCCTACAGCCCCTCGCCCGCCTTCCTGGAGGAGCACAGCCCCTGGTACCACCCGCAGAGCCTCGCTGCCCCCCACCAGCCCCCCACCACCATGCACCACACCTCGCCGGGGCCGCCCCCCAACCCGGGCGCCGTCTATTAACCGCGTTGGGCAGAGACAGTGCAGAACTCCTTCTTTTCCCTTTTTCTTTTCCCCACCGCCTCCCCCCTCCCCCCTCCCCCTCCCCTCGATTATTATTATTATTATTTTTTAAAGTGTTCCAGGACACTCGTGTACACACACACCCCTATGTATCTACTTCTATATCCTCTCCTCTCCCGGCTCATCTCAGGAACAACAGGGACTGCAAAGGGTTGAACTCGTGAGCTCTGCGCCCAGGGGACACCGCCGCCGCCCCCCAACAACTGCATTCCCCCCCCCTCCGACCCACAGGAGAGACATTTGGGTGACCGTCACCCCACCTCGGGGTCCCCGTGGAGCTTGTGGGGCGCCGTGTGGGATGGAGACATGAGGACCAAAGCAAGGTGCCACCCCCACCTGGAGCAGGGGGCACCCCGCACCCTTACGGCACCCAAAATCCAGCGCCGTGCAGGGACCAAGAGCTGTGGACTATGGGTGCTCCATGGGGTGTGGGTGCACCGCAGGGCTGTGGGTGTTCTATGGGGCCATGGGTTCTCCATGGGGATGTGGGTTCTCCGTGTGGCCATGCGTCCTCCATAGGTTTTCCATGGTGCAATGGGTTCTTCATGAGGCTGCAGGTGCTCTATGGGGTCTCCATGGGGGGCCGTGGGGTCTCCATGGGGTCGTGGCTTCTCCATGGGGCTGTGGGTTCTCCATGGGACCATGGGTTCTCCATGGGGCTGTGAGTTGTCCATGTAGCTGTGGGTACTCTATGGGGCCATGGGTTCTCCATGGTTTCTCCATGGGGCCGTGGGTTCTCTGTGGGGCTGTGAGTTGTTGGTGGAGCTGTGGGTTCTCCATGGGGCCGTGGGTTCTCCATGGGGCCGTGGGTTCTCCACAGGGCCATGGGAGCTCTGTGGGGCTGTGAATGTTCCATAGGGCTTTGGATGATCCATGGGGCCAAAGGCGGCTTCGCAGGACCCCGACCTTGGGGACGGCGCTCAGACGACGAGGCGGTTATTTAACAATTAAAAATATAACTAAAAAAAAAAAAAAAAAAAATTAAAAAAAAAGGGGAAAAAAGGGGTGGGGGAGAAAAAGTATTTTAATATTTAAACAGTTTGGGAACGGCTTAAGTTATTTTTTTTTTGAGAGAAAAGTGGTGCAAAGCGTCTGTTTTCTCCGAGTGCCTCCAACGCTGTCCTTTAAGCTAACAGGGAAGAGGAAGGCGTTTTTTAAGTGAACCTCCACGCATTTAACACGAAAACAAACCAAAAAAGCCCCCCCAACCCCCCCCCCCCCAAAAAAAAAAGAAACAAACAAAAAAAAACTTTACTATTTTTTAAGAGAGCGACGCTATTTTTTTAGGAAGAAGTGCCGTTTTAAAGATGTGTCCCTCTGCGTTGTACAGCCCCCAGGACCTTATTTATGTTGCCTTATATATATATAGAGGGGGGTGCGGGGGGGTGGGGGGGTCAGAGTGTACATAAGGTTCGTTTGTATAAAGCTGATGAAACCCAAAGCGCTCCGTTCTGCTGTGTGCTTTCCTGCTCTGTGGGTTCGGGGTCTCCTGCTGCTTTTTGGGGTGTTGGGGGGGGGGGGGGGGGTGGGGGTGCTTGGAATAAAAGTGCTTTGAGTTTTACTTGAGGGCGTCCCACCGATGTGTTTGGGGGCGGTGGGCAGGGGTTGCCCCATTTGTCAGAGGGGGGTTTTTGGGGGGAGGGGGGGTGTTGGGGGTTGAATTGCTGCGCACTGAGAGCGTTCTGACCCTGGCTGTTCCCAATTCTGCTTTGGGGAACCCAAACGCACCCTGGGACCTTTCACATTATGGGGTCCCCCCCCCCCCAGCGCTCCCCACACGACCCCCATCCACACCCAACGTCCCTCTGCCCATGGGTCGCTGCTGCCCACACTCAATATGGGGCCAATGGGGACACCCCAAATATGCCCATACCCCCAACTCGGGTCGCTGCTGCCCCTACTCAACGTGGGGCCAATAGGGACACCCTAAATATGCCCGTATGCCCCCCCTCCCCAACCCCAAATCCATCCCCAAACAGCACCCCGATGGCTGCAAAGGGTTAAGGGGAGCTGCCAGCCCCCGGCCCTCAGTGCTTGGGGTTGGGGTTGGGTTTGGGGTTGGGTTTGGGGTTGGGTTGGGGCTGTGTGCGCATCGCAGCGGGCAGACATGCTGGAGACACGGAGCTGCATTGAGGGGAGAGGGGGGGGAGGTTGGGGGGAAGGGAGCAGCGTGCTGCGAGCTGCTGGTGCTTTGGGGTGGTTGGTGTCGTGTTGTTGTTTGGTGTTTTAATTTAGAAGAAAAGGAAAAGAAAGAAAGAAAGGAAGAGGAAAGATGACATCTCTGTAGGTTATCAAAATGATGGGTGCAGCCCTGCCCAGAGCTGAGCCCCACTCCCCGGTCTGGGGGTGCACACAGAGATGCTGTCCTGCTGTGGTCCCTCCTGCCCCACTGCTCCATTCCTGAAGGATCCCTGTGGGGCTGGGGGTGGGGGGGGAATCTGTGGCAACAGCAGGTGGTGCCTCCTGGCTGCTTTCCCCACCTGCAGCATCACCAGCGCAGGGCCTGGAAGTGCCCAAGATCCCCAGGAAGGACCTGGAGAACCCTTCCCCATTCCTCCCTTCTTCCATCTTCCCTCAAGTGGGACCAACCAGCACGGGGGGGGGGGGGGAGCAGCCCATTGCCCCATACCCCCCCCCATCACCCATCACTCAGCCTGCAAATAAAACAACCCCCCTTCCTCGCTATACAGACAGACCCAAACGTCCTCCACCACCACAGCATGGCACCAAGATGGGGACGTGGCACGACCCCAACCCCACAGAACGGGCACAGGTGGGCTGGGGGCACAACTCCCAGGCCCCACAGATGCAAGCTGTCGTGCACCCATTGATGTCCCTACACAAACCCCAGCGTGCAGCCCCCCAAACTCCCCCCCCCCCCCCCCAGCTCTCCCTGCCCCATTGCAACACACTGCTGTGTTGCATCACCCGCTGCCCCCACCCAGCACAGTGCTGGCTCTGGGCTGAGCCACGCGTGGCAGCGGTGTGGGATGGAGTTGGCATTGGCCATCGAGGTGCTGTGTTGGGTTATGGGGTGGAAGGGGACGCGTCGGCTCACTGTGATGGAGATGGGAAGGGGACACAGCGCACGGTGCCCAAAGCTGCTCTGGCGCCGTACAGAGAGCCAGTGGTGGTGGAGGGAGGGGGGGGCACCAACAAATCCAGGGGAAGGACATGCAGAGGGGATTTCCTCCCCCTCTTTGGGTTAATCCTGAGTGCAGCAGGCTGTCTGAGGGCTCCCAGCCCCATAGAGGATGCTCCTGACCCACTGAGAGGAGTGCAGAGCAGCTGCAGCAATGCTGGAGGCGCTGCCCTTCTCCCAGCACACAGCATGAAATGGGTTCCTGCGCAGCAGAAAGGGCAGCAGAGCCCCCAGCCTTCCTCTTCCTCCGGGGTGCAAAGCCCCATTTCCTTTCTTTGCAGCCCCACGACCTGAGCAGAACGTTTTACACCAAAGGAAACACGTCTGCAGGCAGGTGGGGACACCCAGAGCGTGGCACTGTGATGGATGCACTGCAGCCACACATCGCCGCTGCGTCCCACCCCACCTGCATGCAATACATGCAGGGATGCAGCTGCAATCCTGCAGCCCAAGGTGGGGATTGGGGAAAGCAAGGAACAGCCATAAGGTGTTTTCTAGCCTCTGGGAAGGAAAGGGAGAGGTTCCTCACTGGGAAACCTGCAGCTGAAGAACGTCCCCTGCTCCCCATACGCCCTCACTGCTGGGGCCAGGGGTCCCCAACCCCCCTCCTCCCATCCCTATTAAGGAAGACAGCTTCAATAGCTGCAAATTGCCCATAATTACCCCAAGGAGGTGGCGAGAAGCCCCTCACCGAGGAGCCTGGCTCCACAATTACGGTAATTGTGCCTCCATTTGGGAGCAGTGGGTCTGAAAATAGTGGCAGGTCTGAAAATAGTTGGGGGTCCCGCACAGATGTTAGGCTGGGGGGGGGTCTGGGGGTCCCTGGCCCCTGTTTGGGTGCCCCCACCTCACAGGAGCATTCTCCCCAGGCCACGGAGACCCTCAGCACATGGCAGCAGGTCGAGGAGCAGTCTTTACTTTACAATTGTACAGCCTGTTTATAACAGGGGGCACAGAGGTTCACAGATGGCGCTTATAAATAAAGCCAGGTCCTGGAGCAGGGGGTCCGGGGACCCCTCCAGCCCCTCTGTGCCCATGGACCTTGGGGCTGCAGCTTGGCCAAGTCCTGTCCCGCCCGTACCAGGGCTCTGTGCCGGGGACATCTCACTTCAGCCCACAGTGGGGGTCCCTGCAGACAGGGGTCGCCTTCCTCCTCCTCTTCTTCATCCTCCATTTGCTGGGGTCCCCCATAGCATCGCCCATCAGGGCTCGGAGGCACGTCCCCCCCTCGCTGGCCCTCCCGGATCCGCTGGGTGCTGCAGCCGTAGTGGTGTCACATCATGGGACCACGGGGCACGGAGTCCTGAGGGTGAGGCTGATACCAGGCTCCAAAGCTGCTGATGTAGTTGCTGGGGGGCAGTGGGGGCCCTTTGCCTGGCACAGGGATGTCCCAGAGCGGGGGGATGCTGGGGGAGCAGGGGGACAGCGAGGAGGAGGTGTGCAGGTGCTGCTCCCCATCGGGTGCGCTCGAGCCCTGCTTCATGATCTTCTTGTACTTGGAGCGCTTGTTCTGGAACCAGATTTTGACCTGTGGGTGAGAGTGGGGTGAGCAGGGATGTGGGGAGGGTGGCACCGGTGAGCAACGTCCCACCCCTCAGGTACCACGACTTTGCAGCTGTTTCATCCCCCACCTTAGGAGTACACCTGTGTGGGGGTCCACGAGATGAACCCAACCCTGTGCGAGCCACTAGAGAATCCACCACGAGGAGCTGGAGGAGACGACGATACGGGAAACAGGGAGAGCAGAGAGCAACTCGAGAGCCTCCAGCCCCGTGCGTCCCCACGTGTGCCCCCAGCTGTGCCCCCCTCCAGCCCAACCCGGGCGCAGGAGCACTGCTGGGGCGCGGCGCGGTGGGGCCCGCAGCGCTCTGCTCGGGGTGGTGGCCCCACTCATTCCTCCCCACGGTCCCCCCCGCGCTGTCGGCAGGTTCCCACTTGCCTCCTCTTCCCCGTCTTTATGAGCTCGCTTCGCCCCTGGCTCCGGGCTGCACCGCTGCCGCCTGCCTGTCTCTCCCCATCGCCTTCAAAAACCCACTCACCCCATCCCGCGGCGCGGGGCCGCCCAACGCCGGGCACGGCTGGGCCAGCAGCCAGGCTCCAGGGCTGGGAAAGTCCCTCTGCCTCTGGGAGGTGCGAGCAGGGGCACCCCAAATCCCACCCGCAGGGCCCCAGCGGCGCCGGCTGCACGGCACGGCTCCAAGGCGCCCCGATCCGGACTCGATCCGTGCGTGCGCCACAAACGTCCCCCGGGGAGGCGCTGGGTGTCGGGGTCGGGGGGCTCAGCCCTACCTGGGTCTGGGTGAGCCCCAGCTGGGCCGCCAGCTCGGCGCGCTCGGGCAGCGCCAGGTATTGGGTCTGCTGGAAGCGTTGGTTGAGGGCCTGCAGCTGCAGGCTGGAGTAGATGGTGCGTGGTTTGCGCAGCTTCTTCCCCTTGCCGTTGAGGCGCAGCTCGCCGTTGGCCACTGGCGGAGGCTTGTTGGGTTCTTGGGGAGGGAGAGGAGAGGAGAGTCAGTGGGGACAGGAGGGGAACCACAGCGCTGTGGATGTGCTGTGCCTGGGGGGCTGTGCTGTCAATGGGGGCTGCGCTGTCCCTGGGGACATTGGGGACTGCAATGGCACTGGGGGCTGCCCTGCCCCGTCCCTGGGGGCTGCGTTGCTCCTTGGGGCCGTTCTGTTAACAGGGGCTGTGTTGGCACTGCTGAGCCCCACCACCGGGGCTGCGCTGCCCCTATGGGTGCCCCATCAGTGGGGCTGCGCTGTGGAGGTTGCTTTGCACAGGGATCTGCCTCTGCTTCACCGTTTCATTCAGAAAAAAAGTGAATGAGGTGGAGGGATGGCGCCATTCATTCAGTACTGCTCGACCCCCACAGTAGGAAGGTGACAGCCCCGTGGCATGCATGCTGTGAGGGGTGGGTGGGGGGACAGGGCCCTGCCAGGCGATGGGGGGTGGCTGAGACCCCCATCTCCCAGGCAGCCCTGCTCTTTGGGTTCTGTGTCACCTCCGAGCCCGGTGGTGGCTCTGAGTATCTGCGGGTCTTTTGGGGACATGGGTAGACGGCGGTGACAGCACAGCCTCTGCTCTCAGAGAGACGCTGGAAATCAGGAGCGTGTGCAGCCCCGCACCCCCCACCCCGCTGCCTTGGGAAAGGGCTCAGCGGAGCGTGGGACCCCTCTGCTGGGAGCCCTGGGGGGAGAAGGGGAGCTGGAGAGGTGGCGGTTTGCTTTCAGCTTTGGGGGAAAACAGACGGCAATTGGGATGCGCGCGGCAGGACCGAGGGGAGGAGCTGCGGGATCGGGACAGCCGGGGCTCTGCAGCCCTCCGGGGGCTTCCCGCAGCCTCGCACCCACCCACCGCCGTGTCTTCCCTCCCTTAGGACTCCCCCCCAGCGGAGGTCCGAGCCCCCCGCTCGCTCGCGCTGCCCACGGGCCGCCCCGAAGCGCTTCCGACGGTTGCGGGGCGGGGAGCGGCAGCGCCGCGGTGCCTCGACGGGGCGGGACGGGACAGAGAATGGGAACGGGGATGGGAACCGGGATCGGGACCGGAACCCCCCGCGGCCGCCTTACCTGCGTCCTGCAGCCCGGCGCCGTGGGCCAGCCCGGCCGGGGGATGCTGGGGCGGGTAGGGCAGGTAGGGGCCGCCGTGGGGCGGGGGGGGAGGACCGCCGGAGTAAGGATAGGAACCGGGCCGGCTGTAGGAGGAGAAGGGCGACGGGTCGTGCTGGGGGTGGCCGGCGGGGTGGAGGCCGTGCAGCGGGTAATGCGGAGGAGAGGGGTGGCCGAGCTCCAGGAAAGAAGTTTTGGATGGGTCGGAGCCCAATAAGCTCTCGGTGACGGAGCTCATGGTCATGGCCGGGCCGAACCGGACCGGGCCGGGCCGGACCGCCCTCGGAGCCCGCAGCGCCGCGCCCCGCAGCCCCCCCCGCCGGGCTCCGCGCTGCCGCACCGCGGCCCCGCGCCCGGGGGATCCCCTGCCCGCCCCGCCCCGCCCCCTGAGCCCCGCCCAGAGACGTCGCTCCCACCCCCCCACTCTCCGGGGCAGCCCCCTGGATGCCCTCCCCTCGGGGGTCTCCCCTCTGTGCCTCTCTCCCGACGCGGGGTCTCCCTGGCCGGCTGTGGCCAGGAGGGGAGATGGGAGGGGGACACCGCGACGTCCCCCTGCGTCCCGGACCTCCCCTGAGGGAGGGTCTTGTCCTCAGTGCTGGGCGCTGCTTTGCGCGGGGACCCGGTCCTTAGAGGGGACAAAAAGCGAATGGCAGCGCGTGAAGGGAAGCGACCCCTTGCACCTGGGCACGGAGGGACAAAAAGCACCGGGGTCACCGGTGTGGGGGCACAACAGGGATGGGAGAAAGCGCAGAGGTGGACAGAGGTTGGACGGACACGGACAGAGGGTTGGACACGAGACCTCATGCCTCGGTGCCTGCTGGCTGCAGGGGGACAACCTGCTGCACCTCTGCGGTTTGGGGACATGGTGGCACAGAGCCGGGTGGCTCACATCAGCGCCGCCCCACGAGGGCTTTGCCTGGGAGGAGGTGGCATTGGCTGGGGATGCTGGCAGGGAGGGTCCCCCATCCCCACCCTCCCATTAGACCATCTCCAAAACATGTTTCCATCTCGCCATCGCGACGGCTCTGAGTCACTCGGCAGCTCCGATATAAATAGCTGAGCTGCTCACTAACCCCCAGGCTGGGACCCCGCTGCTGCCCCGGGCTCTGAACCAAACAGCTCCTGCCCCCGTCCCATTCCCCGTTGGTCTTCTGCCATCCGCCTCCATCCTGACCTCAGGATCGTGCCCAGCACAGCTGGACCCATAGAACAGCCCCATTGGCAGGGGTTCTGGGCTCCCTATATGGAGCGTGGACCTGGGTCCAGTGCCCAGGGGAGAGGTGGGATCGGGCCCATACTTGAGCCCTCAGGGTGGGTGCTTTGGGTGGGTGGGTGCTCCAAAGGATGAGGGCTCCCATAGGCCATGCCCACCTCTCTGCTCGGATATTTTAAGGATAGGTTGGGCAGAGGGGACCTTGGTGGCATTTTTCACCCCTTGGGGGACAAGAAGAGCCTCACATTCCATCACCTGGCATGGCTGCACCCTTGTCAAGATGCTGGCATCCCTGTGCACGTTTATACGGCTTAGGATGGAAGGAGAGCCAAGTTCCCCCTTGGGCAAGGATGCCAAACAGGGGGTCTGGTCCCACTGCATCCAATGGAGAACAGATGGGTCCCCCCAGGTGGGGGTCTCCCATTGGGCAGCACCAAAGGCAAGCGGGTTTGAGGCCACCCTCTCCTCCCCAGCAGAACCTGGCCTCGCACAAACAAGATTTGGGGTCGGGCACCCACAGCTGTGCAGTGGAGCATCCCCAAACCCTGCAGTCTGTCTGTCCATCCAGAGCGGGCTCACGGACAGCTCTCCGCTCCACTTTCCCTCGCTTGGTTCCTTACCGGCCCCAACCCCTTGGGGGCGGAGACCAATGTCCCCAGAGCCCCACAGCCCCCATGGCTCCGACACCTGCAGGGGGCACACGGGGCAGCCTCGAACCCCGGCACTGGGGCTGCGAGGCGCAGCTCGCATTGCCTGAGCGGGGTTTGGGGTTTTAAGAGAACCCGGTGCCAAGGCAAATACATCAAATCATCTCAGATTAAATTAAAAAAATAAATCACAGCCGCGCTCGGGGCCAATTCCAAACCTCGGTGTCGGGGTTGGGAAGCGCTGATACACGTCAGGACCCGAGCGGTGCTGGGGAGCACAGAGACGTCCCCGCGTGGTCCCACTGCTCTGTGAGCGGCTCTGCTGTCCCCCGGGATGGGGAATATTGCAAAAATCCTCCCCCCCCCTCCCTCCCCATCCTCAGAATATCCTGCAAAGGAGAAGAGCGGAGTTCGGGTTTGTAGCTGCCGGCTGCTGATGAAAGCAGGAAGGATTAAAGGGGTGCAGGGAGGGAGGAGCGCGAGGAGGGGGGGGGAAAGGAGGGAGGGGGGGGGGGGTTGGAAAGGAGGGAGGGAGGGAAGAGCATGTGCCAGGTAACAAACCTCTGAGATCGCCCGAGATAAAGGGAGATCCCAGCAGCTGTAATTACGGCGCTGCAGATGGAGCGGCGCGGGGAAAGCCCGAAGCCAAGCGCAGGAGCTGCGGGTGAGCGGCAGCCCGGGGAGAAGTTAATAACACCCCGAACCGAGTGGGAGCAGACAGCCTGGCGTCTGCCCTCCCACACGCCATGCTGCCCTGCCGCCGCGCTAACGAACGCAGCGCTAATGAACCTCCGGCCCTGAGCCCTCCGAAGGCATTGCTGGGATGATCCCGGCTTGGCCCGGGCCTTTCTTTGGGTGGTTTTGGTGTGGTTTGGTTTGGTTTGGTTTTTTGTTGGGGGGAGAGGGGGGGAAAGGGGAGGAATGAGGGGATGCAGTAGGAAGGAGATGGGGATGGGGAGGTGTTTGGGGGTCGTTGGGGAGGATTGGGGAGGGAGGGGATATGGTGGGATTTATGGGGGGGATGCGCAGTGGTGGGGTGTCACACTTGGCTGGGACACAGGGACAGGGTGACATGGGGACACGGGGACATGGGGACAGGATGACACAAGGGCGGGGTGACACAGGGACATGAGGACATGGGGACATGGGGACACAAGGGCACAGGCATACAGGGACATGAGAACACAAGGACGTGGGGACATGGCAACATGGGGACACTGAGACATGGGAGCATGCGGTCAGGGTGACACAGGAACATGGGGACACGTGGAAACACGGGGACAGGGAGACACAGGGACATGAGGATACAGGGACATGGGAAGGCGGATGTCTGCATTCAGCGCATTCCCCTTTTTACAGAAGCCTGTGGTGGATTTGGAGGCTTGGTGACAGAGTGGTGCTCAGGAGGGGCTCGTCCTCCCCCACCTACCCCCACCTCCAGTCTATCTCTGGATAAAGGAGACCCAGCGCCGTTAACGAAGCACCTGAGATTAATTAGGGGGTCGTGTCTCGCCACGCACACAGCAGTGTCACACACACACGAGCATCACACACACCCCAGTGGGACGTGTGGGTTTGGAGAGGCACTGGGGACGTTCTGGTGGGTGACCTCGTATCCTTCCTAATTAACAGAGAGAAAATGAGCGGCGATGGGAATGTTCATGGCTGTTTCTTGGGGTCGGAGCCAACGGCGGGTGAGGGGCTGCCCCCCTAATTGTGCCCGCAGCACGCAGAGCCCACGGCATTCATTGGTGGAATGATGCTGAACAGTGCTCAGCTCAGCCCGGGCTCCAAGGGAAGGACGTACAGCACTGGGATGCAACCTGACAGTGAGCATCAGGCGTCACCTCAGGCGTGTGGGATGCTCTGCTGGGGATGGCTGCTGCCGTGTCATCATCCTGCTGCTCAGGACCAGCCCAGCATCACGGTCCTCATGCAGGACATGGGTCTGACAGCATCTCCCTGGGGGCTGGAGGTAGAGCTGCTGCCTTGGGGTTGGGGACACTGCTGAGCCAGACGGGGTGGTGTCACCCGCGTGTCCCCACGCCACTGGCAGCCTTGCAGGTGGTCATTAGTGGAGCTGACAGTCCCCACGGCACACTTGGAGTATTTACATCGCTGGGGAGCTGAGCTCCGGAGAGAGGCACGAGGAGAAAAAAAAAATGGTGACAGTAAATGTATAATTAAAGTCCCATTAAGAGGCGCCTATGAGTCTCTGAGGGAGCAGGGTAGACGGGATCGCTGCCACCCCGATGGCTTTCAGGTGCAAAAGTGTCCCCAGGAACAGCCGGGGGGGGGAGTTCCCCTGGGGAATGTGGCACTGCCAGGGTCTCTGTGATGCTGTGTGCTCCCAAGCTGGGCTCTGGTGTGGGAGGACTGTTCCATCCCATCCCACTGCATCCCATCCCATTTCCATCCCATCCCATCTCCATTCCATCCCACTGCATCCCATCCCATTTCCATCCCATCCCATCTCCATCCCATCCCATCCCATCCCATTCCATCCCACCCCATTCCATCCCATCCCATCCCATTCCATCCCACCCCATTCCATCCCATCCCATCCCATCCCATCCCATCCCATCCCATCCCATCCCATCCCATCCCATCCCATCCCATCCCATCCCATCCCATCCCATCTCCACCCCATCCCGTCCCATCCCATCCCATCCCATCCCATCCCATCCCATCCCATCCCATCTCCATCCCATCCCATCCCATCCCATCCCATCCCATCTCCATCCCATCCCATCCCATCCCGTCTCCACCCCATCCCATCCCATCCCATCCCATCCCATCCCATCCCATCCCATCCCATCCCATCCCCCTCCCTATCCCCATCCTCATCCCCATCCCTGTCCCCATCCCCATTCCCATCCTAAGCCAATCCCGTTCCCATCCCATCCCACCCCACCCCCACCCCCCATCCTATGCCATCCCATTTTATACCATTCCCATCCTGTCCCACTTCCATTCCCATCCTCTTCCATCCCCATCCCCAGGCTTTGATCCGGCTCAGCAATCCAGGAGGATTATTTCCTCCCCCACTGGAGGTGTCCCCATTCTGGAGGTGACACACAACATTCCCCTGCCCTCAGCTGTGCTGGCGTTGCCCCATAAACCAACTTAACCCTAATCCAAAGGTGGGAGCATACAGTTTGAAGGCAGTCCTGGTGGGAAACCCCACTGCTTTCCCCCACAGTGCTCACACCACCCTCCCATCCCGAGCCGCCCCAGCTCTTTGCATCACCCCATTAGTTGTGCTTCACTGGACACTGAATGGGGACTGGAATTCCTTAATCCACCTGTGCCCCGCGGATGAGCTTTCCCAGCCTGAGCCCCGTAACCCAATCCCACCCTGCACAAAGCCGAGCATCGCCCCACACAGCACAGCTGAGCTCCCAGCGGAGCCTTTGTTTGGAAAATCCCACCGGGTTCTGGTTCGGTGTTCCCAAAGTCCCATTTGGGAGCCCAGAAGTGCTGGTGGGTTGGAGCTGCTCATCACTGAGCAATAAAAGGCACCGAGAGAGGATTTGGAAATGTGGTGGGTTTTTTGTTGGTTTTTTTTTTTAGAGGAAAATGTTGATTCATTGGAAAGAATGATTTTTTTTGCCAGCAGTGTCTTTTCTCACTTTGACCCGGGCAGAATTTTTCTCATTAAAACATTACAGAGATGCATCCATCCCATCCCATAATAGCTATCAGCTCGGGGTTTGCTCCGCTTCTCGCAGCTCATCCAACTGCATTCGGGAGGGTGACGGAGCAGCGGCCTCACTTTCCATTCATCCTTGCCCCGTGCCCCAATGGACCACATCCCAGCGCCGATGGAGATGAGCTCATGGCCACGTGGGACGGGGAAGCACCACACGTGGGCTCCTCCAGTGCCAGAGCTCCCAGAGCTCGCCCACACCTCCTTTCCATGAGCTCAGAGTGGTGGGGAGGAAAGGACACGGGGCTGCCTGGATGTGTGGCATGGGAGTGAGGGGCGGCCCTGCGGACAGCGTTGGGTTGTCGAGAGCGATTCGGATGGAGATGATGCAGAAAATGAGTCTGGAAATGGGTGAGGGTTCACGTCCTGTGTGCTCTCAGAATCGTAACCAGCACAGATCCTTCACGTTGGAGGGTTTTTTTCCTTGAAATACCCATTTTCTGTAAAAATACACAACCAAGGAGCCAGCTATGCTCTGCGCTGACCCACTGATGGCCTTTTGGGAGCCCTGGGGCCGGGTCGGGCAATCTGCCTTTTGGGAAAGGAGCGTTGAACGTTATTGTCAGCTCTCTCCAAAGGGCACCAGGCATGGGAAGCGTGAATTCCTCCAGCCCATGAGAACTGGACTTCCACACCACCTGGACAGAGGAGCAGAGGAGCACACAGGACGCGCACGCTCACCCGGCAGCCCGCTGTGCGTGTCGCAGCAGAGTGCCACGTCCAGGGTGGCCGCGGTGCGGGGCTGAGCTCAGCCCAGCTGCAGCCATGGGACACCAAGGCTGGCGGCCAATGCCCACTTTCCATTTGCTCCGACTTTCCGCCCCTGCATCCCCCCACATCATCCCCGTGAGTAATAGGGAGCGGCCGTCCTGCCTGGGCCAACGGGGACGGGGCCACCGCGGCCATCCTTGGCTCTGGCAAGCAATGAGGAGGAGGAGGAGGAGGAGGAGGATGAGGAAGGCAACTCCGGCCTCTCCATTTCCTCTTGGCCACCTGGTGTGGTTCAGGGTCCCGTCCTGACACGGCTGGAAGCCAGCCAGCCCCGTTAGTCATGCAAGGAGGTGGGAAGGCTGGAAAGACCTGCAGCCCCACTGCCAGGGCGGGCAGCACGCCTGGGCCTGGAGCTGTCATGCTCAGTGCCACAAAGGAGACGTGAGGGGGGAGATGGGACTCGTGATCTCTCACCTCCTGGAGGGTCTCTTGGTGGTCTCTACCCCTTTCCCTCTGATCCCTCCCTGTCTGCATTGTGCCAGTGGCACCACCTGGTGTGTGCCATCCCACCTCGGGGACCCCTTACGGGTGCCTTCAGCTTTGGGGCACACAGAGCAGAGGTTTGAGGCTGGCACAATGCAGGTGGTGCGGGGACAAATAGGAGGGGAATCAACTCTGTGAAAGGGGAGATAACAGCAGGACGAGGGGAAATGGTTTGAAGTTGAGGGAGGGAAGATTGAGGTTGGATATCAGGGGGAAGTTCTTTGCTATGAGAGTGGTGAGGTGCTGGAAAAGCTGCCCAGAGAGATTGTGGATGCCCCGTCCATCCCTGGAGGTGTTCAAGGCCAGGTTGGATGGGGCCCTGGGCAGCCTGGGCTGCTATGAAATGTGGAGGTCGGTGGCCCTGCGTGCAGCAGGGGGTTGGAGCTTCAGGTCCTTGAGGTCCCTTCCAACCCTGGCCATTCCGTGATGCTGTGATTTTGTGACAAAGGCTGCTTTCCAAGCACACAGCTTTTACAGAGCTCACAGGGCTGTGGGTGGGGAGGAACAAAAGCCCTAAAAACAGGAAGAAAAATAACACTGAGCACCTGGAGGCACCGGGGATGGAAGGATCTGAGGGCAGTGCCTCCCCACAGTCCATCATCTCCAGGCTGTGTGCTGTCCTCTCTTCATTATTTCACTGGTTGCATCGCTCCAAGCTCCAGTTTAAGGCTCCCATCCTTCTCGCCATGGGCGTGCAGCACATCTTGTCTCTGCTGTAGCTTCACTTCCTTGCACACCGTGTCCCCTGAGCAATGGCAAATCCATCGACATCTCCATGCCTTGGAGAAGCGTGCTGCCATGTTCCTGCATCCTCTTCCTTATTTTAGGGCCAACATCATCACATGGGGTCTGCACATGGTTTAGCATTACATACAACATGGTTCGACCACACAGGCAGCATTGACAACAAAGGCAGAGAGGAAGACATGGGTGTTTCCCAGTGTGCTCCTCCTGCCTCAGAGCCAGGCTGGTTCTGCTCGAGAACCTCGGTGAGATGCAGCACAGATGGAAATGTGCAGAAGCTGTGATGGGTCTCAGCCACCCCTGTGGGATGCGGGAGCACCGTGCTGCACTCCTAGGATGCGTCACTTTGGGCATCACCTGAGAAATCTCCTCAGAGCATTTCAGACCATGGGGACGGCGACGACACGTGAGCACATGAGTGCTGCTGTATGAGTGTGTGTGCTGTCACCCCTGATGCTTCGTGATGCTGCAGCTGCTTTGCTGAGTGAACATGACACCAAGCTGAGCGGTGCGGTTGGCACAGTGGAAGGAAGGGATGTCGTTCAGGGGGACCTCAACAGACTTGAAAGCTGGGCCCGGGTGAACCTGATGAGGTTCAACACAGCAGAGTGCAAGGTTTGGCACTTGGGCTGGAGGAATCTCAGGCATCCATACAGACTGGAAGGAGCGGTCCTCGAGAGCAGCCCTGCGCAGAAGGACCTGGGGGTCCTGATGGATGAAAAGCTGAACGTGAGCCAGCAGTGTGTGGTTACAGAAAGCAAATGGGATCCTGGGCTCCATCAGCAGAGGGGTGGCCAGCAGGGACAGGGAGGTGATTGTCCATCCCTGCTCTGCTCTTGTGAGGCCACATCTGCAGCACTGTGTCCAGGTCTGGAGTCCCCAGTACAGGAAAGACAGGGAGCTGTTGGAGAGAGTCCAGAGGAGCCACAAAGATGATCAGGGGACTGGAGCACCTCCCTACAAAGACAGGCTGAGGGAGCTGGGGTCGTTCAGCCTGGAGAAAAGAAGGCTGTGGGGTGACCTCATTGCAGCCTGCAGTGCCTAAAGGGAGCCTGCAAACAGGAGGGGAATCAACTCTGTGAAAGAGGAGATAACAGCAGGACAAGGAGAAATTGTTTGAAGTTGAGGGAGGGAATTTGAGGTTGGATGTCAGGGGGAAGTTCTTTGCTATGAGAGCAGTGAGGTGGTGGAACAGCTGCCAGAGAGGCTGTGATGCCCCGTCCATCCCTGGAGGTGTTCAAGGCCTGGTTGGATGGGGCTCTGGGCAGCCTGGGCTGGTGTGAAATGTGGAGGTTGGTGGCCCTGTGTGTGGCAGGGGGTTGGAGCTTCAGATCCTCGAGGTCCCTTCCAACCCTGGCCATTCCGTGATGCTGTGAACCAGCGAATGGAACCGCGGTGATGTTCGGCAGCTCTCCGCCTTCGCGCTCACCCCGCCGGGGTCCCAGCGGCTCCGTCCCCAGCAGCGAGGCCGGGCTGCAGGTAACGTTGCCATCTAGTGGCTTCCCCACCCCGAGCTGGGAGAAAGCGCTCGAGATATTCGGGCAGAGGAGGATGGAAGAGGCAAAGCGGCTGCGCTGGCACCGACTGGCAGCCAGAGACACCCCCGCGGTACCCTCACCCTGGGCACCACCAGAGGATGCGATGGACAACCTGCAGCCTCCCTGCTCGACGGCAGCCCGTCGACCAGAAGCACACAGCAGCTCCAACACGCAGCTGGGGACCCGGGGCTGCTCTGGCAGCTGATGCCCATGGGTAGGGAGCACAGAGCCCGGAGCCCTCACACGCTGCCTCCAGGCCCGGGGGCAGAAGGTGGAGGCTGCGCTCCCGGAGCTGTCAGGCATTGGTCACCGCGGTGACAGAGCAGCTGCCTCTGGATGGTACCTGATGGGTGAGATTCCTGAGCAGCATCCTTCTTGACAGGGTTTAAGATCAAAGGCAGATGGGGCCGAGTACATGTGCAGCTCAGCCCTGTGTCGGGTTGGAACCCAGTGCAGGAGGGTCCCAGCAGCTCCCAGCCAGATGCTGAGCATGGCAGCATGCAGAGGGATGGAAATACCCACATAATGTGCTGCGTTCATACAGTGAGCTTTCCCAGCATCCTCACCCCAAAGGGGCACAGATCTTCCCCTGTTTTTCCAGCACAGGGTCCCATGGAGCCATCGTGTCAGGGGAGAACAGCCCCCTGTTGCCATCACCTCTTCACGTGGCATCACCTGCAGCTCTGCCCGTGCCATCCACATCCCAGGATGTGAGAGGGGAGAAGCAGGGCCTGCCTGATGCCCAGAGAGAAAGCTCTGCATGGCACAGAGCCACAACCAGCTCTGCACACTGAGGGCATGGGGGCTTGGGATCGGGTTTGGGATTCCTTCAGTTCCTGCACTGTAAACCCCAAAGGAAGTGGCCTGGGGATGGCTGTCCCTGCAGCGAGCTCCTGCCCATCCCTTTGTCACAGAATCACAGAGTCATAGAATGGCCAAGGTTGGAAGGGACCTCAAGGATCATGAAGCTCCAAACCCCTGCCACATGCAGGGCCAACAACCTCCACGTTTAATGCTAAACCAGGCTGCCCAGGGCCCCATCCAACCTGGCCTTGAACACCTCCAAGGACGGGCATCCACAATCTCTCTGGGCAGCTGTTCCAGCACCTCACCACTCTCTGGGTAAAGAATTTCCCCCTGATGTCCGACCTCAATCTCCCCTCCCTCAACTTAAAACCATTTCCCCTGGTCCTACACGTATCAACCCTCTCAAAGAGTTGATTCCCCTCCCCTCTGTAGGCTCCCTTTAGGTATTGAAAGGCTGCAGTGAGGTCACCCCGCAGCTTTCTTTGTCCTCTCACACTCACAAGCATTCAGATTTTCTCTGCACTTCATCCCCTTTATCATTTTAAAACTTCCTATTTTAAAACTCTCGTTATCTCAGCACTTCTCTACAAGCTTTATTGGTCCTGCCAAGACATCAGCAGCAATAATCTCATAGCAATGAACTTTGCCAATTAACCGGGCATCACTTTCACACCATTCCACCCTGCTTGGAGACGCTGGGACCGACCCTTCCTCCCCCAGCTGCCAATGCTGTGGCTGTGCTGGCAAAAGCTCCTAAGCAAAAGCCTTTTGCATCTGCCCTTCTATCTGCTCTCTGCATCTCACATGCACGGAGCCTGTGCCTGCATTCCTCACTATGGAGTCACCTTGTTTGGCTGCTGTCGGATCCTCCAGTTTTCTCTCCTGCTCTGGAAAACACACCCACAGGAAGGCAGCCTCCTCCCCTGGCCCCTGACAGCTCCCCATTCCCGCAGCGTGCAGCGGGGTGGTGACACTGATTATGGAAGAGGATGCAACGCAGGGTGTTCATCCCTGAGTGCCCAGGATCCTTATCTTGCCAAGGGAGAAATTAAGGTGAATGCAGAGGTTTGAAGCTGGGATCTTAAAGTTAGTGGGGGAACAAAATCATCCCTGCACAGCCTTCGGTATCGCATCGTCTGCTGCAGTTGTCCCTTGCCTGCATGGCTGGGCATCCTCCTGGGGATGCTACAGCTGCTCTGCCCAAGCAGCACTGTCCCCAAGCCCTGGGGGTCCTGCAGCTCTCCATACAGATGTGCCACTTGTCCCCCAGGCTCGGCAGACCCTCTGCTCACTGCAATGCATCGTGGCATCTCCTCTTCCCACCACACGCCGCATCCCTGGGCTGTGGTGCAGCAAAGCAGTGCTGGGTGTGATGCCAGCAGAGCACAGGGCATGTAGGCTGCAGGACAGGGCCAGGGCAGGGTGCTGCAATCCTGTCCTGCTCTGTTTACTTCCCCTCCCAGCTTTTTTGCAAGCTCCTCGGGGCAGCGCCTGTTTCTCAATAGCGCTCCTCTCTCCCGTGGCTTCTTTCTGCCACTGTGAGCAGATGCTTTTGCTGGCCATAGAGCCCTAAATTCCAGAACCTACAATCCCACTCCAGCCAGGATCCCATTGTTGATCCTTGAGCATTTCTGCTTGCACGGACTCAACCTCCAGAAAAGCTCTGACCCAATGGCACACGCTGGGTGAAGCTGAGCTTTCCCCACCCCTCGCGTCTTCTACCCCAGAAAGCTGTGAAAGACCCCTCAGTGCCCAGCTCCTGGAGCTTGGTGCACACCCAAGCAGCAGCTGAAGCCCATGAACAATCCCCAAACTCCCACCCAGCTTCAGATTTGGCTCCTGACCCTCATTCTCTGAGGGTACAAGCACAGCCCATGTGGAGCTGTCACCAGCTCACCAGCAGTTCCCCAGTGCTCGCTCCGGGTGCCAGTGGAGCCTGTCCTCTCCTCCCAGGGCTGCTTTGAACCTTCTCATGGTGGCCTCCAATGCTCCCATCTGGGGCTGGATGGAGGCAGCAATCATGGTATTGTCCCATGGTTTTTTTTTTTCAGGCTCCCTGGAAATTATCCGCTGATTTTTCTCATTTTCTAGCAGACTACGAAGCTCCAGAGGCAGAAATGATTGCTGCTTGCACGGCACCTACACGGCAGGGTGCAGCTTCGCCCCGGGGACTCCTGACTGCACCAGCAAGCTGAATAAATCAAGGATGTTATCAGATCATGAAGGCTGGAATTGACCCCTCAGATCCCCACATCCAACCCCAACCCACCCCACCATGCCCAATGGCCGTGTCCCCAAGTCCCCTCCAGGGTGGTGACACCCCACCTCCCTGTGCCGATGCTTTATAACTCTTTCTAAGAAGAAATTGCTCCTAATACCCAACCTGTCCACGAACTACACGTGCTGGCACCTTCCATGGAGCACTTCCAGCCAACCCAAAGAAATTGCAACGGAAATGGAGCATCCACGGAGGCCAAAGGTGGCACGGCTGTAGGATAACCAGGAGAGCACCCATCCGACACAAACAACTGTGACACGGTCACGCTTTCCACGCAGGGCCGGGTGTGATTAATCCCTGAAGCCTGCCAGGGAAGCGCGCTGCTAAGCAAATGCAGCCTTTGATGTACAGCTTGGGGATTGATGAAACCGAGGCACGTTGACGGCAGCGTAGCTGTAGGGTGGCCGAGGAGAGGAGGGGAGGAGCGGGCGTGCAATGAGCCCCAGTGGACTCAGAGCAATGCCTAAGGTACAGGGGAAGAGTAATAAGAAAAGATGCTACCAAAATTTAATTAAAAAAAAAATAAAAATGGGCCAATGAGTAGAAAGTGTTGTCCCAGGAAACTTCTCCTTGCCCAGGGGAGGTAGCGTGGCCAAAGGGTGGCAAGGTTGCCTGGGGATTTGGGATGTGCTCCAAGCAAGGCTGCTGAGTGGTCTTGGTCAATTTCCCTTACCTGCTCCCCTGTCTTGGTAGATAACAGTTGCTGGACCTAATGCACTTATTTCTGGATTTAGCCATGTTCAAACACAGGATCATGGAATAATTAAGGTTGGAAGGGACCTCTGGTTAGAGGATCAGGGTCTGAGTGCAGAGGATGACCTGATCTGGGGATTTCCTCTGAGTTAACCCAGTGCAAGGAGTTGCAGCAACTCGTGATTAAGACTTAGCGAAGATAAAACAGGGAAAGTAAGCTTTACCCACACTTCACAGGGAGCCAATGCCAACTGCAGGTGCAGCTCTGTGGTTTTCAGCCTTCTCCTGGTGTGCCCCAGCTGCCTCTTCCCAGTGTGATGCTTTTGAATCTTCAAAATAGATAGAAAACTGTTAGACAGTGAGGACTCAAATCCCAAACAGAATACATGGAAAATGGCTACAGCCTCTTCGTAATCCCCACTGAGTCCTGTGGCACAGCTTGCACTCAATGCAATAAGAAATACGTGGCTGAAGATCTGCATGGACAGAGGTTCATCTCCCACGGTGGCAGCAAGGCACAGTGAGTTCTCTTTCTCTTCCCATTGGAAGGATTCTCCACGGGCTGCTGAGGCCAAGGGATGAACCAACCCTTCCCAGACACCTGGAGTAACCCAGGGTCCCACTTCAGAACTCATTTCTCCACAAGGCAAAGTGTCAGCTCTCCTCGTTTGAGGGGATGCTTATGAGCTGGGATGGCGCAAACCGGTTCAAGAGAATTTGCTCAACCCATCAACACTCAGAGCCCGTGCCTGTTTCCAAAACAGCCTGTGGTTCTACAAAGGCTGGATGTCCTCTTAATTTCAAACGTTCTTCCAGTTTTCTTCCAGGACCAATAGGAAATGTGCTGAAACACCGTGAGAAAGCTTGTTCTTGTGGTTACGTCTGGCCCTAACCAGAAACAGAAGCGCCAGGAGGTGGGATGAGAGTGCTTGAAATCTCTCCAACTTCCCGTTACAAATGCTAAAGGTCTGCGTGCTTCAGATGAACTTTTGGATGCTCCCATCCAGCTTTTGATGTTTGCCCTTCCCTCACAAGTCGCTGAGAACAGCAAAGCAACGACGAGGGAAAGCGGCCCGGAGCAGCATTTGCCAAGGAGACCATGGAAGACCTTGGAGGTTGTTGGCCTTGCAGAGCCCATCAGTCCCCAGAAGCAGCCATGGCTGCTCAGCTCAGCCCTGGCAGCCCCAGCTCTGCTCCCTGCGTGTTGGCCCAAGAGGAGATCTGCTGGAAGTGCTCCTAGGATTGCAACGTCGTGCCTCAACCTGAGTGGTTTCAGCGGCTACACGTCTGAAGGGAATCTAGCCACAGTCCTGCAGTGATGGGGTTCAGATATCACTCATCTTTCCACTCACAGGATCTGGGATATCTGTTCTCCTTAGACCCAGCTCTCCATAAGGTTCAGTCAAGAGTTCACCTTTTGATCTGGGAAGGGAGAAGAGGAAGGAAACCCAAAGAGAAGGGAACCTCAGAGAGGAGGATCTGAACAGACGCTGGAAACGCTCTCTTTAACACCATTTTGAGTTACCTTATCCAACCTCCACCTTCAGCACCAGGAGATGCTGCAAGAGCCATGTGGCTCAGAGAGGCCAAAGGCCCCACGGGTGGCTCCAACAGCCCAAACCATGCAGGCGTTTTGGCATCTCACTCTTACGCAAGCATCAGGACCAGACTTCATGGCAAACAATTCAAAGCACCACCAGCTCCCTCTGCAGGATGCGGGAAGAGGGAGAGGTGACCTCCACCTGCTTCAGAGTAGCACAGTGAGTTATGGCTTGCAATGGCTGTGCTCTTTGTTTGCTCAGGAGGTGACCATCCTCCCCTTGGCACATCCAGCACTCCAAACTCACCCTCAAGAGGTGACCATCCTTCCCCTGACACCTCCACAAACTCTTCGAACTGAGCCCTGTCCCCAGATCCTATAGGGCTCTGGAGAGCAAGGAAGGTCAGCACCTTTGTGGATTTAACCCCAAAAACCTCAAGCTATGCAGCCATCCTTAAAGCAAAAGGACTATCAACGCTCCTGGAATTTCTCGTTCAAAACAATGCGTCACTCCCAGAGCAGGAGAGGGACCAGCTCTATGTGACTCGTCACCTGCCCAACACCCCTGGGCCAAGGTGGAGTGCCTGCCATGCTCCGGCCCTCTGCTTCCTGTTTGCTCTGCCCACAGCGCTCCTGGAATGGCCGGCAGTGCCCTTTCCTGTGCACCCAGGTGTCTTGTTTGATTAGGAACAGGTTACCTGGATACGACGCTTCATCAAAGGGAATCCTGTGTTGATGGCATCCCAGAGATGCTTGGTTAATTGTAGGTTGCTGCCTGGCTGGAGCCAGTTCAACCCCTGCCTCAGCTCTGTTGTGCTGGAGAGGAGCTCTGCATGCAAAGCGCGGGGGGAAGAGCTGTGAGCTTCCACCAGAGATGCCATCATGAAAATGTTGTGAGCAGGCAGCCCCAAAAACACCTTCCCTCTCCAGCCCGTGCAGAAGCCTAGCCAAGAAAGCAGGCAACAGAAGAGGCAGCATCAGCCAGCGGATGGAGCCTGGAGAACTGAGCTCTCCTTGTGGCTTTCCCACTGACCCGAATCTCACAGGCAACTTGTGCTGCCCCTTGAAGGATGGGACTGCCACACACTGCAAAAACATGGGGGCGTTTCAGATTATTGGCTCCAATTCACCGGCCGAACAGTTCCACGCTGACAGCTCCTCCTCCTGCACATTGCTGGACACATCACAAGAAAAGAAAGTGAAATTAATCAGAGTTCACGATTTGGAACAGCTCATGCTGCCTTGTCTAATTTTACTCTTTCCCAGGCCAAACCTATTCAGCCAAAGTACTTATTTAATTACTGCATTTTCTATAATCATCCACTCGCAGCCCATAAATGCAAGTAAGACACCAGGCTCCAGCCAGCAGTCACTGAGGAATTATGATGCGCTCAAAACAAAGAATTGCTCCAGTCCAGGACGACTGGCACCCCTGAGACATCGCTATTATCCAATTTTCACCTCTCCAGTAATAACCCCAACCTTTTGCATGAATACAGAGAAAGCCCTGGTGCTTGAAGTGTGAGATGCTGACGGCTCGATCTGGCTCTCGTTTAAACGAGAAGCGGTGGATTTCCCCATGGAGACAAACAACGTGGGATGAGGAGAAGCTGTGGCATCCTGCGATGCTGCCCCGAGTGGTGCTGGGACAGAGGTGAGCCAAGGGAATGGGCTGTTCCCCACGGCTGGGATGGGTTCACCAGCTGACAGGGACTGAGCCCTACTTAGGGAGAAGCTGCTGGAAGTGGCTCCTTCCAGCACCTGGGGATCAGCGTGATCCCAATGTCACACCCTCTGTGTAACTCATCGGGAGGGCGGAGGTAGGAACGGAGAGCGTTGAGCAACCACCAGCTGTTTCATTTTGGGAAGAGTTTCAGGATTTTGAAATTTCCAGCTCTTTCAGAAAGGGAAGAAAACAACAAAAAAATGATGTTGATGTTTCTCGCCATCCAAAGCTGGATGAACTGAGGAGGGCTCGCTCCCAACTCCATGCAGAAACCCAGAAACTCAAGGGCTGTCCAAATATTTTGGTTCATAGTTTGTCCAAATTCACTGCCTGCCTCCTTCTATGCTGTCCCACTTTCTACTCTGGAATGATTTCTTCCCAAATTTCATACCGTTTTGAAAAGATATTTCTTGCCAGCTTCTCATTGTAAATGCACCAGAGGTTCTTAAAGGCCCGGAGCTGCATGAATCCTACCAATTTCCCTTGCCTTGTTGGGTAACTCTTGAGATAAGACTTTCCACCTGAAGAGAGAAGTTGCCCAGGCGCACGGCTTGGGCCAGAAAGACTGAACATTTCAGATTGGGTCAGATAGCAATTGCCTCCAGCAGAGAGAAACACCTGAGTGCGTTACAGAGCCCTGGGATGACCATGAGTTGCAGATGGGATGTGGCAGAACGCATGGGCGTGGGTTATACAATCCTGGGATCAATTCTCCTCCGTGTTTCCAGCAGAAACTGGGTATTCCTTGTTTACCTTGATACCTTTGAGGTATCTCACCCGGAATACAGTGCATTATTTCCATCAAGAAGCAGCACCACGAGGGTAACTGGAGAGCCCTGGGGGAGGCTGCGAGACCTTGGCTCTCACAGGTGAATGGGAATGGTCTTGTTCTGCCTAAGGAGGGGCTCTGCCTAAATGCTCATGAGGTGGAAAAGCAACGTGGACTTAAAGGACAGACAGTGCGACGACAAGGATGAGTTTGTATACGTTGGACATTAATAAATTTAGGCTAGAAACCAGCAGGTTCCTTATCAGCCACTTAGCCTTTAATGTATGTGAGAAACGTCAAGGGTGGTGTTTGTTTCGCCCAGCTTCAGATGTTCAGAGCGAGGACGTCTGCATCTGAGAGCAGAGCACCTGGGGCTCTGTCTACAGTCCGTGCAGAGATGGCTCCAGTAATGCACCCAGCCTAATGCAGGCGCCGTGCTGGGAGAGGTGAGCCCTGCTATCCCACAGCAGCAGGGAGGGAGGCACAGCCCTATCCGTTCACTTGCCTCTAGGGAGAAAAGGCCAGCAGCACGAACCAGGTGGGAACACGGCCCTGGTGACGATGAGCAGAATGTGGAAAGCTCCCTTTGGTTTTTAAGGCCAAAAGTAAGTGCTCGGAGTTGTAAAGATGCAGTTTGCCATCAGCACAGCAGAACTGCCTTCTTTCCAGCTGGATTCTTCCTGGATGGAGAACTGGAAAAAAAGTGACAGATTTGGAGAAGTGCAAAATTGAGGCTTGGGAAGCTTGTAGAGGAGTGGAAGAGGTCCTGAAAACGGCGCTGAGGCTGTGGGCACCCCGTGCCACCTGGCAGCAGGATGATGCACCAGCCCTCCCCTCCCTCTTCCTGAGCCCACGGTGAGCGGGCGTCCCCAGAAGTGCCACATTGCACACAAGCAGGTGTCACCAAGCCGCCCCATCCTGTGCGGAACGAGTTTACGGGCTTGATGCAATCCCCAGCCGGCCAACGGCAGCATTCCTGGGCATTGGAGTCACGGGTGGCTCATGCAAGGATCTGGAAGAGGGCACTCTGTGTGGGTGAGCGCTGGGTGCCAGCACGGAGCCCCACATGTCAGCGTGGGGCACATGGCAGCGAGCACAGGGTGTGCGTGTGCTGCCTGCAGCTCCGTGGGATGCACGGTGCCCTCCCACCTGAGAGCAAGGTGGTGGCTGAGGAAACTGAGGGATGAGCTGGAAAAGGACACCTCATGCTGCTCTGTTCCAGAATATGCAGGGGATCCCGTGAGCAGCTCACCTGGGGAGTGGGATAGGAGCGTGGGCTTGCTTCCCTAAGCTGCTCCTCTGGGAAATCAGAGAAAACTCCCATTTCATAAAGTTAACAGCAACCAGGAGGGTTTTGGAGAAGTAGGAGATGATCACTTGGTCCCAGTTTCAGAGTCACAATCATCTCAATTTAATCTCTAGCTCACCCCAGGGTTCCCAGTGCTGTTATCAAAGTGCGCACCCTGGAGAGGAACCCAATCCATCCCCTGCTTTCCTGATCAATTCCAAGCCTCACTAATTGGATTTGTTCACAGTGGCACATATTGTGACCCCTCTGCCGATGGACAAAGCTGCCTGCAGAAGTTGGTTTACCAGGAAACACGAGATCTAACTGGGTTGGAGGACTGAACACCAAGTGGTGAGGGATGAGGATTTTACACCCATGCGCTCGCCATCATTTCTTTCCTGTGCACTCGTAGGGTCCCAGCGTTTTTAGGAAGAGTGTTTTTGAAGCAGCAGTCGCAATGCATCAGCTACATGTTGAAAAACACGCTGGGAGTTGCCAGGACCCAAGCTCTTTGGAAAACCTGGCCCCATCTTGAAAAACCAGCTCCCATCTCCTGAAAATCTGGTCCCCACAAAGCAGCGCAGCTTCCCCCCCTCCTCGCGCAGCAGCAGCACAGACTGTCTGGCCCCCTGCGTCTCCCTGCCAGAATTAAGCCTTCAAAGTTGATCTAAAAAAGTAATTTCGGGGCTGACAGATAAGAAGTGTGAAAATGCCACGGGGAATGATTGGCATATGCTCCGGTGGAGACACCGGGGTAGGCTGGATTTAATTACAGGCTGGCCCGGTGGCAGTACCTGTCAGATGACTCACTTCCATCGCATCCCGCAAGGTTTCTCCTCTTCTCTCTCCCCTCGCACCTCTCTCTGCTGGGTTCTTTCATCAGATTCTCACTGGCTGCCTCGCGAGCCTTTGAGGCACTGAGTCACATCAGCAGAACCGGGCACTGAGCAGTGCATGGTCTGCCATGGTCACCCAGCAGAAGGATGGGGACAAGGAGCCTGCGATGGATACAGCCATCCAAGATGGCACTGTGGGAAGGAAGAGAAGGTCTCCTTTCACAGATCGTCGCTATTGTGTGCTCTAAAGGGATGGAGCTCATGTTTCCTTATGGGGAAGGGTAGGGAATGAGCAGGGAAAAGGCTCTGAGCAGCTTGGATGACCTTGTCCGGCCATCCCAAAGAAGGGTTTTAGGAATAAGTAGAGCTCTGTACACTGCTGGAAGGAAATTCTGCTCAGGAGGTGGGGAGGATGGGGATTTGGGAGGAGATGTGGAATCATGGCACGAGGAGGAGTAGAGGTTACAAATTTGAGGGTTATTCCTATTAAAAGAATGTAATTTAGAGCAGTAAGGACAACGCTGAATTAATGCTGGGAAGGGAAAAAACAGTGAGGGGCTGCATGGAGATGGAAGCAGCATTCAGATTGCAATTCGTGTCTCAGAAAGCACATTGATGGCAGTAAATATTATCCTACATCAGAGTAATAATTAAAGAACAGGAGTACGAAATGGAATAAAATGCAAAAGGGGAGGATGGGGCCAGACTTACTTGCAATGAGATGGGATGCGGGACCAAAGAAAGGTGCAGGTCAGAGGGGGAGAAGATGGAGAAAACCCCTCCATCACCTGTGCTCCTTCCAGATGAGACTGAAAATGATGCTATGAATCAACCGCGAAAGAGTGGCCCAAATGCAGGATGAAAAGTGTTGGCTTTTTTCTTTTTTTCCCCCTCTCTTTCGACTGTTTCTCATTTGGCTGCTCATTCCGTTTCACACAATAACAACAGATAGCCCCAAATTAAACGTTTCCAAAGTACTGAATGAAGGCCACTTTCACTGAGCCAGTTTTCCTTTCCGCAATTTTTTTTTTTCAATGAGAAAGGCTTTTAATTCATTCATTTTTTAAATCTAGGAGCATTATTCAGAGGGGAATTTATCCCACTGTCTAACAGCAGGGGTCTGATCCAGTGCTGTGATAACTGGGGAAGCAATGACTTCCAGCAGCATCAGAGCCCCAAAACAAGATAGTATTTCACCTGTTTTAGCTTAAAACCTTTTTTTTTCTTTAAGGTTTTACCATGCTCCCATTGGAGCTGGGGGGACTTACACCTTGGACAAGGTTGGTCAGACACTTCTGTTGGTTTTCCCCCCGTTCTTGTGGGTCAGGAGTCAGTGGGAAACAGATCCCTTTGGAACAAAGGAGAAAAATGAGAAGCACGTTTCCAGCTCCCAAAGTGGCACTGATCCCCTGGAAGAGTTGCTTTCCTTCATGCCTCCCACTGAGGGAATGGCAAATTCCTACAGGAACGACTTCACAGCTCCACTGCCCTCCCCAGTCTCCCTAACATCTGGGTCAGCTCAGCTCCAACTCACATCCCCACCTTGACCAGATCCCCTGGAGAGCTGATCCTACGTGGATCCCAAGCGCTTTGGAAGAAGTGGGTGCTCCTCCTGGAGAGCTGGGTTGGTGGGCTCCCAAATGGTTCTCCCATGGAGAACCTCATGGTTGCAGGAGCACATTGCCAGCACCAACATTTGTCTCCCGATTTATCATGGAATGGTTTGAGTTGGAAGGGACCCTTAGAGGCCATCTGGGTCCAGCGCCCTGCAATGAACAGGGACAGCCACAGCTCCACCAGGTGCTAGCAGCCTCAACCAGCCTGAAGATGGCTGAGACATCTGAGATCTTATGTGGATTGAGGGATACGGTTTAGTAGGAAATGTTGGGGATGGGTGGACAGCTGGATTGGATGGTCTTGGAAGCCTTTACCAACCTTGGCAATTCTATGATTCCAAGATTCATTGCTATGGAATTAAGCACCTCTGTGAGGAGCAGCCCTGCAGTGGCAATCCATCGGATTCCTGCCGTGTTCCATCCCACTGCCACCCACCAAAGCACTAAGTCTGAACTGGCCTTAACTCACGTCTCCCTGCCTCTGCCTTGTCCAAGGAGAGGGAGACCCTGTGTGGAGACAGGGAGCAGCACATCAGGCAGGTCCACGTGGAAGGGGAGCCACGGGGCTCACCTGCGCTCCCTGCCCATGTGGAGCTCCTGGTTCTGGGCCCCTGGTTAAAAGAGCAGAGCCAAACATAAATGTACTTGCTCTCAATTTCTGCCCAGAAAAGAAACAAAGACAAAATTCTCACCCCTCCACTTTAAAATTGTTTG
The DNA here is from genome assembly GCF_026119805.1 of Tympanuchus pallidicinctus. Classification (NCBI taxonomy): domain Eukaryota; kingdom Metazoa; phylum Chordata; class Aves; order Galliformes; family Phasianidae; genus Tympanuchus; species Tympanuchus pallidicinctus. Next base: position 43,356 of record NW_026294771.1, read on the forward strand.
GTTTTTGTTTTTGTTTTAAATTTATTACAGCGTTATCACTAAGACTTTGGGTAACCAGAGAAGGAAGGGGGAACAGAAAAGAGGCAAGAGATATCTGCTCTAAAATATTTGGGTTCAGGTAGAAGAAGCGTTGGGATTGTTGGGTTTGGCTAAGCGTGTATTTTCAAACACAATTCACACATCTTGTAGAAAACTGTCCTTTTCAATAGATAACCAAAGGCAGTTTGAGGTGCAAGGAGCGTATCAGAGATGGGCAACAAAGAGCCTGACAACCATCCCTTCAACCTCCCCACACGAAAACTGCAATGTATGTAAGGGAGAGAGAAAGGGGAGGTGCTGCTGTGCTGTAGAAAAGCTCCAGCACTGTTTGGTGAGGAAGAGCACAAAGAACCCAAAGGAGGAGGCTGCAGTCGCAGCCCATGGGTCAGCACTATGGCATCTCCTCGCAGATGGTGCTGAGGAATGCTTGGAGACAACACAGTGACACAGATCACCAAGCACCTGACCTATTTCCCCCGAGGCCTGCAGCCAGAATAGCCCAGAGAACCAACAGAGGTCTTTAACCTGAATAGCTTTGGCCGTTCCCGCGGCGCACCCCACTGCAAGTGGGTCACATCCAGAAAGATGCAATGGGCCCGCATCAGGACCTTCAACTTCGTTGCCCCAGTGCCAGCATGAGATTCAAACCGCCATCATTTGCCGCTGCGATGAGAAGATCCCACCTGCAAAACCAGAACACAAGCAGAGGAATCATTGCACGCCCCACAAGCAGCTGCTCTGTGCAAGCCAGAAGGGGCAGCAGTTCCCCAAACTGCCCCAGTCTGTGCCCCCCAAGGAGCAAAAGCCAACTCTGGGCCGCAGGATGGAGCGCTTCCATTCCTCCCCGTGCTGCTGAGGTGGGCACCCCCTTCTGCAACAAGCAGAGCAGCCCCAGCACCATTCCATCTGCCTGTGCCCAGCATCCAGAGCTGAGGCTGTCCTCTGATCTCTGCTTCCCCCCTTAAAAATTGCTCTGAATACTGCAAGAGTCAGAAATAAATAGAGAGGGTGCAACCCTTGTGCTGGGCCACCACTTTTGGTGGTGCCTTTTGAAGCCTTTGTTCCTCTTTGTAGTCATCAGGAACCTTTAACAAAAAGCTGAGATTTTGGTGTGCTCATCCAATTCCAAGAACTGGCCTTTTTTTTTTTTTCTTTAAAAGAAAAAATATAAAGAACCAAAGCACAACATAGAATGCGATGAGGCAGAAACGTCACGAAAGTTTGCAACGCTGGTGTTGAAAGAGGAGCCCTTTGTATGTTAATGATCTTTCTCCTTCCGTGCCCAACTGCTGAAGGGCGATTCAAGCGCTCCCAGTACTGAGAAGAGGGGAAGCTCAACATGTCCAAGGACAGCAGCATCTCCTGGCACGCTGCTGGAACCTGCCCCACCCCAGAGGCCACAGCAAGGGAGCTGCCCTGCTCTGAGCCTGCTCCTCTCCCTGGTCCCAAACAGAGAGGAATTGCTGCACGGCAGCTGGGGGATGTGATGAGATCTGGTGTTCTTGTGGAGAAAGGGGCCTGGGGTGCAAGGATGCCAAAGCAGTGTCACACATGGAGACAACTTGTACTGCTGCCACTCCTGCTGCCCATCAGTACTACAAACTCCTACACCCCGACCCAGCTTGTCTTTGGGATTCAGGGTTTTGCTTTGCTGCTCCAAAGGGCCACAGCAGCAGAGCCCAGAGCTCAGGTTGGATATTAGGAACAACCTCTTCTCCAAAGAGCAGTGATGCGTTGGCACAGAGTGGTGGTAGAGTCCTCATCACTGGAGGTGTCCCAGAATGTGGGCACAGTGGGATGGGTTGGGGGGTCTGAGAAGTATTTTTCCAACCTCAATGATTCTGAGATTTTGCTCATGATTAAACCGTACTGCTCCCCACTACCAGCACTCCTGGTGACCTCAAGAGTTTGGAGATGGGATGTATTCAGCCATGAGGTCTTCCTTTAAGTCCAGCCAGCTTCCAAGACAAGCATTACCCTTAGGGCTCACCTCCTTTTTCTCCTTCTCCTGTTCATTTGATGCCAAGCAAGACCAGACAGCCTCCCCAACACGAGCAACTTGCCTCAAGGAGAGCTGCAAACCAGAGCCCCACGTGTTACCAGCTGCTCCTCCACACTGTGCAAAGCTGTGTGAGATGCACCTGAGCCCTCCATTTCCTGCACCAACATGGACACAAGGGGCTCCTTTGTAGACTTGTGCAAAGGTAGAGCTGGACACGATGACCCTTCCAGGACTGTTCCAGCTTGGGATATTTTGTGATTCTATGCTCAGACCGGATTCAAATACACAAATAGGTCCCTGTGCAAATCATCCCAGTTTTGCAAACTCAATGGGCTCTGTTTGGAGTTGGAAAGGAAAGAGGTGCCACCAGGCTGATTCTGAAGCAATAAGTGAATTACAGTTGTGCTTTACGGTGCTCATTTGTGGATGCAATTTTGGCTAATTTGATGGAAGAGAGCAAGGCTCCTTCCCCTAAAGTCAAGCTACAGAAGCCACCTCTCTTCCATGTCGTGGCCATACAGAACAATAGCAAGGCTGGAAATACAACCCAGCAGTCCTCAGCCCTTAGGCTGCATTTTATCCATAGTAATTCATTTTCTAAACGTTTATGTTAAATAAACTCTTTCTGGAATTGTTCAACATAGTAATTATCGGCAGATAATTGCCTGTGATGAGCAGATAGCGACAGGACAAGGGAGGATGGCTGTAAGCTAAAAGCGGGGAGATTTAGATCGGATGTGAAGAGGACATTCTTCACCCAGAAGCAGTGATGATCTGGCACTGCTGCCCAGAGCTTTGGGTACCCACCCCTGGTGGTGCCCAAGGCCATGGATGGGCCCTAGGCTGTCCATGCCTATGGAACTGGATGGGCTTTTAAGATCTCTATCTTAGATCTAAGAACTATTCTACGAATCACAGAATCCTCAAGGTTGGAAAAGACCTTGGAGATTCCAACGTGCAACACCAACCCATCACCATGCCCACTAACCACATCCCTCAGTGCCACATCTCCACAGTTCCTGGACACCTCCAGGGACAGGGACTCCACCTTCCTGGTTCTGTGCCAGTAGCTGACCACTCTTTTAGACAATAAGTTTTTCTTACTATCCACCCTGAGTGCTTTCCATTAGGGACCACCACCAACCAAGGAGTCGCCCAGCCTGAAGAAGCACAAGCAAACAGCTCCCCACTGACCAAACCCAGCCTCCCTTGCTCCATCCTCTTGCAAAACTCAATGCTGAGCCCTTCACAGCAGTTCCACGTGCTGAGGGTGAACCAGAAACCCCAGCCGCAGCATCACAATCCACCGGGCAGCTTTCAAACCGGTGTGTCAGCACAGAGCAAGCTGGAAGGTGCTGGAAGGCGCTGCTGGAGCGAGCACAGCTCTGCTGCCCCAATGGCATTGGCAGAGCCGTGGCTGACATCACACTCCCAGCTGAGGGCAGAGCACTCATCCCTGTGTGCCCGCATGACGTCGGGCTGTGTCAGCAGAAGCGTGTTGCAGCACGAGGCAACATCGCAACGGCCTCCACGGCATCACCCAGACCCACGTTTGCAGGTCATGCTGTAAGGGATGGAAGTTGCAACGTAGGCACCAGAACTGGTCCACGCAGCCCTGGGCACAGGTCAGCGCCCCAATGGTGCGTGGTGGCAGGAGGAGGATGGCTCAGCACCCATCTGAGCGCAGCCAACACCTCCTGCCCCACACGGACTGCTTCCTTGGGGAGCTTCATGCCTACAGCCCCAAACCTGCAGTCAATGGCTCGTGCCCATTGACTCTTCTTGCCCACATCCAGTGCTGTACCTTTCATTCCTCCTCGACACGAGCCAAAGCAGGAGGTAGCAATAGAAAGCCAAGATAAAGCTCCTAACAGCATTCCCATGGACTGGAACGTCCACAGAGATTTTTGTTTTGTTATTTCTAATGGCTGGGATTTGGCCTGTTGTCTTAGTGGTTTGTTGGGGTTTTTTTTCCCTTCTTTTTCCTTGCAATACGGTTCCTCGCAGAGCAAACAGGCTGACAACGCATTTGCTAACCACACTGGGCATGGAGGAGCCCTCCAACCTTCATCCACAAGCTCATGAAAACAATATTTTCATGAAAAAAAAAAAAAGAAAAAAAAAAAAAATCTGCTCCAAGAGATTTCCACTGGGTTCTAAGCAAAGCAATTCAGCACATGGGAAACATCCCAGGGGCACCGCTGGGAAGGCAGCAATCAACCAAAAGGGGAGAGATGCAGGAGAACTGCTGCCACATCTCACAGTATATAGTTGGAGGGGACCCTGAGGGGCTTCGAGTCCAATTCCAGCCTCATCTCAGACTGCTCCAACCAAACCAGTCCCAAGGAAATGGTCCTCAGTGGCACCTGCGATGATTCCAGTCTCACAGGGATGGATAGCTTAAGCAAACACAAAGAGAATAATAGGAAAACAGACCAAAGATTGGAATTCAGCCCGCCCTCAGGGGGAGAACCAAGCAGAAAATCAATCCTTTTTTTGCTTCATAGAGAGGAGAGGGATATGAAGTCTGTTCTTCCATCCACAAGCTTCAAAATTGGTGAAACACAACTGGTGGGGGCACAGATACCAGCTGAGACCCCAAGGCCCAGCTGAGGATTTGCACTGGTACTTGCTCTGCACGGGCAGTCAGAAGCAATTGCAGATGCAGAGCTGAGACTCAGAAACAGCAGCACGGGGTCACAGCACCTGGGAGTACTGGGATGCTGTCCTCACAAGAACAGTGCAGCTGAGACTGCTGAGCTATGGAAACCTTCACGTGGTCGGGCTATCCAACAGTCCTTGGCCAGAGCTCTCATCAAGGAGGAAGGCATTGACAAGGAGGAAGGTTTGACATGACAATCAGAGGTTCAGTGCTGAAGTGCTGCACTCTAAGGATCACCAGCAGAACGACAGCCAACATACAGCCCAAACCCCAGCGTTCAAGTGAAAAAGGTGCTTGTGACCACCATGAAATCTTCCAGGAAGACAACAGCAGAGAAACCTCTTCCTCTCAGTACAAACCTCCAGCTGGAGCTCTTTGATCAGAATGAGAAAACAGAGGAGAGAGGCTGGATCCTTCCTTACCACCAGCTTTCCATCCCAGATCCTCCACCCAACAGCTGCTCCCACACCAGCAGCAGGGATGCGAGGTGGGAGCAGCACCCGGCAGGCACACAAAGAGTTAAGGCACAGATCAGCTCCTGTCATCAGCAGCCCTGGATGAGCCCCAAGTCTCCTTGCTGGTACCTGGGCGCCTGCCTCTGTCTGTGGGGTGGAGCCCTCCTAACCACAGGGCAGCCTCGCCTGCATTCCTGCACCCTGAGCGACAGCCGGAGAGCCCTGGCAGCAAAAAGGTGCCTCCTGCAGGGCCAGGGCAGACTCGCCCTGGAAATCTCCTTACTTAGGAGAAATGGGTTGAGGAGCCATTGAGGGCTTGGCACCGGCAGGTGTTTTGCTGGAGATGTTTAGGAGCGCGTTGAAATTGCCAGCTTGCATCTCCTTAGATGTCTGAGCAATATCCTAGCGCGGAATTAGGCAGGTAATAAGGGCTTGAAAGCAGGAACAACCGCAGCTGGATTAAGATACAGGCACCCTGGGCCTTTGCTCAGATCCCTGGCTCGCAGGGCCTTGGGATGACATCAGTCCTCACTTTTGCTTAGCAAAAGCATTTCTGGGGCTGTTTGCAAAGAGAAGCCAAGCAGGAGAGTCGCTGCTCTCAGGACACTTGGGTTAAGAGCCAGGGTCTGGCCAAGAGGACAGCAGGGACCACTGCTGCTGGAGCCCAGAGCAGCTCACAGACATGGGCTCATGATCCCTGGCTGGGAAGGCAGCTCAGCTCGTGAGGGCATCAGAACAACACGGTGGGTACCAGCTCTAGGGCAGCCACAGACAACACTGAATGGTTTCCATCAGCCCTGGACAGCCACCTGCTGGTCTCCATCCAGGTCTCTGCTCTCACTTTTTATCTGCTCGTTCATCAATATCAGAAAACTGGCTCTGAACCTTCACCCTGACAAGGCCTTGAGCCTCCCATCTCCAGGCAGCCCCTGCAACATCGTGCCCTTACCAGAGCCCTGCTCCCAAGCACCAGCACCCTGTGCATCCCAGCTGCAAGCACAAAACACACTCAGGGCATGTGAACCCATGTAAAAACTTGCTGACCTTATTAAGAATCCCAACTTCAACCTCCCTGTTTTAAGGTTATGAATGAATACTGGTCCATGATCTTGTTAGTGCAGCTTAATGAGTTACTGATCATCAGCTGTGCCATGGTAGCTCAGTTCATTAGAATGCAAAATAGAAACAGCTGCAGTAATTTGATCACTCACAGTCCTCCACACATTGTTTTAAAATGTGTTTTGTTTCAGTTTCTTCTATAAGTAATGTGCAAAAGCTGACAACAGATTCACTGAAGCGCTTTGATTTACACAGATGACAAGCAGAGTGTATTTCCCCCTTCCTGCCATGCATCTCTCTTACCTATTTAAGCTTGTAAGATATTCAGAGTCAGAGCTGGATGACAGAAAGCACTTCTGATCTGGTTTGGTCCTCCAAACCTTACCTTTCTCACAACCACCAGAAGTTGGTTCTTCCTTTCTTCAGCACAGCTGAAGAAATGCAGATGCCATCCGTGGAGCCGGGGATCATTCAGATCTTTGCAATCTTTTCCATCAGCAATACAAGATTAGGGCACCAGGCTCTCTGGCAATGCAGCTCCATTCACTGCAGCAGCATTTGGCTTCCTTGAATGCTATTCACTGCCAAGGAGATGTTGGGTAAGAAGAGCAGCTAGGTGATAGCCCAAGATCTGAGCTTAAATGGAGCTTCTGGGCTGATGGGCAGAGCAGAGCAGAGCACCCCATGCAGGGGTGCCTGGAGTCATTAAGGCCAATTAGTGCACTCGTGGGCCCATCAGTGGGCTTTCTAGATGCAGCTGGTTCAGTCCTGGTTGAAACCATCTGGTCCTGGCTGTGGGGATGCTGAACTCTGGCCCTGCAGGAGCACAAGGACCATCACCATGGGAGGACGGGTCTGGTGCGGGCTAAGAGCCAGCCAAGGTCTCCTCTCATCACACTGGATGTGTTTGCTCTGCCCGCATACACCAAGGAATGAAGGAATCTTGAATCATAGAATCACAGAATCATTAAGGTTGGAAAAGTCTTCTAAAATCACCTCGTCTGACCACCAGCCCACCACCTGCGCCCCATGTCCCTCAAAACGCACTGAAGGCCATCCCAAACTCAACACGGCTTCACCAGGGTTCCCAAGATGTGATGAAACAGAGGCTACAGAGACCCAAGCAGGGATGTGTCTCTTGGACTGCCCAGCTGCACTGAGGTCTGGGTCTCACAGAAGACCTTCTGTCCTGATCTGGGACAAATGACCTTCCTTGCACTGCTCTGCTGCAGAGAAATGCCGCAGTCCTCGTCCTCCCTGGCAGACGCCCTTGGCTGGTGATCACAAATGGCATCACATCATCATCACCATCACCAACACGATGGTGATCATCAATGGCATCACAAATGGCTTTCACCACCCTTCCCCAACCCTCCTTCCGACAGCAGACCCAGCCAACATCTCAGATTCATCTCAGTGCCACAGCCCAGGCAGACAGAAGTGATCCCAGCCCAGATGGCTGTTCCAGCTCTCCTCATACATCAGCGTGGATCCCCTCTGGCTTCCTTTTCCCTTTCAGACCTCAGTTCATTCACATCCAGGGAAAACGCCTCGCCAAAGGAGCTGTGGAGTAGTTTTATCCAATTACTTTTTAACTACACCTGTGTTTCAGGGTGAGGTCTGGACACTGTCAAGGAGAGCAATGCTGGCCTCGTGCTCATAAATTACATTGTTGGCTGGGAAGCAGCCCAAAAAGCACGGGTCCTTCCCTTTTATGCCTCCATTCCTCATTCCTGATCAGTGTGGACATGACAAGAAAAATGGAAACATTCCAAAACAAAACTTCACCCCCGAATCTGTTTCTGTTGAATCACATCAAGACCCAACGTTGCAAGGAGAGCACAGCTTGGTGGGGTTTTTTTTGTTGTTGTTGGTGGTGGTTTTTTGTTTTTTGGTTTTTTTTCCCCTGGTTTAATGGAAAAAAGTGATACAAAAAAAAAAAAAAAAAGATAAGTAGTCTTCCTAAAGGGAATGATAGCAAAAAACCTTCAGAATTTATAAGAAGTGTAAATTATGACAACACATTGAGGAAAAGGTAATGTAAGTCATGCCTGCACAGTGCTGAACTCAGAAGGGAGTACAGTTCAGGGAAGAGATCTTGGAGCCACCACTGCAATCCTATGAAGTCACTGTCTTAATGAGTGGTGACAGTGAAAGCAGCCAACAGAACGGAGTATCTCCATGAAGGGCACTGAGGAGAATGCAGAGGGGGCTGCTGTGCTGCTCCATAGAACCTTGGTGTGCTCGTGTTTGGGTACCATGCATCATTCCAGCCACGGTGTTTCAAGATGTGGAGTTACAGAAGGGCTGGAGAGGGGCGACCGTATACGGAAGGGCAAGGAAAAGCTGCTTCACATGGAGAGGCTGAACCATTTCCCCCAAAGCAAGAGACATTTAAAGCCACCAGGTGACAAACATCGTGCCTTTTTTTGACCAAAAATTCAAGGCAGTTTCTCTGGGTCCAAACTGTGCAACAGGGACATCGAAAGAGGAAGAAGGAAGGCGCTCATTTCACCTCTTCCACCCCAGAAGAGGCTGTCGGAGAACGGCTGTTGGAGGGGCTGGGTTGGGTGACACGGGGAAGGTGCACTGCATGCTCGTGATGGAGGAGCAGGTCGGGTCCTCGGCTGGAAGCACGTCTTGATTTGCATGGCTGGTTTCGCTTGCTTCGCTGATTTGTTGTGAGCATCACTCTGGAAGGGCACCACGAGTGTGTGATCTGCTGCTGAATCACCCCAGCAAATGATGAGTCCCAGAGGATTCATCAAAGGCTGCTGCACCTCACGTCACTTCTGGCGGCAGGGAAAAAGTGGACGCGAGGTTTCAAACATTGCTCTGGTTAAGGAGATTTGCAAAGAGTGAGGTGACAGCACGGGGGGGGGGGGGGGCAGGAGAAAATCAGACACGTGGTTGAAATTTTGGCTTTTCTGAAACTACTGACCAAAGGCTAAAGCCTGTAGTGCTCTAATATTGGGCAAACATCACCCAAAAACGCCACAGGAATAAATGGAGGGCACTGAAGTGAAAGAGTCTCACCACGTCCTCTCGTGCAACACGAAAAGTATTATTAATCAGAACAGTGGGAAAAAAGATGATATCACAGCATGGAGGTTTGGTGGGCAAGACACAGCTGCATTGATGAAGTCTGCCAGGGAGATTAGGGAAGGCAGAAAAGCCATTTCAGAGCTCAAGTCCCATCTCCAAGCTCCATTTGTGTGTTTGAGAAACCTTTTGAGAAGCTGCAGGTTGGACGTGCCTGGAATTACGGCAGGTTTGATCTCAAAGTGGCCATAAAATTCCTGCCTGGATGGCAGAAACTCACCAACTTTGGGGCTGGGGAGAGCGGATTTGAGGACGCTTGGCTTCAGCCTCCCAGTATCCACTGAGATCACTGCTGTGTCCAAGCTCAGCAGACGATGGACCCGGAGCTGAAGGAACACCTCCTTTCCCACTCGTTCCACTCTCTTCCATTCCGTTCCACCACACTTCCAGCAATGCTGTGGGCTGCTTTGCAGCTCCACGTTCATCCTCCCGGTGGGAACGAGATGAGTTGAGCACTGCACAAAGAGAAAGGCCAACCCTACGCGTTGCCATCTGGCTCCAGTTCTCCATGGAAGCAAGACAGGTGAGGGCTGGTTATAATTGACCCCAATTCCCCAAATAGCCCCAAGTTGACAAGGAGAGATGGCTAAATAGCTCTGAAACGGACCCAGGTGTCCCGGTGCCCCTTGGCCTGGGACAGAAACCTTTTAGCACCCCAAAGAGTGACAGTGCCTGGCTTCAGAGGGTATCCGTCAGCCCGAGAGGTTTGAAAGCTCTGGATCAAATTCTTAATTACCCTGGACGGACACAATGGGGGCTGTCAGCGCATGGCAGCCCGTAGGACGGCGCTGTCAAAGGGACCGAGGTGTTAAAATACCACTCAGCTCCGCCAGAGAAAGTTGACTGCTGGGCAGGGGGGGATTGTGTTGATCTGTTTTTTCCTTTATAGGAAGGTTAAAAACAGGTCAGCCTTCGTAAATGCCATTTCAAAGAGGACCTGAGGCAAAAAGATTGCTCTGAAATTGTTTGTTGTTTATTTTTTTCCTTTTTTTTTTTTTTTTTAAACCAGTAACTGTAAATTCTGCTCAATTGTGGGCTTTTATGGTAATTGTGGTTGAGTGCTTTGGTCAGAACAATAGTTCAAAGAATGGAAATATTTCATTTATGATATTAAAGTCCCTCAGTTGTTTTCTTCCCATCTCAGCTCTCGTGCCATGAAAGCATTGATTTTGAAAGAGAAATTCCGAATTCCAAACTCCTCAAAATCTTCATTTTCAAAAGAAAAGCACCACATGGCACCATTTGCTTTCCATTTTATTCTCTCCAAAATTGCTCTTTGGGTCAACCCAAATGGAACAAGTCCTCAAGCAGAGCAAAAACGCCATCATTTGCAAAGCTCTAATTACGAGCAGCATCTCCACGTTGGCCATCACATATCCCACACCTCCAAAGCCAGACCTTTAAAACGCACCCATGTTTAACCTGGAGCTGTGACACCTGTGTCAGTTAAAGGGCATGAATTTTTTTGCTCTGCAGTCATGTACACATAATCACCAGTCTGGTTATCATTACACCGGTGTAAACAGACCTCAGCCTATTCGCCTTGCTTTGCCAGAAGAATGATGGCAGCAGAAAGCATCTTTTTGCTACTGGAAGTGAACTCACAGTCACCTGGGCAACAGCTCAACTCCAGTCAAAATGAAATGCATTTCAAAGGCTCTGCTCAACTCCAGCCATGGCAAAATGTGTTTTAAGGGCACTCCTCAGTGCGTTCTTTGCCGCTTCTTTCTTTTCTTGTTCTTTCTGGAGCTGCAGAAAGCATGGAGGTGTGTTCCTATGACCAGCCTGCCTGCTTTGGTTGGTCCTCAGCATCCACCCTGCAGCCTTTGAAGCCCATGGGCTTCAATTTGGCTGAACAATGGTTGGAAGACATGAAGCTTTCCGTGCAAGCTTTCTGCTGGAAGCCCATAAGCATTGTTGCCCCAAGAGAAGGGCAGTTCTCTGCCCACATCCCCTCCTTGGTACCACCATCTCAGCTCAACCACTGTATGTAGGCACGGCTCCATCCCCTGCATGGCCACTGGACCCAACACACCACCCCAACTGGTAGCTCCTCCTGCTGCTCCTGCCTGGCATGGCTCCTGGGGACATCCATCAGGCCGTGTCAGCCTCAATGTGTGTCTCAGCTTTGCCCTCGTACCCCCGAGATGATGTCAGGGAGAGGTTGGCCCAGTGGCCAGCCAAAGAGCTGTCACCAGCCATGCCAGAACTAACAACAAAGACAAATGGGCCCATCACAATAAATGGCCCTTAATGGGCTGCAGGAGGCGATCAGTCCTTGGTGCTGGCTGGGCACCATATGTGAATTCTTCACTAATCGCTCCAAATTGGTCCAATTTGTTCAAGAGCTGTGTAGGGACTTGTGTACCAGCAGTCATAGGGCTTTAACGTGAGCAGAGCCCAGCATGGAAACAATTTTATACTTGTGTGGGTGCTTCCTGGGGCTTCGGCAAAAATGGGGGGGAAAGAAGCAGCAAAGAGGAAGCGGGAGCTTTCAGTTGGATGGCTGTGGCTTTTCATCATTTTTCCCTTAACGCTCCTTGTCTGGGGGAGGGAAACGAGACAAGGATCTAAAAAGATTGGATATGAGTGAATGAGACAGCGAGGGTGCAGGTGAGGGCTAATAGCAGCCTTGATCCAGCACTGGAAACTCGCTGTGCTGCCCACGAGAGCTCTATGGGGAGGTGGAGAAGTGGGAGCTGAAAGAGGAGCTATGGTGGAAGATGATGAGCTTTAAGGAGGAGGAGTGCAAGGCTGTCTATGAGAAACCGGAGCTGGGACAGAGATGCTGGGACAGGGTGGATTGCTGCTATCTCTTGACACTGGGTCATGAATCTCATGCCATCGTGTGGAGAGGAGGATCTCCACAGCTTGGAGATGAGACGTTTTCATGCCGTGAAGGTACAAAGAACCCCAAAGATGTGGGCTTTTAAAATACCTTGTCATTTGGGCGAGAAATAAAGGATGTATAGGTTTGATACAATGGTGAGAAGCGTGGTCGCTCCCGTGCAGGGTGAGCTCTGGACGATGCTGACGCCCACAGCCAGGAGATTAAGTCACACCTGCAACCTGAATGGCACTGGGAAGATAACAACCAGCTTCCTGCACCCTTTATTCAAAAATAAGCTCCTTAACCCCCTTTAAAGCCCTCTCCTGCCCCCTCCCCAGCCCCTCTGTGACCACCGCCGCCGTCACACCCGCTATTGAAAGGAGCTTTGTTCAGCCCCTACCTGGGCTTCACTTCCCTCCTGTGATCAGAGCAGTGGCTCTAATTATCTTGCTCCCTGCCTTCTGGACTATCGAGACATTCAATCAGAGGTCACCTGGGTCATCTTTCATTGGGAAGAGGAGACGTCACCAGGAAGGTAAAGTTTCGGAGCATCCTTTGATGCTAAGCTAGCAGGAATTACAGCCCAGCTCTCCTGGGATATGCAGCACTCGTGGCTGCTTTAAGGCACTGAAAGGTTTCTCTCTTGGGCTTTTTGGGGGGTTAAACTTCCTTTTAACTATCAAATGGTTGGAGGCTCCACCAGTGCCACTCCAAGCAGGAGAGTTGGTCACAGCACTGATGGCCTCTGGGCTGCCTGGGTCAATGCGGGGTGAATGCCCCGTGTCCTCCTTGGCTCTTTCTGGTGCCATGCTGAGCTTCCTGTTGCTGTATCACCCTCTGCATTAAACTCAAGCCATGGCCAGCTTGGATCTTCTCAATGTGGTGGGATCTGCTGCACCTTAAGGTCTGCCCAGAGGTCAGCACCATTGCAATGCTGCAGTCACTCTGCAACAGCCATTGTAGTGTGGAGGATCTCATGGAGACATCTCTCACTGTGTCAGATATTGAAGCAACAGAAAGTCAACTTTTTGTACTGGTAAAGCCTCTCCAGATGGTGCTTTTCCTTTGAAAGTGGTCTTTTTTTCTCAACAAAGACCAATTTCAAGAGAACGAACTCATTTCAGAAATAGAGAATGCTTGCTTAAATCTCATTGCCCCCACATTTCTGCACACTGCAGTTTAAGAGACTGTAGAAACGAACCTGAAAAGACAACACAAACAACAAAGAGGATTAAGAGAGCACAGTGTATGAGGAAAGATTTCTGCGTGTCCTCGTGCCAGAAACTGCCAGCTGGCCTTGGGCACAGAGGCTGAAAAGTGCTATTGTTGCAGAGGTGAAGGGAAGGGATGATTGGTGCTCAGGCTCTGCAAAATGGGGCAGAATGGCAGAGCCCAGCCCTATTAAAATGGGCAGAAATGTTGGTGGTGGAGCAGCAGCCCTGAGGCTCTCAGCCTGCAGACCCCACGAGGGGAAGGAGAAAGCTGTTGAGCTGTTCCATGTGGTGCATCTTCTGGTTCAGGTATACGGTGTTCCAACTTATGCTCTTCAGAGGAAGGTGCCCTTTTCCATCTAGAAATTGTCCTCTGCCATCTGCATGAATAAAAGCAGAGGCCAATGAGTCCAGCCTGCACACAGATCCCACTTTGAGGGTATTTCCCCACTCTGGTTCTTTGGCTCAGGGAGAGGTTTCCTCCTGTGTCACAGAGGGATGCAGTGGGGCTCAGGGAACTGTGCTACGACGTCTGCAGGGAATCCCTTTGCTGACAGAAGGGACGACCTCATGTTCTGTGGCCAACGGAGGCAATATGGGACAACCTCAAGTGGAAGAGAGAGATGCATAAACAAACAAACAAACAAATAAATAAATATTCCCATTAATCAGTATGCAATTGGAGAAGAGCCAGAACAAAAGTCGTGGTGTGGGAGAGCACGATCACAAAGGAGCCGGTGCCAAGGGATGGATAGCCACCGTGGTTCAGGATCCAGGACATCCACGTGGGCTGGAAAAGTTCATCAGTTTGGTCCTTGTCAGTGCGGGGGGAGAGGGGGAAGCAAAAGGAAGGTGGGACAGGATGCAGTCAGCGGGGATGGGAGGAGGAAAGGCTGCCTGTGCCTTTAATTTCTGCAGCCCAGGTTTTAGAAATGTAGCTTTGCTTGGAATGCTGCTGAGTGTGTAGCCCTGGGACAACTGCGATCCCTTTGATTTGGCAGACTGGAGCCTCTGCAGGTTGCTTTGTGGGTGTATTTCATAAGAAAACAGAGGAGGCAGCAGTCCTGCCCTGTAACAGCCTCCAGACATTCTGGCCGGGTGCTGCCAAAGCAACAGCCAAGAAAGGCACCGCCTGGAAGAGTGGAGTTTCAAGAAAGCCTTCTCTGGTCGGGATGTTTGCCCAGCTTGCAGAAACCTTGACTGTGTTCTGGTTTCTCCATTCAGTGCAGAGGCAGAAAGGTTCCTGCAGGTAATTACATAAATTCTGCCTCCCTGCCCCCCTCTCCTCCACCTCTGTTTGCTGCTCCGCTGTGCTGCGATGGAGCAGGGCATGCATGCTAAGGGAGCTGCCTTTGCAGTTCGGATTTCCTGGATGGAGCCTCAGCTCCAACACGAGGAGCAATGCTGGGCACCATGCAGCACGTGGGGACTGGTGTCCATTCCAACCTGTGCACTGGGAATCCAACAGTGTTCGGACACAAACACTCAGGAGAACCTCAAACCAAGGCCCTGCAGTGGGTAGATAGAGAAGTGTTGGGGTTTTCTGGTCTCGTCTGGGCTTCAGAGAGGGATTTCGTGGACTGAGGATGCAGAGCTCAGTCTGACCCCAGAGAGGGGTTCTCGGGGTCTCTTCCCACCTCCCTTAGTCTGGGTCAGGGTTGTAGGAAGCAGCACGCTGCTTGCCGTGCGGTGTCACATGAGGATGGAAGTTCATGCGTTCTGTGCGCTGGTGCCAGGCAAATTCCCCACGCAGCTCCCTCGCTGGTAAGGAGTAGCAGCATGCCCTTGGGGTGACTCAGCTTTTCCTCTGAGCCCTTAATCATTGTTGTTCAGCAGCAGTGCTCAGCTAATGCACATCCTCAGGAGGCGAGTTGGTGCGTAAGTGTGTGTCCCAACACGCCTGCAATTCCCTTTTTCACTAAAAATGCTCGGTGCCGGACACCCCAGCCTGGGTCGGGCCATAGAGGAAGCAGGGGATGCTGCTTCCCTGCAAATGATGAGTGCTTGCTGCAGAGGGTGAAAGCCTGAGCTCAGCATGGTGCAGACCGAGGTGTCTACCCAAATGAATCAGGCTGCAAGGGGAGTTGAAACCAAATACCTGCTGCAAACACCTGAAAAAGCTGGAAAAGTCTGGGGCTAGCTCCAGAATCAAAGGCATGGCCCAGAGTGCATCAACACTCATGGAAAGACTCCCACAGACTGCCCTGCTTTTTCCATTAGGTCTGCAAAGCTCGGCCCCGCGCGGCGTCGCTGCGGCTGTCCCAGCCCATGAGCAGCTCTTTGGATCCCAGTTCGGTGCCCTGATAGCAGCTCCGGGCTGGGCTGCACAGAGCACCTGCTGCACTGCCCCAGGGCCTGATTCTGCAGTCCAGGTGTTCACCCAGGCATGGCAAAGAGGCAAGGGAAGGTTGGGCTGAAGCGCAGTCGGCTTTGTGCCTGATTGCTGCAGTGAGAAAGGGTTTGCAGAGCTCCTGGTGCTGCTAGCAGGCTGCAGGTGGGCACTGCTCCCACCCCATCTCCATCATGGTGGGCCCTCTAGCAGAAGCACATGGCCCTGGAGTTGCATGGGTCTTGGAGGAAATCAGAGAAGCTCTACGGCAACTATTGCTGCTTGGAGAATTTCAAACAGCATGTAAGCATGGATCAAAGGGAGAAGCTCAGAGAAGCCATTCACAGCACGGTCCTGCAGCTCCCAATGGCTGGTGCACTGACCAGTCCTCCACAGAGGCCCCCCGGCGGCCATTTCCCCACTTGTGCAATGGCATTCTCCATTGAACTTTGCTTCTATTTACATGCAGACCACAGCAGAGCAGCCAGGTTGGAACCTGGAACAAACACCGTGACTGCAGCAATGCACAGCAGAGCTGTGGGGAGGGAACAGGAGAGCTGGGGTGGGCGAAGGAGGAGCCAGGAAACGTGTTCTGCAAGAGGCTTACACAACCCTGCCAGGTGCAGGGTTCTCAATCTCCTGTAGGTCCCCCAGGATTTTAATAAGGTGAGGGAGACCTGCGCACTGGTGCCGTTGTGAATCTTGCTTCCCTGGCTGGAAATAATCTGTCATTTAGATCCAAGGGGAAAACATCCCCGTGGAGGTGGAGGCATGAGCAAACCGCAGGGTGGGAGGACACGTGAGAATGGACCTCTTGGGCCACCAAATTCAGTGAGCAGCTGCAACAGGCATCGTGTTGAGTAATCCTTCCCCCAAGCGCCATCTCAGCGCCATGGAATCACAGAATACTTAGGGTGGGAAAAGCCCTTTCAGATCCCCAAGTCCAAGCCCAACCCATCCCACTGTGCCCACTAACCACCTCCCTCAATGCCACATCTCCTCCATTTGGGAATGCATTACATATATTCTGCATCCCTGTCCCCTCTCCTCCACCTCTGTTTGCTGCTCTGCTCTGCTGCAATGGAGCAGGGCATGCAAGCCCTGACGCCCTGATGGCAATACCACCAGGTGACATAAGGTTGGAGCTGCAGTCAGCTCCTGCTGCCAGCATGGATGTTCCCACCATCCATCACCCAAACATCATCAATGCTCCCCCACCCATCATCATCAATGGCAGCTGTCCCCTCCAGCTCCCCTTGGGTGCTCTCTGGGAGCCCACATCAGACCCACGTGCTGATGGGAGCAGCGTGACCCCGCTCCATGGCTGAGCCTTCCTGCTGCTGCACGATAAATAATAATTAGAGCGGGCTCAGAGCAGCTGACGTGGGAGTGGCTTGGCTGGCAGCGCCGTCCCATCCACCCTCGTTCATCCCCATGAACCAGGACAGAGGGAGGAGGACAGAGGAGGAAATCCACCGCAAACACTCAGCTCCTTCCTCCTGTGTAGGAGGGTGAGCGTCGGCGCTCAGGCTCTGCTGATACAACGCCAGCTGCTGCACCGGAGCTGCTCCTGGTTTGGAGCTGGCCGAGTGTTTACATGAATTATTATTATTATTCATTGAGATTATCTTGTGGTTAAAACACGGGAGCGGGAAGTGAGCGATGTGTTCCTGGCTCTGCCGCTGACTCTGAGCGTGGCCCTGGGCAACTCACTTTCCCCCATTACTTTCCGGAAATACATTTTCGAATGAACCAACGCTAGCTTTGAAATGAGGGGGAAAAAGACACAGATGATGAACATCTGCATAAATACCTGATCGACATCCAAATCCGACCGAGAAACAACAACGCGGTGATCCCAAAGCTCAGCGAGGGCTGCCTCTGTTTCTTTTATTTGCTAATAAATTGGCGGGGAGGGTTTGGTTTAAATGGCGCAGCAATCGCTGGGGGCTGAATTTTCAACACTTTCTGTTGGGGAGGCTGTGGAAAGGGGATGAGCGTGGCTGCTCCAGAAACAGAAGGTTTCCCATCTAGTTTGGGAGCATCCAACCCAAGCTTTCCCATGGGAGAATTCTGAGAAACAGAGGAAAGAACTGAATGGGTTGAAAGCATTGAATGAAGAAGAAGAGACATTGCAATGAGAAGATGAGATTTCTGGTGGTGGTTTAGCTGCTCCTCACCATCCAGGTGGCCCAGGGAGCTCCTCCACGAGGATCCCACCGTGGCAGACCTGGACGGGGCTCCGGGAGCTGCTCTGATGAAAGGAGCTCATTTCTGCTGTTCCAAATCAGACAACTTTCACACCAAATCAGGAGCACGAGCTGCCTTTCAAAGAAGAAAAGAAAAAAAAAAAAAAAAAGAAGAATCAAACCCAACTATTTTAATTGACTCTCCCTTAGGGGAGGGAGGAGAAGTGATGCAATTGCATGCAGGAGGGGGGTGGGATGGTGAACTGGATTCTGTTCTGTGAACCAAATGTCCTCGGACCTCCTCCTGCATGCAGCTCTGGGAGCAGGGTGCAACCTTCACAACGTTCCCCTCTGTGATTTATGGAGATCCCTCCGACAGCCCTGTGCTGCTTTCAGCATGTTTTCTTGCTCAGCTGGGGCATCCTCTAATTATCTTGTTTGTAAATTTGCAATTAATTAATTAGCCCGTGTCTGAAAGGGCTTAGAAAACGCAAGTGTGGCTGCGTATTGTTCCTGCTGAGTTCAATTATTATCATTAAATATTTATCTAGCATTGTAACTAGTGGCTGGCTTTTTAGAGAGATTAAGGAGGATGCTTTTCCTGCCTGGAAGGCCTTGTCATCCAAATTAGGCAAAGGAAGAACGTGGAGATTGACAAAAGGACTGAGATGGGGAGGACTGGGACACCTAAACAAAGGTGTTGAGCAAATACCTCTGAGCAGGAGGATGAGGAGGAGCAGGAGGCAGAGGAAGGATGGCATCTGGGTGAGACCTGGCCCCCAAAATGCTGGTTTTTGTTGAGTCGCAGAATCCTTAAGGTGGGAAAAGCCCTCTGTGTCCAACCCCAGCCCATCCCACTGGCCACATCCCTCAGTGCCATATGGTTCTGGATCACCTCCAGGGATGGGGACCCTTCCCTGGGCAGCTCCTCACTGCAAGCTATGAGGTTACAAGAGAGCAAACAGTGCCAAGAGGGGAATGGGAGCAAGCAATGGAGGGCTCAGCTTCCTCTACACGTTTGCTCTTTGGCCTTACACTGGTACTGGTGGAACCCATATCCTTCAAAATGAGGAAATAACAGCACCGCTCCTCTGCATGCTGCTTCCCAGTCCCATTCCATGCTATGTGTGCATGCACTTGCTAACTGCCTTCAACCCAAACAGGGCCCTTGTGACTAATTCCCAGGGGTAAGGGGTTTTCCCAGCCTCAGTTTTCCTGTCCCAGAGGTTTCCAGCCATGTGGGAAAAGCAGAGCAGAGCAGAGGAATAATCTTTGGCTTTCTGCCCTTTGTTCCAGTGTTAAATTCTACCTGGAACACCGAGAAATTGCACGGAGAGATAACCAACACTAAGGTAAATGGGGTTATCATCATCCTTAATTGTGATCCAGTTGTTTTATCGCCCTGAAGAACTGATCAGATGACAGTTAATTCTCACAGTGGCCATCAGAATGTTATCTGTGCTCCTCCAGGTGATGCGGGAGTTTCTCATGCATCGCTTCGGATTGAAGCGCGCGGAGATAAAAAGCTGCTCATTGCAGCCCAGCAAGCAATGGAAACCTGCCAAAATGGGAGGAAAACACCTCAAGTTCAGCCAGAAGTCTCCGTGATGAAGATGATGATGGGAAAATAGGGAGTAAGTGGTGGAAGACCACCGGTGGTGCCTCTCCATCAAGTCCTCTCCAATAGCGACCGCGGTTCCGCAGCGCCCGGCCGTGTCTTTGTGGTTTCCTTATTGCTACCCAGCCTTGCCGACCTGGAGCCGCTCGGGGAAAATTAAGTCAAATTAATTAAAAGGATGAATTTGAAGTCGATCAGTTAAAGCCCGTTAAACTCATGATTCAGATTTCGGAATTAAAATGGGTTTAATTTAATCTAGTCCAGCGCACTCTGAAAGTAAATTAAACAAAACCACATTAAAGAGGTTTTAATTCTCCGTAAGCGTGTTTAATGTGGTTTAATTTATCCACTTTCAAAGTGAAGGCAGATGAACCTTCCCCGATGTCCCCAGGTAGGCAAACCTTGAGATAGGAAGCAAAGGCAGAGTTGGAGTCCACCAACAAAACCGATGGAGAGTTTTGATATGGACGGGGACCAAACCCCCGCTGGCTGCTCTTTCTCATGTATGTCCATGCTGCAGCTCCAGCTCTGGTTGCACCTCTGTAGCTGCAATTCATGGGGGGCTGCAGTACTGGGGACCCTGGGAGGGCTGCAGCCCATGGGACGGAGGTGCTGCCGCCTGCAGGGACATCAGCCCAGCGCCAAGGATGGGTCAGCGGTGTCAAACATTCGGCCCTGCACAGTTCCAAGAAGAAAAATCTTCTCCTGGGATGTTTCCCCAACATTCTGCAGTCCTTACAAAACAAAACCCATCCCGGGAGCCACGTGAGGGCCGTTCCTGATGCAGGAAACTCTCCTGTGGTTTGTTCCTATGGGTGACTCATGGAGCCAGGCTGTGCAAGCAAGGCATGGGACCAATGGAGCAGGGATCGCCCCCGGATCCCTCCGGACCCCCACAGCCCCCCCATGGATCCCTTCTCCATCAGAGCAGGAAAGCAAAGTCCAAGGCTGAGTCCAACCTGGGCGCAGCACAAAACTGCTTTCTATGCACATTGATTCGTGGTGATTTTGTGTCTGTGTGTACTTAACCCCACACACAAATAACAGCTCCACATTGCAGCTAATGCCATTAATTGCCCTCGCATTACCTTTCCCTTTCAGGCTGCAGAGAAGGAATCCCAGGAGGGGAATGGCAGCCACAGGTGTCGGTGCTTTGCACACCTCTAATGCTGGTATGTGCAAACCCCTAGCCAGGCATGCAGTGTTCCACCTCAGCAGCACAAGCCCTCCCTCCCGAACCTCTCCACCCTGTCCATCCCATAAGGAACAGGGAAGTTCTCACCCTGTGGTCTTTTTACTTGGCTGCATCTCGGGATGACAGATTGCAGAACGGTCTCTGTATCGACAGTGTTTGGGAAATGGCATTACTGACCCAAAGCCCCATCTGCCCACCAAGCAAGGAGGTGGAAGAAAGACGGAGGGCAGGCAGAAGAGGTAGCCCAGGGTACCTCTCAGGGGCTTAGCAAAGGCTGGATTTGTGGTCTGCTGAGTAATTAGGAGATTTTTATCAGCCAGGATCTGGCAGTTGTGCTGCTGATATTATGGCAAAGTGCTGAAGGGTGAGTGAGAGCAGAGAGAAAAACAGGTCTGATCCCTGCAGACCCTGTCACTGCTGACAGCCAGGCTTTGCAGCTGAATGTGCTGATCATAGAATCACAGAATGGTTGGGTTGGAAGGGACCTTAAACACCATCAAGCACCAACCCTCTGCCGTGGGCTGGGTGCCCCCCAGCATCTCAGAACGCCCAGGGTCCCATCCATGGCCATGGGCACCTTCAGGGTTGGGCACCCACAGCTCTGGGCAGCAGGGCCAGCATCTCATCACCTTCTGAGCAAAGAATTTCCTCCTCACATCCGACATCTCAGCATCCCTCTGTTAGCAGGTGGATGTTCGTGATGGAAACAACATGCCTCATTGTGTCCTGGTTTCCCCAACAGAAACCACACATAAGGGCTGGGCTGTGCCATTATTCATTGCTCTGATGCTTTACAGGACAGAGCCAGCAGCCCTCAGGCCCTCCACCCCTCCACCAGCTGGGCTCTGTTACCACCCAAACCACCCTCCAGACTTTGCAATAGCCGTTCACCATCCATCTCAGCAGTGTCACTGCCATGTCCCTGCAGGGACCTTGATAAACCTTCACCCTGCTCTGAGCTGTGCCAGCAGCCTGTGCCCACATCACCCCTTACCCACATCACCCCTTACCCACATCACCCCGTACCCACAGCACCCCATGTCCGCAGCCCCTGGTGTCCACCCTGGCCCCAGGGGAGCTGACATGCTGCTCCTCATTCCAGCAGGATGAAAAGTCGTGCAGGTTTCCATGACCTGACCTTGCATCAGCGTCAGGGAATTTCTCTGCAGCGCCTTGCTGGGAGCACTAAATCAACCCCACGTGCTGACCTGATCCACCCTACAGCTCAGACCTTTCTATCTACAAGGGCTGCCGTTGCACCGCTGATGTGGTCAAACAGAAACTGCCTTTTCCTTGCACACAAACCAGCCCTAAAGCAGCGCGGCAGCACAGCGGGGACAAGCTTAGAGCAGCACCCAGCGCTCAGCGCTCCCCTGGGCTGCAGCACGGAGCTGCTCTGTCAGCACTCCTGAGCCTGAGACTCCCATCTCCCATTGAGCCCCAAACCTCTGGGCATCATCCCTCTGGAAATGGGACGGGGAGACCAACTGCGTGCCCCTGGCTCCCAGCTCGGGGCTCTGCGTCTCTCGCAGCCGCCGCAGTTGAGCGGGGACGGGAGTGCAGTCCTGGGCTCACAGGGAGCTGAGAGCCAGCTGAGCCACATTCCAGGGCACAAGATGCCCTGTGAAGTGGGAAGGCCTCGGGCCAGACCACTCCTAAATCCCAAAGGTGCCAGAACGATGTGGGTTGGAAGAACAGGTTGGGGCTGCCGGAATGGGAGCATGGGGACGGGCTGTTGGGGCGAGGAGAAGGGAACAGCCGGCCCAGAGGTTGGGAAAGAGGAGAGGATGTGAGAGAAGAGGAGAGGGGAGCATGGGAAGCAGTGGAGGAGCTCCAAGCACAGCCCTTCCCCAGGCAGCACAGAGCTGAGGTACAGCAAGGGATGCAGGAGGACGCACGACATGAAGGGTTTGGCACAGGACATGCATGCTCTGAGATGTCAGTGCAGGGCTAAGCCCAGGTTAACCCACCTGGTTGCATTTATTATGTCTTGAGATCATGCTAACCCACTTGCAAGGCTTTAGGATGGAGGTGGCTTTGTGGCTGGCAGGCTTGGAGCCTTGGTGAACCAACTGTGTAGGCATGAAATCATGCTGCAGGGTGGTTTGTAGTGGATACGATTGGTAGGAAGACTGAGCCCAGCCCTCAACCCACTCCCCAACCCTGAGACTGCAGCAACAAACACTTGGTCCCAACCAAGGACCACATCTCAAAGCTCCCAGCCAAGGGGAGCTCTCCTCCATCTCTTGTAGGATGCACAGATGGACAAAGAAGTTGGGAGGAGGACGCTTTGGTACAACACAAGTTGTCTACAGAGCTCCAGGAGAGGCAGCTGCCTCCTTCACAAGTCCTCCCAGCTGTTCTGTGCCCTCAAACACATCTGCCCCAGCTCCTCCCCTCACCCAAATGGACACGGTCGGGTTAGATGATCTTGGTGGCCTTTTCCTATATTAATGAGTCAGTGACTCAACCACCTCTAAGTTGGCTGGATATTCCAGTATATCATGATTGGCTGTGCCACGAGGCTCCCAGCTCAAGCACTGGGAAACCCTATGGCCTCAGCTCCTGCTGTCTGCAGAGGCATTGGCTGTTTCCTGCATTACCTTTGAGCAGAAGGTGGCCATGTGCCCCCCTCTGCTTTCCTGCAGCTCAATCCATGTACTGGATTTATGCATTTGCTGGCTGAACGAAAAGGAAACACTCTCCTATTGGAGCATACTATTGGAGCATAACCATCTGAAGCTCCTTCATTGCCTTTTTCTCCTTGGAAAAGAAAATATGTATGAAATCATAATACTGCTTTGAACCCCCCCCCCCCTCAACGTTTACTTTCATTTCTGATCTTTTTGAAACAAGGGAAACATTTGAACTTGCTCCAGATTTTTCCTCCTGCCTTCTCCAAACGAACCTGCCAGATTCAATCCAAATTCATGAGCTGTTTTGGTCTCTTTTTTGATCTCTGTGCCCTGTGAGATCATTTTGGGTGCATTTGCTGTCACCGCAAAAGCCCTTGTGTGATTCTCAAGAAATCTCTCTGTCTTTTCCATTGATCCCAATGTTACCACCAGCATCTCCCTGTGTACAACCTGCTCTGACACACAGAGCTGGTGGGGACCATCTTGCCCTGCAGCCAGATTGCCATGGCAAATAAAGGGCCATGCATCCCTGCATCCACCCAAAGCTCAGTCAGCTGCTTCAGTACTGGGATGCTGACACTGGTAGAAGACCCCACAAAGTCATCAAAGCAGCTGATGCCATGACACCGTGATCCCAAGACACCACGACACCACGGCCAGCTGGGATGGCCTTCAGAGTTCTGATGTCCCAGTGCTATTTAGAGCTCCAGGGTGGCTCTTATAGGGGCGGTGTAACACAAAATCCCCACATCGTGGTGGTGCAGACTTACGGTCGGGGTGATCGAAATCCGTAAGAAAACACATGATGTAAGGCCTTTTGGAGGATTTTGATCGCGGGTTTTGATCCTGCCTATCTCCAGACAGAGGTGCATCCAACAGAGAAACACTCAGAGGGAATTTGGCAAAGATGGGAAGACAACATTGGAGTGATATACCCCAGGAAAAACATTCAAGCAGCGATGCGGAGCCGAGATCTCAGTGTTTTGTGAAGCTGAAGAAGCCTTCTCTATTTTAAGATGAGTCAGAAATCAGGAAGATCGTTCTCAATCTCATCTTCTCCGGGGCTCCATTGCCTCCTAATGAGCCCCATGCATTGTTTTCACCCCGGTGTTCTCGGTTCAACTTTATCTCTCGCCATGCTTCATTATTATTTATATGAGGATAGTGCCTGGGGGGCCTTCACCCAGCTCCAAGCCCCACTGCGCTCAGCACTGCACAGACATGCTCGGAGAGAGCCCAGCCCTGCAGGGCTTCCAGCCTCGCTACACAAAGGGAATATTATGATCCCCTTCACCCCCACTTCAAGGAGCAGAGAAAAAGGGGCAGGGAAGTGCTCAGGGTCACCGAGGGCTCCCACCTCCAACCTGTGCTCAGATCCCGAGTTGTCGTGACCACGCTGAGCTGAATGGATGCCACAAGCTGAAGGGAGGTTCTTTGCCTCGTGCTGCACGATGTGGAGCAGGAAGGTTGCCCAAATACCCCATCTGAAGTCACCAAGCTTGGTTTCCATGGAGCTCACAGTGGCTCAGGTCCCTTGGACATAACCTGGGTGTCCCTTGTGCCCGTCGGTAATTTTCTTGTGACTCAGTTTCCCTGCCACCACTGAGCTGGGCACATGTGCAAAGCGCACGCATCGGTTCTGCTGGTGCCGGCACAGGCACGGGCAGAGCAAGATGAGATCACCCAAGAATGTCCTGGGAAGAAGATGGCTCCTCCGGGATGTCTTCATCCCACAAGGAAGGAAGTGGAGGGGTATAAATCACCCCGGCTCCACCTTATCAGAAATCAAAATCTCTGCAGCTGATCCAAGCCCAGACTGCCGTGGGCATCCCTATTGCTTTTCCTGTCAGTTCTCTTGTTGTTAGAAAGGCAAGTACAGAACAGCACATGCAAACAACACAATTAGGATTGTATGTGCTAATGAGGGTTTCGGCACCACACAGCTTTAACACGCAGCGATCAGAGCGTTTTCCCTGGCTCCTCTACCCAGTGCAGTTTGCTCACTCTGCCTCGCTCAGCTGCTGGGAGCTCTCAGCACCTCGCGCCTCTCCAGCACTGCTCCACCCCGATGGGGCCACCTATTGAGGTTCTCCCCCCATGCAGGAATGGAAACATGGCTCCAGACAGAGCTGCATCCTCTGCCTGTGCCCCTTTTGTCTCAGAGGTTGGGAGGTTCTGTTCCCAAAGGAGCTCCCTCCAGGGGGCCTGTAAACACATGGAGAAACTGAGGCACTGTGACAGTGTCACTCAATGGTTACAGCTCAAGGTTGGCTTCAGCTCTGCCGCCGCTTCTTCTGCTGTCTCTGGATGTGTCACCTCCTCCTCTGGCATCCCGGAGTTGCTCTGAGGTGTATTGATGAGTGCTGCTGTGCTGCAGCTGAGATGGAGAAGGATGACCCAGAAAATGGGATGGTGGATCTGCCTCAGGCAGCCCCATGCAGCCAATATAGGAATACAGCTCTGGATGGGAATAGGAAGGTGTCGGATTGGGTAGCACCCATCCAGAGGGGAACCATGGCCTTGAGCCTCTCCGTGGAGAAGAGCCACCAAGAAATAAATCCAAAACTGGAAATGATGGTCTTTGCAACCCCAATTGAGATGCTTGCCCTTGCTTTGCAGTGCTCAGCTGGGCTCATCCCCAACCTCTCAAAGCATCCGGCACAGCTCTGGGGCCTCTGGGGACGAAGCAGAAATGTTACTCTGTGTGTATTCACAGGCACCCACAGAAGTTAATTCTGACTCTGTGGATCTCCACTGCGGAGTGGTGTGACAAAGAGCAACAGTTCTGCTGTCACAGCTCTGAAAAGGGTTAAGTCCTGGGATGCTCATCGTCCCCATGCCCCCTCTCACTGCCATCTCCGTGTGCTGTCCCAGGAGCACAGCTGCTCAGGCAGATTCTGCAAGAGTCTTCAAGAGAATGTGCAAGGGGATCACAGAATCATCACAGAATCAGAGGATCACAGACTCACAGAATGGCCAGGATTGGAAGGGACCTCAAGGATCATGAAGCTCCAACCCCCTGCCACACGCAGGGCCACCAACCTCCCCATTTCACAGCAGCCCAGGCTGCCCAGGGCCCCATCCAACCTGGCCTTGAACACCTGCAGGGATGGACGGGGCATCACAGCCTCTCTGGGCAGCTTTTCCAGCACCTCACCACTCTCTCTGTAAAGAACTTAGTGCAAGGGGATCTGCAAGGGGATAGAGAGGTGGCTCTGGCTACACCTTTCTGTAGGATCGAGAAGGGCTGGCAAATGCTTATCCCAAAGAGAAAGCAGGAAATCATCCCCCAGAGAAAGGGGAAAAAAAGCAAAATAGAACCCCCACCCCCAACAGCTGCAACCTGCAGGGGAGGTCAGTGAGGATGGGATGAGCGTTCCTATGGGTTGCAGCCCTTGTGTGCAGCAACACCTCTGAGCCAGAAAGCTTCTCTGAGTGTCTGTCCCCAGCTGAGCGCTGCAAAGCAAGGGCAAGCATCCGAATTGGGATTGCAAAGACCATCATCTCCAGTTCTGGATTTATTTCTTGGTGGCTCTTCTCTATGGAGAGGCTCAAGTCCAAGGTGGAAGAACAGAAACAAACACTGTTTGCCTGCACTCCTCTCCCGAAGCAAAGATGACCAGAAACCCCGAGACACGATGGCCCTCGTCCGCATCCCATCCACACACATCAGCGTCACTCTGCTCACATTCTTTAACACACAGCTCATAAATGGGCACGGAACTGAGATGGACCTGGTCCCTCTGGTTGCTGGGAGCAGCAAAACCAAAGTCACTTTCCTCACTTGCAGGCACTCCCAGCAGAGGTGGCACCTGCCGAACCCACCGCTGCCTCTTGCCAGATAATGTTATGCTCCCCGTTTTCCCCTAAGGACCTAATTAGTGAGATCCAAGCTGATGCTCCCCCCTGCCCCCCCCCCATTGCCAGCTGCACGCCTCCTCCTTCTGCCACCCACCCACATGAGCACGGCCGGAGCCAGGCGGATGACACAGCAGCATGGCAGAGTGCCTCGTGTCCTTTTCACCCAGCCAGGCTCTCTCCCTTGGGCAGCTCTGGGGTCTGAGTGCTCTGTGCAGTGCTGACAAATGGGAACAGCACAGGTGCTGCTTTAGGGCTGCGCAGCAAAATCAAAGGTTGGGTGCTGCTTTGCCGGGGGGATGATCCAAAATTCCATGCTCATGGCTTTATTTGGCTTGCAGTGTTGATGGGAAGGGTTTGTTTTGCCCACGGACAGCCTTCACTGTCCCCTGTTCTGGTTCTTGCCTCTGGGATTGCAGAACCAGAGATGCTGGAGCCACCTGCTGCAGTGTAACCTCCTTGGGGACAGGACAGGGGCCCTCAGTATCACAGCACTACACTACTGCTCACTGAGACCCTCCTGCAGAATGATTTCAGTCTGGGTGGGATCTCTTCAGCCTCTTGAGCACCTGAGGAGATGCAAAGGTACCCAGAGCAGTGGGATCCTCCAGCAAGGTGCCAATGGGTGCACAGGTCTGGAGAGGACTGCAGCCCACCGAGGGGTTCAGCAGCAGCTGAGGAAGAGCCGTTGAGATTTTTGACCCTAATCCCATGCATACCAAACAAGATCTCCCTCATCTGGATGAAGCTCCTCAACCCATTGTGTTCCACTGAATCCCATCATGTCCCATTATGTCCCACTACACCCCATTGCATCCCATTGCATCCCATTGTGTCCAGTGCATCCCATGATACTCCGTTGATTCCCATTGCATCCCACAGCATTCCATTACGTCCCATTTCATCCCATTGTGTCCCATTGCATCCCACTGCACCCACTGCATCGCATTGTGTCCCATTGGATCCCACTGCATCCCATTGCATCCCACTGCATCCCATTGTGTCCCATTGTGTCCCACTGCATCCCATTGTGTCCCATTGTGTCCCACTGCATCCCATTGTGTCTCATAGCATCCCATTGCAACAGATTGCATCCCATTCCATCCTATCCCCCTTCATCCCCCCCAGTCTCTCCTCATCCCTCCCCATCCCATCCCCCACCCCCTACCCCCCATCCCATCCCAGCAGAACACGGCCGTGTCCCGGTTCGCAGCGCGGCGGAACGGGGCCATCTGGCGGTGAGCCGCGTCTCGACATCGCTACGGGATCGGAAAACCTTTCCCGAGACCCGGGAGGTGGGAGCGGAACCGTCGGACGGGGCAGTGCCACGACGGGGGGAGAAATGAGGCTGATGGGGTAAATAGCCGCGATCCGGGTCTGGTGCTGGGCCCGGGTCTGCGGTGCGTGCGGACCTCACGCCCTTCCTTGAAGCAGGATGCGGAAGAAACGGATGTGGGAAATGGACTGGGAGCTGTTAAGGCGCTGAGGAGAGGCAAATCCAGCTGGAAAACCCACAAGGAAGCCAAGAGCTGCCATTCCGCTGCACTGCCTTCCCTGCACTCAGTCACCCCCTGTCAATTCCCCTCCTGTCACCCCGCACAGTTTGGGTGCCGTCCGATGGGACGCTCTGCACTGAGCCCAAATCTCCATGTGATGGCAATGGGGAACGGATGGGAGGGGGCTGTGAAGGGGGCTCAACATCCAGACCCACCTGGAACAGCAGCAAGGCACCACGTGTGTTCCCTTCTGCACCCACAGACAGCATCCAGTGCTGTGCCAGCAAGAATCACAGCCACCCCCGTAAGATGTTGGCAAGAAATACTGAGATGCTAGACCTTAAATATATACCTAATAATAATTCCCCAGCAGCTGGAGTTAGATGGGTGCTGAAGTTTTCAGCAGCACGATGGGGAGCTTTCTTTGCCTCTGGTCCCATTGGCATCACAGTGACGTGGACAGCAGCAGCCTGATCAGGTGGAGGGAGGCACCTTTGTGAGTCCATTGCGACTTTCTACACTAAAAATTGAAGGTTTCTTAACGTTATCACCTTTGAAATGAATGAAAAGGCCCCAGGAGCTCTCCTAAATATCCTGCCTTTCCCTCCCCATCACCTCGTTTTATTCACAACTGTCCTCACAGAGACCAAAATCCCATTTCAGAATAAAGATTCCGTGGTCAATGCAGATGAGAAGGTAAATCACACTCAGGGGCCTGAGGACATCTCCAGAGCATCCCAGTCGTGACTGCTATTGGAAAGCCATGGGAGAGGAGCATCAGCTGATCACAACCAGCAGCAGAGCTCGTCCCAGCCATGTGCGTGTCTGCTGCTGAGAGGAGAGAGCAGAAAACTCAAAATCTGGGTTTGGGTTTGAAATGGCAGAGGAGCACACCTCGTGCAATGATACCTCTGGATTTATGAGGAGTTTGTGTTGTTACAGAAAGACTATCTGCAAAATCAGCCACATGGTACTCAGTAATTAACAAGGCATGGCTCCACAGCCAAAATTCCCTTATTTCCAGCTTTTTCCTTTGGCTGGAGTCATCTGTTATTAAGATTTCCCAAAGCAATTGAAGGGAAGGCACATCTGATGCCCTCAGAACCAGCAGTGCCACCTGCATGTCCCCTTCTGATCTGCTGCACTTTCCCCCTCCCTTTGAGCACGGGAGTCACAAACCCTGCATGGGCGCAGGCAGCCACCCCAGCTCCTGCAATCACAGCCAGGGCTCAGAGAGGCCCCAGTTGGGTTGGTGGAGCCACAGTGGGAAGGGAGGGCACAGAGTGGTGCTGGAGGAGCACTGGGAAAGGCTGAGGGAGGGGAGTGGGGTCTGGGGAATGGGGAACCCACAGGAGTGCAGGAGGGGCTGTGACGGAATAGCAAGCATGAATAGCAAGCATGAATAGCAAGCATGAATGAACCACCAGCAAGTTGGCACTGCTCCTCGCATGGTTCGGGAGCAGCCTTCTAACTGGGGAGGAAAGGATTTTGTACAAACCTCAGCCCAAATTACTGCTCCCCAGGCCTAATCAAACGCAGCGCTCGCAAGTATTGGCTGGCTGGGGGCTAAGTTTGGGAAAGGTGTTTCCTTCCCTGCTCTGCTTTCAAACTAACCAGGATGAGGAGGAGTTCAAAGACCTCAATTGTTTGTGGAACACTTTGAACACAGAAAGGGCCTTGGGCAGGGAGATGGGTTGTGGCTGAAGCAAGGGCCCAGCAGGCAAGAGACTTCATCTGCATTCCCTGCTCAGCTGCAGGATCAGCACACAGCCTTGGAGTGCTGCTCTGTGCCTCAGTTTCCCCATTGCGGGAATCGGGGGAAACTGGTGGGGTGCCTAAAAGCTCTGAGAGTCCTTTGGGTGGAGGATTCAAGCTGTTCCAGCTCAAAGCTCCTTGCCTGCTTCAGGAGTTTGCTCTGCCCACCTTGCCAGGCTCCGTGCATGCCCAGAGCTGGAGACAGCCCTCATCCAAAGAGCTCCTCAGTCAAAACAGACAGGATGAACAAAGGGGTCCGGGAGGAGAGATGCCGTGCCTGATATCCTGCAGGGAATGTGTCAGAGGAATGACTTGACTCCAAGAAAAACGCCCTAACGATATGCATAAACTTAATAAACACATGAGATTGCTTCATTGTACGCTCCTCTCTGGCTGAGGTCTCAGTTAATCAAGGTGCGATAAGGGCAGAGAATTTACCTCCTCCCCACCTCCTCCTGCTGTTTCCTTTTCATTTATTCATTGAACAACCCCTTTGAGCAAAGTCTTTATCTGAGTTTTGCTGGCAGCTCGCTGCATTCCCTGCCAGGAACGGAGGCACAGGAAATCTGCCCCAGGCTTTGGGGTTTTAGGAATCCCATCTCTGCTAGTGCACAGATGCCAGCAATCCCTGCCCAGAACCGTGCTGGGGCTGGGAAAAGATTGCATGGAGCATGTGTGGAAACCCAGCTTCAATGTGCCTGAAAGAAGCTATCAACCACAAACCAAACCCATCTCCCTCCCAGGCTGTGCCCTTCATGGCAGCACTATTGATTCGGTGCGACCCTCGAGGTCAAAACGGGCCGTGAACTTTTCCAAAAGGTGAATCCCAGCAGAAGGCAGTGAGAAGCATGGGAGCAACCCAAGTGACAGCAGCACGTGCTCTGAGGGCCCAGCTGCCCACCGGTGCAGGTGGTGTGGAGGTGTTGCTGCACCCCAGCAAAGCTGCCCACCACCCACCCACCTGAGAGCAGGTGGAAAAGACCTCAAGATCTCCCCGAGTTCATCCATCAGCCCATCACCAGGGCGTCCACTCATGGAATCACAGAATCCTTAAAGTCGGAAAAGACCTCAGGTCCAACCCCAACCCATCCCACCATGCCCAGAAACCACGTCCCATCTAAATGGCTGTGGAACAGCTCCAGGGATGGGGGACCCCACCTAAGGGACGGGGCTGTGAGATGGGCACAAGGAAAGGCGAAAGGAAGAAAAAACTCTTTGCAGTCCCAACGAGAGGTTCTGCACCTCTCCAACCAGGAGAAAGGAAAGAAGAAGAAGAAAAAAAAAAGGTTGCAAGGGTTAATTCCATCCAGGTAGGTTCTTTGTTACGAGGCACATCCCATGCTAACCGCAGACATCTCCCAACTGTTGCCGTGGAGCTCTCGGTGCAAAGTCAGACTTGTTGCCTCGGCTCTGCCCGCTGCAGCGGCTCCGTGTCACCTGTCAGCCCCGCACCCCCAGGGATGGGAGGCTCGAGTTACGGGGAGCACCGCTCAGCCGGGACAGCAGCAGCAGCAGGAGGCACCGCGCATTCCACCCGGAGCTAAAAAAAGACGGTTGGGGCTTTGATCTCCGGGCTCCGTCTGCACCACAGGGAGACAATGCAGAAGGCCTCTGGGGAGGAGGAGGAGGGGGAGGTGGACTTGACAAGACATTCCCCGAGCCGGTCTGCTCCTCAGGTCCTGGAATCAAAGGGGATGAGGAGGCGGGCATGGCACCGGGGATGAAAGCGGAGACGGGCTGGCAGAGGGAAGATCCCACATAGAGCCACGCTGGGCTCCTCCTGAGGCCAGGAAGGCTCCAAGAGCGGAGGACCAGATGGTTGAAGGGAATGGGAATGAGCCTGGAGATGTTTCTCCACTCCCCTGGTTTGAATGTGAGCCAGGGATGACGGGATGCAGCGCTGTCCCTGGGTGGTGGCCGTGTGAGCTCGTGGAGAGCTGCATTGGTGGGCTTTGTGCTCAGCTCTGAGATCCTGCAGCAGCGCAAAGCCGAGGGGGGGTGGCCAAGGAAAGGAAGATCAGTGCAGTGGGGCATGCAAAGGGGTGAACCCGAGGTCCTGGCTCTGCCATGGGTGAAAAAATGATGGAAAAGGTGCTGAAAAGCGTTGAGAGGCAGAGCATGTCACTGCTGGGAAGGTTTGTGAGTGAAGAGATGGACCTTGGGCATCCACTGAAAAGGCTGAAAGAGATGGAGGCAGAAGGGGGAGATGGGGTTAAAGGACCTTCCGAGACTGGCTGAAATAATGATATCTCTATCCTGTTGATGTGCTGGCCCTGCCTGACCCCTTCACCTGCTGATGGGGACGAGGTGGCTGCTCTCCTCCTGGGACATCCCCCCTTCTGCTTCTGTGTCACTGCAGTGTGACTGAGCAAAGCGTTAATGCCTCCCCACCTCCAGGAGTCCTCAGGGCAGGCTGAGCCTCAGCCCTCTGCCTCCTCGGTGCCCAGAGTTACCAAAATACAGAACCTGGAATTGCCAGAAAATGGTTGGGGTTTTTTTGTTTGTTTGTTTCTCTTTTTGTTTTTCCTCCTTGCAGTGCATAAGGAGAAGTTTGGGAAACTGAGGCAGGGGGAAAAAAAAAGACAATAACTTGCCTGCAGCCGAGAGGAGAGCAGGTTTTCTGAAATCCACACCAACACTGCAACCGCAGGTCATCCCTGTCTGCAAAGCCCTGAACCTTCATTCAACCTCCAGAGCAGTTCCCATATATTTATATAAATATATACGTACACACACCTGAGACATTATTGCTTGGGAATCTTCAGGCCCTGGGCTCTATCCCCACCCTCAGAGCTCATTCATCCTCCTTTTTCCTTTCTGGAGCTCACAAAGAACCTTCCCTGCAGCAGTAGGGTTGGCTCTGCTCCACCTCAGCCCAGTGCTGCTCTCCCAGCCCATATGGGTTTGAGGCAGTGACACCGATCCCCCAAGCACTTCCCTCCTGGATCCCTTTGGGCCACGGGTTCCTCTGCACAGCCCCCAGCAGAACCCACAGCCCTGGTGCTGCTGCGCAAACATCCCGCTCTCAGTGCCATGGCAGCAGTGGGGAACACCAAATATTTGAGAGGGGAGCAGTGGGAGGGATGGAATGGGGCTTGGGGAGCTGCCTGTGCTTTCTGGCTCCCTCTCTGCTTGTCTGTTTTTGCCTTCTTTGTGCTTAGCTGTGTATCAATAGGAGAGGACAGCATTCCCACACCTTGGTTCCGTGCTGGCTTTCCATCTCTGGGACAATCCCTGCCTGTAAATTCCAGCACAGGAGGGTCTGACCCTCATTTCCAGTGTCAGATATTCAGATTTTCCCAAACTTCCCCTTTTGGCCAATGATGCACCACGCAAAACCCAAATGCAGCCTCGGGGGCTGAGCTGTGGGCTAAAATCAGAGCCCCTCTGGTGGGAGGGCAAAGCCAGAGCAGAGCAATGCACACCCCCAGGGTTTGTCAGCCCCTGATTTGCAAAGAGGCCCTGAGCTACAAGGAATTCATTCCAGGACTGCACTCTCCCTCTCCCTCTCTCCCAAACCTGCACCTACCTGCAAATGCAATTCAGCTAAATCATAATTGGCAGCGGGAGCGAGCCAGCCCCCATGTTTCTTTTAATGTTTCCACAGGAACCTGGGTGATGTCTTTCACATCATACGTCGTGGGTGGCAGAGACCTAAATAACCCCCTTCAGAAGCAGAACATGTTTGAGAGGTGCCAGTGTTCCCTCTCTGACTCAAATTCAGATGTAGGATTTGTAGTCCCAGACCTGTCGATCTGCAGCACTGGCTCCGTAGGAATCCCTAACCCTAATGGGAACAGCCTCCCATTGCTTCCCCATTCAGATATCTCACTGCTTTGCTCTGCAGGGTTCATCATCCCTTCACATATTCAACAAATATCCCATTCTGCTCTTGTGCCTTGCAAGCAAATGCCCGCAGAGGCTCCAAGCAAACCTTTGGAGGAGAGGTGTTGCCACCACATCTGGTGCTGCTGATGTGGGATGGGATGCTCAGATTCTATGGCACCAGGTCGCTCTGACAGACCTTAATTCTGGATCGGCAGATTTTAGAACTGGGGCCAGCAAAATCCATTTTCAGATAGCAGCACAGAGTCACAGAATCCTTCAGGTTGGGAAAAACCCCTCAGATCCCCAGGTCCCCCCCCCACCCCACTGTGCCCACCGACCCTTCAGTGCCGCAGCTCCGTGTTCCTGCAGCACCTCCAGGGACGGGGACCCCAGCTGTGCCGTCAGATCAGAGCATGCAGGGCTGAATGCTGAAACCCAGAAGAAAACCCCTGAGCACAGCACCTCTGGCAGGGACAGGAGCGTGTGACATCCTTATAAAATTAGCCATTCGGGGATGAGGTTTAGTGGGCACAGTGGTGATGCAGGTGGGAGTTTCCAGCCCAGCTGTACACACTGATCGGAAGGTGAAGGTCAGCAGGAGATGCCTGGAATACATGAGGCTGTCTGAGTTGTCAGCTGTCCCAGCCACTTCCTCGTGCCTTCAGCTGTGCCATCCCCACCAGCAGCCCCGTGCACTCCCCAGCACTCAGGAAGCAGTGAATGACACCTCACCCCAGGCCAGGGGTCTTTCTGTCCCAGGGATGCTGCATTGTTAACCCCACTCTGCATCGCATCACCCATTGCAGCGCCCCTGGTGACCCTGCCAGCAGTTTGGGACTGAGCTGTGGGGAAACCACAGACAAAAAGAGGAATGAAATGAGGGAGCACTGCAGGGCACTGCCTGCAGGCTGCATTCTGAACTGGGAACAGCTGAAGGTTTCCTTGCTGCACATCCCCAGCACTACAGCTGGAAGCTGCATTCCTCTTCCTTTCCCAACAAGGCAATCTTCGTGATCAAATCTGAAGCGATTAATTATAAGCAATTACTGTTAATGGTATCATTAACAACACTCGGAGGCGAGGCTGGAGATGCCTCCATCCCGCTTCCAGCTCTGTGTCCACAGCAGTTCTCTTTCACTTCAATACTGACAAATGGAATTGATGGTGCTTAAATCACAGGGCTGACCAGCACGGACTTTCATCTCATGCTTCAACTCTCCAGGCCCTGATGTGTGTCCTTCTATACCAAAATCACTGCAAGCCTTCCTTAACGCATCAGATCTGAGAGCTGCCCTCATTGGAGCAAGAGATGGAAGCCAAAGCCAGCAGGACTGCCCAGCAGCACTCAGACATTGCAAGCTGTGCCCCCAAAGCACGGATGGGCTTTAAAGCTTTATCAGAATGTCTCTTGCAGCTTTTGTGTTTGCTTCCTGGCTCCTGAGCCTTTAATGCTTCTCAGGTTCGCCCCGCCGTAATGAGGGCTGGGAACAGAATTCTTGGTTTTAAATGAAAGCCGAACTCCCCACATCATCGCACCGCTCCAGAACCTGGCTCCAGAAGAAACTGGCAAATATCACGAGATGTGAGAGTTGGCAGCACAAGAAAGAACTAAATAACAGGACAGGATCCTCGACCCAGCCGCGTCAAGGGGTGTTTTGCCATTAAATTTAATGGAGGTAGGATTTTGCTATGGGTTTCTCGGTCTCCCAGAATGAAGCAGGCTCCCATTGAAGTCTGCGGGCCCCCACCGGCTCTCCCAAAGAGCTGGGATGAAGTGCAGACACGGGGCTGCTGTGCACAACCGGTGTCTGCCGCGTTGCAGCACTTCAAAGCTGACTCTGGAGATGAATCAGCGCCAGCCCAGCGCGGAGCATCGGCCGCGAGGGACTTGGAGAGCTCTGAATCCAGTTCCACTTCTTCGGGTCACATCTGGCCCATCTGCCGGCCAATCCCCGGCTCCAGATCTCCCCAAATCCTAGAAAGCTCCATTCTCCCTGAGCTGACACGTTCCCCAGCCGCAGCAGCCTGCACGGAGCAGGCAGGGTGCTCATTAACTGCAGCGAATATCGCAACGGGAGGGGGAAATTGCAGCCTGCGAGGAAGCAGCGCTCTGTCATTTTGCTTCCCACCAGGGAGAGCACCGCGCGGCTCCGATGCTGCACCGATCAGCCCCACATCACCGCCTTCCTCAGCTTCCCCCCCCCCCCCTCCGCCCCGTGATGCCGGGGCTGCGGGTTAAAGGATGAAAGAGCCAAAAGCAGCTTTTTGGGAGTGGGCAGAGCTGAAGCAACGAGCAGAAAATGAAAAGAGCGAGCGACTCGCAGGCGGGAATGATGCCCTCCTGCAGGGAGAGGAGGAGCTGCGGTGCTTGGAGCCGCTGCTCGGGGCTGCCCGACTATTTCCAGCTGTGGGTGGGAGCGTGGGGTAGGAAAAGGGTTGGCAGTCAGGATGTTGGGCTGCAGGGGCTGCCAGCAGAGGGGTCACCTGGCTCCTGTTTGCAGCTATTCCTGCGGGGGTCACTTAGCGGTTTGGGATGGGGATGCATCGCCGGGTTGCGATTCTGGCTCTGCCTCACGGCGTGACACCGAGCAGAGCTGCTGCTTCCACTCGGCTCTGAAGTGGGGATAATAAAAGTGATGCTGTTCCGACTGCTGAAAGACCACAGCTCAGCTCGTAAATCCTCGCTGGCGCTCATCGGCCAAAAAGCGCTGCAGAAACACGAGATGCAAACTGTGGGACCTTCTGTAAGCTGGGTCCCATCCCACATCCAAGGCAAAGGGTGTGTAAAGCCCGGGGAGGTGGGCAGGGAGTCCTGCAAAACGCTGAAAGACCGAAGAACTGCTTTGTTTCTCGTGCCTGATTCTGGCTTAATCGTGATTTATAGCGAAGAGCAGCGGGGATTAAAGGATTGGTCAGGCACTCAGCAGGTCTGTGTGCAGTAAAACCACATGGAAATAAGAAGAAGAAAAAAATGAGCTGTAAAATAATTGAGTTTTCCCTTACTTTTCAGTGCAGGAAAATGCCTTCCTGCTCCATCACTGATGGGTTCCCCGACATTCCCCTGCTCACACCCTCGTCCCCATGAAGTGTTTGCTTTATGATTTGGCTTCCTGCAAATCTCAGCGTCGTCAGAATGTCCACCCAAGCTGAACTTTCCCCATTCTGCGTGCCCATGTATAGAAACAGCAAATTAAACCTCGACTCATGCAACAGGCTCAGTGCTCAGCCACGCTGGGCTCCCTCCAGGAATGCCTCTGCATGTTTATTCATACAAACAGCACATAAATGCCCAGTGTGAGCAGCTGACAGTGGCCCAGGAGAGGCTCCTGCCAGCTCACGTGGAGCACACGCAGCCCCACATCAGCATGCAGGCACCAGATCAAAACGGATCAGATCATCTCTCTCTCCTCTTTGCCATCCCAGTCTTCATAGGTGCAACCTGCTGGGAGGGATCTGAGCCAGCAAAGCAGGATTCAGCTCACAGCACAGCACTCAGAGGCACTGTGACCCATCAGGTGTGATGTTTGTTCAGTAGGGCTACAAATATCTGTCAGACTGTAAAGCCTTGAGTCTCTGATCCTGTGATTCTGTGGTTCTGTGGTTCTTTGATTCTGTGGTTCTATGGTTCCATGGTTCCATGATTCTACAGTTCTATGATCTACCATCCTATGGTTCTGTGATTCTGTGTTTCTTTGATTCTATGAGGTTTTGAGTCTATGGTTCTCATGATTCAGTGGTTCTATGGTCCTGAGGTTCCATGATTCTTTGATTTGATGACTCTATAATGCTTTGATTCTATGGTTCAACAGTTCTATGATTCTGTGGTTCTGTGATTTTGTGGTTCTACGTTTCTATGATGTTCTGATTCCACAATTCTGTGACTCTATGGTTCCATGATTCTTTGATTCTGTGACTTTATAATGCTCTGGTTCTAAGGTTCTATGATTCTGTGGTTCTACGATGCTTTGATTCTATGGTTCCTACCATTCCATGATTCTGTGTTTCTATGGTTCTGTGGTTCCACGTTTCTGTGACACAACAGACTTTGATTCTACAGTTCTCTCATTCTGTGCACTCAGGAATGACAATCCCATGCTGCTGAAATTGCAAAAACAAAAAGTCAGATTGAGCACAGTGCCTGCTCTGAATAGCATCAATAGCATCAGCGTCAGGGCAGCCGTCGGGGCTAAAGGCAAAGAGCCCAAATCTGGTTCTGAAGCAGAGCAACTGTCCCAGTTGGCAGTGCAGTGCTGGTGCTCCCAGCAGGGCATCTTCCCATCACCCTTCAGACAGGGTTTTGTGGCCCTCTCTTTGAAAGCTGTGGCCGTGCAGAGCCAGCTCCTACCCGAAACAAAACAGGGAGAGCTGCACCAAAGCCCATCCCTGGAGAAATCCCTCTCTGCCACCTTTGCACAAGGGATCTCACAATTACCAAGGCAGCCTAAAGGCACCCAAGAGTCCTTTATTTCCTTTGTAACCTCTCAAAACCCAGTGGTGGGAACACGGTTAATTGCAGGCTGCCTGGCAGTCTGTTCCACTTGCTGCACAGCAAAGCCGCCAGCCTGCAGCGGAGCGATGGATGCTGCACGCCTCTGCCTCTGCACGCTTTGCTCGTGCTTTTCTCACACACACACACAGACAAAACCCAGCACCCAGGCACGGCCGTGGCACCGACAGAACCCGAGGAGGAGCCGGGAACAGGGCGAGGCTCCTCTCGCAGCAGCTCCTCCTGCAGACCTGCAGGCACCTTTGGAAAACCACAGAACGGGGAACCAAATAAACACGCGGGGCGGCTCCGGCTCACCGCACCCCCACCGACCCCTGAGGGCACGAGGAGTCCCGAGGCTGCCAAGCAATGATGGAGCTGAGCAGCAGAAAGGAGAGGGGCTGGGAGGGTGCTGCTGGGGATGGGGGGTCTTTGGGCAGGCGTAGGGTGGGCTGGGAGGAGCTGGGTGGCCTTTGGGTTGGCTCTGTGCTTGTCCTCTGCTGTGCATCAAAGCGTGGCCCTGTGGTCTGCTGTGTGTGCACCCACTGCCACGGTTCTGGATGGGAGCAGTGGTGCAAGGATGTTTTGGGAGTGTTTAAAACCAAGCTATGTTTGGGAACCTGCTCTATTGGGGTTTGGGTTAGGTGATCTGCGGAGTTTAACTGCATGCATCAGGGATGAGCTGCTGGAGAGGAGCTCTGCGGAGGAGGACCTGGGGGTCCTGGTGGGTGACAGGTTGGCCATGAGCCAGCAGTGTGCCCTGGTGGCCAAGAAGGCCAGTGGGATTCGGGGTGCATTAAAGGGAGTGTGGGCAGCAGGGCAATGGAGGTGATCCTCCCCCTCTGCTCTGCCCTGGTCAGGCCTCACCTGGAGCACTGCATCCAGTTCTGAGCTTCCAGGTACAAGAGGGAGAGAATCCCACAGAGAGGGCACAAAGATGACACAGTGCCTGGAACATCTCCCTGTGAGGAAAGGCTGGGGGACCTGGAGCTGTTCAGCCTTGAGAAAAGAAGACTGAGAGGGGGTCTGATTAATATTTATAAATATCTTAAGTGTGAGAGACTAATGGATATGACCAACCTCTAGTCCATGGCCTGCGGGGACAGAACAAGGGGAAATGGCCATAAACTGGAGCATAGGAAGTTCTGCACCAACCTTTATGCTTCTATGATCTTTCTTCCTTTAGCAGCACACAGAGGAATGCAAGCAAAGAGAGCTAAAAGAAAAGGTGGAACACTCACAGTGGATTTCAGCAGGTTTGGGATCAGAGATCAGATCAGAAAGGGGATCAGCAGACCTTGCACTGCAGTGCCTGGCTCACCACATGCCACCACAGCTTTCCCTGCAAGCAGGAGGCTCCTGAAAGCTCAGGTGTGCAAAGTGCAGCAAACAACACTGGAAGTGGTTCTGCTGCCTAAGCCAGTCTCCACCCTGCAGGCTCCCATCACCTCCACCCCTCTGTGTCCCTGCCCTTGTTTTGCCTCCCAACCCCTCTTGCAATCCCTGGGCCCTGCCTTCCTCCTCCCCCATGTGTTGCTGACTTGACTTTACGATTCCTCTGAACGAAGAGCTTCTTTCCATGGCTGTGGAAATGCCTTTTGTTTGGCAGCGTGTCCCAACTATGGAACAATGGAAGCCACCCTTCTTGCTTCAGTGCCATCCGTGAGAGCCAGTGGCATGTTGCAATGATGCCTAGGAGAGCCAAGCACAGATCCTGCTGCTGCCAGTAAGCAAAGCAGTCCTCGAGAGCTCCCGACCTCAGTGACACGCTTATCAATTTCATGCACTGATGTCATGCCAGGAGCAGGAACAGGAGAGGAAATCTCCCTTCTGTTGTTTTGATGCGTGCCTGACGATTGCATTCTGTGCCTCCTCGTGTTGTGAGCAACAAAACCCCACTCTGAGGCAAACTTTGCTTTGTAGACCTTTA
Organism: Tympanuchus pallidicinctus; assembly: GCF_026119805.1. NCBI lineage: Eukaryota > Metazoa > Chordata > Aves > Galliformes > Phasianidae > Tympanuchus > Tympanuchus pallidicinctus. The sequence goes on from NW_026294771.1 coordinate 84,036, forward strand.
ACCACTCCTCCAAGCAGGGGACTCTCACTTTGTCTCATCCCAATGGAGTATCTCCTTTAAGGAAGCAAACTCATTGCACAGGCAAATAAAATACAACAACCTGGGATGGCCCCAAGCTGTTCAGCCCAGTTCAGGGTATGTCCATATTCAAAGGAGCCAGGATTTGGTTTTAGCCTACCTCTATATACTGACATTATTAGCCAGTACATAGTGAAGCATTTTCGGTGGTGGCATGGACAGTGCTGATCAGGATGATGGGAAGACATCCATTAATCAATATGCTGATGTTTGGTTTTACAAAAGCAAATTCAAATCAGATCCAGAGCTTCGCAGTTCAAAGGAGCACAGGGGTTCACCAGCTTTGCCTTCACATTGGTGGGAAAACCCCCAAAATTCTGCTGTCATAATGGGAGAGGTGGGGCCTTTTGTTTTGGGTAGGACCTGTTCTATGCATGGCTGCATTCGGGCTTTCAAACAGGGTGATCCCAAGGGTGATGGGAAGATGACTGTGACCACATGGCCCTTCTACTCAAACTATTTTGCTGTTTCACATGATGTCCACCAAAATGTTTGAGTTTACAGCTGTTCTCCCTTGCATGCAACAAACCCGTCGGCCTCAGTCTCAGGAAGATGCTGTCCTTTAAAAGCTAAATTACAAGGAGTTGCCCCAGCAGTCCCAGCTTAATGGGAAGAGCTGGGATAAAGCTAGGTTGCTGAAATGCCAGCTGCTAACAAAGGCGATTCTGCATTACGTGGTGCTACTTGTGCTCTTGCAGGAGATGAAAAGCCAGAGGGCTGCAGCTCACCCACAGCTGCCTCTGCTCCCTCCAGCTGCCCCTCAGCAGCCTCAGAGCAGTGGTGTGTCTGCCAGACAATTGCATGTTTGAGAGCTGCTGATGGCAGCCTTGGTGATTAAGGTGGTGGTGAGCGGGGAGGAGGGCTGTGCATTTGTCTCTGTGGCTCCAGGAGGGCTGCCAGGGCACAACTGAGTGGCTCCCGAGCCAAAAGAAGTTGGTCTGTGTCTGTAATCAGGGAGAGGCTCTGCTGCAGCCAAAGCCAGGATAAAGAGCCAGGTTTGTGATCTTCACCAAACAAAGCAAGAGGGGGGTGGGGGGTTCTGGTCAGACAGAGCATGGACATCTCCACGTCCCAACGAGAGCCTGGTTCTTGTCTCTGGGAGCAGCTGGTGCCAGGTGCTTCAGAGCCATTGCTTGCAATTTCGTTGAGTCTGTGGGTCATGGTTGGTTTTCAGTGTTTCCCAACAGATAAACAGGTGCCAGTGGTGCTCAGCCATGCCTAAAGGTGCTCAGATGAAGGCTGGGGCATCCTGGGTTGGGTTTCCTTTGCTCTTTGCATTTACACTCGGAGCTCAGCTGCCTGCAGAGAAAAGCCCATCGGTGTTGCATCAAACTGAGGTTTGGATGGTTTAGATGGCCTCAGTTCTGCACCACTGGGGGTGAAATCAGAGCCCATTGCTCCAAAGGGCAGGCAGAGAAAACAACACGGTGTAGCCTCAGACTCTGCTCGGGTCAGACATGCAAATATTTGAGGTACGTAAATGGAACGATACGACAAAACCACAAATGGAAGTAGGGGTACAGCTTGCTAATGACAAACAGGATCTCTGAGCATCACAGCCTGCACCATCATAGTGTCTATCCCCAGGCAGGTTTATGAGGAAGCAATAGGAGCTCTTTGCCTGCTGAGCTGATGGGAAACGTGTCCATCCAAGGGAGGCTCCCAGCACTGGGCACGAAGCTCATCATTGCCAGCATCAGGGAGAGATTCCTGATTCCCTCCAATAGGTGGAGAGTTCCAACTGATGAACCTCTTGCCATGGCCTGGTTTTGCTCAGGAGTAGAAACACCTGGTTGCACATGCACAGACCCCACCGGGACGTTCTCGGCCACTCGAAGGGTTAATAAAATATTTGGGAGATGGTTTACGAGATTTTTCTTTTCTTTTTCTTCTTGGAAGCCCTCATTCATCTTGTTTCCTTGTCCCCCGTCCACTCCCACCTTCCCATAGGGCCCTTAGGGCAGAGCTGCTAGGGAGGCTGAACTCCGTGGTATGTGCGTGCGTGTGGCTCCTGGCGACGAGGCTGGGTGGTAAATTCACTTCAAAGGGGCTCCAGCACCAGCGAGCTGCAGTAGGGTGTAATTACCAGTGGGGCTGAACCACCCTCCTGGGCTGTTTGAAGTAGCTGAGAGCAGAGAGGCATCAAAGGGGAGTGCAGGGTCTGGGGAGGGAGGGCAGGAGCCGTGCAGGCACATCTCGTGGTGTCAAGAAGAACCAAGATATGGGTGCGTTGTCATCCCGAGTGCTCGGTGAGATGGGGATCTCTCATCTGTGATGTCAGCTCCCACAGCTCTGCTACTGTGGGGGCAGTGGGGCAGACACCATTACCATTCAATGGAGCGTTTGGGGTTCAGACATCAGGAGCAGCTCTGAAGTGAAGACCTACTGCATCCAAGCAGCACCCAGAAAGCTTGCATTTGGTGAAGGAGACCAGATTTCCATTGCATGGGATGTGATGTCAGGCTCATCCTCTCCAAGCTACACCCCAAACCAAATCGTGTCATCCAGCTCGGAAAAAACATGGGCATCAAAATTACTTTGCTTGGGTGCTTCTCGTTTCATAACATCAGAATGTGATATAAATGGAGATATTGTGCAATACGTGCAAATAAAAGCACGGCTATTGATAGAATAGGTGGTGAAAATGGTATTTAAATACAAAAACCAAAGTAAAATGAGGTCAGATGCAACAAAACCAAGTGAAGCATCTTGTAACAAATGCACAGCTGACATCAGGAAAATGCTTTCATTCTGATGGAAGTCTTTCCTGAGCCCTCGGAGGTGGATGCAACTCAACTCTACACTGCTCTGTTGTTCAAAAGCTACAGATCACATACAGACGTGGGCTCCCATCCACTCAGCTGACGCCATCAGTCTGTCAGGCAAAATGTCAAATCAGTGCTGGGTGTTTCTATAGAACTGATTGCTAATATAAAATTAATTACTGATAGATCTTTTCTTCAGCAGAATGCGTGCTAGAATCTGGATTTTGAGGGCTGTTCAGCTCTAGGACAGCTCACATCTTGTTGGCTTGACATCGCTTTAGAGAAGGCACACATTGAAGATGTTGATGTCCAGCAATGGGAGTCCTAAGGAGAACATGAAAACCTGCAGGACTTCATGGAATCATAGAATCATAGAATCACCAAGGTTGGAAAAGACCTAAAAGCTCATCCAGTCCAACCGTTCACCTATTCCCAACAGCTCCCACTAAACCACGTCCCTCAACACAACATCCAGCCTTTCCTTGAACACCCCCAGGCTCGGTGACTCCACCACCTCCCTGGGCATCCATTGCAGTACCTGACCAGTGACTTCTCCAATGCTGCCAGAGCTGCTGGAAGTCACCCCCCAAAATCCCCCAGTCCTGACTTGAGGTGCTTGGCCGAATCCCAAAGCATGATGTGAAACCTGAAACCGGAGAAGTTCAGCCCAGTTTCGTGTTTTGTAACCAAGGTTGCACAGTTCTGGCTGAGGCTCAGCCACAGGAACATGGTGAGATGCTTCCTTCTTTCCCACATCACTGTGTGCATCCTTGAGTACATCCACACATCCCACTCCGGGGCAGTGGTGAATTGCAAACCCAACACTGCAGCTGTGATGTAAGCAAAGAAGCAGAGGAAGCATTCGGCCCTAAGAAAATGAGCATTAGCAGCCCGTATCACTCCATCTCTCCACTGTCATCATCCCATGGGTGAGTCATGCCCATTGCTAAATAAAACGTGCATTGGCAAACAGAAAGGGGAATATGGATGACTCAGTGACACTCAGAGCAGCCACCGCCAGCCCTGGTGGGCTGCTCTCCACGGAGGAAACGTGCTTGGGGGTGAGCCCAGGGGGACACGAAGGAAAAAGGCTCCTTGCTCAACTGTGCCAATGTGTGGCACGGGGAGTGCGTTTTACGAATATATAACTATGCAAATCATTAGCAGAGCAGGTAATTAAACTAGCACAGGTTACCGAAGGACGTGGCAGGTTGGACATCTCTCGGTGTGGATTTGGTGTGGTTGGAGTCAGCAGGTGGTGCTGCCCTGTGTTCTGCTCAGCTTTGTTGGGTGAGTCCTACTCAAGTGTTCTTCTACACACCTCTGTGCCAGGAGCCACTCCATCACAAAGGCCAAGCTCTCATTTCTGGTTGTTCGGTTGATGTTTGCCCAGCGCTGAGGCCAGCAGACTTCCTGCAGCTGCAATCAATGAGCTGCAATTGGCAGTCCTGAAGCTCATTCAGTTCTCAAGCCAATGCAGCTCTGCTGGTGCAAAATCAAGAGGGTTTTCCCAAGCATGCAGCGTCTGCCTGCCTCTGCTGCTGCTGTAAAACCCTCCCTGACATCAAGTGAAAACAGCATCTTTCAGTGATTCTCATTGGCTACATGACTTGACAATGGCACCAGGTTTGGAGAGTGGATACAGACTGGGACAACCTCTCAGATATCTCAGAACGCCACAGCGTCCAGGACATTCTCTTATCTGGGGAAGAGCAGTCTGAGCTGAAGGATTTGATGCAGCTGCAGCTTGTGTGTCCTACAAACTGTGCTTCCTACAGCTCCTTCAGCACGCATGGGCAGAGCGCAGTGGGATGCTGCCCAGGAGATGGGCAGGCAGGCTGAGAGCAGAGAGGAATCCAACCTGCAGTGAGAGCATTGTCCAAATGAAGCCTGCAAAGCCCTTCCAGGCAGCCTGCAAATCCTCAGAGTGATGGGATCCGAGTGATGGGTTCCTGCAGTGCGCTGCTGAGCGTGCCATGTGAAGGTGTGCACACACACACGCGTGCATGCAGGCACACACATCTCCTCCTGCCTGGCACTCAGCCCAGCTCATAAATCAGGGGCTGCAATGAAAGCAGAGGAACAGCATTTCTGACAAGCAGGGCAGTATTTATGAGCATCAGCAGCCCTTCTCCACCTCCTCACTGGGACATTGCCCTTATTAATCATTCCTCCCTCCTCCCAGCTTCCCAGTGAATGGGGCTGTTTGCAAAGGACCTGAGATGAACTCAGCGAAGCATCTCAGCTTGTCTCTGGTGTGTTCTCACTCCAGAGGAACCCACTGCCACCAAGCCAGGCCTGCTGCTGCTTTCAAAGCTGCTGGTTCTGTGTTATTATTTACTGGGGTTAATTTTCTGCCCATTGCTGCTTAGTGAGAGAAGCACCCACTGTGCAATAAAGAGTGGGGAAAGCCACCATCCGAAGAACTCATCTCCACATCCTTGGAAAGCACGTTTTGAGTTCAGCAGGCAGTGAGAAGTTGGAGCCCGAGCACATTTGAACACCTGGGCCTTGGGATCATAGAATTATAGAGTCATGAAGGCTGGAAAAAAGCTGTAAGATCACCGAACCCAACCCCAACCCATGCCACCATGCCCACTGACCTTGAACTCAAGTGTCACGTCCCCGTGGTTCTGGAATACCTCCATGGATGAGGACTCCCCAGCTGCCTTGGGCAGCCCATGCTGATCCCTCATCACTCTTCTGAGATGAAATTTTTCCCAATACCCAACCTGAATTCCCAGATCCTTCTCCTCTATGCAGCTTCCCAGCCGCTCTGCCCTAAGCCTGCAGCCCTGCATGGGGTTGTTGTGACCAAGTGCAGGACCCAGCACTTGCTCTTTCTAAAGCTCATACAGTTGGCTTCAGCCAATCCAAGTCCCTCTGGAGTGCCTTCCCACCCTCAGGCAGCTCAATGCTTCCTCCCAGCTCAATGCCATCTTACTGAGAGTGCTCTCAGTCCCCTCATCCAGATCTACAGCAAGACAGAAGCTGCGTTATTGCTCTGTTTCACAGGTGGGAACTGGGCATGGGGACAACCTAGAGTCCATAGCTGAGCTTTGAATCTTGAATGCAACACGATCCCTTAACCACAAGAGAATTCTGTGCTGCACATCTGCTAATGCACAGCCTGCAGGGCTGCAGCTTGCTGACAGAAGGGAGGCGAACTCCCACCTCCCTGCTCTGGGGGGCCCAGGAGGGACCAATAACCCCCCTGAGCATCTGCTTGGTACTTCCAGACGTGAGCTCCTTTCTGCATGGTGCCTGCTCGTCTCTCCAGGGCAGGCAGGAGCCTGTAATTTGTGGGGATGAAGAGGTGGTTCCTGGGGCGGTTAGAGCCTCAGAGACTGCAAGTTCCTCCCCAGCAGAGTCTGTCACCACAGCTCTGGGCTTGGGTTACTTACTGGGAGGTCTTCAAAGCTGGGGAGTGGAGATGGGGAGCAAAACAGAACCGTCAGCCCCTTCCTCTCCACTGCCCTGGCAAATCAGTCCAGGGCAGGAAGGAGCTGGCGCTGCATGGGGAAGCATCACCACAGCCCTGTGTGGTCCCCAGGACACAGAGCTGCTCCTTCCAGCTCCATGCAGCACCCACTCGGTGTTGGACATCCAGAACTAAAGCACTGCTCGATGCAACGAGAGTTAAATTGGCACATGTGCCACTGTGCATCTCCCTGTCTCCTCCTGTGTGAACTCTCCCTTTTCTCCTCTCCGAAGCACAGAGGCTCTGAAATCCAGAGGGCTCCAAGCGTGCAGAGCTGTCATGGATGAACACATTTTCCAGACACAAGCACCAAGAACGTGGCATGTTCACTTCCTAACATCCTCATCCCATAGCCTTCCTCAGCAGACAGCCTCTGTGTGGCCAGGAGATGCATTTCCTATCCACAGTTGCTCCTCACTAAACAAGGATGACCGGAGCTCTGGTCCGACCCTTGCACCTCTTCCCAGAAAAGAAGAATTTTCTCACTGGGAAGAAAACTAAATGTTTCATTTTCTGTGTTTTTCTGGGAGAGCATCCAGACACAAGTAAAAAAAAAAAAAAAAAAAGGAAAGAAAGAAAACATCCCAATATTCCGCTTCAGATCAACTGGAAAAATAAAGTTCATTCTTGGAAAGAGAGCAAAGGAAATGGCTTAATCTCAGACTGGTTCCAGTTCCAAACTGGTTTTGCTTGCACACACGCAGCCCCTCCCGATTGCCTGGGCAGTTTCTCAAGGGATGGAAGCCCTTCAGGATCAGCAGTAAATGCTCTAGATGGGTCCTGCTGCCCCACAGATGTGATTCACCCCATGTCCTCCAGACATCAATGTCTGCAGAGCCTGAAACACCATTGCCCTTTGCTGGTGCTGAGGCAGAGCAGCGTGCTGCTGGGAGCTGCGACTGCGGCAATGAAGGGGGACAGGCCGGGGCTCCTGATCCATCTGTGGCAATTAGAACAACATCAGTGACACACAGACCTCAGAAAAGCCAAGGGAGTGATGATGATCCAATGCACTCATGCTCTCACAAGGGCTGTGAAATGCAGAAACAGGGTCCAACTCCCCGCTCACTGATGCCAATGTAAACCTGAAGTAAATCCACTAAAATTTATACTGGCGTGAGCAAAAGGAGCTCCCAGCCAAGGAACTTTTCCTGTCCTTGACTGCAGGTTTCTCCTTCCCTGAATTTTTCCCACTCATGTCTAAAGCATCAGCACTGGGAGCTTCTTGTAGCAATGCCAGGAGAGCACAAACCTTCCGAGAGGAACGCCGTGCCCCCTGGGTCTGAAGGTCCACACTGCAGGGATGCATCTGTGCTACCTGGAGTTCCAGAAATGCAACAGAGAAGCTGCAGTAAGAAGTGACACAGCGCACAGCTGGGACGTTAGGAGCCTTTGCAGCAGAGCTGCTTGGCATTTCATTATCTGGGTATTTCGTTATCCAGGCACTCCATTATCCTGGCATTTCCTTATTCAGCTTTCCTTGCTGTCACCTTCCTTTTAGCTGCTGGCTAAACGTGATGCCAGTGAGGCTGGCACCAGCCAGCTTGCAGCCCTGCTCTCAGACCCCCACCTGCAGGACTCCATCACAGCAGTGCAGCTGCTGCCTGTCCAGCAGATCTTTACACCCCAGGAGCTGCTGGATCCACCTCTAGCTCAGCTCCCAACATTAATTTCTGGCTACAGCCGTTCCAGCTGCAGTTTCCATTCCAGGCTGCAGAATCAAGAAGCGCAGGCTGGGGTTTGTGAGGCACTTGAAATGCCACGATGCTGAGACAGTGCCCGGCTTGGGCTGCATCCCTGCCCCCGTTTTGTGCTGCTGCCAGCTCCCGTGAGCAGCCCAGGGCTGGCGACCCACGGCTGCACCGCAGAGCGCCCGTCTCTGGAGGGCCCTCCCAAGAGGAAATGTGGTTTCACAGTGGCTGCTTGTCCGTGGGATCTATTTGGAGACACGACCCCGCCCTCCCAAGGGCTTGATGGATGACCAGCCAGGAGGATAAAAGGCTTTCCTCTTAAAGAAGACCGGCTAAATATAAACCTTCGCTGGCTTTAATGTGTCTTGAGGGCTAACTGAAACCATCTGCAATGGTAAATCCGCTCTCCCGGGCCCTGCTGTTGTCTGCTTGCTGCTCCAGAGCCCGGAACTGGCAGAGCCTGCAGCAGGGTGGGATGGTTGGGGTTCAGTGGGACAGAGCTGCAGCCAGGCTGAGATGCAGCAGCATCCAAACTGCTTGGCGGGAGGCTGCTGCAACATGGGGAGCTCCCGAGGTGCTGAGATTGAGGGGCTGCTTCAGCCTGAATGCTGCTTGGGGGGAAAGCAAAGGCAGCTCAGCAGCCCTTCCCCTTCTCTCCTTGTCTTTGCAGAGGTGATTCCCTCAGCAAGCAGCGTGGAATCAGAACTTACAGAATCATAAAGGTTGCAAAAGACCTCCAGATCACCAAGTCCAACCACTGACCCGTCCCTGCTGTGCCCAACCGCGTCCCTCAGTGCCACATCACAGCAAAACACAGCGGAGGGACTCCAGCATTGAGCCCCTGCAGCTGAGCTGAGCAGCAAGGGGTTCTCTGGAAGCCAGGGCTGACCTAGTGACTCTGTTTGAGAACATCTCTAGAGGGATCTGTGGCAAATGACCATTTATTAGCCCTGAGAGGATGCATTGTAAGACATTTGGCTTAGCCAAGAGCAGCAGGGAGAAGCCAGGTTCATCCTACCACCAGCTGGTGGTGACAGCATTGCAAAATGAACCTCCTTGCTGTGGGGACGTGGGAAGGATGGATGGGTAAAGCCCCCCCAGGGCTTGGATGTGAATAAGCAGGAGCTCCCATGGTCCTGTTTGGGAAACATTCTGTCACTGTCAAAGTGTTTATCAATCCACAAAGTGTTAATCAGTCCACAAAGTGTTAATCAGTCCACAGAGTGGATGTGGCAAGCTCACAATACCAGGTCATATAAAGACAAATGCGAAATGGAAGGACTTGCAAGTGGCTTTGAAGAAAGGGAAGTTCCATTTTCAGCTCAGCTCTGCGGAGTTGGGACAACCACAGTCTCTCCAAAGATGGAGCAGAGCCCATCACTAAAGCTGTGGAGCTCCGCACACGGAGGACCAAAACCAGGTCCTTCGGCTCCAATCACCCTGAGATCAGACCCAGCTGAGGTCTGCAGGGCTCACATCCACCTGCTCAACAAAAACACCGCATTGTTCCTGCAAGCCAACTCCATCCCCAGTCCCACTGCAGCCCCAGCCCCGCTGCAGCCCTGCCGTCCTGCATGGGGAGAGCTGCGGTCTGTGCTGTGCCAGGGCTCCCTGCCAGCCCTGGCCAATGGCTCCTACGCCTCTGCTCCCAGTTTAGAAGCCTCGTTTTACTGCTTCCCAAACACAGCGGGTTCGGCTCGGTGCACCTTCTCCGGTTTACTCTGCGGAGGATGCGGGCTCGAAATAGTAAAAGGAAGGGACACCTAAAAATAAAACATAATTACAGAGGGAAAGGGTGTTTGGAGTTCAGAGCTCTTGGCCCTGCTGCTAACAGCAGCCGAGGCTCCAGGCTCTCTGCTCCTGGGGGTATGAGGATGTTTTACCATTTTCAAGGGAACACAAAAGCAACACGATGGGCCGGACCTGAGGCAGCTGAAGTCCTCTGCTCAGTGCCTTACCTGTGCCTGCTGAGAGCCAGAGGTGACGAAGGACGGTTCTCTATTCATGTGTGATCACAGCTGAGGAAGGAAGGGCTGAAGGCCCAGCCAGCTTCCCCAGCAAAACGATGCTCTGCAGGGTTTTCCCAGCAGAATTCCAGCCCCAAGCCAATGATTCCATCGACCTGAATAGGAATCGGGGATTCAGCATCACTGCTGAATGTTGCCTATAGATCGAGCAGACTGTTGGTGCCAGGACCGTGTCAGGACCTGAAATTTTCTCTGCTCCTGCTTCCAAGGAACAAAGACACCGAGAAAACATCCTTGTTTAACTCCTGCTTACCACTACTGCATTGTCTCAGGTGCTCTGCTGTCTGACTGTGGTTCTGAGGTGGCCCAAGCACAGCCCGGCATTTAACGCATGGCTTTCTCAGCATTTAACCCTCAGTGTAACCATCTCATTTTTACAGGTGATGAATGAAAGAACACGTGCCTTTCTCAGTGGATGGCCAAGAAAAAAAGCCCTGAAGCCTTTTACCTGCGCTGCACTGCAAATTCGCAGTCCTCCAGCTGAAATGAATCCGCCTTGGGATGGAGCATAGCAGCCACGCAGCAATTCCTCTTATCAGTTCTGGATAAGCAGCATCCTCAGCTGTCATAGGGCAGCTAATGACCTAAGCCATCAGGTTTGGATCTGGTCTGGCTGAGAGCATCTCCGCTGGCACCATCTCCCCCTTCCTGGCCCTCCTGGGGAGTGATTCAGAAAACACAGCATCACCTGCTGAATCATCAGCAGAGCTTCCTGCACCAGCCGGCTCCATGGGGAGAACTCCCAGGCAGAAATCCACTGACCAAGCCAAACTCTGCCATGCCTGTGGGAGCTGCAGGGCTGCTGGCCAAGGAGGACGGGGCCTTGCCCTGAGCATCTGCTCAGTAAGGATCCTGATGGATGCACTTCTTGTTCACTGGGCTTTCCCGAGTCAAAATGGAGCCGGTCATCACGTGCACAAGAACAGCATGTGAAGACCCCAAGGAATTCAGGGAATTTGTTTCGTCCTCCCTGCCGCAGAACTGTGTCACAGAGGCAGGAGGAGCACCTTGCCCGAGGTGCTACGGCCACTGCAGGCTGAGCTGGGCTGGGAGCAGCAGCCACCTCCCCATGCCAGCGCTCCCCAGTTGTGTTCCACCCAGCAGACAGCAGCCTGCATGGAGGGCTCACTCCCACTGCACCGCACCGCTGCTTTCACAGCAGGAGCAAGACAGCACAAGCAGCACTTCCCCCTGCCGTCCCCTTTCCTTCGCCTGAGGAGCCTTGGTTATCTCTTCTCCCCAGTCTGATAGGCTCCATCTGTCCGTCTGGGCAGGACGGAAGCTCTGCCTGTTGACTGCACATTGTCTGTGTCTGCCTGGCAGCCTCGGCTCTCCTCATCCCAGGGCTCTCTGTCTGCCCATCTCCCAGCTCAGGAGGGTGAGCCTGGCTCCCCACTGCTGCGCCTCTGGCGTTCTGGCAGCATCTCTCCATGCGTGGGAGGAGGTGGTGGAGTAAGGGAAGAGCCGAGAGCTTTACACGACACCGACCGGATGCTGCAGCACTCTTACCAGGCCGTGGAGGTGGAAAAACCGTCCGGCCCAGGAGCAGAGAATGCACAACACGAGAGCTGAGCACTCGTGCACTTGTGCCCAGATCACGGGATGCCAGCGTGGATTTGCAAAATCGGGCAGGGCTGTGAGCTGCTGTGCTGCTCTCTCCCTCAGACCGAGTTAAATGGGCACATCTGGGTGCAACCCTAAACAGGAGTGAGCAGGACTGTGGGTCTGAATCCAATGGTGCAAAATGGGTGAAAGTTTGGGACACCTGGAAACCCAAACCTGGAGAGATGGGGGCACTTGGAAAAACTCATTTTGCAGTGATATGGATTCACTGAGTGCAGGGAACTCTGAACGCTTTGCCAATAAGAGAGGCAAACACCCCGGCGATGGCTTTCAGAATGAGATCCCCTCTGCTTTTATCCCCCAATGAGTGCTTTGGGGAAGGAACTTTCCAACACAATGCTGTGTTCCTGCTGGGAGTGGAGTTGGGATGATGGGAGGGAGTAATTCCCAGAAGAGCAAAAGTAGAAGAGAACAGAATATTGCATTGGAATAAGAGCCTGGGTTGGTGGTTACCAACAGAGGTCTCACACCGTACCAAACATCCTCCAACTCCTGTGTGAGAGCACTGAAACAGAACAGACAACGCAGCAAAGGAGGGGTACAGATAATCTGCAGAGGAATAAATGCAAGTCATTAAAATCTTGGGCTGATGATCCAGCACAGAAACGATCACAGTTTCGTGTGGTTCATCCCCTGGGTCAACACAAGGCCGTCTCCTTGGGCCTCTTCCCACTGCTGTCCCTGGTGATGGGATGCCTCCCAGGGCTACAGAAACACACTGAAAGCTCAGCAGATGGCGGTTTTATCTGACAGCCACCCTCTATTTCCCCTCTCTTTCATCCCTTAAGTTAATTAGTTACCTGCTGATGTCCCCTAGAAAATCTTTCGCTCTCCCTGGGCATCTCCCAGCCCCTCCCCACCATCTGATTCAGCCTTTTGTCACCAACCAGTCCCTCCAGATCCTCACCACTTTACTGCTCTCTCCTGAATTCTGTTAGTGGTTTTCTTCCGGCCGGAAGGCTGAAATTTTCCATAGCCAGAACCAGATCCCAGCATCACACAGCACACCAGCACAGAGCTGGGGGCACGGAACTGCTGTCTGCTGCTCGGGAGAGAAGACAAGAAGGGGCCCCAAACCCCAGCACCAATGCAAACCACCCTCAAGTCCCACTGCACGTTTTGCTGCCGGCTCACCCAGTGCTAAAATGAAGTCTGCATCTTTATGAAGAAGGGACATGAAAAGGAGAAGGATGGCTTTTACAGCTGCAACATTCTCCATTCAGACTGAGAGAAGGAGAAAAGTCTGAGCGCTTTGTGTGGGGCAGGTTGGCTTATTTTAGTGAAAACAGCAAAACCAGAGGTGGCTTAACACCCACCGACCCACACATCCCTGCGTCGGAGGCAGAGAGCCTCCTGTTGCTGCTTGCCCACATTGCAGGCAGCAGGTTATTAAAGAGCTGCCTCACGAGGTGCACGGCACAAGGCTGCGATGCATGGCGAGGATCTGCAGCCATGGGGACAGCTTTGGCCTCCCACCTCTGTCGCCCAGGGGTGACACAAGAGCTGCAGGGCCGTGGGTGGTGCTGGGTTACTCATGTCCGGCAGATGCAGCATCCCAGGACAGCGGTGGTGGAAGGCCAGTGCCATCTATGGGTCACATCCTGCCTCGGTCACTCTCTCTGTGCTGAGATGGGAGAAGGGACAGCAGCGGGGATGGGGCTGGCTGCAAGGATTGCTGCTTAGAAATGGCATCGTTCAGTTGAGAACAGGGAAAGCTGTGGGTTTGGGTTGTGCTGATGGAGCAGCTGTCAGCTGGGATGGGGGGGAAAGGGCCCTATTGAAGGCAGTGGAGGCACCAGCCTGGCATCCCCACCTGGGACAATACAGAATCATGGAATCATAGAACGGCCTGGGTTGAAAAGGAGCACAGTGCTCATCCAGTTCCAACCCCCTGCTGTGTGCAGGTCGCCAACCAGCAGCCCAGGCTGCCCAGAGCCACATCCAGCCTGGCCTGGAATGCCTGCAGGGATGGGGCATCCACAGCCTCCTTGGGCAACCTGTTCCAGTGTGTCAGAAAGCCACCAATGGAAGAAAAACTGTCCTGTCCTGAGTTATGGGGACACCACGCACCCCCAGATGTGAATGCTGCTTTATAGCAAGGGATGAGAAGAGCAGAACGTGTCCCATAAGTAGAGCAATTGCAGCACACGATGGTGATGCAATCTGTCACCTCCAAGCTACCTGCTCCTGCCCAAACTGGGAGGAAAACCCAGCTCCCAAGCCCCAGGGAGATGCTCTGACAGTGAGTTTAGGCTTTTCCTGATGCACAGCCCTCCCCCAACCTCTCCCAAAGCTGATACAAACACTGACGTGCAAACCACCGTGCAAGCCAAGCATCACTAAATGGGAACTGCAATTTGGGCCCAGAAAATACACATCGGTGGACAGATGAAAGTGGGGCGGCTCCCAGAAGGTGCTTTGGTGCCCTGAGTGGCTCCGAGCTTTGCAGACCAGCCCTGCGTGCCCTGGGGATGCAGCACCCTCTGCTGCCGCCTCGGAGCAAAGAGCATCGCTGACGTTTCGCTGGGGATTTCCAGGCAGTTCTGCGGTTGCTTGGATTCAGTCATGTGTGCAGTGCCTCTTCTGCTAGCAAGTATGATGGATGATCAGAGTGAGCTGAGAACGAAAACCATTAACTTGTAAAACCCTTTTAATGAGCTGCCTGTGATTGTAGAAGACGAGGCAGAGTGTGAGCAAGGAGGGACTGCTGGGCTTGAAATGCAATGCTTTAACACATGCATCCCTCCTCTGGAGGGTGGGAAATGTTTCAGGATGCTTAAATCTCAGTCCAGCTCGTATAGGAAATCCATCACCTACAGCCCCACAGAGCAAAGCTCTGCTTTGTAATGGGAACCTCGGGGAGATTTTTCCGGCACAATGCGATTCAACAGGTGATCTTCAATTGCAAAACCTCCCTCTGTACTTTCACCTACAGACTTTCTTGGAGCCACAGATTTCTTTACCCGCATGTAATTGAATTAGCTAAATTAAGGAAAAAAAGGAGAAAGGAAGAAGTATTCAGAATCAGCGTGGCTGAAAAAATAACCAGAGAGCAGCAGGGCAGCACAAAGGCATCGCCTGCATTTGTGCAGTGATCCTCTGCAGGCTGAGACACAAAACCAGGCAGAAGAGGCATCTTGGCCAAGATGAAGCTTAGTCACAGCAGTTTGTTGTTGTTCCCTATCTGAATTTTGTTTTTTCTCATACGAGGGCTGGCCCATCAAAACAAGATTGCTTACAGACTTCTGACAGCCAGCTTCCAGTGCCAGCATTAAGTAACACGCAGAGTTGTTCGAACTGCAAGCGATTTGCAGGCTGGAAAGAACCTAATTGGTCTGCATGGAAAACTCCCCAGCGGGACAGAAAGCAAACACGGATCTTGATGCAGGCTGTTGGCTCGTCAGGAGCGCGCTACGGCTGCCAGCATGGTTCACTGACATCCTGTTTCTCTGCTGCTGCTCCACGGGGTCAGTCTGCATCTCCAGAGGTGGGAGAAGCATGAGGAGAGCTTCCTGTTTGCACTGCTTTTGCTCAAGAAGCTGCTCTCAGGGCAGAGGTGAAAGGATGCACAGCCAGATGAAGTGTGCTGGGGGAACTCTGGGAAGAGCAGACTGTACTTCTATGTCTTCTTCTGCCCTGGTGTGCCTTGCACTATGCTGCAGCACCTCGTTGTGGCTGTGCAGTTGATCTCTGGTCAGACCCAGGCTGGGATTACCTTCATTTAGATGCCAAATGCATCCCTCTGTAGAAGGCCTGCACTTCACTGATGCACCTACAGAAGGCAATCATGCAATGGCTGAGCTAAGAGAAGCATCCAGGAGTTCTAGTGTGAAATGGAAACACGTTTAAAGTTTTTCCACTGGTTTGGCCTGGGCCAGCATTAATGAATGCTGCTGCTGCTCTGCAGCCAAGTGGGAGCAGCTGTTGCTAACTGGGAGCTCCCAGCAAGGCTGCTGCAGCACACCAAGGCACCCCAGGCTCTCACATCACAGGGCATCGCTTCTCCATTTTCACTGAGATCTGCAGGAGGTTCCATTTCTTTCTAAGTCAAAGTCCCACTGACCAGCCATGATCTTCTCAAAGTCAGTGCTGAGCAATGTTAGCCTCACACGAGCCATTACAGCAAAGCAAAGATTTCCTGGCACAGTGGTTGATCTCTAACCTGATGCGAAAGGTTCATGCATTCAGCATAGCATCCAAAGCCACAGGTTGTCCATGAGCTGCAGTTCTGGTGGTGCATCCCAGGTGAAGCAGAAGAGTTCCTTAAGACCTTTTTATTTCTTTTCATAGGAATAGGAACGGTGTTATAATCTCTCACGAGCAGCATTTGCAGTTTATGTTGCTTCAGGGAAATACCATCCAGCAGAGCTGAAAGCCACCGATGTCCTTTTTGTCCCAGGTACAAAAACCAAGGGCTGCCATGCAGGAAACGTCCTATCATTGAAGCTTCAGGCTGCAACGCTCCTCATCATTCAGACCAACCAAGGTAAGAGCAGGATGCAGAATTGCAGCACACAAATCCCCTGCTCTCCCACAGATCTCCTCCTACTCCTGTTATTATGGTAAAGATTTATCTCAGCTGTGAGCCCAACTGAGACTCCTCATTAATCTCCACCTAAAAGCACTGGTAGTGGAGCAGCCTGGTGTGCCATCACCTACCTGAGCACCAGGGGGACTGAACACAAAGAAAAAATAAATCATCACCATCTCCCTGTGTTCCAACAGCTGCCTTCTAACCACCCCCACTGAACTGAGCTGATGCATATTTGCTCTCAAAGCCATGCTGCCTTTTATATCCCATCACATAGCTCATCCTTTTCCTGATTCATTTCTATGAATTACAGAGCATGTCACATAGATCCAAAGGAAGATAGAATACAACCAGACCTGAACATGGCCACTAATGTCACACCAAGCAGCTGGCTTGCACAAAGCACTGGCAGGGTGTGTGCTCTGTAGGAAAGAAGGCACAAATGCAGCAGTGCTGTGCTGCTGCTGGGCAGGAGCTGTGACACCCACGAAGGGAGCCATGGCTCACAGCATCACAGAATGGCCAGGGTTGGAAGGGACCTCAAGGATCTGAATCTCCAACCCCCTGCCACACGCAGGGCCACCAACCTCCACATTTCATAGCAGCCCAGGCTGCCCAGGGCCCCATCCAACCTGGCCTTGAACACCTCCAGGGATGGACGGGGCATCACAGCCTCTCTGGCAGCTGTTCCAGCACCTCACCACTCTCATAGTAAAGAACTTCCCCCTGACATCCAACCTCAATCCTCCTTGCTTCACCTTCAGACCATCTCCCCTTGTCCTGCTGTTATCTCCCTTTTCCAAGAGTTGATTCCCCTCCTGTTTGTAGGCTCGGTTCTTCCCAAATTAACAGCTCTCTTCTAACTCCAAATGTTTCTCTGCACAAAGCCCACAGGAAGAGATCCGCTCTCTTCCTTGGGATGTTTTCTTTGCCTTCTTTTTTCTCCCTTTCTTGCTGTACCTCTGCTGCTGTCACAGAGCTGGGGTTGGCTGTTTGCTTGGGACGTGTGGGCAGGAGCTCAGGGGAGAGGGGGAAAGAGCAGAGCTAATTACAGGGGATGCTCTCAAAAATAGAGCTGCTTTTCCCCTCGTCCGTGAGCTGCTGTGAGAGGTAGGTGTTGTTCTGGTTCTTTCCACAGCTTTGGATCAACAGAAGGGCAGAGTTACTGCTTTACACGGGTTTAAACTAAGCTCACTTACACCGCCGTCACAATAGAAACAACTGAAGTAATCTGACATATTTAGCTTCCTTTCCTTCCTGCTTCCCCGCTGTCTCTTTTCCTTTCACGCTCTTTATAGGGATATCAACCACCAATCCCTTCCCTGCAGATCCTGTGTGGCTGCGCCGTGACCACATCCTGCCATCCTGCCCCCAAACGATTACATCAAAAAGGAAAAGCCATCAGAACCGGCAGTGCTCAGCTGGCTGGGAGCAGCAGGAACGACCTGCCGGCTCCTTGGGGTGCACACAGACCTGCTTGGTGAACAAAAACAAGCCCTGGTTTGCCTTTCTGCACTGACAGATCCTATTGTGCCCACATTCCAGGAGTCTGGGGGAGGAAGACTGTAAGAGGAGGGGCTTTGTGGTCTGACTGCTGTGAAGATGGAGATGTTTGTGTCGTGTGAACTGGCTCAGAATGGCGCTTACCAGCACTGCACTGGTACAAATAAGGGCAGCACAGTGAGTGCAAGGTTGGTGCTCATGGGATCCCCGTGCCTGTTTGCTGTCTTAGTTTTCATTGAACGAGGCCTGAAGGGCTGAGGGCTGGCATGCATGGAGCACAGCCTGGCTGCAGTGCACGGAGGGTGAGATGATCACACGTAGCCACTTCCCAGGCAGGGCAGCAGTTAACGATGTGTCCTCAGCCTATTCAGAATTCTCATTCTGGGGGTTTAAACTGCAGAAATTAAACTGGGCAGAAGTTCAGCTTGGACAGCTTCCATGCTGGAACAGCCGTATTTTCCTTGTCTTCTGAAGAAAATCAAGAGGAAGAAATGCTTTAGCAACGTCTGTGGTCAAAAGAACTTTTTCTAGTGGCAGACTCTGAGAAAATCCCAGCTTCACCCACACGGGGCTGCAGCAGCAGCAGCAAAAAGTGAACGTGACCGTCCTTGAGAAAACCCTGTGCAGAGTTTGTTCTTTGTCGGGGTCACCACCTCTGAAGTTCTTCTTTTCCTCGTGCTTCTGGAGCCTGGATTTGGGGATGAGGCTGAGGAAAGGCTTGGTTCCCCTTCTTAAGGCTGATGGAAGTGCTGGGTTAACACACACAGCAGCCCTGAGAGTTCTGTGACACACGATGGGATGGCAGACAATGGATAGAGAATGTATGGGTAGACCATAATTGGTCACCTGGGATGGATACACGGCTTGCAAGGACACTGGAAAGCCAGGAACTGCAAAATGAGCAGGGAAAAGGCTGCAGGACTGCTGGTGAAATGGCTCCAGGACTGCTGGCATTCCAGCAGTGGGGCAGAAGCCGTGGAAAGTTCTCTGGGAAACAAACAGAACAGGAAACAGTACTGTTGTATCAGTGGGCAGGGAGGCTGCTGCTGCACCCATAAAGCTTCCACGGGGCTATTTGTCATTTTCTGACAGCACAGAAACGTGCACCATAAAACATTTCTCAACTTTGGCTCTGTTGAACTACCCATTTACTGCTGTTGTTGTTGTTTTAAATACATATTTCTCACAGTTACTGAAAGGTGCATTAGATTGCACCCAGAACAAAGGCAACGCAGTGCTGGCTCACAGGAGAAAATGAGTTTGATGGGAAGCATCAGGACTGAACATTGGCAGGCCTGTCTTACTGCAGTTTGATAGGCAGAGCACCTCTGTGATTCTGGGCACAGAACCTGAGGCCTTCAATGAAAGCTCGTAATGCTGCATCTGCTCCAACCATTCACACTCAGTGGCATTCAGTCTTACCTAATTGACATGACTTGTAATTCCATTGGTTTTGTTTCTGGGATAATAGAAGTGAAGCAGTTTGGCTCTCGATTTGTGATTCTGCCTTACACTGAATTTGTACCTGCAGGGTCTGTCGTAGCAAAGCACACAGCAGGGTCACCAGTGTGCTAAAATCACATATGCAGTCGGTGCCTGTGTTAGGTCAAGGCAGAAAGCAAATGTGTTTTACATCTGAGACGAGGCAGAGCAAGAATGGCATCACCTAGGATGCTTTCTGGAAGCACCCGCTGCTCTTTGGGAGCATCATCATTTTAAAGCGGGCTTCAAACCACCAACACAGTGTAAAACATCTGCAAGTTTGCAGTCGCTATGAATAAACCGTGGGTGAAACTGTGAGCGGTTGCATGTCTCACCCTCGGTCACCTAGCGATGTTTATGGCTCTCTGTATGACTCACTGCTTAATTAGTGTTTGCATTACCTAAGGATGCTGGAGTCCCAGCCAAGAGAAGACCCCGTCATGTTAAGGGCTGTACATGCAGGGAGCAGCCTGAGAACACGCAGCATAAACAGAGGAAGGGAAACAAAGCAGTGAGAGGGGCTGGCTGCCCCACAGCAGAGCAGCGGGGGAACTGAGCCCCTCATCATCCCATCTCTGTACAGTTATCTACAGATTAAACCAGGCTGTATCCTCCTGTGCTTAGAAAAGTAAATCTGGCAACTGGTATGATGCAAAACCGTGCTCAAGTTAAAGTAATGCTCCCATATGCATGTATTTCCTTAACTGGTATTATTTGTACTGATATTAAATGGTTTTGTTATTTAGGAAAGGCAGAAACAGGAGCCTCGATGTGAGTTAGCAAACATCAGTCTGTGGTTCTGATCATCTGTTCCTCATGTATCTCAGAGATCACAGCCACCAAGTGCTTCCTCTCACTTTGAGTCCCAAGCCACAAGCACTGACATGTTGGCCTCACTCTTAACAGCATCCTTGCCTCTCTGCAAGCTCAGAGCCCAAAGAACATCCCCTCTTTTTTCTTTTCCTCCCACTGAATTGACTCCCGGGAAGGAGCTGAAACCTGCTATCAGAAATTCAAAGATCCAAAATGTTCGAGCTCAGCAATGAACTCCAGCTGCTATTTTTCAGAGATCAAAGATTTCACTGCTCCATGTCCTTGCACAGTACAGGGAGATCTGGACACGGGACTACCTGATTTCTAGGGGTTTTTTTAGGGCAATTCCTTCCTTCTTACAACTTCAACTCGATGTGCTATCCCAGTTTTCCATGGCAAACTTGCTGCTGGAAACATCCACACTCTCCTCCTGGCAGCCTCCATGCAGGACCAGCTCACGTGAATCCACGACACAGGGCATCAATCTCTGTGACATCCAACCTCGAGGCTGCTACAATCGATTCCACCAGGCACAAAGATGGGTTCCAAATCAGTTCCTTGAAGCATAAAGCAGCAGCTTTGCTGAACTGAAGATGCAGATCAGTCTATCTAACAAGAAAATACAGGGCAGGCACAAACCTGAGCAGAGAACATGCTTTATTGAGAAGTAGATACAAGAACAGCACATTCTACCACATCATGGGAACAGGGATCAGCTTCTGTACAAGAACGGCCTTCTTCCCTACTCCACAGATCTACTTGGTTGGATATTTTCATGAGTAGCTGTATTTAGTTACAATACAGGAGCAAAGGGCACGAGACAGCAAAATTCAGTAATGCCCACAAAGTACACATCATTGACTGATGATCTGGGTTTTTTTTTCTTGGTTTTTTTTCTTTTTTTCTTTTTTAAAGAGGCAGAGAAAGGCAGACAACCACCAGAAGGGCAACAGAGAACTTTTCCACACAAGGATGGGTCAGTGGTTAACAGGAAACAGCTCCTACCTACTGGTATGGTATGCTGCAAGTGCTTCACTTCAGTCACCATTCAACAGAAAAGCATTGGAAGGATGAAATCAGCACTGTACGACGCTGCCATCGCCTGCTCCAAGTGTGTCCCCTTCTTTTAATCACACTGGAGCCATATAGCAAACTCGTGGCACAAGGACAGTGGTTATACTTGAAAGCCATTGCATGATAGTTTCATCTGGTGCTGCTGATGGGACAGAAGAAGTAAAAGCTTTCTTGTTTTACAAAGACAAACCAGGATGCACTGTCAGAGAAACAAACCATCCACACAGCTACGTGAAGCTGCCACTGATGCACAGAACATAAACTGTAGGCAATCCAACAACTGGTGATATTTGGATGTCAGGGTTTCTGTGGCTGTTTGGATAAGGCTGGCAAATATTTATCTGTAGCGAAGATTTTCATTTCTTCAATCTTGAGGAAAAAAATCTTCCTCAGTAGAAAGAGGCCTACGATCCAAAACACCTCCAGCAAAATACACTCACGGGCTGCTGCTGTGGGAAGGAACCCATCAACTCCAAGAGGAAAACCAGGCAAGCAGCAATAGCAGTGACAGAAGTGCCTCCAACAGAAGTGGTAGTGCTGTAGCTCCAGGAGCACACAAGAGCAGCTCCATGAAGCTCATCAGACTGTGACACCCTCAGGCAGTCAGCCTGCACTCCCTGGGATAACGCGAACAATCCCACCGCTCGCTCCTAAGATACATCAGCTTCTGACTGCACAACCTTAACTACGTGAAGACCTACTGGATTGTAGGAGAAAACACTGCCCAAAGAGGTGGCGTGTTGCTTTAGTACAATTATTTCATACGTGGAATGGAACAGTCTGTCAGACAGGACTAGTTACAAATGCTGAAGTCAGTGTAAATGGCAGCTCGCTAGGAAAACAGCCTTTCTGCAAACAAGTGTTATTAGACCTTGTTCCAAAGCCACAGAAGTCACCTCCGTTACGTACAAAGGAACCTGAAGGAAGAAACAACCAGGTAACGGGACACAACACAACCTCATCGGAATGAGAACATGAGGGTGAGACCAGTGACTGGACAGGTACAGTACCAGATATCAGAACTCCTTGGGCCAGCGCTGCTAGGAGCTTCGTGTGGGTCCTACACAGATCCAATCCTTGCAACCTCATTGAGGCCGAAACATCAAGTTCCTCAGAACTAGCTTCTGGTGTGCACAAAAGATCTGGGCCAGAACAGTACCAAGGGGAGCTGATCTTTTGGGAGGGTACTGTACCAGCCAATCACAACAGCAACAGGTACAACAGAGATCCCGAGGGTACTTCCTACTGCTGGGGTTCACTGGCTTCAGGAGTGACAGACAGTTAAGTTCCCTTAGGAGGGGTCCATTTCAAACAGCTGGGATCCATTATCTTATTGCTGTTGGATCTTTTTGCCTCTTTGGCTATCCATTCATCGATCAGATCCTGGGGAGAAGAGCACGAAAGGGTGGGTTAAAGCAAACAGGCTGCGATGAGAGGATTATCCAAAGTCCAACGCCAAACATCAAAGTCCAGAAATCTGATCAGCCCACTCCATACTGCTGAGCACGTCGAAAATATAACTCCTATTCCACAGCACTTTCTAGAAGCACTTCCAACCACACTGATAAGGCTACTTGTAGCTACAAAGCTTCAGGAAAGAGCACATCAACGAGAGAAACTGTCCTGTCTATGGGGTTTTATAACTCATTGTCCATGAGGACACATGCAGGATTCATTTCACTACTGTGCATCCAATTGCTCAATAAAGGTTAGGCACGATGAGGGGCAAGAGAGGAGTTACAATGGACAATGTTCTTCCATACATCAAGAAAACGTCAGTCTGTGCAGCCTATTTCTACACTGGTGAAGAATCATGCTCAATGCCAGTGCTGCACTTCACTGCATTTCAAAATGATGGTGCTCCCCGCTGGAATCAAAGGGCAGGGAAGCCCCAGCACCAAATAAAGATAACACTGACTTCATTAGTTCATGTGAGTCCAACAGCTAAATGGCAGGAAATCAAGGTGCAGAGAGAGCTATGAGAAACCTTACCTGTCTTTTCAGGACCAAGTGTTTTCCCTTCCAGTACTTCAGCATCTGCAGTGCCTGCAATGTACTGACAATGTCGACAGGGTTTACTGCAGTCTCCTGGCTGATTTCTGCAAACCAGTATCAGTTCAGGTTAGAACAGAAACAAATTCCACTGCAACAGTCTCTGACAGTTTTCAACTCAAGTCTTAGGCATCACATCTGAGGTGATAAACACAAAATGCCTTGCAGATGGTGGAGGCACGTGCAGCACTATTGCTGCTGCCTGACCTGAAGCCTCTGACCGCTCTGGTTACCTGTAGCACTGTTACACAACTTGTCTGTGCTCAATTCACTTGCAAAATATTCAAAAGCTTTTCATATTTTTATAAGAAGTCGATCCACGCTTTAAGAACTCATCAAGTTGGATTATTTTTGCTGTTGGATGGACTAAAAAAAGGAGCAACATCCAAACAAAAGAACATTCCACCAACTGTGCTGCTACACAAACACGTGCAGCAGTGCAATGAGCGTGACCTGTCTCATGTTGGAGGTCACACAGGCATGCTCCTGAACCAGCTCGTTTAGGTTGAAATTATACCTTTTATAGAGATCTCTTTTCCTTGGAAATTATGCAGGTAACGAAGGAGAACTTCCTTCCAGTAGCTCCTGTAGCTGATGAGACCCAAATCAGACAGAGGTCGCTCTGGAGAGCCGACTTTTTCTTCTACTTTAGAAAGCAAATAGCCTGTAAAGAAAAGGAGATTTATTTCTCCTTCCCAAACTGCTCCCTCCTGACTGCTACACTCTTCAGAACGAGAAGAAATCAGCTCTAATAAAAACTGCTGCACATCTAACACATGTGTTAGGTACTGGGTGAGATTATTATACCAAACTGAGTGTTTCCAGAATGATTCTCTTTATACTTACTGAAGTCAATGAGCATCTTGCCATAGCCTTGCCTCATGTACTGGGGCATTGTCAGGATACAAGAGACATTGTAATTGAGAAAAGAATTCTTCTCCTAAAAATCAGGAATACACACAACAAGTTAGCAAGTCTAGATCTGCACAAACAATAGGCTGCATCATAACCCTGACAGACAGAACAAGCCTGTGCAACTGATTCAATACAAGGTGAAAGCAGCAATTTCAGGAATTCCTGCCTAGCAACCAGTAATGTGATCATCTGCATCAGCCAGTGGGTGCTTGGTGCACAGTGCAAAGCTCAGGGTGGCAGCACGTGGAGCTGCACCTGAGGAGCAGCCACTTGCACTCTCACTACCACTTCTAACAGGTTTATATGCAAGAAGAAAGCAACCAACCTTAGAGAAATATCCTATCAGGTGGCAGCCAGTGTTGTCAGCTTCTGTCATGACATAGAAGAGGAAGGGTTCAACATCATAATACAATGTTTTATGGTCCAAGAAAAGTTTTGCCAGCAGACATAGGTTTTGACAGTAGATCTAGAAACAAAAGGAGAGCGTGAACAAAAACAGACATAGGTGGGAAATACAAAGAAAGTTCTGCATCATCTCAGAAATGGCGTGGAGCCTTTCAGATAGAGCAGCTGGGCTGGGGAACAATCCCATTTCTGAAGAAATTGGATAAGGTGAAATTTGCAAGGTGGGAATTTCTGTTTGTGATACCAATCTCTGGATGCTCAAAACATCACATCCTCAGTGAAGGGAAACAGAAGGTTGGACCTCAGCTTGTTTGTGTGAATCCCATGCTTCAAGGTCATCTGTGGTAAATGGAAAAGCCTCCTCCCAGCTTCCAGCAGTGCAAAATTTAGCTGTGAATCTGTTTTTCTGTTCTTCCCTCTGAAGCCTCCAGGACTGGATGCACCTAGACTGCTGCTACCTGGCACTGAACCAGTGGCTGCAGATTCATCTTCTACCCTTCAGCTGAGGGTCACCCCCTGTAATATTAGCCTACTTTCCACTCTAACACAAGTTTGAATGTTTCAGCTGAATGAGAGATGCAGTGGCAATGTATTGAGGCCACACACAGAAGCTCCCCATTCAGTTTAAGAAAGGGATCCTGGCATAAGCCCCCAAAAGCTACTGATCCAACACAGTGCAAGAGAACAGGGGAAACTGCTTGTGCACAACAGCAGCGAGGAATCACCACAATGAAAACGCAGACAAAACAAACATCAAGAATGGACAGACCTGACTGCAGCAGCCTTTCCACCACTAGAGAGAGAAAGGGCCGTTTGCATCCTGTTTCTCTACAGGAAAAGCAGTGCTAGGCCTATTAATACAATTAATTACCTTGTTCTTTTTCCCATCCACTTCAAAAACTGAAATGGAGCCTTTGCGGTAGATTTCATCACCTGGTGGATGTTTCCAAACACATTTTGCCTATGACAAGTAAACAGAATTAGGGTGACACTGCTGTTTTAAAGGCAGAAGAGGTTACAACAGCTGCTGGATACACCAGGAAACACTCAGACCCTTTAAATTCAATTCTAGGTCCCATTTCTGAGCCTCTGTAACCCAGTGAACAGAGCAGAAATCAAGCCTGCATCTAGGAAAACTTTCTCTCAAAACGACTCAGAATCTCCTCAGCTCTCAAAGTGAACTGACAGCAGTGACAACGTTTACAAACATCCACATGCTCACACCTGATTCGAAGCTCAGGAATCTGAGATCCTCCCCAGCCCTTACCATGTGTCTGCGCAGTATTGTCTGGCTCTTCATGTACTTGAGGCAGAACTCACACATGTAGAGACGTCCCAGACGAGCGTACTCCTCTGGGTAGGGAGAATGGTACCAGGTGTCCAGTTCATAGCGGCCAAAAGCGATGGTTTTGATCATATTGCTGCCTTCTGTGATCTGGCCCTGGAGCCGCAACTTTTCCTACGGATGAAAGACGTGAACAGCTATTAAGAAATGTTTTAAAGGGGTGCTGAGAGGAAGGGGTTGTATTCATTTCCCTCAAGGAGATCCTTCACTTCACCTCCTTTGGCAGGGGGGTTGCTCTCGATGATCTCCAGAGGTCCCTTCCAACCCCTGCAATTCTGTGATTCAATCCCGTGAGCTCTGTGACCTACCGACACCTCCCACAAGCCCCTCCTCAAGTCAACTCAGCCTGAGCCCCGTTCACAAGCGACAGCTAGTGGTGGAAGGACTCAGAAAACATCTTTGAATGCTCCTTCCCTCACCTGCAAGGAGAGACACAGCCTAACTCTCAGCCTTGAGATGTGCCAGATACCAATGCCACTGGTAAGCATCAAAGAATCTTTGGGTTCATTTCTGGAGATGGGAGAGCACTGGAGATTTGAAGAGCACCTACAGAAGCCTCAGCCACAATAGAAGGATTTCAACCCCGTTCCAGTCACCAAATACTGTCAAGATGCTTTCCGTCTTTCCTTTCTAATCATTCCTTTGCTGCCATTTCCACAGCTGGAGCTGCCCATTCCCTCACTGAAAAGATACACCTCTTAAACGAGGCTGTTACTGATTATTCCTCATCCAAGGCATTCATCTCTGCAGACGTTGAGGTCCACCTATACTTTCAGTAAACCTACTGAATGATTTCAGCATCATACCTACTCTAACTCTGCTGACTCGGCTGGGCTGTGGGCGCTCACCTTACAGCAGATTCTATCTGCACAAGTACAACAAAAGCCCCAAACCATTAAATTTCTGAACAACTATCAGTTAGAAGGCTTACCAGGTCCTCAGATGCCCGTGCTTGTGCTCTTCGGAAAAGCTCAAGGTCATACTCACTGGTCAGGTTCTCAAGAAGAGGTTCCCTAGTATTGCCATAGGTTTGCCTGTGTTCCTAGAGCAAAAACAAACCAAAAAAAGGAGTTTTCACTGCTATTCTAGGCTGTTGAACGTTGTACCTTTTTGTAACTGAAGATGTTGCAGGATGACACCTTAGTGGTTTCATTCCAGACACAAAGGAATAAAAGAAGTGCTGCCTTTACCATGTATTTTTCTTTTTGCTCCTTGCTTAGTCCTGAATTCCTCTTCTTCCTGAGTTCAGCTACTTTCTCTTTGTATCGAAGCTGTCTCTCTGTTGGTGCCTGCAAAAAAAAAAAACAGTTGGAAAGCTTCATGAGTCTTCATGCACTTCGAATATTCACCTGCACCTAATCCAAAGGAGCTCTGTGTTGGCTTCTGTTTTATCAGTTTTGTTGTCTCCAAACCAAATCCTGCATGCATGAGATAAATGCAAATATGTAAAATGGAAATCTTTTCTACTTTCTGTAGCCTGCCTTTGTCAACACACCTCAGTCCCACAAGACAGGGTGCATTCCTTATGCACTGCTTAATCACATGGAAAAGCTCACTGCTGACTCATCAGGTCACCCTGACTCTCAATCAAGACTCATTTGAATTGAGGAACATAATTCCCCTGCTGGAATCATGCAGAGTAAAATGGTGGCATGGAAATTCTGCTGTCACACACATGAAAGCACACGGAAAAGACCACTGTGAGAACAACTCCAGCCTCCTCTGTCATATCACTGCCCAGAGTCACCTCTCGGCTCTCACTGGCTGCTCCAGGCTCTTATTGAAGGGAGAAAATGAATTTCCCCTGCTGAAACAAACTGGAGAGTGCAAAAGGGAGCCTCGGGACTCAGCACAATGGCTTAACTAAGAGGTAAGGAAGGGAGAATCAAGTTAAAGCCGCTGTCACTAGAAACACAACTGAGCTTTTTCCACTCTTAACGGAGCAGCCACTCCACCACGTGCAGACTGCCCACCTGGTGCCTGGTGGCGTGCCTGTTGTTGTCGTCCTGCCGGTGGGCCAGCATCCTCTCCTCAATCTGCTTATCCCGGCTCTGCGCTCGCACCTGGAAGTCAGAACTCCTCAGTCAGCACTGCAGCAAAGTGCTGCCAGAGCTTCCACCTCGTCCTCCGTTTCTCTGTTTAGCTGGATTTTCCAACGTGTAATTTATAAACTCTTTGACACACTACAAATGCTGCTGTCTCACAGCTAAGGACATCAGTGGAAGACGTTATTTCCTGTGCACAAGCAAGTCTTGGTATTTTGTTCTATAAAAGCATAAGAAGATGAAACAGAAGACTTCTCTACCTTGCACTCATCTGCTGACAGATTGTGATACAGTGGGCATCCTGATATGGAGAAGTGCCGCTCGTGTTTTCCAGTTAGGTGTCCTGTAAAGGATCAGGAAAAAGAGAAAGCTGTTAACATAGGATCATTAACTGCAGCCCAGATGGTCAGATACTGCATAGGAGCTTCTCAGGAGAGGCAACTCCATTTATTAACACTGCGGTAGAAGGAAAACATTTCATGGTTTGTGGCACAAGCTATAAGAACAAAGAAGGAAAATCCTTTTCACACTAACTCAAAAGCTGCACTCCATGCAAGCAGCCACGTATATTAGATAACTGCATGCATTTGTTGCTGAGAACCTTTTGTCTTCAGTCTGAGATCAATACCCTCACCCCCAAGGCTCTGCATTCTCCTCCCACGCCTGTGCTCACTCACTCACTCTCCCAACTTGCTCTTTATCCCATCATCCCCTGAAGACCTCTAGACAATAAAGATATACCTGTGGACATGCTCCATAACCCTTCTCTGCACCCACTTCTCAGTAGTGTTTCTGATTCCAAGCAACTGCTTACTGTTACGTTGTACAAGTCAACGGAGGGGGACGTAATATCAAGGCAAAAAAAAGTAAATAAACCAACAAATCAACCCTGGAACTGAAATTACCTAAGGAGTTACAACCAGGAGTGGGACATTTCATGTTGAAATTGTAGCTTTCATGGAAGCGGCGGCGCTTCGGGCGGTGAGACAGGTCACTTCCCGAGTCCTTCATGGACATGTCCTTGGCAATGCTCTCATCGTGGGATACGTTTGGACTGGAGATGTCAATATCAGACTCTGAGGAAGGAGCATTCCCAGTGGGGGTACGAGGTGGAGACTCATCGTGATCCGCTGCATTTTTAGTGTCTGAACAAGGATCCAGATGTTACAAATTTGCCAGGAAAAAAAAAAAAGCTTTCAATAAAAAATAATACGTAAAGCAGCTCTGGAGAGCTGCCTCAAACCCTGTGACCCGAGGATATCACACTGTGCCCAGGGAATGAGCCGCATATCCTCTCCAACAGCATTTTGCAAGCTCTCAGCACCTCTCTGTGCCTACGTACCTCTGTCAGAGAAGTCAACCACTTGCTCTGTTTCTGATCCAGACGAGCGGGTCTGCCGGAGCGGGTATTTCTTTGGGGTCACAGGGGCAGGCTGCTGCTGGCTGCGGGTCACCCTCCTCGTGGAATAGACTGGTTCTTCTGCTCCAAACGAGGGCGGATTGCGAACCGGGCTGGAATCTAATTTCATGGAAACGCCATAATTACACCCACAGGAAGCAGTGAATGCCAGTGAACTGCCTCACACGTGCTCTGATAGCACCACGGGGTAACAGCACAGGATCCTGTGCAATCACTGCGCATTATCGCAGATATGATATACACTTCTAAGATTAAATCATCACTTCTACAAACACCGATGGACCTGGAATTTGATTCACTTTCTCTGAGATGATAACTGAATCGATTAGGAATTACAAACAGCTCCCATTCAGAAAGCTTGTAGTGTTTAACTTAGAAAACAACCATCAGCACTTAGAAAACTCTTGAGAATATCAAAGCTGCTTCTGGTATGGAGGTACATTTGGGACACCACATATGGTTTTACAAAGACATGCTGCTCAAAAGACAATAAAACAGATTATTCTGCATGAAAACAATGCTTTCACACCCTAATAGCATTATAGGCATCCCACATACCAACCCAAATCGCTCCTCCTTCTGTTTTTGAGGCCTAACCACCAGATGACTGTGCACATAAGTTTTTTCACCTACAAGAAAATCCATCACAAAACAGTGCATGCACAGATGGAAGGAACAAACTTACCTACTGTCATTTTCTTAATAGCTAACAGCCTAGGAATTGCTATCTGAAAGCTAAAAACGAGGAGGTGGACACGTGCTTCCTCTTTTAAATTGGATGCAAAAGTAGAAGCATGCAAAATTTGTTGACATTTTGCATCAGCAAATCCTGAAAACACATCTTTCCTTGCTGTATAGAAAACCCCAAAGAAACAAAGCAAACGACAGCAACTTTTATCCCTAAATGCTCCCTCTCGAGCTTGCCTATATAGTTATATTTAACTAACAGGATAAGTTGACAGAGTTCTTACATAAATCAGGCAAAGCAGAATCATGGGTTCATAGAATCATAGAATCACCAAGGTTGGAAAAGACCCAAAGATCACCCAGCCCAACCATCCACCCATCACCAATAGTCTCACTAAACCATGTCCCTCAACACAATGGGTTTGATTTCTATCTCCTCTAATAAAGAAACAGCTTTACTTTTAGAACTGAGGATGCTCAAGTTTTCCTTTCTGCCACCACTGTAATCCTTACGTTATGCAACCTCATATGTTTGCAATCTGCAGTCAGAAAGACTGGATTTTACTAAGATACAATAAAACCCAATGAAAAAAGTTACGTATTCACATTTGGGTGCGAAACTCCACGTGTTTAATCTGTGAAAGTGAATGTGGAGCAAACCGAGCCTCCTGCCAGTGGTGTGTTTAAGGAGATACATCTTTACCTTGGGAGCTCTGGCTGAGCCTGGCTGAGGAGCGGGTCACACGGGCGGATCGCCGTGATGTGGCATCGCTTTCAGAGCTGTCTGTATGCTCCGGATCTGTGGAGAAATCGGAGTCCTCTGTTCCATCCGAGCTGCTGCCCGCGTTCCTCTGCAACAACAGACGCAGACGTTAGCAGGGATGCTAACCACAACCACACGGAAAGCAGGTGGTGATAACGTACAGTTGACACAATCACAGAATGGCCAGGGTTGGAAGGGACCTCAAGGATCACGAAGCTCCAACCTCCTGCCACACGCAGGGCCACCAACCTCCACATTTCATAGCAGCCCAGGGCCCCATCCAACCTGGCCTTGAACACCTCCAGGGATGGACGGGGCATCACAGCCTCTGGGCAGCTGTTCCAGCACCTCACTGCTCTCATAGTGAAGAAATCATTCAGACTAATAATTTCACGACAGACAAAAAGCTTTGTGTGTCATCCATACAGCATCGTCACCCTGAAGGCCCAGCTGGGCACAAGGGGGAGGTGGTGGGGAAACAGACGGGCTCTGCCAGGGGATGCGTTGGTTGTGCATCACTGAGAGCAATACGGGCTGGGAAAACAACGGAAAGGAGCGCAGCAGGCAACGAACGCGGCTGCGTTCACCCGAGGCCGCAAGAGTGGCTACTGTGAGGAGAGCAGCCCCGAGAAAAGAGGTGGGAACGGCACCGAACCCCTCAGAGCGCACACCGCCCTGCGCCGCTTTGTTTTGCGTTCTACAGCGACTCGTCGGTCTCGGCCAATCGTAACGCACGTGGGTGGGGCCGAAAAGGCGATTCCGCCAATAGGAGCTCGAGGAGAGAAGGAGCATGCCGGTAGGGTGTGACTGACAGCGGGCGACAGCCAATCACTGAGAGCTTCGCTCTCACAGAAACATCCACCCCGGGGGCGGAGTGGGATGGGGGGAAGGGAGGAACAAGGCACGCGCGGGGAGGTGACCGTTGGGAGCGGAGATTGGCAGCCATGGAAGCCAATCAGTGGCTAGCCCGGCAAGACAGCCCAGCCAATACGGCGCCGGCTCTTCGACCGTCTGTCCTATGGGAGAAACCGAGAGGAGGGCCGCGCTGCAGGCGGGGGGGGGAGGAAAAGGGTAACCGTTGGGGGCGACGAGTGACGGGCGGGGCGGCCAATCAATGCTGCGCGGGACTCTGCGACAGCCAATGAGGGAACGAGTGGGGCGGGCGCGGGGGGGCTGAAGGCCGCTATTTTCCCCCTGGTTTTCTACCGGTAAGAGGTAATTGGAAGGGATGGGAAAGCTGGAAGGCTACGTCCTGAACCTACCGCTCCCTCCCCAGCCACCTCCCCAGCTCCGCTCACCTTCCTGCGCGGCATCCTCGGAGGGGGCGGGGGCAGCGAGGCTGCCTGGTCCCCGGCGCCCCCGGCTCGTGAAGCGGCGGTGGCCGCCGTGTTAGTGCCGGCGGGCTCCGTGGTGACGGCCGTGTCGCCCGCCCTACGGCACGTCTGCTCCGGCGGCGCCAGCGCGCTCCCGCCGCCAGCCCTGCTCCCCGCTCGGTCCCTCACGCTTCCGCCGGGACACGGCCCACACCCCCTTGTCACGTGACCCCGCCCGAGACTCACGCCAGCGGGAGCCGCCATCTTTGTTTGGGCGTTCCAGCGGCGAAGTTGGTGGCGGCCATCTTGGTTTTGGGCAGAAGGGCTCTCGGCGGGAATCGGGGCGCCGGCGGCGGCCATGTTGAGTGAGGGCGTGAAGTCAACGAGCACCGCGGACCTCCGCGGGCGCCATCTTGGAGCCGGGCAGAAGCGCGCCGTCGGGGTGATGGAGTGATTGGGTGGAGGAAAGGCGGTGAGTCCCCGTTGATTTTTACGGCGGAGGCGGGGAGCGGCTGCCGGCCCTCCTCGTCAGGGGGTGCCGCCGTCTGCCCTGCGCACGGCCTTGCCTGGGCCGCGGCTGCTCGCTGTGGCGGGCGGGCCTGGGCGGGCCTTGCAGGCCTGAGGCGCTCGGGGCCTCCTCCCTCCTTCCCTCCCCTCTCTTCTGTTCCTTAGACGGGCCTTTCCGTCGGTTAAACTTTCTTTTTTCCTCAGGGGGAGGTTTCTATATATATGCGTGTATGTGTGTGTGTCAAGATTTACCCGTGTGTCTCTCTCCCAGCTCGGGTTCCTGTGGCATGGAGACGGTTTTCCTTCGGCCCGTTTGTTCAGACGTGAGATCTCTTTGCAGCCAAGGTTATCTTTAGGGATTATCGAATTCTCGGGGTTTAATCCTATATCCCGTGTCTCACTTCGTCATGCGAGTCAGGATGCTTCTTTCATTGCCAGTTGTTGCTGTGAGGTGTGCTGGATCTGTGGGATGCTGGAAGGCAAACCTGGAGGAAACTGAGGGAGCTGGGCTTGTTCAGCCTGGAGAAAAGAAGGCTGTGGGGCGACCTTATTGCAGCCTTCAGTGCCTAAAGGGAGCCTGCAAGCAGGAGGGGAATCAACTCTTGGAAAGGGGCAATAACGGCAGGACAAGGGGAAATGGTTTGAAGTTGAGGGAGGGAAGATTGAGGTTGGATGTCAGGGGGAAGTTCTTTGCTATGAGAACAGTGAGGTGCTGGAACAGCTGCCAGAGAGGCTGTGGATGCCCCATCCATCCCTGGAGGTGTTCAAGGCTGGGTTGGATGGGACCCTGGGCAGCCTGGGCTGCTATGAAATGTGGAGGTTGGTGGCCCTGCGTGTGGCAGGGGGTTGGAGCTTCATGATCCTTGAGGTCCCTTCCAACCCTGGTTGTTCTGTGATTCTGTGAGGAATTCAGATGGAAAGTCTGCTTTTGTCTAAAAGGAGAGGAATGGGAAGCTGCGCATGTGGTATGTGAGCTGGGAATGTTTGCATTGGTGGCAAATAGGGATACGTTTTGTGTAAACATTTTGCACACTAATCCCCTGAACAACCTATTCATAGGAATCTGACGAGTTGAGTGTCTCAATTTGCAGTAGAAAGCACTGCAGGAACGCAGTAATTCTTCCAGCTTCATGAGAGGAATGGACTGACAGGAGCTCAAGCGTGTCTCAAATTGCATTTGATCCCCAACATCTCATGAACTCTATATAACAGCTGTCAGTCTGTTAGACTGACCTGAAATGCTTAGTTTAAAAAATGATCTGCGTGTAACTAAAGCTGTTGCCTAAAAGGGCAGTAGGAATGGGAACAGAGGAAAACAACACACTTCTCCTTAATAGATAGAGAAGGGAAGCGTTGGTCTGAATACATTATAGTTGTTGGTGAGACCTTGCCAGAGTGAATGTGCATCATGTTGCAAACTGATGAAGGGCTTTAATGGAAATGGAGGACAGTCAGGGGCAATGAAAAAGCTTCTAAAAGGCTTATCAACTGCATCATCTTTTTTCTTTTTTTTTTTTTTTATCTTTTTCTTACATTAAGTAGACTCTATCTGTGTTAAAAGAACTGCAATTAGCTTAAAAGGTGGTTTCAGCGTAACATAATTGGACTTTGTAAGTATCCAAATTGAATTACTGCTTTGCTTGGATGAAAAAGAGAGGAGAATGTGATGCCTGTGTAAATTCAAAGGGTTATAAGTTACCACATCCCAGTGAAAGAGTCGCTTGTCAGTGGTTGCTGGAGGATTCCTCTTTTGTAATCTGTGCATCACGTGAGAGCTACATCTTTTAAGTATATTGGATAAAACAAGAAAAGCGTTAACTGGAACTTCTAGGTGTCACTGCTGTTCTGAAATAACAAGTTAAGTACTAATGCATGTTAGCAGGACTTCTCACCATCAGCAGGATGTTACTGGAAGAACGAAGCAGACAAGCAGAGGTGGGTGGTGCTTAATAACTTTCCTAGAGGTGGCAGCTGTTGAGTAGCAGCCAGGAATCCAGTTCCCCATGAGGTCTGATTGTGTCCTGCTATTTAAAATGGCCATGCAAACAGTTCTCTGCAGTTTGAAATGATGTAACTCTACACTGCCCAGTGTGTTTATACAGTAAGGTGGTAATGATGGCCTTACATCTGTGGAACTCTTGCATGCTATAAGAAGAATAGTGGTCAGTTGTGTTATCATAGAATGGCCTGGGTTGAAAAGGAGCACAGTGCTCATCCAGTTCCAACCCCCTGTTGTGTGCAGGTCACCAACCAGCAGCCCAGGCTGCCCAGAGCCACATCCAGCCTGGCCTTGAATGCCTGCAGGGATGGGGCATCCACAGCCTCCTTGGGCAACCTGTGCCAGTGCCTCACCACCCTCTGGGGGAAAATGTGTTGTGACCATGGCAGAGCCTTTAAGTCCTCTTCTGTATTCATACGTGCACATACTGATAGGGTAACGTGTTGTTGCCATGCTCCTTAAAATGCCTCCCAAATTTAGGCTGCTTCTGGCGGAAATAAAAATCCATGTATTGTTTTAATGGATCTGTGTGTGGAGGATGTGTGCGCCCGTGATTGGCTCTGGAAGGTTCCATTATCGACTTTTGTTGGAGCTGAAGTTGAAGGGCTGCTGTGGGGGAAAAGCAGAGAAACTGGAGGAGATGCCTCCTTTGTTGGCTTCGCCACTAGATGTCAGTGCACGAAACTGCAACCCGAGCAGGATGGACAAATTGGGAATCAGTGGAGGAGGAGGAATGATATTCGCTACTCATCCTTATGCCTCCTGGGGGTTAAATTCCCTGAATAAGGTCCTGGAGACACGTTTAGTGTCTTCACTGTCAGAATGTTCCAGGCAGGAAATGAGGAATTTCCTGGTGTTGCTTCTAAAGGAAGTTTAGAAGGTGCTTGATGATTTGAAGTTCTATGTTAAATGACACAAAAATGTGTGTTTTGCTTTTTAAATCCTAGCTTTTTGAATATGTACACCTTCTCAATTGCCGTGAAGGGCAGCAGGATTAGATAACAGCAAACCTAGCTGAATCTGTTGGTGTCTTTTTATGCCTTGATCTTCACTAATGTTCTTTGAAATCCAAGTGTCCTAGGTAAAGAGAGGGATCTTTTGCTGAATGTTAGCAAATACAGCCAATGAGAAGGGAATTTCCACCAAAAAAAACCCCAAAATCTTTGTGAACAGGTATGGACACCAATAGGTTGAAATTAGATTGTCCAGTTTTTTGCCTTGGTTCGTGCTTGCTCTGGCACAGAGTCTGTGTGAGGGATCTCAGTGTAGCCAGCTTAGGTCAGTGGTGGTACAGGGTAGGCTGCTTGTGTAGGAACTGTTCTGAAGCAGAATGAATGCTCTGGGTTTTTCACTTGCTTTGCAGATCTTGAAGCATTCACTTTAATTGCTTTGTGCTCTTTTTGTTGTGCTGCATTCCTACAGGGTTAATTTACCTGCTTCAGCATGTTTTAAAGCAAGTGGGACAAACGCTGGGTGATGGGAATCTGCTGTAGAAAGATCTGAAGTGCTGCGTTTCAACGATTCTTGCTTGCTTTTAGGTGTTCTCTCAGACCAGCTGTGGGGGCTGCAGGTACTCAGAGACGCACCATGGCTGCATGCTGCAGCTCCCTGCAGTGCTGCCACACAGACGTGAGGATCCAAGGCTGCCACTTCACTTTGTGTTCACATCTTCGGCGGGTGAGTGGAGTTGACTTTGATCTGGTTTGGGTTCCAACCTTGTACCCTTGAGTGTCTGTTCTGTAAGTGTGGTAAGTCAGGGCAATGGAGCAGCATGACAGAGCCTCGAGATATAAAGCTTGAAGAATCTCTGCTCCCAGCTTGATGTGTCTTAAAGGCCTGTACTGAAGTGGGTCGCTCTTACTATAAAATAACTGAAGCCTGGCTGCTGCTTGCTGGGTATATTTTTGGATAGGTCCCTGAGCAACCTGATCTACTTTGGCTCTTCTTTAGAGCAGGGGTTGGAGCCTAAATTATGTTTACTGTGACTGGTGGGAAGCTTAAATTTGGTTATTGCCTGGATTAAACATAGTATAGACAGTGACATGCAAGCAAGTTAATTGCTGGTATGTGTATGCAAATGGCAGAAGGTGCAAAACACAGAATTTATAGAAAACAGGCTGTGGAACCTGGGCTGACAACCAGCATAGCTCTAGGTATTTTCTGAGCCTTGGCTTCTGTTCAGCACTGAGGAGACCAGCTCTCTCCTCTGGGCCTTAGCACACATCAGAAATAAACCCAACAGCAACAAATGGATTAACGCAGGCAGTAACAGTGATGAAATCACTTCAGACTGGGTTGATTTTTAGGTTGGCATCGTGGTATCTTTATTTTCTCACTTCCACGTGAATGCCAGCTGTTGCACATCTGAAACACTCCAGTTTTGAGGGTTTGTTTGCAGACAGTTCAGCAGCTGATAAACGACCTGTTTCCTTTCTTCCATGCCCTGTTCTCCGATAAAACAGAACAGGAGCCTGGCAAGCTGTATGTCTGCGGAGGGAGTGGGTGGCATCATTATTATTATTATTATTATTTGTAAGCCTGAAGCTTGTTTAGATTCAAATGGATGCTGTCTTGTGGGTATAAATAGTCAGGAAAACCCTTGTAGGAGAATTGCAACCACGTGCTGTGCATTGAGCTAAAGGCCTTGCAGAGCAGGGCTTGCTGTAGTTGTATAGGAGTGCTTTAGTCAACCTGAACAGAAGCCATCTACTCACTCCTTCCCCAGGGGCTCTGGCATGCAGACATCTGAGTAGAGCCTGTGTTTTATGGCAACAGAAGGAAAGTCAACCCAGCTTGGCCTGTATCTGTTTTGTTGTTTTGTTTTGGTTTTTTTAATTGTAACGGAAAAAGGATCCAGGCTGAGTCTGAAAGCAGAAGTTTTACACTTAGTTACAGCTGAATATAGCCACACTTCCTGCTTTCCTCCCTCCCCTCCTCCCTGCCTCCCCTGGGTCTCATAGCATAATCTACTTATTAAATAGTTGCAATAAAAGTACATTTTGCCCTAGCAGGACTAAAGCCTATTGGTAGGGAAGATATTTTTATGCCATCCTTGTCCTGTTCCTGCCAAAATGAGGGTGTTTTTTGGACTCTTGTCTGCTTTTGGATTTGTGATCTGTTCCTTTAATACATTCCTTCCAGTCTAGGCAGTGTTCCCCAACTGCCTGGCACTGATGTTAATGCCTTGCTTCCTAATCAATCAAGTCCACTCCATGCTTCCTTAAAGGAAAACTCTGCTCATGTTGTTCAGCCCAGTGACACAAACTTCCACAGGTGTAAGAAACGTTTGTCACTGGCAGATGGCACCAATGTGGGATGTGAAGGCCAAACTTTAATCCTGTTTGGCACCTCTGAGCCTCTGGGCAGTTCTTTCCTTAGAACTGACTTGGGTACTGTGGGCAACCAGCAGAGATTTAGTAGCTCAGTTTCCAGCTGTCCTAAATAACTTGATTATAGCAAGAACTTTGAGGCTATTAACGAGGGGTCATGTGTGTGTATGGTGGGGGCAGAATTTGTTTTCACTTTCTCCAGCAATAAATGCAAACTGCCTGTAAAATGGATGGGGAATGTAACTGGAGGAAGCGTGTCTCAAGATGGAATCAGTCACTTCTATCTGTTCTTATGTTAAGGTTCACTGTCCTTTGTGTTTCTAGATCTGTATGTAGAAAACAAGATAGAGTCAAACAAGTAAAGATTGGGGTGAGCAGCATTACTGCTTTTGGGGGCTTGTGTCCTATTTGAAGTGCAGTGCAGCAAAATGGCTGTTCCTAGGTAAGGCTTATGTGCCAGCTGGAACTGCTGACTTCCTTTAAAACTCCTGGTTTTGTAATTATTCATGGCAAAAAGAACTGTTTCTTCCCATATGAACTCCTGGCTTACTGAGCTGTGAGGTGAGCCAAGTAGGTTATTTTCTTCAATGTCTGCATTTTTTCCTAATTACTTTGTGCCAGTTGTTACCACGCAGTTTTCTTTACCTGTGCTTCAAAATTCACAGGCTTCATGTTCTCAAAAGGCTCAGCAGTGTTTCTTCTGGAGCTCGTCTTGGGACTGCCTGGTATCCGAGAGAATAACACTCTTGTGCCAAACACAGCCTTTGACATAAACATTTTTTTTTCTGTATCACGTTTCTAACATTTTCTAATGTGATTCAGTTTCAGGAAGCGGAGAGGTGGTGCTGTGTGACTGAGCAGCTGTGCTTTGCCAGGCAGTGGCAGATGGGTGAGCTACAGCTCTCCTTGCTGACTCTTCTCTTTGCCAGCTGAAAAACCAGGGGCTTGCCTATCCTGAGAACATAAAGCTTCTCCTGCTGTTCTTCAACACGTTCCCTTAAGCAAGCTGTCGTTCCTTCATAGTTAACATTTTACATCTACTGCAGTCTTGTATTATTTTAGGAAATTGTATTTATAATTTCTGAACACAAGTGGCTGGGAAAGGCAGGAGAAACGAGGTCATCTCTTCAGGTAACTGGGAGTTGTCATTGTAGATTGCAAGTCCTGGCATCCTTCAGGTAACGCCAGCTCCTGCATAGGTGTGTGGCCTGGCACAAGAGTGGGGATTGCTGTGAACACCTTCATACTAATGATGATAAAGAAGCAAAGCAGAAATCCTGCGTCCAAGTTCCTTCAAGCATGTGATGAAAGGATCCCATGCAAGATAGTAAATTTATTTCCTTCTGTGTTTGTATTCCAGTAGGATGAACTTCAGGGTCACAGCAGTAGGATGATCAGGAGGCTGTTGTAGTGGGTAGAAGGAAGGCAAGCAGCAGTGGATGTGCTGAAGGTGCTCGTTGTGCTTTGTTATGGCTCTTCCTGCAGCAGGCACTGCTGCTTGCACTGTTTGTTTTTAAATGAGAGCTGCTCTCCTGGCTCTGAGTGCCTCCCTGGTTTGTATCCATCTGTCTGTTCTCCTCGGTCCTTGCATTCGCTTACGTGCTCTGTTCTGATGTTGGCAGTGCTGGATGTCAGTGAATACTTGGAGGTGCAATCTTCCTTTCTGTTTTATTGATGATTCATGCTGTTAGGAGATGCTTCCTGCCTTTCCATGACTTAGAGAAAGCAATCCTTTTCATAACGTCTCCTTACTCTTAGCAGAGCTTATACTTTGTTCCCAAAACTCCCACTGTTTTCACTGCAAGCATGACCAGACTGTGAAATAGCTTGGCTGGTCTGGTGAATAATCTGTTAGACTCTTTTAATAAACGGCAGTTGTATTTATCTTACTCCATAGGGCTTTTCATCTCAAAACATTTGAGTGCAGAAACTGTCCAGTAGTGAAATGCAGCCGTCTCTCTTGGAAACAGAGTGGGAGGCAGGCAGGCGTTTTACTACACGGTTTAGAGTGAGAGGAATTTTGTTTAAGGACAATGAGGGAAACTGAGCTTGTGTGCTCAATGACCCTTTGATCTTCCACGTTCATGCTGAGCTGATCCGGACTTTAAATCTAAGCTCTGTCTGCTCCTACCCATAGCGAACGGCCAGAAATGTCCCTCATTTAGGGCCCGAGCCTGCGCTAGAATGGCAGCACTGCAGTGACATCTGTTCAGCCTTGCATGTCTCCTGTCTGCTTGTTATTTCTATGTAGCTGTTCTGGGGTGGGTACTGGTTGCACTTGCAGGAGTAAATGGGGGAGGGTAAAGCCAGAGCTGTTAAACAGAGTTATTTTGCTGCATGTTTGTAAGCTGAGGAGCTGGGCAGCGCTGCAGCGCTGCAGCACTGAAGGCCGCTTTCTGGAGCGTGCTGCTTAGGTCAGCCCATAGCTGTAAGAGAACCCTAAAGCTGTGCGGTGTTTGCTCGGTGTGATGAAATGACTGTCTGCCCAGGGCTCTGAAAGCTGAGGAAGGTTAACCAGTGGTGAGGTTGGTCAACTCTGTGTGAGGAGAGAAGGCTGTAGAAACGGCTGTGGCAGATGCAATAGGAGTGGACAGACACAGTATGATAACGTGGATCCTTGACCTGCAGTCTTTGAGCAGTTGTAAAAGCTTGTTACTTTTGCTACCATGCAGCACATCATTAGGAAACTTAATTACTGGGAGGTGACTACATTGCGTAGGCTAGAGCATAGCCTGCAGGAATGTAGGAGCTTTAATTTTACAGTGCTTGTTTGTGGTGTATCTCTCCCCAGCAATGGCACAGCAAGGGCTGATCTTGTTGCACGTGAAACAAACTCAGCTGGCTGATAGTGTGCAGCTCATCTGAGCTAGCATGGCTGCAGCCCCTTGATAGGTGACAGCTGGTGATGTCTTGCTTCTTCCTATGTGGTAAAGCAAAATGTGGAGTTTTAAGGCTTGGAGGAAACATTTGATGAAAGCAAAACTTGGACTTGAGACAACGTGGTGCTTCGTTTAGCTGTGCTGAACCACTTTCATTGGAGTAGTCCTTGCAGTATTTATAGCATGAGATATGGTAAGAACAGCCAGAGGCACAGCTGTGTGACCTTTATGCTAAAACAAAACAACACAGAGGAGTGAATATTTTTACTTTGTTCCAGCTGTAAGTATTGGGTTCCAATTGCAGTGCCTTAAAAGTGTGGCAAAGAAACTGAAAGGTGAATTTGAATTCATAGGCTGGAAGGACTGACAGAATCCTGGAAGAAGGCCGGGTGAGCTGCCAGCAGTAGAAAGAAGTCACAATTCTCTGTTTGGCCTTTAAGAACACTTGATGTCCCCCTCAGCATCTTGCTGCTGTGTGTACTGGGGAGGAGATATTTTCAGGAAGGGAATCCTTGATATGAAGGAATGTCTGTATGCAGAATGGCAGCCAAACTTTGAAGTTCTGCTTGGTGTGATTTTTTGTTTTTACCTTCTTTCTGCCTTGGGAGCTGGAATAGGAAGAAGTGTTGGGAAAGCAGGCACCTGAGGACCTTTGCTTTGTTTGAAACTTAATTTCAGGATGAGAGAAAGAATGCGTAGATAAAAGCATTCACCAGAAAACAGTTTAACTGTTCAACTCCCAGAATTGCCCTTAATGGTGCTGCTGTTCTGGAATGTTCTCCAACTCTTAAGACGGTCTTGAACAGAGATCACTGTGCCTCTCTGTACAGCTACGATTCTTGAGTGTTATCAGATCTAGCAAGGAGTACTGCAAGAAGAGATAGGGCTGATTAGTTTGATGGGTGGCATTCTGTTTGTTTACCAAGATCTAATAACCAAAGCTGTGGCTTTTATCTCATCTTTGGTTCCATCAGGAGGTACAT
The DNA here is from genome assembly GCF_026119805.1 of Tympanuchus pallidicinctus. Lineage (NCBI taxonomy): Eukaryota > Metazoa > Chordata > Aves > Galliformes > Phasianidae > Tympanuchus > Tympanuchus pallidicinctus. The sequence goes on from NW_026294771.1 coordinate 125,746, forward strand.
TCTGTCCTCTTTCAGCAACTGAAGCACTGCAATATTTGCTGCTTCTACCCCCTGCAGGGTTTTTCTAGAAGCAAGACGATTGCACTGTCTAGTTTCCCATCTGTTGCCTGATTACATGCAAATAGAAACAGGCGGCCTTGTGAGCAGAGATACAGGAAGAGGATGGGGAGTGCTGCTCTGCTGTGATAGCCACTGGGGGAGGCCAACCGCCTGCTGCTGTCATAACCTCTCCTCTCCAGAGAGACTGGCACGAAGCCCAGGCTACTTTGCCATCTCATGCCATCCCCTTTCTCTTATCTGGCTTCCCAGAAGCCTGGATAGGACCAATCTGCCCCACCCTCTGTACTGGGATGAGTGCTTCCTTGCCCTAATCCCCCACAGCTGCACCCTGCTGCAGGCAAAGTGCAGGCTGGGGCCTAAAGTGGGCATTCTGCTGTGGGTTTGGTAGAGGTACAGCTAGAAGAAAGGGGGTGAATCGTAATGGTGCTTATTTGAGGAACAGTGACCAAAATACAAGTGTTATAGGGGACTGGAACAAGGGATCGGTGCAGATGTTGTGAAGCCTTTCAGGAGGCTAAACAGAATGGTATAATGGTGAGATTTAAGTGGCACCCGTGATCAGTAGTGATCCTTAGGGAACAGAAAGTCAAAGGATGGTAATGGCTGGCTGCTGAGAGCCATGGATAGGGAGAGAGAAGTCTGCATTTGCTGAAAGGTCCGGGATGAAAGGGACTGAGGCACAGTACAGCAGCCAAAGCTTGGAAAAAGGCCCTCAATCAGGTTTGCATATGCTGAGCACTGCAAAGCTGCATTGGCTCCCCAAAAATCCGGAATGTTCCCCCTCTCCTGCAGCCCATCCCAGAAGGTTGAGGCCCAAGCACAGGCTGAGCAGCAGGCCACGTAATGCCCATACCTGTGTCTGGCAGAGCTGCCCTGCTGTATCCCAGCACTTCTGCTTTGTGTGTGTGTGTGTGTGTGTGTGTGTGTGTGTGTGTACCTAAGCTCAACCTGGTAGGGCTTCTGGTGAAACATTCTGAATTTCAGCTGTCTGAGGCATAATACAAAAAAAATGGCAGACTCACTTGGCAGTAAAACATGTTAGAATTTCCTTCTGCAGCGTGTTTTTATGGCTGAAAGACAACAAACGTGAGCATGGGTGGAAAAGAAGACAACAAGCAGCTTACACAAAGCTCAGCTCAGGAGCACGGATGTGAGGGCTGAAGGTTGTGAAGAGGGGCAGACAGGAGGCTGCTATGCCTGCTAGCTTGGCTAGCTGTTTGCACAGCTGGCCCATTGCAGAGCAGATGTGGGGGTGCAAGCGGTTCTTACCCCGTGGGTAGGGGTTGTTCTACTTTCTGGTTTGCAGCACGGTGTCAGGCCATGCGCTCTGCAAGCTGGGGAGAGTCTCGGTGAAATAAAAAAAGCCGTACGTTTAGGGGATGGCATGTGGCACAACAGCACCGGTATAAATTGGGCCAGGGCCTCGAGCCCCGCTCTCTTTGTCTGGGCCGAGGGGAGGCCTGGGCCGGGCCCGGCGCCGCCAGCCGCGAGTGCGGGGGAGCGGCCTGCGAAGGCGAAAGAGAAACCGCGTCCGGGGGCGTGAGCGCCGCAGCGTGCCCCGCCGCTGATTGGCCGCCTGGCTGCCGAACACAAACACTGGCGACTCGCTCCGATTGGTGTTTGTCGGGAAGGGAGCTGGAGTGGGCACGCGATTGGTTCCACGCCGTAGGGCGGGATTTCCGTGGCGTTCTCCTGTGGTGATTGGTTTTGCTGCGGCTATGAGGAGGGCGAAGGGGCGGGACTTGAGGATCTCGTTCGTCAGTGATTGGCTCTGAAGAAAGGGATGACGTTTCTTGAGGATGGCAGCGTTTGCGATTGGCTACAATTACAGCGCGTGCGGCGAGGACCTCGCGAGGCGTCTTAATTGGCTTCTGCTAAGGGGGCGGAGCCTCGCCGCAGCCACCCAATGAGCACCGGACTCCTCCCGCTATCCCCGCCCCCGAGCGCTGATAAGCGGTGGCAGCGACGGTGGGCGCTCAGTGCAGCGGGTCGGGCCGGGCATGGCGGGTGCTGCGAGCACCTCCTGCTGCCGCGGCGGGGCGGGGGGGCTCCAGCCGCTCCGCGCTACCGTCCCCTTCCAGCTCCAGCAGCGCCGCGGCGCCAGCGGAGACGGGGGCCGGGCAGGTAACTGCGGGTACCTCCTCCACCAACCGAGCTCTGGTGGGGCTGTGCTGGGGGTTGTAACCGGCACCGGGGGACCCCTCCTGGGCACAGGCAGCGTCTGGTCCAGGAGCGCAGCCGCGGAGTGCTGTAATATCAATTCCCTTCCCCCCCGCTCGGCCCCGGGCGGTGCTGCGCGGCCGCACTCGGGTCTTTAGGGCGCTACAGTCACCTCCGAACGGCCCGGGCGACAGCGCGTGGAGCTGGGGCCGAAACTCGGGAAGGGAAGAGAAGGAGAGGCCCGGGGAGAGCAGAACGTGACTGCGGGGGGGAGGGGGGAAGGATAGGGGAGCGGTCGGGACAAAGCCGAGCTCCGGCCCCACGCGTGGGGAGAGCTCCGCTCGGGGGTGGCTCCCAAAACCCGGCCCTTTGTTCGGTACCGCCGTGTTACAGCGGCGGTGACTCGATTTCCCCTAATTCATCCTCAGTCGCATCGCGAAGGTTTCTTCCTGACTACTTCAGAAACACTGATTGAAATAGAACTTTTTGGTGACCTCTTCTCAGCCTTCGGCTTTCCTTTATGTGCATATGGATGAGCTGCTCGTGGGACTGCTCCTGGGGGTCGGATTCTGGTTTGGCTGTAAATTACAGCGAGAAGCACTCAAATAAGCAACCAGAGCGTTTGGGTCTTAACTGCAACCTTCATCGGGGCTGCATGGCAGTGAGGGGTGTTTGCCTGCTCGGCCGGGCAAGCAGCGTGCTGCTCCCGTACTGAATGCAGCAGCTGCTTCCTCTGCCCTGCAGAAAGGAGTGCTGCAGCCCGTCCCGAAATGAGAATTAATAGCCTTTCCCGAAACACTGTGCTCCTCATTGCTTGCGATTGAGTCTCTCGTGCCCCTGGCAGGGTTTGCATTGATCGGAGGAGCTATTAGAAAGCTACTTGCTCAATTTACGCTTGATCCAAGTTAATGAAATAAATGTTGAGTGCTGGGCTCTTCTTCCTTCACAGCACTGTGCTGAAAGGAAGGTGAACTTGCTGCTAATAGGGCAATTATTCGGTAGCTTCAGATGTTACCAAAAATCAAACCTCAAAGAAAGGAGAGGCAGGAGGCTGCCTGCAGCCTTCAGCTGTGGGAGCTGAGTGCTGTGCCTGCACACGGCAGCGTGCAGCTTTCCCAGGGCAAAAAGGCTGCAGCTCCGCTGACACGAACCAGAATTGCTGCTCTTCATTTCTTCCTGGCTCTGTGCCTCACTGCTGGGGCTGTAGCAGCTTGATTTTTTCCTCTTGATCATAGGCGTTTCGTATGCAGTTTTGTAAGTGTTTGAATTTCCATTGCTCTCTGCCTCAGTCGTAAGCCTCAATTTGCTCCCTGCGTGTGTGGGAGCAGCACACTGGCAGGCTTTAACCAAAAACTGCTATCGTGGTGATTCACCATCTGAGAGCTCTGCTCCCACCTTTTGGGAGCTGGGGTGGAAACGTGCTGCTTTGTCACCTCTTCCCCTTCTGTCTCAGCTGCCTTTCTGCATTGCTCTGGAGCTGCCTGGTTTTACAGGGATCTCTGTGCTGAGAGAGAGATGCTGTGAGATCCAGGGGCTGATCCTGCAGCTGCTCTGATAATAGAGGATCCCATTGAAACGAGGAGCAGCTGTTGAGTCTCTCAAAGGGCTTCTGTTGAAAGGGAGAGCTGAAGCTGGGGGATGCCAGGAAGTTGGGCTGAGAGTCTTTTAAAGGAGTTGACTTGCTGCTTAGAAATGGAGATATCACATTCATCGCTAGGCATCGTGACCTGTGCCACTGCTGTCTTTTTAAATTCTGTATCATCTTGAAAGTGCTCTGGCTTTCAGTGGTTAGGTGGGTCTGTTCTGGTTTCCTCCATGTTCAGGCCAAGCCCGTCCCTGCTGCGTTCATTTCTCCCAGGTGAGGTGGACCTGGGGCTGATGGAGCTCTGTGGGGATGGAGGGCCTGAAGCTGAAAGCAGCCCATGTGCTGTGTGTGCTCTGGGTTGTTTCCTCCCAAGCCCACATCGAAGCTCCTGCAGCATTGGAAGTTCCTCCCTCAGACCTCCATGCTCGAGTTGCTTTGAGCTCCAGTCTTCCTCATCACAGAACTGAAACCTGGTTTTCTAAAGTAAGATGACCAGAAGTCTTTATGCTTTTTCCAGTGCAGCACTAGAGAAATAGGATTATTGAAATAGGAGCTTACATTTTAATGTGTGAACGTAGCATTTTGAGAACGTAAGCAGGTAAGTAAGCTTAGCTGTCTTAATTGGATCATGCACAGAGAAAAAGAAGATGGAATAGAGTAGAACAGCAAAGTCGTGTTTTGTGTTACAAGTTCAGCAGTTTTTAGAACACTTCATTAAAATCAGAGTAAGTGAGGGTGAGGGCTGGACAAGAAGCTGCCTACCAGCTGCTCTTCCAAGCAGTGCTGGGGGTGATTCCTTGGAAGGAGGTAAGGCTGTGCCTTTGTCTTCTAAGCCCTGTGCAGGTTTGTCAGTGACGGTGTGGCAAAGGAGAAGGACAACAGCAGAACTGCAGATCGTCCTCCAGGAGCGTCTGACAAATGCTGTGCACCAATTCATGTCCCTTGTGAGCCTCTGAGTCTGAATCCTCACTGATGGCCAGCAGGCTTCCCTCACCAGCACTGCTGCTCCAGACCTGTGTGTGCCTTGCAGCTTTTCAGGAAGCTGGTTAGCTGGGCTGACTCATCTCCTTGGGATTTCATTGCTTGCCTGCTCAACTTGCTTGCTTCTGAGATGTCCAGTTGTTTTGCTGCGTGGATCCTGAAGTAAGCAGACTGCCAAATAGCTTTATTTGGTATCTGAATGAAAGCCATGCCAGACGAGTGGGACACTGTTTGTAGGCAGTACTGAGTGTGTGTTTAGCAGAAAGAAAATGTCTGTTTACCTCTTGGAAATGCTGCGGGAGGGCTGCCTGCTTGATAGAGCAGTGCTGGTAACAGCATCTCTTCTTCCCTTTGCAGGCCTCAAATAATGAGTGTGGGGGTCTCCTTTCTGCCTCCCCCGTCTTATTAGTTGAATTTGGTAACTGCTTCAAGGCCTCGCTGTGTTTGCTTTAGGAATTGGTACCCAGCGGTGTTTCTGTATCCTGGGGATGTGTGTGAAGGCTCTCGTTACCAAAATAGCGCTCCAGATGTTCGTGGTGTCTGCTCCCGAGTTTCCCTTTATGCTCTTTGACACCTGCAGCTGTTTAGGGGGGCGCTTAAGCAAATGAACAAGGAGCACACAGATCTGCATGGTCTGTATCACAAGTCTGATGTGAAACTGAGAACTTAGGGGAAGGAGCATCAGAAGGAGCAGTTTGTTGGGTACCAGCTTTCCGGAAAAGAAACAAAAGCCCTCAAGTGTGGATGCAGAGAACTGCCATGGGAAAACCTGCGCTGTGCCAATGGCTGCTTTGCAAACTTTGCTTTCCCAAACGTTGAGATTCATCGCTCTGGAGTTCTGGGTTTTGCTATGGGAAAACAAGCTGATAGAAATAAAGGGTTAAGCACAGGCAGAGCTGCAATGGGGAAAAGCAGTCGTGTGGAGACTGATTTGGGATGGGAAAGCCCTGGAGATGCCCTGCTGCTGTGCTCTCCAGGAAGAATCCCGCTTCTGTCCTATGAAATCAAATCACTGCTGGTATAAAACAGCTGAGCACAATGTGTGGCTCAGGCTTGGGGTCGGAGCATTGCAGGTGGCTTTGTTTAATGTAGAACGAGTTTCTGGCCGAGTAATTGGAGCCCATTCATGGCATTGCAGTCCTCAGCTGATACGGATCGTACCTTCCATCTAAACCTGCTGCTCCCAGTTTGTCAGCCTGTGGATACGGGTGTGGGAAAGGGGAAACAAAGGACACATCTATAACTAATCTTGACTTGTGTTGACGTTCTGTGGGTGAAACGAGTTTTTCCCTGCTTTCAAACTCTGGAGATGACATTTAAAGGGAAACGTGCAGGAAGCAGCAGCGGGGCCACGCGGTGAGTTTGATCTGCCCCTTTTATAGCAGAATGCTCCGCAGGAACGCTCGGCTCATTTCCCCTACATGGATGTTTGCTTCTGGATCTTTCTATCAGCTGGGGTTTGTCTCTCAGAGCTGCGTGGAGCACAGCCGACTTCTCACATTTGTTGGGTAAGAACTGGAAGAACCTGGGCGCTGATCTGTGCCGTTCCAGGTGGAGTGAATGTTTCCCTGTGTGACTGCGTGGTGCAAAAACAAGTGCTGCCAGAGAAGTGATGCTGAGCACCAAGTGCAGCAAGTTCTCTTTTATGCAAAGCTTGGGTGTTGAAATAGCGTGTGCATGGCAAGAGCTTTAAGACTGACTGCAGCAGGTCGTCTTGGCACTTTCCCCATTGCTCGTGCAGTTCAAGGTGATGGCACCGAGGCACTGGGTGCGATTGTGCTCGTACAAAAGATGTCCGTGCACGGGTACAGGACTTGTAAAATCCATTCCCTTTTGGAATCTATGTTACTCAGGTCTTTTTGCATTAAAAATGATGCCTGTGGTGCTGCCTGTGGGCACCTGGTCTTTCTGGGATGGTTGTAGAGGAAACCAGGCGAGCGTTGAAGATGGTGGCGTGGTTGGTCTGCACAGTGGGAGAGATGGCTGCTTCCGTGCTGCCTGCCATGCCTGTGTGCCACTGCACAGAGCTGCTGCTCCTGCCCTCCCTGTGCTTCTCCCACTTTGCCATCCTCTCAGTCTGCAGGAGTTACTGAGTGCAGTTCCTGGCTTGGTCCCGTGGCTGCTGCCCTGCAGTGCCGTTCAGGCTGGTGCTGCAGTGAGCTGATAGCAGCTGTGCCGTTCTGCTGCCCCAGGTGGGAGGCACAAGGAAGGCTGTAGGAAGGAGTAGCAGATCCTGAGGCTTTATTCTTACTTTTTCTCCCTGATGAAGGCTTTTCTCAATAGTTTCACACTTGGTCTCTGCAGGCTCAACTGAAACTCATCCTAATGATGGCTGTGAAAGAGAAAGGGACAAGGGCTTGTCGTGCAGTGTGGTGAGATTTATGTACCTGCGTGTATAAAGCACAAGCCTCCTTTTTCCTTGTTTTCCAGCTTGATTGTAACTGTAGAAATACTGAGGATGTCTTTGCTGTGTTTGCTTTACTTTGTACTGGAAGATTTCCAAGGGCTCAGGAATCAAAGGTTCCTCACCTTGGCCCTGCCTTCCGCTGAGATCTTGGTTCCTAGATGCTTATCAGAATTGATTTAAAGAGGTGTAACAAAAAAGGGGGGAGGAAAACACCCCCAGCTCTGCTTTCATAGCTGGGGTTTCACTCTTCTGAGAGGGATGTGGGTGATCTGAGCAGCTCCTTGGTCACCACTCTTTTTCCAGATCAGAGTGAACATTACCTCAAAATCTGAAGTTGGAATTTTGCTCGTCTCTAAACCACCCTTACAGTCTGTGAGAGGCTGCCTGCCTGCCCTTCTGGTTTCTTCTGATCTTCCACCAATTTCAGCATCCAGAAGCCCATCCAGAAACACAGCCCTCCTGCCAATGGGAGCAGATGGGTTTGCGGTGCGTTGGCCCAATGGAGGAAATGTTCACTTGGACCAAAGGCTCTGAGGAAGCTGAAATTCTTCAGATTGTTTTCTCATTTGGAAAACAAACTTTGAAAGAATTAAGATGAAGGTGAAAAGTTCAGCTCGTTTCCTCCATTCAGGGTGCTCAGTTCCAGTCCCTGGGCTGGGGAGCTGCTGTTCCGACTGTCCCAAGCAGCCTGAGCTGCTGCTGGCTCTTACTGATCTCTTCCTGTTGTATTTATGGTAGCTCTGTCCAGCTGTAGTCGCTGCAGCATCCAACCAGCAGGGCTGGGAGCCTGGGATCCCTTTGCTGGTGCTGCAGACCCCTGGCCTGGAGGTGTTGGTGCTCTTTGCCCTTGGCTGCAGGACGCTGCAGTCCTGCTTTCCCAGCGCTGTTCCCAGCGTTTCGTGTGCAGGAGAAGCCCTGAAGCAGAGGCAGATCTGTGTTATCCTCAGGGCTGTGTGCTTTCTGCTTTTCTCAAGCCATGTGTGTATGGTTTGAGCAACAGTCATGAGGGGGATTGCAGTCCAACCACAGCTTCTGTCTCCTCACCGTATTTCCCTGCCTTTCTGTATTAATGTACATTGCAAAGAGCTCTGAAATCCCATCCTGGTACAACTGTGAGTTGCGTATCTTCTTAAAGGACAAAGGAACCAAAGCTTGAAAACGTGGCCAGAGGTGGAGATGTCAATTGTTTCCTATGCAGTCCTGTGGCAGGGCTGGATGCCCGAGGTTTTGCTGTGGCACTCAGTTCATGATGTGGTTCCAGACCTTCCTCGTCCCTCAGTAGCCGTATGCTTGCAGTCCTCTCTGGATTTCTCATCGATTTCTGGTCAGAGTTTGAGATTTGCTGTCACCTCTGCTTCCAGGCACCTGGCTGGAGCTCTGTCCCTTCTCTGCATGCTGCCTCTCAGTGCTGCTCCAGCTCTGTGGTGCTTTGGTGCCCATTTGTTGCCCATCTGGTCAGCTGAGAGTCCCTGCAGAGGGAATGCCTCTGCCTGCAGATTGCTGTGCTGCACAAAGCAGAGGATTTCAAGTTTTATTGTACGTAGAACTGCCTGCTTGCTTGCTGCTGAGAATTCAGTGCTATATGGCAGCAACCTGTCAGGTAGCCTGATTGATTCACCCTGGTGGGACTGAGGAGAGGCTGAAATGAGACCTGAACGGCTTATAACATCAGGGCTTCAGTTCTGATCTTGGTTTCCACCATCTGCACTGCTGATCACTGTTTTGCCCTTGGTCAGGAGCATCCCCTGGGTATGGGCTGCATTGTAAAGAGCATTGCAAGGTGTGGGTAAGAGAAGCTGATGCAGAACTTAAATAATCAGCTGTAATTTCTGTTACAGTTGGGTGGAAGATATTTGCATGAGTTAATTATTGACCGAGTTGCTTAGGTTCCATTTCAGCCTGATGCTTCAGGAATGCTAACAGTTCTTGCTTAAGCCATTGAGAGGAAAGCTGTGTCCCAGAGCATTCCCTGTGCCTGGTTGGTGCAGAACTCAGGAGGCTGAGGCTCCCGTTGCTCTGTGGTTCTCTTTAAAGCTGGCTGTATTGGAACGTGGGCTGTTGTTTCATGCTCTGTCACTTTAAGGCAGACTTCTCATGGCCGTGCTCCAAAAAATGTCAGGGTCTGAACAGCACGTCCCTCAATCTCTAAACAGCCTTCTGATGTGAGAGGGTGGGTTTCCCCAGGGTGAAATTGAGGGAAGGAAGGAATAAAATTTTACAACTCTAAAAAGAGAGCAGTAGTGAGAGCACTGTTGTTGTTTGCCATCATTTGTGGATTCAGCTCCAAGTGCTGCTCGCTGAATGGTGACTCTGGAAAATGGAGAGATCCTTTTGGTTATTGTTTTAATCGATGGACTGTAGGCGTTTCTCTTTTTAGACGCAGTGATGGCCTGGTCCAGGGTGGTTTTGGAAGCTCTGAGCTGCCTGTGTTGTGGCTGGGAAAGACCAGAGATCCTGCAGATCCAGAACTCCATCCTGAAGGCTTCCTGCTTGTGCTTGCATGCATCACACCGATCTCCTGAACTTGGGGATGCGCGCAGCAATCGGAGCAGCCCAGTGGCTCTTGGAGGCACAGCGATAGCTCTCTTATCTCCAGCAGCTTTGCTGTCACGTGAGAACTAAAAGCACCACAGCCAACACTTCCCAGCTGCGGAGCTGCCCAGACCCAGCACCGGTACCAGGTGGCAGCTGTGCAGCTCAGTGCAGAGCGCTGATAACGGCTCAGGGCTGCAAACAGGACGCTCCACCCTGCTGCAGCACCCTGCAGCCGTGGCACGGCCTCCCTGCCCTGCGTGCTGCTCACAGCCCAGCTCTTGCCTTGTGCTGCTCCTGATGGAGCTGCTGTGCTGTGTGCTGTGGATCTGTGCCTGCTGTGCTCCAGGTGCTCGTGGGCTGAGTTCAGGGGCAGCAGCCACACAGGATGGAGGTGTGAGTGAGTGAGGAAGCTGCAAACGCTGAGTTTCTAAATTAGTGGTAGCTGTCTTAGGCTATTAACTGTTGGAAGCGGGGAGTGTGTCTTGAGATGCCAGCTGGGCCAGCACAATAAGCCTTTAATCCTGTGTGGACCTTGTGAGGTGTGGCTGTGGTGCAAGGACTAATGCTATTCCAGCCCTCCCACATGGCTTTTTGTCCCTACCCTTCTCACCTAGAACTCAAATTCCACTTCTCAAATGGTATTTTAGCTGATAAAAAGAGGTATTTACCCAGCCACGTCCCCAAGCAGTGAGAGCTGAGACACCTCTGTAGAGGAATTTGGCACACAGCGTGGTGCTGGGCAGTCCTGATGCTGGCTTCAACGCGGCCAACTCACTGCCAGCCTTACCTTGAGTTTGGGGAGGAAGGAGAGAATGTCTGTGCACAGCACACCTGGAGCAGAGCTGCTCGTGGCCTCACTACCCTGCCAGGAGGCCATGGGGCTGATTCTAATATGCATGGTAATTTGCATGTCTAATCAAAATGAAATGCAAACAGACTTTTCTGCTGGCTTGAACTTGCCTTTCATGATTGCTGCTTTTTTGGGTTTGGTGATAACAGCTTTCAGCTGCAGGAGAGGGCAGCTGTGCTGTTGCTGTTTGAACTACTTGTATGCACGAAGCTTTTCCTCCTCGGTACCGTGGTAAAAATCTGCACGGGTGAGGGGTGGTCACCTCCTGGAAGGGGGAAGCTGGGCTGCAGGGTGGGTGCTGGGGTCCTGCCAGCCTGCCCTGGGTCACAGCAGCACTCAGGTTGTGCTCTTCCTTCCTGCTGGTTGCTGGGCGAGTGCCTGCAGCTGCCAACGGCAGCGAGGGTTCAAGGCTGCCTGCAGGATCCTGAGCTGTGCAGGTGTTCTCTTGGCCTCCCTTAGCTGGGAGCAGACGATTGCGTGCTTCCTCTGCTGAAGTGAAGGCATGCAGGCTGCCCATCACTGCTGGGCCTTCCCACGGGAGGAGCCCGGCTTCTTGCAGCTGAAGCACTGCGCTCCAGCTAATAAGAAATGGGGCTCTGTGGACATCGTGATGTTTTTTCCCACGCAGAAGCAAGGTTGCCCTGTTGAGCATTTCACCCGCTCGTGTGGCAGCTCCTTTGGCTGAGGATGGAGTGTCTGATTGCTGGTTTCAAGCAGGCACTGAAGGGCCGCAGTAAAATCTCCTGTTGTACAGAAGCAGTCACTCAGCGATAAGGGAAAGCAGGAGCTCCACCAGCCCTCACTGACCCACTCTGCTGCGTGGTTCTGATGGCCCAGGAGCAGCAGCGCTGTGCTGTGCAACGTGGCCTGGGCACCAGAGCTGCTGCTGCTGCGGGGCTGGGAGCTCAGGGCCTTCATTAGCACTTAGATTTTCAAGAAGCAAATGAGCTTCTCCAGGTTCTGTGTGCTCCCTCCCTTCTTGGGATCTCTGCAGTGGATGTGGGCTTGCTGGCAGGGGTGGCTGTTGCTGGAGCTGTGCTTTGAGAGCCTGAACGTCCTCCTCTCTTCTCTCCTGTGTAGCGAGTGTTCCCTGCGCTGCTGCTGCTGCAGAGAAGCCCTGCCGGCCCCGGCAGCCCCGCGTGCGTCGCACCTTCTCGCTGGACACCATCGTGGGCTCCTACCTGCTGGGGCAGTGGCCACGGGATGCTGATGGAGCTTCTGCCTCGTGCATGAATGACAAAGCTACCCAGGTATGGATGTGGGCTGTGCGGGAAGTCCCTGGGCCAGGAAGGGGCTGCAGAACTGCAATGGCTGTAAACTGGGCAAAGAGAGGAAATGCTGCATTCCCCTCCATCCAGCTGCAGCTTTCTAGGAAGGCTGTTTTTCCCCTTGTGCTTTTCAGCTCCATGATTCCATTTCGGTGCAGTTAGAATTTCCTTGGCCTTGTTTGGAGGCAGATGGCCTCTGGCTTTCTGCTCCAGCCCTGGCTCACTGCTCGTTTTTTTTCTGGCTTGCAGCTATGGGCCAAGTCCTTATATAACACACATGGGCTGCGTGCCACACGCTGAGACGGTGAGGGTGCTCCCACAGAAGGGCTCACTAACACAGCACAGCTCTACTGTAGGATGGAAAAGCTCCAGACCTCAAGGAACTCTTAGCAACCTGTAAATATTACTGCATGGCAGCAAATAGTGCTCGCCTATCTGCAGAGGTGAAGGAATTCAGGAGGATAAGAGCATCCGTTAGCTTAGCAAGCCGTTTGTTTAGCACACTCAATCTGTGTTAACTTGCTGTTTGATCTTTGCTGTTTGACAATTTATTCCTGGGCTGTTTGCAGGAAGTTCCCAACTTCCCTTGTCCTTTCCCACTGTATTCTGCCTGCTTTTGTTTCAGTCCTGTGCCCAGCAGCGCTGCAGAGGACGTTCTGGAAAGGAAAAGATTTGTCAACCTTCATTTCTGAGCGAGGGAAGCGCGCTCCTCCTTTCTGTCTCAAGGCAGATCGGTGAGCGCTGAGCTCTGGCACTTTGCAGCCATTCAGTTTCCCTTGCATTCGGTCCTTGTGAGGAGAGGGGCTGTGAAGTGGGGGCACCTCCTCAGGATGGAGCTGCTGGCTGTGCTCAGTGGGCCAGCTGTGCTGCAGCCCTGCTATCTGCAGACGCTGACCTTGCAACGCACCAGTGAGAGGAGCAGTGATCTCCAGCATTCTACTGCTGTGCTCCACTGGTTTGTGTGCACATCAGATGACTTGGCTGTTGTGGAAGCTGGGAATGAAGTCCTCTGTTGTGGCCTGCTCTGTGCTCTAACAAAATGTTCCTCCAGGAGGCTGACGCCCCTTCCATGCTGTCAGCTCTGAGCTGGGACTTTCTCTGCCTGTCAGTACGTGTTTACTCTCCTCCTTCCGCAGCTACTGATCAGCTGCTGTGCAGAGCTCTGTAGATTTGCTGTCGTAAGGTGCTTAAGTGAGATACAACTGCAGGTGCTCAGCGTGGGGGAGAGTGGCAGCAGCGTGCATGGCTGCAGCCTGCGCCTTTATCTTGCTGTGCAAAGTGTTTTTTCCCCCCCTCTTTCTGAGGAAGCAGTTTTGCCACAGTTAGTACAAAAAGTTCTGTAATTTCCTTCTGCCCTGACACTCTGCCTAGAAAAGGAGTGGGGTGCACAAACATTCTTTACTTTCAGGTTTTCCTGTTGCGAGAATCATCGCTTCTTCCTTTCTGGGCCCTGTTTCTTGGCAGCCCGCTGCTCTGGGTGTCACAGCAGTAGAGCAGGGTGTTAAAGGAGTTGTTGCTTGAGAGTCTTCAGGTGCCTTAAGTTTTTCTCACATCCTGGGCTCTTCCAGCAGCTGAAGCTGAGCTTCCCAGCCTCTCCTTCAGCAGTAACATGAGATGGAGCTGAGTCTTGCCTCTTCTAGCTTTCCTCCTTAGCTTTCCTACGTACGTGATCTGCTGGGATGTGAAATGACACAATGTTCTGGCATCAACACTGAACGCTGTCCGAGTTGTTTAGGAGAGACTATTTGAGGTAGGAAATGAGATCAGATGTGCCATGTGCTCAAAGTGTGGGGTTAGCCTGAGCTGCAGGACTTCCTATGGGAGCAGCCTGCTCCTCCACGGGGCGGCTGAGGCTGCTCTGAGCTCAGCAGGACCTCGCAGTAATGCTTTAGGCTGAGCAGATTGCTTCTGTCAAACCAAACTGAGCGCTGCACTCTGTGGCAGCTGCTGTGCCTGCTGCTCACTGGTCCTGTGGACGAAGACCCAGGCAGTGCATGCTGTGGTGGGAATGGTGTGCCCTGCTTTGGGGGAGGGGGTGCAAGGAGGGGCTGCATTGGAGCCTGTGACTTGGGGCAGGGTTGGATTTCTGTCTGGAAGTCTTCTGCATCCAGTTAGCAAAGGAAAGCCTGGTACCTCTCCAGGTAACCCGCCTTGTTCCTTTGTTTTCAATACATACTAAAACACATTTTGAGAGAAGAGGTTTCTGTCATCCTGCTGACTCGATGGGGCTGCTTCCAACAGCTGCTGTTCTCGCAGTGGCCTCAGGGGAGATGGAGAGGAGCTGTTCTCAGGCCCTTGCACCTCCGGGCAGCCCGTCCCTGAGGATGGAGGAGGGGAGCGCTGTCAGAGCCTCCCACAGCACGGCAGGCAGTGGGGACAGGGGCTGGGTGTTTTGAGAGGGCCTGACATGCGATGTTGGGAAAAAGCAGCCCTGCAGCTGATGTGCCTTGGGAGCGTTCTGGTGCTGGAGGCTCCGCTGAGCAGGACTGAGTTCAGCGGAAGGAAGTTCACACCCATGGCCGATCAGATCAGCGGCCCCTTCTGACTGCCATTGATGCTCATAACGTGGCTGTTGCTTGGAAAACAGCTGTGCAGTGCGCTGGGGCTGTTTTTGTGCACCAAGAGTCAGCTGAGAGCTGCCAGCCCTTCAGCCAGTGAGCAGCACAGGCAGCTGGACTCTTCCAGCACTCCTGCGGCAGCATCGAGTCTGCAGGCCAAACCCTGCTTTTGGTTACGCCTTTGAACTGCGATAATGGGAGCCTGAGGTCTCAGAAGCAAGCTGTGTGTTCTCACAGCTGGGTGAGGCTTTTCCTCTCTGTAAGGCTGCTGTGTACAAACGAGTGCTTGTGTCTCTACGTCACCCTGCTTTGGGCTGCAGGCAGCGCCAGGGCGTGAGGAGCAATGGCTGTGCCTCACGTTGCCAGGTACCCGTGGGAATTGAGGCACTGCCTTCCGAGCAGCTCAGTTGCCATGCAGGTCCGTGGGGCCCAGTTTTCCTGCAGAGGCACAGATTTGGTTAAAATGGTGAGGTTTTGGTGAGTGCTGAAAGAATTCGGTGCTGAATTACTGAGCGACAGTGGGGGAGGACTGGAGCAGGGCTGTGAAGGAGCAGCAGCTGATCGCTTTTATTCTTTCGGGCTCTTCCAGCAGCCTCAGAGCAGTAAGGGTGGCGATTGTTCTCAGCAATGTTTCTCCTCATTCAGACCCCGGTGTCCTGGCATGATGCAGAAGTGGGAAAAGCCAGCTCCAGTGCTCACAAGCGTTCTGCTTCCTGGGGTAGCACAGATCACCGCAGAGAGGTAAAACAGATCGCTCCCAGCACTTGAGCAAGGTCTGTGTTAGCTGCTGATGTGCAGGAGGCTCCTGCTTGCATGGGAGGGGAGTGGGAGGACGGGGTTGTAGTGTTAGAGATGTTAGCCCTCATTCTCACCCCTAATGCTGTGCTTGGACAGGAGGCTGATCTCACAGGCAGCTGTTATAAAGAAACTCCCCTGGAGCTCAGCGCATTGCTGGTAGGTGTCACAGTGTGCGTGGGCTCCAGCAGGGCCTGGTGCTGCAGGTGGAAGATAACCCAGATGCAGCGGTGCTGCCCACGTTGCCAGGGGGCAGCTTTTGGTGAGGCCTCGTGGGCAGTCCTTGCTCATCCTTGGAGAGGCAGAGCAGCTTGTTGTGCCATGGGAGCTGACACTATTTTGGCACTTCCTCATGGGTCGAGAGAGGGGGAAGGAGAGAGACAAGATGTGATGATTGATTTTTGGTGGAGGTGTATTGGTTTGCCTCGTTCTGCAGCTGAAACTTTATTTGCTAGATTGCCAAACTGAAGCAGCAGCTCCAGCGAACGAAGCTGAACGGCAGAAGTGGCAAAGAAAAGGAGAAGAGCTCCCCGCTGCAGGGGGACCACGCCGTGCTTGGATCGCTGCGGGTGGGTTGATGTAGGCTCACACCTCCCCGTGCTGTCAGTGCGTCCCAATGAGATGAGTGCAGACATCCCAGCTGTTCTCAGACTTCTGAGCAAGGGGGTGGGGGGGTGAAAGGGGGGCGTTTTTTCTTCCTCCTCCGCTGCTTCAGATCCCCGTGCTCTGACCAGCCCTTGGTGGGTTTCCGTGGCTCTTCTGTCGGTCTTTGCCAGTCAGCTTCCTCGAAGGCTCTGGCTGAGCACTGAGTGCGGCGACATTGGAATGGAACTGAGAAATGACTGAGTTTGTGCTGCCACAGCTAACATCTTTCACTCTGGGTTGTTGCAGGACTCTCCTTCAGGCTTCCTTTCTCTGTCTCCCGTTTTGAGGCTCAGTCCTTGCTTGCACAGGAGCCTGGAAGGGCTAAACCAGGAACTAGAGGAAGTGTTTGTGAAGGAGCATGGAGATGAAGAGCTTTTGAGGGTGAGTGAAGCTTGAAGGATCGTCCTGAATCTCCTGGATGGTCTCTGAATGCTTTCCTCTCGTGACGCTTGCTGCCCATAGCTGCTGCTTGGCTGTGGGGACGATGTCTGTGTCCAGTTCTGGGCACATGGCTGCCTGAACGGCTCTGGGCTTCCCTCCTTAGGCTTGGTGCTGTGGGAAATCAGCCAGCAGGAATCTCAGCAGCACTGAGGCGCTGTCTTAGATCAGCATCCAAAGGCTGCTTCGTACCATGCAGGTGTGGGAGGTGATCCCAGCCAGCCTGTGAGCAGAAGTGGTGCAGGGGATGCAGAAGGGTCTGTGTCCTTCTGCTCTGTCTGTGGCTGAGCCCTTGCTGGGAGCCAGCACCCCAAAAAATACCGTCTGTAGGTGCAACTGCTTCCTCACCTTTTCTGTGGTGGAAGGGCTGGGTTTCTTCTTGTCCTGCTGAGATTTTGCTTTTTCCCTAGATCTTGGATGTCCCAGATGGCCACAGAGCACCAGCACCTGCTCCGAGAGGCTCTGGGGATGCCTCCCTGATGCTGGAGCCCAGCAGTGGCAGCTGCAGCAGCCTCTCGCTTTCTCCTTCCCCTTCTGTGCCTCTCCGCCTTTCTCCACACACTCCAGTGAGATTGGTGGCAGAAGAACTCTCCTCTGCTGTGGATGAGATGCAGCTGGATCCAAAAGAGAAAGGCAAGCGCTGAGCCCATGCTGCTGGGAAGCTGTGGGGGGATGAGGAGGCTGTGTGATGGATCCAAGCTGCAGATGAGGTTGGAAGGGATCTCGGCCACTTTGAATAATGGTGGACTTCCTAAGCCCTGCTAATCGGTGTCCAGGTGGATGCTCTCCTGTTGTGCTGCGTGGTGCTTATGAGCAGGGAGCTACACAAATAAAGTGCTTTGGGTTTAGCCCACAGCCACAGGGGTACTGGAAGAGCACGCTTGGGATTAGCTTAAACTTCTGCTGGATCAGATGATCTTATGGGCCGTTTCCAACCTTGTGATTCTATGATTCTCATAAAAATTCCTTTAAAAGTATCTTTCATCTCTTGTAGAGGAGGGCAGCCCTTCTCCAGTCCTGGCTTTCGCTTCCTCTCCTCGGCCCAACCACAGCTACATGTTCAAACGGGAGCCTCCTGAGGGATGTGAGAAGGTCCGGGCCTTTGAAGAAGCTTCGTAAGTGCGAGGAGTTGTGGCAGAGGAGAGCTCAGCTGGGGTTGCTCCTATGGCAGGATGCTGGGGTGGGAGCAGCTGAGCCTCCAGTTGTGCTGTTGTGCCCTGCTCTGAAAGTAGGGAACAGCCTCTAAGGAACACTGCAGCAAAACCTTGGCTGCTCGGATCCTGGTGGAAGAGGTGAAAGCTGCAGTGTTAACCCTGAGACACACTGGGAAGGGTGTTGCGATTTCTGCCCTTCCTAGGCGGTAGATAACTGTCAGCCAGCACAGCCCCTCGGAAAGAGAGCTGCTTTTCCTGTAAATAAGTGTGCTTTCAAAACAAAACAGCCTCGTCGTGCTGCTCTGTGCGTGAGGAGCAGCCCGGCTCACAGCCCAGCCACTCAGCTTTTAGTCAGGCTCTTTGAAGAGTGCGCAACCCCAGGTGTTGTCCCTGCAGCCGCAGGCAGTTTGGTGCTCTTGGGGAGCATCTGTTGCTGATCACATCCTCTGTGTCTCTTTCAGCTCCAGCCCTGACCACACCTTTCAGCCTTCCTGCCCGGATAAGAACAAAGTGCACTTCAACCCCACGGGCTCTGCCTTCTGCCCGGTCAGCCTGGTGAAGCCTCTCTTCCCAAACGTGGGCTTTCTCTTTAGCAGGGGCTTTCCAGCATCATCCAGCCCTGGCACGGGCACGTTTACATCCTGCCAGCCCTCGGCCCCCACGCCATTCCTTGGGGCACGGAAGGACGCTGCTGTAGATAACTTCAGCGACGCCTCCAAGTCGCCTTCACTCAATTATGAACACTGGAAACGTGGGCAGCCAGAGGAGAACGTCGTCTTCCACAGCTCCCTCGTTGTGTGAAGCCTTTGGGAAAGTTAGCCAGCAACAGCAGCTCTGGCTCCTCAGTGCATCTCGGCCATCGCGTGGAGATCAGTGCCTTGAGGTTGGGACTTGACAGCCAAGGGGCAGCGCTGGGCCTGAAAACCACAGCGGGCTGCCAAGGATGAAAGCAGCTGTGAAGGACCACGTTCCACAGGACTCCTCGCTGCTGCGGGAGGGGCTCATTTCCCCGAGTCTCCCCTGCTGAAAGCACTTTCCTGCGTTGAATTGTCATTTCCTGTATGATTGTTTTGCTGGTGAAGAGCAGCTGGGCACCCCTGCCGTGGGTGGAGCTGCGCACCGGGCCTCTGAGTGCAGTTGAGCCGGGAGGATTCAGGTGGAGCTTCCCAGTGCTTCTCATCCCTGCTGCTGCCGCTGCCTGGTGCTTGCTGAGCTCTGGGAGGTGGGAAGGGGGAGAAGGGTCTTGTAGGACGGCTGCTCCGGGGCCGTGGGAGCTGCTGTTGATCTGTAGTGGTGACACAGACAGCAGCGTTCTCTGCCTGCGCCTCCATGGACGCCTTCAGCCCCTGAAACCCCGGAGCTTTGGGAGCCCTGAGGCAGCTGTGCTGAACGGGGGGAGGGGAGGGAGCGCAGGTGACCGAATGCCGCCTTCAGCAGGGGGAGGAAAACTTGCCTTACTGCAAGGAGTGAAGGAGAGAGATGGTGGCTGCTCAGGAATGGCAGAGCTGCCTGCCGGTGTCCCCGGTGCTGCGGCCACATTGCAGGAAGAGAGGATGGGAAACAAACTGCGGTGCTGGAAGGCGCCCGGCCCTGAGCCCACACAGCTGCACAGCGGGGCTGGGGCTGCCTGGGGGGGGTGTGGGGTTCGTGGGCCGCAGAGCAGAAAGCAGAGCGGTGACACGAGGACACAGATGGTAAAAAGCCTCTTAACAGCGGCGTTTGGTTGTGTTCTGTTGCAAAGGCTCTGGGTTGTACTGAAGAAGCCTATTTTCTTATATCTGATGTAGAAACTCTATTTTCTTCCAAAGACACTATTTTTGCAGCTGTTTGAAGTTTGTATTTTATGTATGTATTGCAAAGCTTAAAGGAGGAAAGTTAGATTTGGAGTTGTGTTTAGAGGGGTTTTTGCAGATGCTGGTGTTGACAGTTACATGGAGAAAATAAACTATTTCGTGCATCCGACAGCCCTCGTGTTCCTGGGGGGGGTTGGACTTAATATTCCCGAGTCTGACGGGGGTCGGAGCGCTGGGAGGCGCTGAGCGGAGCTCCGGGTGGAGGGAACGCAGCGAGCCCGGCCGCCGAACGGCTCGGCGCTGCGCATGCGCACGGCACGCCCCAGTCTCTCGGGCGACGGCGGGAACGCCACCCGGGCTCCGCCCTCTGGCCGCACAGCCAATCACCGAGCTCCACATCTGCTTGCGTCACCGCCGGGGCAGCGCTCACTGAAGGCCCCCAGCCCGGGGCTGCCCCACGCGCTGCCTGTCTCCAGAAATCCCCGCAGCCGCGATCGTGGCCGAACCGCGACGGCGGCGACCTCGGAGAGGAGGCGAAAGGTTTCGTTCCGCAGCTCCGGGATGGTTTTGCTCGACGTCTTCCGCCGCTCATCCTCCCCCAACCCCGCCGCGGATCCGGCAGCGCGGAAGGCGGGCGCAGCCGAGCAGGGCGGGTCCTGCGCCGCGGGCGGGCGCACGGTGCGTGCATGAGGCCGCCCGCTCCGCCGCCGCCGGCCGCCCTGCGCGATGTGGCTTTGGACGTGGGCCCGGCGCTGAGCGGCCGCGCCGCCGCTATGGGAGCGAACGCGGGCGGCCCCGCGCTGCCCGAGCGCCTCCGCCTGCCCATCTGCTTCCTGGGCGTCTTCGCCTGCTACTTCTACTACGGCATCCTGCAGGAGAGCATGTGAGCGGGCGCGGGGCCGGCCCGGGACTCGGGTTTTTCCCCGCGCCGCCGGCTCACCGAGTCCCGCTCTTGCAGCACGCGGGGGAAATACGGCGACGGCGCCCGGCAGGAGAAGTTCACGTACGCGCTGAGCCTGGTCTTCATCCAGTGCGTCATCAACGCCGCCTTCGCCAAGCTGCGTGAGTCCGGGCTGCCGGCGGGGCTCCCCGCGCTCCGCGGCTCTGAGCGCCCTGAGCTCCGTCGCAGCCCTGACGCTTCTCCTCCCTCGCTCTCCCCGCAGTGATCCGTTTCTTTGACTCCGTCAGGGTGGATCGCACGCACGGCTGGCTGTACGCCGCCTGCTCGCTCTCTTATCTGGGCGCGATGGTTTCCAGCAATTCGGCCCTGCAGTTCGTCAACTACCCGACCCAGGTGAGCGTCGGCCGCTCCGGGAACGGAGCTCCGTTCGCCGGCTGGGAGCTGCCGCTGACGGCTGTGGGCTGCAGGTTTTGGTTTTGCGGTCGCTGTGTGGCGGGGCTTTGTTGGCTTTCCTGCAGGAGGTGCAGTGTGTCGGTGCCGGTCGGGTCGCCCTCGTGTTGGGCTCACACTGCAGGCAGGAGGTTGGTGTGCAGGTGGTTAATGTGCTCTTTTTTTTGATAGGTCCTAGGCAAATCCTGTAAGCCCATTCCAGGTAAGCAAATCAAAATGCTTCTTTGCTTGTGTTTCTGTGGGTTTCTCGTGTCCTTTGACCGATCCGAGGAGCTCAGCTGTAAAAACAGCGCTGTGTTGCAGGAACGGCAGCTGTGCACCATTCAGCCCCGTGTTCTGTTCTGTGGGCAGCTGGATTCCCAGGTGAGGATGTGGGTTTCATGGTGTCGCTTCTTTTGCAGTCATGCTTTTAGGTGTGACTGTGCTGAGGAAGAAGTACCCGCTGGCCAAGTACCTCTGCGTCCTCCTGATAGTCACAGGCGTGGCCCTGTTCATGTATAAGCCCAAAAAGGGAGCTGGAGGTGACGACCACATCTTTGGCTACGGGGAGCTCCTTCTGGTGAGTGCTGCTGCAGTGCAGTGAGCTCAGGGCTGCCGGGTGGGAGGATGGAGCAGTGAGAGCTTTGTACAGCAAGAGCACCTTAAAGCTGATGTGGAAATGCTTCCGTGCAGTGGGCGCCTCATCGAGTTTGAGGGATGCATGTTTCTTTCTGTCTGTTCTGAGGTCGCATCATTGGTGGGTTTGTCATTGTTTGGGATGCCTCAAACGAGGGAGGGAGCTGAAGGTCTTCACCTTAGAGAAGGTTTTGCTTTACTCGTATCCCTGTCTCCTTTTGTCAGTTGCTGTCGCTGACCTTGGATGGGCTGACAGGTGTCTCTCAGGACCACATGAGAGCTCACTATCAAACCGGCTCCAATCACATGATGCTGAATGTTAACCTCTGGTCCACCTTGTTCCTGGGAGCTGGTAAGGAACGCCCTGCACAAAGTACGGCCTGCCCTGCAGCGCCCTGCGGAGCAGCGCCGTGTTCTGCTCCCTGAAGGACTTGGAAACGCTCGTTGCAAAAGAGCTTCAGTTTGGGTGTTCGGTGTCTGGGTGTTCGGTGCAGCTCTTCCGATGCCCACCAGGGGGCGCTGCTTCACACACAGCTGAACTCCCCAGCTGAGCTCCGTGCTGAGCAGCCCTCCGTGCTGCCGGCTGCGTTGGGAATGCGAACTGAGGTTATGCTCCGTAGGCTGAGATGATGCTCGGGTGAATAACTTCTCATCCCGACCCTTCCCGCAGGGATCCTGTTCACTGGAGAGCTCTGGGAGTTCCTGAGTTTCACTGAGCGTTATCCCAGCATCATTTACAACATCCTGCTGTTCGGCCTGACGAGCGCGCTGGGTCAGGTAAACTGCCCTTGTTCTGCAGCCTTCACTGGGGTTTGTTTGCACAGCTGGGAGATGGCAGAGCAAAGTTGCCTCGCTTTCTGTTGCTTTGGTTATCGCTGCTTTTCTTGTAGGCTACCACGAAATTAAAATGGTTGTATGGAAGTAATGGGGAGTTGGGAAAAAAAAAAACAACCCGAAAGCTGTTCTTTCAGCTCTGGCTCTGTGGTTGAAAATGTGATCCCAGCTGTGTCTTTTTGTGATGAAAAGCACCTGTTTGTTTTCCAGAGCTTCATTTTCATGACGGTGGTTTACTTCGGACCTCTGACCTGTTCCATCATCACCACGACACGCAAGTTCTTCACCATTTTAGCATCCGTCATTCTGTTTGCCAATCCCATCAGCAGCATGCAGTGGGTGGGGACGGTCCTGGTGTTCCTGGGTAAGTCTGGGAGCAGAGCTGAGCTCTTCCTTCCGTTAACATAAACAGCGCTCAGCGGGGGCAGCTGTAAAAGGTGCTGGTCAGAAAATGGAATTGTGTGGAACGCTTCTGATGGAAGTGTGCTGCAGCTCAGAGCGGGGGAAGAAGAGGGAGCTTTCCGTGCACGCAGATTGCTTTGTCTCTTTGCAGGCCTTGGACTTGATGCCAAATTTGGGAAGGGAGTAAAGAAGACGTCGCATTGAGGAGGCGGTGGATCTGTGCTGTCGGAATGAACTTTTAATTTATTGTCTTGTACCTCAAAGTCTGTCATGAAACTGGACTCAGGATAGGTAATTAGAAGGGGAATGTTTGGGTTTTTTTTTGTTTTAGTTTTTTAATTACGAATTGCTTCAGTTTTAACTGTAATCAAGTATGATGGTTTTTTTCTGTAATCGAAGGTGCAGTACTAGATCCTAGCAGCAGGATGACATTCTTGCCTTAACAGAAAAAACAAACTTCCTATCTTTATTAAAGAAAAGGAAACAATGGCCTCTTCTCCAGGACTTTGATTTCGGTTCTTGGCTGACGGTGGGGAGGCAGAGCACAGCTTTCTCCAAGGAGAGGCTGTCAGAATGGCGTTAGCATGGTGCAGCCTGGGGAGGTCCCGGATTAAATGCCTGTGTTGAAGAGGATCCTCCCTCCTGGCTGATTGTGTGCTGATTTTCACAGTGGAGCAGGCAGTCGGACGTTCTGCTGTTAACAGTGTGCTGCACTGCGTTCTTCACCTGAGCCCTTCTGAACAGGCAGCCCTTGGCGTATGTAAAAACGTACAGGAAATCTGTTGAACCGCCGGGGTTAAAATGAATTCTTTTCATCTCCCCCTGCAGAGGAAGGAACAGAAACCTCTGCCGCTAAACTGGTGCCAAGGTTGTGTGACAACAGCTTCTGAATGTTGAAAGGGCCCTTGTTAATTAACCGCTATCGTGGTGAGCTGCCGCTCCTGGGCGCAGGCTGGGTCCCAGTGCTGCAGGGGGAGGAGCTGCTATCAGAGCGATGCCTGCAGAGTTGGAGAGCAGAATTCTCCCCAGAACAAACTTTACACATGAAAGCACGTTTGCACCAGCTGTCGCTTGGTCTCCATCTGTTCTGTGGCTTTGGCCTTTTGCCCCTCCAGATGGGATCTTGATCTCTTTACTGAACGGCTGCTGTAAGTCTCCCTTTCCAGCCCCTTCTACCCCCACTCTGCAGTATTTCTTACAACTTTTCTGGACTCCAATTTGTTTTTCATTTAGTCTGCCTCGTTATCCTGTAGCGCTCCTCCAACAACACATTTCTTGCAGAATTAAACCTGAGGATATGAAAGGTTTTGTTTTTTTCTGTCACTCTCACCTCCTTGCTGACTTGTGTTGCCTTGAAGGTCAGATGATAAGTAGCAAACAAATGTGTTCTCAGTAGTAGAGAACCACAAAATAAAAGCTTCTGTGATGTAACTCCATGGATGCTGCTTGATGAACTTCGTGCTGGCACCTGCTGCCGTATGAAGATCCCAGCTGCCCTGAGAACTGTATATTCAAGGTAATTAATTGCCATTTCATAAATGGGAGCAGAAATACTGAATGACTTGTGCTGTGCGATAGATAGCACTGAGTTACGGTGCTGTCTGGGTGGTAAAGGTGTCTTTGCTCTGCAGGACTTGGTGCTGAGGGATAGAGGAGCATCTTTTGAATTCAGCCAGTTCTCAAATTAAGTAACCAGCATCAGCAGAAACACTCACAGTTCTGCAGACTCGTTTTGCCCGTTATTAAATAAGTAATGTAATGAGGAATAACCCCCCGTCACTGTGCACAGTGCAAACAGCTGAGAAATGCCACAAATCACTTCCTCAGCCGTGTTCCTCCACACGATCAGGAAAATTATTCAGATGCATCACCTGTTAATTCCCAAAGCACCTCTCTGCTCTAGGGAGCTTGCTGCAAATAAAATGGAAATGACTGTTTTGATTCCACAGGAGCAGATTGCTTATTAGCTGTAGTTCTTTAGTCGCCAGTGCTCCTAAGGACGCGTGTGATGAGAAATGGAGGAGCTGAGACGTCACCAGTCTTTCTCCACTGCTGTCAGGCTGTTGTTTGTGATCTCCCTAATTTGCAGCACCTCGAGCCAAGTTACTTCCTGAGGACTGGCTGAGAGGAGGCACCTTCCAAACTGCGTTGGTGTGTGTGTTGGAAGGACCACAAGACCGCTCTCTTCTTGAGCTTTTCTCCTCTTCTTGCCCTGAGTCCAGCTGTAGCTCTAGAAAGGGTGTCTGATTGGAAAGAAGGCAAAAAAAAAGACTTAGCATTGCTAAATGATTCCTGAACCGTGGAAAAGAAGCTATCGGGGGCTCAAGGGATGTTTTCTCAGAGCACAGGTCTGGCTGTCCTCCGTGCCGCAGCAGCCTGGAGGACTGGCAGAAATTAAAAAGCTGGGAGCTTTCTAGGGCCTATTTTCTAAGCCAAGATTCGTCTTTCCCAGTATCTCCAACTTGTCTGTATTCAGAGCACAGACATAAGGATCAGCCTGCCAAGAAGGAAGAAAATAAAGGAGATTTTCTCTCCGATTTCTGCAGGCTGCCTTGACCCACTTTAGCTCTAAAGCCTATTCCTGGTGTGGCTCCAACTTGGTTCTCACTGCACCTCCACATCTTAGTAAGAAATTCTTAAAGCCGGCTCTTGTGCTCACCCTGAGTCTGAATCTTTTGGATTTCCTTGGACAGCTTTGCTGTCTTTGCTCCAGACCTCATGTACTGCGAGATCCCAGAGGAGGCTGCAAAAGCAATTCGAGAAGCTATTTTCAAATCAGCACTGGCTTTTTTCATGGCTGGTTTTAACAGCGCTGCCACAGAACAGGTCTCCAGCTCTGAGCTGCCAGGAGGGCTGCTGCAATGGCTCTCCCCAGTGACAGGCTGATTTCCACGTTCTCAGAAGCCTGCCTGGTGGCTTCTGCTGTGTGTTCCTGCTTGACTTCAGCCGTCTCCAGATAAATACAAGGAAACTTCCAAGGGAACCGGCTTTACAAGCTAATGAAGTTCTCATCCTGTGTCACTTTGTATTATTAGAAGTGTTAGCTCCTCTCCGAGGCACCTTTTGCAGAGGAGAAGCTGTTGAACTGTTCTGTTGGCTTTGTTCTTTTTTTTGTAGTGTCTTCAACCCGAGGGCAGAAGGCAGAAATTCAATCAGAATGCTGGGATTTCTGATGGAGTGTAGCAAAGGCTTTCTGTCTTCAACTAAGAGATGAGTAATCAACAAAACAGTTACAGTTTATTCTGGCTTTTCTAGATACTGCATAACACCTGGTGGGTGGCTACGCAAAGGAATCTTTAGCCTAAGTATTGCTGTCCAGTTGTGTTTTGTGGTAGCATGGGCTCCAAATTCATCAGAAGTGTAGAGGTGTTGAGGATTGAAGTGCAGCACCCGCGTTCTCTGCCAGCAGTTTGGGCTTTGCCTGTTCTGCTGCATTGCTTTGCACGTCTCTGCTCTTTTAGACACTCCCCAGTTCATCACAGATAAGCTAAGTGCATTACAAAATAACGATTATATATATATATTATATTCTATATATAACATGGGTTTTTTTTAGGGTGTGTGTTTGATTTGTCACTTATTTTTCTTTCCCCAGCTGCAAGCAATAGCTTTATTGTGATAGTGGAATATTTTCCAAAGTGAAATCCGAGGTGTCGACGCTCTTTGCAGTCAGGCTGGCAGATGTTCTGAACACTCACTGCATGTTTCCAGTTGGAGCTGACTTGCCAAGGAGTTGCTAAAGTGAAATCTTGAGGCTTGCTCCTTCATTAGCAGATGAGTGGCTTTTCTGTGAGGAGAAGGGAACTGAGTCGAGTAGGACTTAAGTGCCTTAGAAAAAGACCTGCAAGTGCAAAACACAAAGGTCGGACAAATGAGGCAGCCATTCCACCTTGCCTTTTCTCGTTGGGTCTGAAGTGCCGGCCCTGAGTCCCTTTATGAGTCAGGCAGTTACCAGCAGGGGGAACTCTTTCAATAATTTTCAAGAAACATGAGAAGGAAGCAACAAAAAAATGGTCCTTGCCTAATTAGCAATAAGACTGTACTTCCAAAGTCCTTGGTTTGCAGTAAAAGGATAACGTGGAAATCCAGGTCTTCCTGCATTTTTAGTCTGCTTGATTTGTTGATGTTGAGCAGACTACGCTGGAGTTGTCAGAAGCTTTGAGACGATGCCTTCAGCTCTCCAGTGCAGATGCACGCCTATGAAGGTGCATCTACCTCCTGTCCTGGGGTAACACAGACAGCTGCCTTCGTGCGCAGCAGCAGCCACAGGCTCTGCAGTTGACGTTTGCAAAAACATTTCTGCCAGAATTCTCCTAGGAACCTTGTCAGTTGGTGGTGGTTCCAGGGAGATGAGAGTCAGGCTCACACTGAGAATAAACAGCAGACAACACTGCGGCAGTGTTTGTGCCTGTTGTCTCTCCAGGAGGAACTCGGTGATGTATGAGCAAAGAAAGGTGAAGCTTTATTTCATACCTAACTGAGACACGGCGTTCACAGGGGGGAAGGCTTGGCAGCTGCTTTCCTTTTCCTTTCATCTTCCTTGCCTTTCTGAGTTCCCTCTGCAATTCCATCAACAGATGTTTTAAAATAATGTTCAGAGTGCATGTAGAAGAGGTGAGATGTTCTGTGCGCGTGCATGCGGAGGTGCAGTAAGTGTTTAACAGTGGTGACCTGCTGGTTGTGGGGGAGTAAAGACGGGTTAAATGACAAGGTCTGAGGGACACTGAAGCTACCAGCGCTGCTCTGAAATTGATGACTTACCAGCATTAAAGATACCACTGAAAACAACCCCATCACCCCAATGGTAACGTTAAGAGCAATTGGGATCTGCTCTGTGGCACTCAGTTAAGGCTCAGTGGTTATGTGAGCTCACAGCAGGCTCCACGCGCTCTCGCAAAGGAAACAAGAATTCCTATTGGATTTCTCAGACTGAAAAGTACACGAGAATCAGGCATCTATTGGGGAAAAACATGCCAGCTTCGGAGTCCCATTTCAGTGTGGAGAGTGGCAGGGCAGGGGGGAGGACGTGTGTCTGGAATAGGTATTCTCATAACGTCTCATAGTTACAGTGCATCACTAACAGCATTTCAGCAGTGGTGAGAAGATGCACGTGAAGAAGAGGAAGGACTGTAATTACCTCAGACTGAATCTGCCACAGTTGGATGTCACTGCGCAATGAGATGTTTACAGTTTTAAATATTCTAAGGAAAAAAAAAAATTAAAATGCAAATGGCATTTAAGGCTGGAGAAATGAAACACTCCAAGGCAATAAAGTCTCAGCCCCGTGTACATTTAAACAGCAGAGATCGTTATCTCCATCTTCTGTGGTCACGGGTAAAGCAGGCAGCTGAGTTTGTATCTCCTGGCAGTTTGATCGCCTGACACTCATTAGCTAAACTTCTTAAAATCACTTCTCAGAACAATGCAAACTGTTTTCCAGGCAAACACAGCCTCTCTTCATTATCGGCTTTGAAGAGCTGGACCTGCTTTCAAGAAAAAATGTGCAAGTTCCTCCTCTGATTGAAGTTATTCTCAGAACTGTAGTGTGACTTTCTCCCAAGGTCTCGGCAAATCTCATTTAGGGAACGTGATAGGCTGTAATTTGTTAATTTGTTTTACAGTGAACGTGGCAGGAAAGACAAAATCTTGGTCTCAGGATTGAGAAAAGATCTGCCCCTGCTTCCTGCCTGCGTGGCAGTGCAGAAACCCAGCAGCTAACTGCATTTCTGTATGAACAGCTGGGCTGGAGAGATCTAAAACTCAGAAGACAAAAAGCACAACCGAATGACAATCTTCACTAACGAGGGCTGGATTTTATCAGCTGGATGCTTTAACATAAGCTTCATTTTATCTGCTCTAAGGATAATGTTACAAGACCACAATCTGTAGATCTTTATGTACAGTACATCCAAAATATCCAAAGGGGAGAACCTCAATCTGGTCAGGCTTCGTGATTTCTGAATGCTTGGTTTGGAAATCGCTTCTCCAGAAAACAATTTTCCATGCAATAACTGAACGCAGCTTCAAATGAAATTAAAGATTGAGCTACTCATTACTGCCATTCTGGCTGCAGTAACTTAATGCAGTAATAGTCATTGCAGGACTGCTAATGAGAAGGCGTAAACAAAGAACTGATTAGCTCTGATTAGTGCTGTAAGAACGTTCTAGAGTAGCATCGCTTAAATCAGAGTGCTGGGATTTGTACACATGGTAACAGCAAACCTTCACCTTCACTGTGCTCAAAACCAGGCATTGCGAGCTCTCCTCTTCACCAGCATAAAAACGAAACCAGGCAGCATCAGGAGTCAGAACAAGATGGCAGCTCAGTAACTGAAACACTGAGCAACTCTTTCTCTGAGGATACTTCCAGAATCCATACCTGTTATTCCCTGCCAGGTCCGGGCTGCAAAGCACATTTACATTTCCCTCTTGACCTCGCTTTTCATTGTCCTCCGCCTTTTTCTTAGTTGATTCACCTTTTCTTTTCTTCCCCGGCTATTTGAGCCCTTTAAGCTCATTCATACTTTCTCTCCGTGCTCCACAGAGTGAATCTTACCCTGGATTCCCAAGTCTTTTGTACAATTATCTCTCTGTACCTGCAGAAGTGGAAAACAGCAGTGATAAAAACTTTAAACTCTGTTCAGTCCACTCCCGCTTCTCTACTACAGAAGATTGCTGTGATAACATTGAGGATTGTTTATGGAGAAAAGGTGGTTTGGAGGAATTCGAGGAGTTTCGACAATGTTCTGAGCTCCTCTACTCTGCAGGTGCCAGCAGAGTTAACAGCATCTTAGAGAAAGGAAAATAATTTCACAGACCATTAGGGCTGGTGGGAAGCAGCAGGATCAGGTTTTAATGAATACAGGATCAAAAGCATCTTAAAGCAAAACAGCCCCGAAAACAGGAGCAGGCTCATCAGGGAAGATAGGAGATGCTTCTAACGAGAAACAAAGGACCAACTCAAAGACGTTTGGGAGTCAGTTTCTCACAGTTGTGCATTTTCAAGTACAATTTACTCTTCTCCAAAATTAGCTTCGACACGTCTCCACCACACGTACAAATAGCACTACGAACAGATTCCCTTCAATTCAAGCTTCCAAGTCAGAATCTTTCCAAAGGTCAAGATTCTTTACACAGTGTTTGT
Source organism: Tympanuchus pallidicinctus (assembly GCF_026119805.1). Classification (NCBI taxonomy): domain Eukaryota; kingdom Metazoa; phylum Chordata; class Aves; order Galliformes; family Phasianidae; genus Tympanuchus; species Tympanuchus pallidicinctus. The sequence continues at coordinate 155,321 of NW_026294771.1, forward strand.
TTTCTCACAATTAAAACTAGATTTGAATCAGGGCGGCAGTGCCAAAGTTGAAGTGTCTTAAAGCGTTTTGAAATCGGACGAGCAAAGCAGCAGCGTGCAAAGCTCTGGGTCTGTGTGGAAGGCAGCTGTGGCATCACCAGCAGCAGGTGCTTCTCACAGAGGTGCTGATGGTGGCTGTGTTTTGTAGGGCTGTGATTTGGGCTGTTTGCACGTGGCTGCTCTGCTAGAGCGAATGCATCCTTTCCTGTTCCACCAGACATGGGTGCTGCCGGAGCCACGTGCAGGGAAGGTCGGAGCAAAGGGAAACAACCAGTCTGTAAAGGAGTGCTGGTTCCCAATTCTGTATTTCTAATTATTATTATTTTAATATGAATAAGCTGCTCAACTTCTCTACACTTCAAAAACTTTTTTTTGTTAAGGCGAGTTATATTCAACTCACCTTCCTCCTTGGTGCAGCCCTGAGGATTAGTTAATTGGTACAACAGCTTGAAAAATGTCTTTAATTATTATTTGATTCACAGTTAAGGAAAAGTCAGAGTACCGGACTCTGCCAAGCTCAGTATTTGCTGTTCTGTTGCAAATTAATTTTTGAGGAAAAGTGATGCAGAAGAAAAAACCCCCAGTTTCCTGTCCCTGGTGAATCCTCAGACTTGCTTGGTTCAAAGAAGCCTGGATCTCAGAAGCTTTTCCTTTCATCACCAACCATATCAGCACTTACTGTTCTCCAGTGTGCCCTGCTGGTGCCAAAGCTCAGCCTCCTGCAACAAGATAATAACAGTGTCAGCTTTGTGCTGGGCTAGGGGAGAAGGTGACATTTTCAAGAGGGTGGAGAAGATACCCAGCAGAAGTCAGCCTGCAGGGGTAACCTATTTGATTTTTAAATGGCTGTGGCGCAAATATTACTATTTCATAATGAAATAACATGAAGTTGGTAATACCAATATTCTTTTTACATCCTAAATCAAACAAACAGTAACCATACCCTTAAGCCAACAAACGATTCTATTACTTCTTGTGAATGCACCACAGCGTTCCTTCCGCACTGCATGTGGAAAATGTGCTTCGTGGATTTCTCATCAGCATAAGAAGAGGTGAATCAAGTAACTCGCAGCATTTCTTTGGCTGTTGCATATATAAAAGCCTCATTAAGTCTCCCCAGCGACTGGAGATGGATTTTGTTTAGAATGGTTTTGTTTGTTTTCGTAACAAAGATAGCAAATACGGGAAATAATTAAATAACTGTGTTTTCAGACTCTCCTGATCATCAGAAGCCTATATGAGATTTTAATTAGTGCTGCATTTTCAATAACTTTGTATCTGTACGTGTTGCAGATTCTTTCCTGGATAACAGGGAGATAATTATGAGAATCCTGTTTTTCAGTCTCTCACTAAAGGGATGGCTGATACATTTAATCATGATGTGGAAATGCTGGCAGCTTTCTCTGAGTTCAGCCTCTCTCTAATTACATTTCTAGATTTTTAGTAAATTGAAAGGGAAAATGTAGGAACAAAATAATTAAAACCAAAGAGGAAGTGAATATTAAAAAGCAGGAGCTATTTAAAATTCTCACACACAACTCCTTCATGGACATCAGTTTAATCAGCTTCGCATGAAAATCAAGCTCACGTTCACACAAAGCACTTCCAAAGCTTATGTATACTTTAGTATTCATTGGATCTTTCCATGCTGAAAAAAAAAATAACCTGCCTTGTATCATTTAGGTGATACTGGGACTTATAACCAGGACCCACAAAGCCTCTGGGGATTTGGTACTCTCACATGCACATACTCCCATTAAACTTCCAAGGACCAAACACTACCTGTGCCTAGGAATTGTCTGCTACTAGTAGCACTGAACTGTGTTAAAGATAGAAGGTAGAGCTTGCAAAGGATGACAGCACTTCACGTGATGTCTGCACTCAGCAGGACAGAAGCGACCCTTCGATTGCTTGTTTATACGAAGGAGTGGTGAGATTGCATCTTCCTTTTTGCAGATATCCAATTTAATTTTCCACTTCCTGGGAACAAGAGAACTTTGATCAGAAGAATGTAATAAACTGCCAAAGAGGTTGACCTCCCTGCTGCCACGTGACACACGGGCAGCCTTGAATTAAAGGTGACATTCCTGTTTATCATATCCCCCCCAAAAAACCTCCTATCAAAGCCCCGCAGCCTCAGAGCACTAATCTAACGCAGCAGAGGGGAAAAAAAACCTTTAGTTTTCTCCAAAATTGGTGCTTTAATTTCCTTTTATGTTTCAGCTAGAGGAGAACAAGCACAGTAGTAGAAATTGAGAGTTTATGTTAGGAACCCGAAAGCCAAAAAAAAAAGAAAGAGAATGAAAATAAACTTCTAGGAGAAACGTGTATCCAGAATAGCAATGGTATGACCAATTCTGTACTTCCCACGAGGCAGTTTTATAGCATTTCTTCATTACAGTGCAGCATTACCTGCTGTTTTGTCACCATAGGCAGCAGTTTGTGAAATGAAGGAATGAAGCAGGGTCCAAAAACCAGTCGTGATTTGGATGAGACACTTGCCAAGAAAACCCAGGATGCTGCAGAAAGCGTTAGCAATAAAAAAGGCAATATTGTCTGAGTCAGTAGTGGACAAATGTGGAAGCTCAGTATGTAGGAGCAGTTGTGCTATGAGAAGCTCCATTTTCCATACAAGAATGGGATAAGAAATAAAAAGACAACATATTTTTTGTTGAAGTGTCGTCGTGTACGAATTTTGCAAAGCAAAATCAACTAAAAACCTTTCTCATTTCAGTCACAAATAGCTTTTTCATCACTCGGTACCACGAATCCATTTCATATCTGATAAAGGAGCGCTGTTTTCAGTGCAGAAGCACACACTTCTAACAGCATTAGCTGCCATTTGGCAGGCTGTGTACTCACCACACACCAGAATACTGGGGAGAATCCGGTGCTGCGCCTGAGAACATGTAATGCACTGCTATCAGCATGTGATATAAATATATGAAGTGTACACGTATGATATATACACAAAAATAAATAGATGCAAAGCCTCTCTGGGCAATCTGGTAAAAACATTTCTTACAGTCAGGCTGTATCTCTGTTTTGCTCCACAATGTCCTCACAGAAACACCAAGGTTGTTAAAGAGAAGATCATCCAGTCCTCATGTACACAGGCAGCGTGAGGTTTTCCACACAGCTGCTGTGAGGCCTTTCTTAAGCTTTCTCTTTAGGTTGACAACATTAAATTGCACCAAGGAACTTTCAGGCTGGGTACTGGCAGAAATTTTAGGAGAAAGGTGTAAAACTAAACCACACACCAGCTCTAACCTTAAAAGCTAACACGCCACCAAAAGAAGCTTGTAGGGCGGTAGGAAGAGCAAACCCCTACGCAACACCAAGGCACGACGTCGCCACCAACGCGGCGCCACGCGCCACCTCACCCGACGCCTTCCCGCCTTTTTCCCCCGCCCCTCACGCCGCGGCTCGTCTAGCGCACAGCGCATGCGCAGTGATCCCCGCGGCGGCGGCGGCGCGTCGCTGGGAGGCGGCGTAGTGGGGAGCCCGGATGTGTCAGTGTAGGGCGGTATGAGGAGACCGCAGGGGACAGCAGGCAGTGGTGTCCGTCTCAGGTGAGGTGGGAGGGGCTGTGCGGGGGAAGAAGCTAAAGGAATCGGGTGAGGACTGGAAATCGCCACAGGGACGGGGGGGAGGTAGTGCCGTCCCCTCGCCGCTTACTTCCGAGAGGTTGCGGCGGCCCTGCGGTACTACTGAGAAGTGAGGGACCAACCCAGATCTACCACCCCCCCACCCCGCTTCTCCGCCGGCAGTTTAAATGGCGCTGCGACAGGAGTGGCTCCTTGCCAAATAGTGAGGTATGAAGCGTAAGGGGACTCCGAGTCATACAGCGCATGCGCAATCGCACTGCCAGAAAGTGAACCATGAGGGGAGGGCGAAGCAAGCAGGGCGGGGTCGGGCACGCATGCGCGAAAGCCGGATTGGTAGCAAAAGGCGCATGCGCAGGAGGAAGTCGAGGCACTTGACTGGGTCTTGTGTGGGGGAATGTGCGCGTGCGCAGTGGCCGCGAGCGGGGGGGGGGGCGGGGGTTAGCGCAGTGCGCGTGCGCGGTCGGCAGGGGAGCGCTGGGAACGGCCATATCCTGCTCGTTAGGTCGGCGCCTGCGCAGTGCGCTTCTGCGGGGACCTGCGGAATACTGAGCCACAACGAGCGCGTGGGACTAATCGGAGGAGGAAGACATGCTGCCAAATAGTGAGCTCCAGCTGCTGGTGTTCTCCTAGGGGGGCCGGCTGCGGAGCGGGGGGCAGAGTTCGGGTGTCGCCATCCCCACGCGCCGCAACTGCCGGGGCCGGGCTGCTCTGCCTTCCCCCTGCCGCCCTGAGGGGCTTCTCGGGCTGGGAGGTAAGAGCTGAGAGAAGGGGCAGGAGCTGAGGGCTGGGGGGGGAAGGTTTGGGGGGGGGGGGCGGCACAGCGGGGCGTGAGGGGGGGGGGTGGGAGAAGTTGTGCGGTCCCCCGTGGAGGGGCTGCTGGGATACGGGGAGCTGCGTGAGGGAACAGCAGTGGGTGGGTGGGAGGGAGCGAGGAGTGGAAAAGCCTAGGTGGGAACACATAGCCATAAAGGGCTGACAGGTCCTGGCCTGGCGTAGGGCACAGCTGCAAAACGGGAAAGCCCACAGTGCGGCGTGCCTCGTGGGCTCAATGGTGCAGCATCATCGTGCGGGGAAGGCGTGGAGGGCAGCTGGGAGTGCGGACAGAGGGGTCTGGTGTGAGCCCTCAGTCAGAGGGGTCTGCTGGTGGTGCAGCTCACGGAAAGCACCAGCTTCATTGCTGATAGTTGGTGTTGGATTGGGAATCCTGTGGTGTTCCCAAAGCTGGTTGTGAAACCCAAGTTATTTTTTGGGGGTTGGGGGGGGGGGAGGGTGGGTGGATTTCTTGTTTTCTTTTCTCTCACTCACTCTTATTAGGTAGGAATACACATAGGGGAAAAAAAATCTTTTCTTGTAATCTTTTATTTTACTTTATTGGTGTTGTTTGAAGTGTAACTCTGTAAAAGCGTTGATATTTCACTTTTGTTTGTGTTTTTTTTTTTTTTTTTGTGATAGGAAAAGGGGGAATGGTTTCAAACTAAGACGGGGGGGGGTGTTGGATATTAGGAGGAAGTTTTTTCATCCAGAGGGCGGTGAGGCACTGGAACAGGTTGCCCAAGGAGGCTGTGGATGCCCCATCCCTGCAGGCATTCAAGGCCAGGCTGGATATGGCTCTGGGCAGCCTGGGCTGCTGGTTGGTGACCTGCACATAGCAGGGGCTTGAAACTGAGTGATCATTATGGTCCTTTTCAACCCAGACCATTCTGTAATTTATAAAGCAAAACTCTTCGGTTGTTTAAAAAAAAAAGCCACATTAGTGAAACTGTATGAGTAAAACAACGTAAAACCAAAGGAGTGAAACATATAACAGGATTGCTTCTTTTTCGGTGACATTTTCTAACCTCTGGTTAGATTTCCTTACATCACTTGTTCCATTATAGCTTGAATAAAAACTACCTTTTATTTATGGTACTTTGTTACGGATGGGTGCTGGTGTCAGGACAAGCAGGAGTACATCAGGAGTTGTCATCCTGTCTCTGTGTCAGTAGAGGACAGTCATACAAAACAACTGTACCTGCCTTGAGATGATAAAAACTACTGCCGAGTGTGACATCCTGATTTAAAGCTCAGCATCCTTATCGCTGTTGGAAGACTACATGTTGCCTCCCCAAAAGCCTCCAGGATTTGCAAATAGCTGCAGATAATGAACGGCACGAATGCAGGACAGCTGTGTTTGCCTCATAGCCTCAGTGAGCGATGCCACCACTGCTCCCAAATCGCAGTGGAGCCTTTTAAGAAACCAAAACTACTCCTTTTGCAAGTGGTCTTTAATGTGGGGATGGTATCAGTGCTGGCTCTGTTGTGGGGTGTTAGACCTGAGGAATATTAGGAACAATTCCATTCACCAGAATTTCTCCTGTTAGTTTTCCCTGAGCCTGTTTGACCGGTGAGGTGTGGGTGGTGGGGGTTAATTTCTGGACGGAGCTGCTGTGAGCACCGCTGTGAAGCCAGTTTGTTGCCCTGTGTGATTTTTCCAGACACTTCAACCAGAAGAGGGACTTCCCAGCTTTGTTCTTGGCACACCCTTCTGTTCAGTGTCGGGCTGTTCTGCTGCTGGCCTGTAAACTTGGAACTACCTGCTTTAATTCCTGCTCCTTCTGTTTGGCACACAGCTGGCAGAGATGTTTTGTTGTCGTGTTATCAGGAGCTGTTGCTGGGTTGTCACTTGCATTCCTAGGCTCACATTTGGAAGTATCTGCTGTAATTTTGTTAAATCCCCTCTCTCCTCCTACTTCTGGCATAATTCTCTGCTCAACCGGAGTATTATATAAGATCGTGCTGTATTGCTCCTGTCTCCTGTTGCTGATATTTTTTTCTGCTCGGCACAGAGAGGAAATAAAAAAGAAAGAAATAAAACCCAACATCTTTTTGTTGTAAGCCTTTATGGAGAGAATTTTGAAGGTATCAATTCCTGGTTCTCAGGTGATGAGCTGCTCCCCCATTCTGTCTTGTGCAGAATATTCAGACTTAAAGCATCTGTCCCAAGATCTGGAAACACATGACAGTGCAGGAAACCAGCATGGGATTAAAACTCATACTTTAATATGCTTCCCTTGAGAAGGAAAAGCTGTTGTTTGTATAAACTGTATCTGTAGGTACATTTAGTACTTCTTCTTCAGTTTCTGTTCTCAGGTGTCCTTTTACTGAACTCTCTTTTGGAAGGAAGGAGTTGAGTGATTCTGGAATTCTCCTCTTTGCTGATACGCATACCTGAATATTGCAGCATCCATCAGATGCCCTTTGCTTCTTTCTTTCCCCTCTGCATTTTTAGAGGGGGGAAAGAAAAAGGTGCAGAACCACTGACTGTGTAGCAAACACCCCAAGAAAACTCAGAGTTCATTTTATTCTGAGTCAGCCCTTTGGCTGCAGGCAGGAGTGGCACTGCTGTGTTCCATGAGACGTAGTTGGCCTTACAGCTCTTCAAGTCATATTCAGACTGACGAATGGAGATAACCTGTTTGGCATTTCGGAGCCTGTGTTGTGGTGGTTTTTTATGGCTGAGCACTTGGAAAATGGCTTTTGCTGGCGCTGTGGCTTTTGTGTGTCGTGCATTTAAATTGGGCTGATGTGAAGCTTGGGCAGTGAATCGTATCAACTAGTGTTAGTGCTAGAAGACAGAGCCAATATCTGATAACGAATCATTTACCTGCAAAAAATTGGAATGTCTTTGTATATGTCTGTAGGCGTCTCATACACAGAGCCTTGGAATATTCACTTGAAAATATGCTAGTTTTTAATGCTGTAGGACCTCATAAGTTTAGTAATAATGTTTCTAAAAATATGCAGGAAGGTTTGGAGCTCGGTACACTTAAATTTATTACACATTGAGAAACATTTCGTGGCGTTGGATGTGTAAATGTATGTAGGGCGTGTAGCTGGATGCTGGTGTACTTAAACTGCTGACTGCTGGTTGGAGTTGTGTGAATCACTGCTCTTTCTTTGGAGCTAACGTGGCACCCTTTCACTTACAGCTGAAATGCTTTCCTATGTGACAGCAAACACAGCAATACAGCATCAGTCTGAAAAGCCTGATGGGAGCTGCACAACTTTGAGCATTAAACTCTTATGACTATCAGTGTGCTGGGATGGTACCTAGAAGTTCATGCAAAGATTTCTTGCACTTAAACAGCAATGTGTAATTGTTCAGGTTGTTTTTTTTTCCCTCTTTTCCATCAGAACCAATTGTCATATTTCAATAAACAGGTATCTCTCAAGTGTGTGTAACAGCTGAGCATCTCTCTAGGGCTGTGGCAAGTACTGATATTTAAGCAAAACAACCTGGGAAATGAGGGTGGCCAGAGAGGAAGTAATGGATCTCAGAGCCAAACAAGAAGTAAAATCTTGCTCGTGGCACTCAATCAGGTGCAGGATTAATTAGTGTGGTTTTAGTTACTGTTCTGCACTCGTTCTTTTCTTGTTGCTGGAGAAACTTGCTCAGCAGATCATGAATGAGGTCGTCATTGCATATAGCAGTGGTTTACTGCACTGGGGCCTTCACAAGATTATGGAGTTTGTTTTTCCAGCTTAGGCTTTAAAACTAGCGAGGCCTGACTGGAATCTTCAGCTCGTTCTGAGTTTTGGTTTCAAATAGGGGATTTGCCTTTGTCTGCAAGGAAGCTCAGAGATGCTTCTGATGAGACTGGAGAGCAGGTGGAGACAAACACCCTCAGTCTGGGGCTGCTGTAGAGCAATGCAGAGGAGCTGCCTGGCTGCCTCCCAAGAGTCGCTGCATAAAGAGGCTGGAACAGACGCTGCCTGCATTGATGTAAAAGTTTTCAGTTAACTTGGCTGTAATCATGCCTACAGATGAACTGTTTTGTCTGTTACGGAGTGTTGCCATATATATATTTTAAACCCTCTGGAGAATCTATTATCTGATGGTAGAAGCATCACACAGTGTTCCCTGTGTGTGCAGAGAGCAGCTGCTGGGGCGCTGCCTGTCCCGACCGACACTTCAAAATGAGAACAGCTACACTGGGGCCTTGGTTTCCTCACTTGCATCTTTGTAGAAGTGTCTGACCTCAACAAGTTGTGATTAAAAACCACACACGTCACTTTGATGGATTTCCTAGAAGTACTTGTGGCCCGTGAATGAAATTCGGAGAACCGTATTTCATTGCTGCTTTGGAGATGCGGGCTGTTTTCTTTAGGTTTCCTGTTGGCTTCTGGTTCTGTTGCTGCTTGTGAAGAAGAATACACTGTGTGTATGGGCACTGGAGTCCAGAAGCGTTGAAAATGGCTGTTGTGGTGAGTTTTACCTTACAGCCCTCTGCTTTTGCAGCAAGTGGGATTACAGGGAAATGGCCCGAGTTTAAATGTCAGAAATATTTATTCAGCTGCTTCCTGAAATGTTCTGCAAGGTGCTGGTCTGAGCTGGGAGCCCACCTTACCGGAGCTGAAAGAGATAGGAGTCCTGATGCTGCTTGATAGCTACAAATCTTAACTTTTGTCGTTTGATTTGTCTCTTGTAGCAGGTAACTGATATTTCTCTTCTGGATAATATTACCCAGCAGCTTAGTGAGTTTTGCTGTTGATGGGGAAAACAGTAGGAAGGCTTCTTCTAGTGTTATTTCCAATGGTGGAAGGGGAACCAGGCAGGAATGAGAAGCAGCATTAACTGTGGTTTCTGTGAGCCTGGGTTTTAAGCAGCTTATGGAGGTGGCCCGTTGTTGCAAGAAGGAAAACAAATTTATGTATCTTCTGGGAATTTATTTTTGTGCCCTTTTATATTTTCCCTTTGTTTTTAAAAGATTCCATAAATAGCTTATGCCAACATCAGCTCAGAATGCATGAGCAAAACAAAAAGTTCGTTCCCAGATATTTCCTTTGGGAGTTTGCACTGGAAACACAAATGAACATCAGTGCCAGGAGTGCACCTCACTGCCCTGCTTCCCCAGTGCCACTGATACACAGAGATCCAGCACTGCCCCGGCCCTTCTTCCCTCTATTAGAAATGCACTAAATATAGAATCTCGGAGCTACCAACATTTTTCTTTGTTCTTTGTCACACTAATTAGATAATCTGGGTTTGAATGGTGAGGATATTCAAATAGGGTGTAGGCGAATGCCGTGATTGGGTTATTTTCAGTGTGATTTATGGTCAGCTGTGAGTGTTTTGATGTTAATGTGAGTTTGGTTATTAAAGTGGTGCTAAGCAGCACCAGCATGCCTTATTGAAGTGGGTGTGATGAGCTCTCTAGAAAACACAGCGCTGATTCATGAGGAAAATGAAGCTGTTTTGGAACTGGAAGTTGGTTGGGATTTGGTTCTCATTTCCTTCTTCTATTTTTGCCTTTTCATGTTGATGTTTGATCCGTTCACAGAAAAGCAAAGTGAAAAAAGATAGCAAAGGACTCTTCCTGCCCATGCAGATACGTGTGGGAGAAGCATCACCCAACAGGACAGGCGAACAGGAGTTTCTGCAGTGCTATTTATGACCTGTTAGCAATAAACTCTGGAATGAGCTTTCTACTGAAATGAAGCAAAGCTGCTGGCTTTATTTTCAGGCATCTCCAAAAAGGTGGGATTTCACACTGATTTCTAAGGGTGGTTTCATGTGAGTGCTCTTTGGCCCTCACTCAATCTTTATGTTTAGCAACGAAAGTAATTCTTACAAGCATTTGGAAGTCATGCTGCAATTACAAGCAGGTGAGAGCACCCAGTAACTGGATGCCACGTTTTTACCACGTGTTGTAATCTCTAAATTTATTACTTGAAAGCTCAATTTCCAGAATAATAATGACAGAAACAGTATTCCAGCTCAGGTTGATTTTCGATGAGCTCTTAGGAATATTAATGCAAGATGGCAACTGGAAAACATTACATGAAGACTGCCAGATGTTCATATTGCTGGAAAGTTGATCTGAATAAAAGGTTTTGGAGGGGATTTTGGTCTTGGTGGCTTGCAGGAGATCAGACCTGCAGTCCCATTGGAGTGTTTCAGTGCTGCTTGGTACAGTGCACCAATGCATCATCTAAACTGAAAGTGTTCATAGGCAGTAACAAAATCTTCCTTTTCAAAATGAAGAAGGCAGAACTGTGCTCCGTTCAGGAGTTGTGGAAGCCTGAAGTTGGTGCTGGATTAACGAGTCTTGTGATGAGAGGAAGAAGGGAGGTGAAAAGCACAGTAAGAGGAGGCAGCTTGCTTTTAAGAATGCGATTATTTCTGCATGTGGATGTGATTCTAACGTACTTTGGGTAATTTCTAGTTGGGGTGAGGTGTGATTACAGGGGATGCACTTTCCTGCATCCATTCAAACACTATTCAGAGCAATCTTAGCAGAATGGCAAAGCTGCAGCTTAATTTAATGACTGCAGAGCAGAAACGTGGAGGATTTGTTACAAAAGGAGATGGTTATCTGGAGGACTCTTGGCTGCTTTTTACCCCTGACTTCATCCATCTTCCTTGGTTTTGGTTGTTTGGTATTTATCTGATGTTTGGAGAGGAGGGGAACGGCTGGTAGATGGTCTCTAAATAATGTTGGTATTTCCTTGTTTTGTGAAATATATGTAAAACTTGGGATTCTCCTTACAATGCTGACGTTTTGCTGGCAGTGCTCCCTGTTTCATTTCCTCTTTCCTTTCCCATCCTCTAATAGTTTCATACAAATGATGGCTTCTATAGATGAACCAACTTTTTTCCTTTTTTTTTCTTCCTGCTTTGTAACAGAAGAATGAATTTAAGGGGAAAAAAGAGATGAACGTTCCAAGAATGGGAAAAATCCCTTATTTTTGGAATCTTTTGAAGTGGAATTTTAGTGACTGAGTTCTGCTGTGTTATAACTATTAATTGTGTAGGAAATAGGGGTTTTCTTTTGGCTTTTTTTGTATGTGTTTTTTAAGATAACTGACTTGCAATGAATTATCTGGAATAAACTGGATGGAGGTTTGTGTCTGTCTGCATCAAAGTCATCTTCTCATGCAGTGTCCAGAGGGCCTTGTTGTGACCTCGTGAACTGGGGTGCAATAATAACTTTGGTGTAATAGCAGTGAAATGGAAGGCTGTATTTTTCAGTTTAGATGCCCATCCAAGTTCCTGAATGCTGCTGACGATGGGGGCAGCTTGCAGGCAGGATTGGGACTGAAAAACAGTGGCTTGAAGAGAAAAGCACAGACGTTCAGCTCTGGGAGAGTTCTCCTGTTCTGTGTTCCAGCAGACCAGGTTATCTATGTGTTCTGCATCCCAAAGAGACCTTATGGGCTTCTCAGCCTGTTAAGCATATTCCATTGAATGCCAGTCTATTCCTTCCCACTTCTCTGCTGCGATGGAGATTTTTTCCTGTGTTATTTTCTAACTGTATTTGACACAAAGCTCCGTGTGTCACTGAGTTGATGGCACTTAAGGAGCAGTGTCCTCTACCACCACTGGGCAAGCTCTGTGTTCCCCTGGGCCCGACTTCAGCCTGCCTTTGGAGCACAACGAGGTTTCCTGCTGCAGTGGGGTGTGATGTGATGGCTGTGATCTGTGCTGGCTGTAATCAGTGCTGCTTGGCAGCCATTAGTGCAGACTGGGAGTGCTTTGCTGAGCCCATCGTTGCTTCCCTCTCTGATATTCCAAGCAGGAAAAGTGCATCCTCTTTAGCAAACACATTAAAATGTGAAAACTCTCCCATCCACCGCTTAGATGGCATTGCACACCACCTTGCTCCTTCTGTGAACTTGCCTTTTTTCCTCCTCTATGGCAGCAGATTGAATCCTCCCGTTGTCCTTTCCAAGGCTGTGAAGAATGCAGGAAGATAATGGTCTTTTCCTGTGCTTCCATTTCTCATCCCACTTGTTTTACTGCTTCTGTTATCTTTGTCTCACTCCTTTTCTCTGCATGTCCTGCTGCTTTTGGGCAGTTTGGCTCTGTTCTTGGGTAGTCATTGATAATGTTGTTTATCTGTTAAGCAAACAGCCATTTTTGAAGCAGTTAATTGAAGGACATTTGTTTTACAGACACTCACTGAATAATGCTCTCAGGGAAGGAATCTATTTGAAATTTTCTATTGTAAGCTACTGGTTCCTTAAAAAGGTAATTAACTTATCTGAGAAGAAATTAATCTTTGGCAAAATTGAGTCATTTTGAGACCTGGTCTGGAGTTACTGGTTGAGCTGATAATCCTCAGCTCTATTGGGTCAAATCTCTGCTGCTGCTTTGACTGCTGGTCCCTACAGTGGATGGAGTTGTGAACTGAGATGTCTGGGTATGGCTGCTAAGTCAGGAGGTAATTAGTAGGACAGAGTGGCAATGGGACATTTCCTGTGCTTGAGAAGGGCCTGGTGTGGCTCTCATTCTGAGAGGAAATTTCTTCATCTGGAAGTGGTTGCAGATGAGGTGAGAATTTACTCTTTCTCATTTTAAAAATAACAGTAATGCAATAATTGCATGCCAAAAACAAGTGCTGTTTGTGATGGTGTCCCAGAAAGTAAGAGGCTTGCAGGCTGTACCTGGCCTACTGAGGATCCATAAGATAACACTTTGTTCTTTGTTTCCTGACTTGATATTTATCCCTTTGAGTCTGTCCTGCCTTTCCTGGCCATAAGGAATTCTGATATCCATACTGTTTACAAAATGTCCTCTTAAAACCTCTGCCTGCGCCGCTTTCTGATCTGCTCCTGCTTCAGAGGTGCCAGGCTGTTACTCCAGGCGTGTGAGCTGGTGAGGCATTAAGTGCTCATGAGCAAATAAACACCGGGGGAGCCTGCTGCTTTCAGAAACTGCATGCATGGAGTGCATTAAGTCAGCTGTTGTTCCTTTTTAAAATGTGTTTAATATTGGTCCATACCAGAAGAGCTCGTCAGTGTTTGAGGGTGGAGTGGCACACAGACGTTTCTGAGGCTGTTCAGTGAACCTGCGTGTGTGCTTGGTAAGCAAAGCAAGTGGCAAATCTTTCCTTGCCATTTTTACAGGAAAAGAAAAGGAGATTGCATTTATTTTATTATGGTTTGAGCTGGGGATACGTTCTGGTTTAACTTTTTTTTTCTTCCTCATCTGTATTAAATTGCCTCCCCGAAGGTCTGCAGAAAGCTTTGACACACTGTGCTGGAAGTATTTTCCAAATAATAGGAAATCTCTAAAATCTGGACCCTGTGTCTCCTCTGGGCCTTTCTAAAGGGGTAACGAATGACGTGCTGGCATGCAGCAATTCTATTAGCACGCTGTCACAACTTTTATTACCACCTGCCTGTCCAAACCATCTGGGAGGAAAGGACATCAGAGATAGAAGTGACAGTTACTCATAGGAAATTAAATAGTCTTGTGTGTCTTAAGCTCGTGCACTTGTCCAGCCTTTAGAGCACAGCTTTCTAAAACTTCTGTCCTGAAGTGAGGTGCAGGTGATCCTTTGAGACGTCTTAAAACCCAGTGGAAATGCAGAAAGTATCTGTAAAACTTTTGATTTTTTTTTTTCTTCAGGAAGTTTCAAAACCTCTTGATTTCCCATTATGTGACTGATGGCTGTGGTCTTAGGGAGTTTGCTCCTTGCGCATTGAGGGGGTGCAGGGTTATGTGTGCATCCAGGAAAGTCCTTGGCATCTCAGCAGCCGTGGTCAATGTGCCATGACAGCATAGGAGCAAATGTCTCCTCATAAATCCCTGATTTTGTGCCAGAAGTGAGATGTTACCACTAAATTTAGTGTGTTTGAGAAAGCCAAAAGACTCCAGCGGGGCTCTGTGATCACCTTCAGTGTTAATTTTGTTACTTGATTGATTCAGTGCACTGGGAAGCCAAAGTTTTCCTGCAGAAACCTGCCTGATGTTGGTAGGTCTCTGATGTGGAAGTAAACCAGGCTCATCATCTCTCTGACACCAGTGCAGGTGAGCAGCTTTGTGACATCGCTGCACAACAGAAGCCTGGTGTTGCCATGCAGTCGTGGCTGATGACTTTCAACTCTTGGAAGGTATCCTGTAGTGATCAGCTGTGCCTGAATCCCTGCAAGGAGAGAGAACCAAGCAGGTTTGGAGCTTCAATTTTGGCTAGGTGTGTCAGGCAGCAACCGTAGTACTAGGAAATAAAGGAAAAAACATCATATTCCGTTACTGAGCTGTCTTTCTTCTTGTCAAGCCTTTCTTTTAGGCTTAGCATCTCATTGCTCTGTGTGCAGACAGGTTGCACTCAGTGAGCTTAGGACACTTCATGCTTTCCCCGGTTGCTGTTCTCCTCTGGTGGTTGTGTTTTGTCCCTGTTGTTTGTGCCTGTGTGACTGGGAAACCTGTGCAGTGTAACGGATGGGCACAGTAATGTAGGTTGACACGAACAGAGCAGTAAAACAGCCTGAGTGTGGAGTTGAGTGCTTCTGTGAACCCAGAGGGGAAGGAAGGATCTTGGGTCTCTCCTGCCTGTCAGCTAAAACCAACAGGAAGGTGTTTCTCCCCAGCCATGAGGAGCACACGGTGCCTTGTCTGCTGCTTGTGCTGCAGTTCCAGGTTCTGTCCATCCCCAAATCCCGTGGCTGGAGATGGTGAAAGAGAAATGCCTTTGGAGACATTGCGAGTGGAAAGGCAGTTCAGCCACGTATTCACATCTAGAATCTGCTAATTTGGGCTTAGTTTGAACGGCACAGTGGTTTAATTGAATTTCTTTGGAGGTAATTTTAAGTTTAATGTAATAAAACCTGCAGCAAGTGCCTAAGGTGGATACCGACATTGCCTTCTTAGAATGTTGTTTTGTTTAAGCCTTTTCCTCATTGCATATCCACAGCACAAACTGCAAGTGCAAAAAGTTGATGAAGCAGAGGTGGTTTGACAGCAGTGCCAGGGGTTCAGGTCTGTGGCAGTTGTTAGGCCTCAAGTTTTGTTCTGGGAGATGCATTTTCATTGATTAAATAGGCAGCTCTGCAGGGTTAAATGTGTATTTCTAAGCAACTGAAAGTCAGTATCTCTCTTTCAGCGGTTACATGAACTCATTTGTGGTTTTTTTAAAGGAAATTAAACCTGAGGAATAGGGGGGAAAAAACCAAATCACTCATTTTTATATTACAGATTAGATCATACCTGTGTGCCAGCGTTGTCACATACTTTCTGCAGGTCAGCATAACTCAAAACCCAAGTAAATGACTCCCAACTGAAGTGCAGACCGAGGGGAGCCTTTCTTAAGAGAGGTCTGGTCTGCTGGTGTGAGACTTGACATGAAAGTGAGGAGTGAGTATGGAATTCAAGTCGTAGCCTCAGGGTAAGCAGTAAATCCCAAATGAAGTCAGTGGTCTCCTGGTTTTGGACTCCTTGGAGGAAATGATAGGCTGGGTTTATTCCTATGAAGAGCTGGCATATTGAAAAAATAAGTGGTGGTGGTATATTGCCACCTCAGGAAACATATGGGAGCACTCCTAATGTTTTGGTGTATAATACAACCTATCTTGAAGGTGTGGGGAGAGAGAAACAAGGTGAGAATCATGATTGCTTTAACTTGCATGCAGTGAGTTTTAGCAGCGGTCGGGACGTTTTTTTTCTTTGTTATTAGTTTTGGCTTCATTTTTTTGTTGTTGTTGTTGTTCTCCTTTCTTCTTCTCCCAGTGTGAAGATCTAGCATAACTTTCTTCCCCTGAGTTGTGACGTTCTGTTTAATCTTCAAACTGGCGATGTCAAGGGTGCCAAGTCCTCCTCCTCCGGCAGAAATGTCGAGTGGACCCGTGGCAGAAAGCTGGTGCTACACTCAGGTGAGACTGGGCTGTGCTCACTTAGAATCTGCAGCAAGAGGTTGGTTCAGAACAAACAGAGGGTCCTGGGGTTTCAGAGAACGTGGAATTTGGTAACGCTGCGTGTTGCCATTCACCATGGCAATGAGAATCATTGTTCTGTGGCACCCGTGTTGGAGGGTGGACGTGTCAGGAGGAGTTCTGGTGGTGCAGCTACTGCTGCTAGCTATTGCCAGACTCTTCCTTCGTATCTGGAGGTTACTTGTAACACAGGTGGTTCTGTGCGACGTCCAGGATTTCAGTTTTTGTCTTTTAAGACCTTTTGTCTTCTATGAGCAGTGTGAAAGTGAATGGTCCTAACCCACCTCTTATTCTCGGTTTTAAGATTAAAGTGGTGAAGTTTTCCTACATGTGGACCATAAACAACTTCAGCTTCTGCCGAGAGGAGATGGGTGAGGTGATCAAAAGCTCAACTTTTTCATCTGGAGCCAATGATAAACTCAAATGGTAAGGAATACAGAAGTGAGGGTGGCTGTGTTTGTACAACGGTGTGGAAGAGTTTGGGGCTCTATAACAAAGAAGTATGTTTAAAAAAATAATAATAATAATAATAATTAAAAAAAAGCCTTGTGCTGCATGCAATTTCTGGCTTCCTTGGATGCACAACATACAGAGAGTGTTGTTGCTTCAGCACAGTGTTTGGACACAGAACAAATGTGAGGATCTGACCATTAGAAATGTGCTTCACGTAATGGAAAACATCAGAAGTTGTAGATGCTGCAGCTAGAAGGGAGACTGCATCCTGCCTTGATGCAGAGGCAAAGCATGGAAGATTAATAATCTGTTATAAATTATTTTCTGTCTTAAATGACTGATGTTCATCTTGGCAAGCTCTTGGAAGCCAGTGAGAATCTACAGCCAGGGCTGTAAAGCTCTATTTCAGCCTCCCAGTTTCAGCCTCCCTCGCCATGCTGCTAAAAAGCTGATTTTCACATGCACTCTTAAATTCTCTTTCCTGCAGTTTCAGGCTATTTCTACTGTTACTTTCTCAGCAGCTTTTTATATATTCAGAGCCCTACAATAGTTCCTTCTATCATCTCTGTATTCTCTATTTCCATTTGCCCAAGAGTTTCTGCTTTTTTTAAAGACAACATTTTTACCCTTTTAAACCCTTCCTGTTTTCCCCCTGGAAGTGTTTCAGCATTTTTATTTAAATTTCCTTAGTCTAGATAGCAGCAAGCTTTCCACTGCCTTATTTAATTTAGGGCTGTGTGTGTGCGAGATATGATTTGTGTTCCCTTCCTTTGGGTGGCAGACCTGTGCTTTCCTCAGACTGCTTTTTGTTATTAAATTACTTCATTTTCCAACCTTTGCAAGTCAGATCTCCTTCTCATCCCTTGGTCTTTCTGATTTATTTACTTTTTTTGGTCACTGTGTTTGAGCTGCTGGTTGTTTGGCCTGTTCTTTTCTTTTTCTCCCTGCTTGTTACATTCTGTCTAGTTTCAGATCACAGAACTGCTTATGAGTGGCCTTTTCATGCATTTACTATCTTTTCTTAACCAAGGAGTAATTTGTTTGGTTTTTTTTCCCTAGCTTTGTTTTTGGGAAGCTTTCAGCCCTCTAGAAATCAGGTGTTTCCTCTGAGTTGCTTCCTCTGTGATTTTAACAGTCAATTCTTGGAAATTTTGCACTTCTCTGAATCTTTAGCTTCTATTCTGCTATTTTTCTGTGGAAGTCGTCATGCACAGTGCTTTTTGGTGTGTGAAATTGCATCCCATGTATACCTCCACTCTTCCCAAGCCCTGTGTTTGTTTGTTTTTAAATGATTTACCCATACTATTACTAGGGTATTGATATCTGTCTTGGAAGATGTAGCCTGAGGCTGCCTGTGAAGCACAGTTCCACTCCGTTTAGCTGTCTGTTATTTCCTTGTGGTTCAATGGTTGGTAATCAGGACTGTACATTTTATCATGAAAATTCCACCTCCTTCAAAAGCTGTGGATGACCTGCCAAAAGCTGGTCCTGCTCTCATTCAGCTCTCTTCTTCTGCAGGTGTTTACGTGTGAACCCTAAAGGCTTGGACGAGGAGAGTAAAGATTATCTATCCCTCTATTTGTTGTTGGTGAGCTGTCCAAAAAGTGAAGTTCGAGCAAAGTTCAAATTCTCCATCCTGAATGCTAAAGGAGAAGAAACAAAAGCAATGGGTGTGTAAAAACACTTTGTGTCTGCAGGGGTCGGTTTGTTTGTCTTTTGCTGTTTGATCAAGCAAGTCGTTGAGCTGCTGTTTGAAGCACTGTGTCTTTCTTTCAGAGAGCCAGCGAGCGTATCGATTTGTGCAAGGCAAGGACTGGGGATTCAAAAAATTTATCAGGAGAGACTTTCTTCTAGATGAAGCCAATGGACTTCTTCCTGATGACAAACTCACTCTATTCTGTGAGGTAAGCCTTCCTCTGCGGCTGAAAGAATAGCAGTTCCATTAGCTTCAGGTAGATGTGACCTTATTTTTCATCATTGCTTTTAAGGCGTCAGTGGAGTCAGGAGGAGCAGTGGCTGTTTATTTAACACTTAGATTTTGTGTCTGCTTGTGTGTGTGCCTCTGTCTGGGGTGGCTCTTTCTGTGAGTGAATCATTGCATTTTACTTTCATTTGTTTTTTGCTACTTTATACGTCTTTTACCTGTGGTGATAGTAGAAATTAAGCACATTTGATTATTACTTCCCGACTGATTTAATAATAATAACCATCCCTAATTTAAGATTCACTTAGGTTAATAACCAGTGCAAGCTGTATAGTGGAAATTGTCATGCCTGGTAGTTGTCCTCTGACTAAAAAGGACAAGTTTTCTTTATTTTCCTGTGTCTGTATATCTTACAGAAACAAAAAGCTAAGCTAAAGGAATTCCACAGTCACCACAGCTCTTGTTTGTTGTTTTTTCCTATAATTTTTCTACAAAACACTCAGACTTTGCTATTTGCAGATGAGGGTGCAGTTATTTCTAAAGATAGATATCTGTGTTCAGAAGCCTTCATGGGGAAACCTAAACTTCCTAATTTAGTGTCTCCTGAGCTTTTGGTGTCTGTTTCTCTCGTCTTTTTAACTGCAAGATCCCTCCTGTAGCTGTGATTCTCGCCAGGGCACAGGTAGAAAAAGCTGTCCTGTCTTCAGATCTCCTGCAGGGTGTTTTGTGGGAGTAGAGTCTTTTCTTTTGCTATGTTTTCTTCCAGGGTTGCAGGGAATGCTTCAGTCCAAACCATTCGACAGCCATTTGGTTATGTTGTTTGGTTTTGTTTTGCTTGTTTTGTAGCTTTGCCTGGCCATCATAAATGTACCCATACCTAATTTAGCAAACACCTCCTGATGGATTTGTATTCATTCAGTCATTGTAAACCATTACTGTCAAGGAGGAAGCTCTTCCTTAACACTGACAGCAATGTGGGGGAAGAGGAGAGCAGTGTCTTGGGTGACACCTCCTTAGGTTTGGCAGTTAGCCTTTCTTTCATGATAAATGAGCCACAGACCTCAAAACTGTGGTGGTAACTCAAGAATTAATGCTGGAGAAGGGAAATCCACCAGCCGTGCTGGCAGCCAGAACCATGTCAAGTCCTCTTTCCATTGAATTACTCCCTTCAAATGCTTCAGCTCAGCATTTTTGTTTGTTCCTCATCCAGAACAAACCCACTGCTTGCTTTGCCTGACCTGGATCTGGATATCTTCTGTTTTTCTATTTCGGTTTGTTCTGTAGCTTAGTATATATAAAAAGTCTTAAGTT
The DNA here is from genome assembly GCF_026119805.1 of Tympanuchus pallidicinctus. Taxonomy (NCBI): domain Eukaryota; kingdom Metazoa; phylum Chordata; class Aves; order Galliformes; family Phasianidae; genus Tympanuchus; species Tympanuchus pallidicinctus. The sequence goes on from NW_026294771.1 coordinate 175,349, forward strand.
TATATAGTGATATTAGAGGGGAAAGCCATGCTGTTTGGAAACAGTTTGGAGAGAACTTTCAACAGCTTATTTTTGTTTTTTAAGTCTCTTAGGATGTAAACTAGTGTACCATATGTTCTCCTAACACTTCTCTTCTGGCCGCAGGTGCCAAGTGGTGCTGCTACATCTGTACCTCCAACAAGCATGTTTTGTTAGCAGCACTTGATGAGACACTTGTTATTTGGAGATATATTGGGGTTTTCTATGGACCAAAAGGTTGCTGAGCAACTCTGCTACGCCTTCTCTCTTTGCTTTACAAGACTTTAAAGGAAGGAGCCTTCTGCACTCTGCGCAGGGCAGCTCTGAACTCACATGATGTGTTGCTGAAGATGCTGTTACAACAGAATGCTGATCATTGTCAATCATTTTTAGTCTGACCTCATTTGCTTACAGTTTGGAGATCCTTCCACCTCTGTTCTGCAGATGGGGTTGATTTGCTCATATCCCATCTGCGTGACTTATTTGCTGTTTTAAGTTATATTCCAGCATTATAGGTGAACGAGATCTGATGAACCTAAAAAAGAACAGAGTTCCCAGAGTTACAGCAGTAATCCTCCTCTGAGCAGCTGGGAATTCCCTTGCTAAGTCGTTGAAAATAGCTTAAGCAAAACTAGCTGCTTTGGCACCTGAGTCTGGTCAGTGCTTCAGGTCTACCAGTCTAAACTCCTGTGAAAAGCCACATGGTAATTTTTTTAATGCTGGTAACGGACTTTGTTTCATACGTGAAGATGATTTACTTGTTGATTTGAGGTAGTTTGCAGGTCTTTTTGGTGGGTCTGTGGTCAGGGTCGGACTCTGAGGGATCCGCATCTTAGAAATGCTTTTTAATGAATCTGAATCGATTCTGCTGTCCTTGAGTCTGTTACTAGAAGTTACAGGGCAGAAAAATGTTACAGCAGTCCAATTAATGACAGAGAACATTACCTTTCTCTCAACTGCTGTGGCTGATCATTGGCAGTGCCCTTTGGCAAGCAGCAGCTGGCATTTGTTCGTTCTTGGGTGTCAGATAGTTTGTACAAGATTGAGGGGAATGCCCAAGAGTGCCCACCCTCAGGAACCCACTGGGGGTTTCCCTAAGAGCTGGGCTGTGTGCTGTCAGCAGTTCTTCCCTAATAAGGTGTTTCTGTCATCTCTCTCCCTTCATAATTTACTTCTCCTTTTGCTTAACTGGGAAGCTTCCTATGCTGCCCATTGTTCTCCTCTGGCCATTGTTATTAATAGAACTGAAATTCAACCTGAACCTGACAGCAAATCCAGCAAATGGTTTCCCATATGCTTCCTTGTCAATCAGCTTGTTCCTTTACTCTTTGTTATAGCAGGGTAGTATTAGTCATTCTGATCTCTTCTAATTTGAGTCTGCTGCAGAAGGCGTATGATTTACTGCATGTTTAACAATAATGGTTTGCTGCTGAATAGACTCTTAGCTGTTCCCTTTGCGTAGGTTATTCGTCAGCTGGTTTGGCTGCATATGGTCTCTGCCTGGCCATGTCTAGTTTAGAGCAGGTGGTCAGGAATCTTACCAGCCTTCTCCAAAATCTCCTACTTATTTGACATGAAGTTGCTTTCTTAATTCAGTTTTTTTTCTTCTTTTTCAATGCACTGGAAGCATTGCACTCAAGAAATTGGAATTCTACTGCTGAACCAGAAGCAGGAAAGCATTTGGGGTGCTCAGAATGTCCTGCACTGATCAGACACTGCTCTTGCATGCATGTATGGATGCAGTGGTTGCTGTGTACGTTTCATTTTCATTTGTACTGCTCTCTGTGCTGCATTATTGATTTGGGAGGGTTTCAGACTGTTGATAGAAGGAAAAAAAAAAATAGGTCAGGAATGATGCCTGTAAGAACAGAAGAAGATTCTACTTCCCTAGGAGACCACATAATAAAACTGTCGTGAACCTGCATGAAAGTGCCATCAATTTATGCACACAGTTTAAAAATTCCTGAAAGGAAATTGCTTTTCCAGCGTGGAGTTTGAGTAATTTGTTTATTACCCTGCAGGTGAGTGTGGTACAGGACTCTGTAAATATCTCTGGCCAGAACACTATGAACATGGTGAAGGTGCCGGAGTGCCGCCTGGCAGATGAGCTGGGAGGACTCTGGGAGAACTCCCGCTTCACAGATTGCTGCCTGTGTGTTGCAGGCCAGGAGTTCCAGGCTCATAAAGCCATCCTAGCAGGTCAGTATTGTGTTGGATGGGCCTCAGCAGAATGGGGAATAATAACAATAGCAAGTGAAATACCGTGATATTGAGGTGGTTTTTGTATTGCTCCTTTAAAGGAGGGTTCTGCAGCTCTTTTAAGTGCAGAGCTATAGTAAAAGACTGTTTGGTGAAGTGCTGCAGGAAGATATATCTGCTGCTTTTTAATTGCCTGCTTTCTCCACACAAAGAGGACGGTAGGAGGTGTCCTTTGTGTCTGTAGTCTACTGTAATGTATCCCTAAAGCATTTGTAAGGAGAAGCTACTGAATTATCAGAGTATTTTCTTACCAAATCAAGAAAGATGTCTCAATGCCTGTATGCTCTTTTGGCCTTTTTTGAAGGGCCTCGTGACATCCCTGCATGCCCATTCTCAGAGCACGAAGCTGCACTGACCACATGACACCATGTCACAATCTGTATGCTTCACCAGCCATGCTCAGCTTGCTCTATCTGCTGTGGGATTTTTTTCTGCATTAAATAGCAGGACGGTTGTTGAGGTGTTGGCAGGCTGTGCTCATCTCCTCCTGAAGAGCAAAAGGCTTGTCTCTAACTGTTCTCTTTGCCCCCCTGCTGTAGCACGTTCCCCGGTTTTCAGTGCCATGTTTGAGCATGAGATGGAAGAGAGCAAAAAGGTAAGTTCCTGAAGGAGGAAGAACTTTGTCAACTCTTAACATCTCTGGTCAGTCAGTCAAGTTTCTTAGGTGGCATTTGTGATTACTGTCACCTCCTTAATTCTTTCTCACATTAGATGCAGTACTTTGCTTCAGCTGTTCTGAAGGGAGAAGGAAGGGATCAAGGAGGCAATTGTCACCTTTGTTACTCTGGGGAAAGAGTTTAGGGTGGGACAGGGAGAAGTAGATGATCCACAACTCTACTCAGAGTTTTTCTTATTCCATCAATTTCTGTTTGTTTGTTTTAAATTAAGTCATGTTCTGAATAGTTTGTAGCAAATCTCCAAATACTAAAAGACCTTGGGTAGAACCTTTAACATCTTGTCAGAATTTTAACAAGCTGCGTTTTTCCAATACAGAATCGGGTTGAAATCAATGATGTGGAACCTGAAGTTTTTAAGGAAATGATGTGCTTTATTTACACGGGGAAGGCACCAAATCTTGACAAAATGGCTGATGACTTGCTGGCAGCTGCTGACAAGGTACAGTTGGGATTTCTGGCTGTTCAGAGAACAAGCAATGTGTGCCTTGCTCTACTCAGAGCTCTCCGATTCCTGTAGTAAGCTTTTCATGTAATCATTGAGGTTGGGCAGTTTCTTTGAATCGTAATATCAGCTGGTTGTGGCTTGTAAGTAAACCTGAACGTGGTGTAGATACACTTAAGGTACTTAGATGTATAGCTGCATATCACCAGATACATTGACCAGGAATATCAGTTTCTATTGCTCGTTTTTAAGACCTTTTTCTAAAATTGCAGAAAGCATTGCTATTCAATGTAATCTATAAAAGCTGGGAGCGAGAAGAAAAATTCAATTTTTAAAAAATAATTTTTATTTTTATTTTTTTTTTTTAACATGTTTGTTACCAAATCTCAGAAGTGGTGTTGTGTCTTGGCAAACAGGGCCTGCTGCTGCTTCTGGTCTGGTTGTTAGCAGCAGCTTCAAGAGATGCTCTGAAGTGATGGATAAGTGGGAAGGTCCTGTTTATTTTTTCTTTTTTGCAGTGGCAGTCCTTCCTGGTTGTGGAGACAAGGAGTGCACTGGAGGAAGCCCTGTTGCCTAATCTGTAGTGGTTTTGCAGGCTCCTTGCCAGGGGATGTTCCAGGGATGCTCTGATTGAAGCTGCTGGTTGTTCCTATGCAGCAGGCACAGTGCCTTGCAGCCCTCCAGTCTCTGCCTCCTTCCCTTTGCAGCACCAAGGATGGAAGAGAGTGCTTTGCTGGCCAGTGAGCCGTATTAACCAGTGAAAATTCGTAATATATAACCAAAATTTTATTTCCTTTTTTTTTTCTTTTTTTTTTTTTTTTTTTTTTGTTTTTCTCTCTCTTAAAAGTGAACTTAGTGCTGGTGAAAGATGCCAGTTTGACAGCACTGGAGACTAAGTCCTGAATTTATCCATGGAACAGGTTCAGCACGGGTAGCAGCAGTGCAAGATCCTCCACACTGCCCTGCCACTGTGCCTCAACACTGACCTGGAGGGACCACCTCTGGGGGTGAGAGCGTAGTTCAGTCTCCGTGCTTCTTCAGTCCTTGGATTCTTTTGTGGGTTCCAGATAGGGTGGTGGATTTTAGGATGTGGATGCATGTAGCCTTGTTCCACTCAAACCGCTGCACAGCCGTTAGGTTCCCTGTCGCTGTGGACCTGGGCTTCATCAGGAATGTTGATTTAAAGGTGAAATGCTCCGTGTGCTGTTAGGAGGCCACTGCAACTGGAGTTAAAATGGGAAATGATGCAGGCAGATTCTTGGCTTGATTATGATAATTGCCACATATTTTATTCAATATTTAAAGAGTATTGATGGAGAGATCGCATACCATCTTTAACTGAGACAAGTGTAAGCAAGGAGCAGTACATTAAGGCCAGAGTAGGCTTTAACTTTGAATTTCTTGGCTTTTAATGTAGACTTTCTTTCTTTTAAACTCATTGTGCGTCTCTTAAAAGCAGAAATAAAAAAATCTTTCAAGAAAGCACATAAGGCATCTAATATTTACTCAAGAGACTGAAACGGCTTCTTCTGAGTTCCTCCTACCTCTTGGGGAAAATAAGTAATTAGACCAAAACCAAAACAAAACACGTCTTCTGAACCCAGGAGATACTATTTCAGCCTCTGGAGTAGGAATGTTATTAGGTAGGGCTTTTTTTTTTCCTCTTTTTTTTTTTTTCTTTAGTGTAATTAAGAAAGATGGGGAGGGGGAAATCTGGATACCTGAGAGACCAGCATGGCTACTTTTGCCCAAACACGTAATTAGAAGTTGGGGTATTTGTAGTGAAAATCAAAATAAAAATTGTACATGCATAGAAGAGAATACTCAGTTTACAAAGGGAATAGTTTAAGCTTTGTTTACTGCATTTTAAGCTACTGACAAACAGTAACATAATGGTTTGCCCCTTCTTTGCAATCGTTTTAGTTATTGATACAGATGAAGTAAATTTGATTCGCCTTCTCAGATGTTCTGATGGGAGAAAACTGTCCTGGTTATGAGTGCCATGCCTCAACTGACATCATAATAATTATTGTTGCTGAGCCTTAAGTGAAAGATGTTTTTATGATTTAAAATTATTCATTTAAATTTAATCGTAACAGAATGAAGATCTCAATAAGAATATAAAATTAATTTATCATGTAGTAGTGCTTATCATATGGCAGGCGCTCCAGTCGCCATGCAGAGGAGCTGGTTACCAACTCTCTGTTTGGGTTGGCAGATCAGTCCTTACAAATCTGGTATCTTTTTGGACTGTGGCAACACAAAGTGAAGAACGTGCATTTGTGTACCAAGCCATCTTGAAGTTCTCCAGAAAAGCCTTACAGACAATTTGAAGGCTGCTCCCAAATGCTTTTCTCTCTCAACTAAAAAATGTCACGGGATCGAGGCTGTTCCTGACTGTGTTTTATCCAAATTGCTCCATAATCACATCACACATACCAAGATCTTCAGAAGTATCTCAGTCTCTTAGTGCCCACAGCCTATCATATTTTAACAGGCTGAGGTTTGGAGTTTGGCCTTTGTTTCTTGACAAGAGGCTTATGCTTTTCTGACTATAGACCTTCTTGAAAATGTTGGTGTGTCTGCTGCTTCCAGTACTGACTAAAGTGCTGCAGAAAGTAGCGTGGAATTTATTAGAGGGTTCTCTTGTTCTAAGCAAATCCTTTGAATTCCTTTGCATTTCTCGAATAATTGATCCAATCCAAAGCTGTGGATCTGGAAGAAAAAGAGAAGTTGAGGTAAATGTGCCACTGAATGGCATAAATGCTTCAGGTGAGAATGTGAAGTTAGAGTAAGGCTTTTGCTATGACTTTACAGACAGGCTGAGATGTTTTGTTTCCAGATGGATAGCCACAAGAAATCAGGGGCATTTGTGTAGCATTTTAGTATTAAACTAGGAGCATATTTGAGCAAGGTTGTCATAAATTGCAAAACGTTAATGGCAAAGGAACTGAAGGAAAGCTGTCTAAACATCACCGGAACACCTATTCAGTATTGGGTCCCCACTGAATCTGGAGAATAACTGCCATGCAGTAATGAGGATGAGATTTGGCTTTAGCATTTTGTACTTTGAAATCACTGAGGCAGCATTTCAGATCACCTTTAGTCATTTCAAAGCATGAACACAGCACCAGCAAACCTGTAACACAAGAAGCCTGGGATGAGAGTGATGGTGGGTATGCTTCTTCCCCATTGCTTTCCTCAGGGTGGGCACATACTGCTGCTCCCTTTTTGCTGATCACTACTTTGAGTACAGTTCAGCTCCATAGAATAAAGTCTGTTTAGCATTGTAGAGTAGTTTGTTACTGAAGAATAAAGGAGCACAAGTAGAACTTCAAGCTGAATAGGTTGTTGTTGTTGTAATTGTACTTTGGCTTGTGTTTTGCAGTATGCTCTGGAACGTCTGAAGGTGATGTGTGAGGATGCACTGTGCAGTAACCTGTCTGTGGAAAATGCAGCTGAGATCCTCATTCTGGCTGACCTACATAGTGCTGACCAACTGAAAACTCAAGCAGTGGACTTCATTAATTAGTAAGTTTATTCTTGTTTTGGCATGCAAGCACTCAGAAACAATCATGTGCAGAGGAGATTTTCCTCGTTTTCAGTTTTAGTTTTTGTTTTTAAAGCTCTCCTATTGTGATCTTTCTTTCATCTGGCATTCCAGAGGTGCTGTTGCCCTAAGGGCTGATAAGTCTTGTGCTACTGGAACTGGTCAGTGTACAGTAGAGCTACCTCTGAGATATTTTGGCTTTCTTCTTAAGGTCCTGAGAGCTCTTAGGTAGCAGTCGATCAGTTAGTCTCTATACTTAAGGACTATTGCAACTACTACTGCTACAGACCTGTTAGTAGGTAGTCACTGACAGCCATCTGATTTGATGTCCAGAAACATCTTAATTCTGTGTTAGTTAACACGATTTCTGTCAGTACTTTCTGTATTGCTTGAAATTGTTGCATGCTGAGGGGTCAGAGTAGATGAGCTTTGTGTTCCTACTGCCATCCTCTGGGGCTCATGTCTGTTTGCAAGCTGAGGGACTGTCCAGCATACATTCTTACAACAGCACACTAAAAACGTTGGGTATCTGAAGCACGTGGACAGCACCTGATGGTTATCCTTTTTGTCTCCAGTCAGTAACTTCGTCTTCATTTTCTTGTTTCTAGTCATGCTTCTGATGTCATGGAGACATCGGGCTGGAAGTCGATGGTAGTGTCACACCCTCACTTGGTGGCTGAGGCGTATCGCTCTCTGGCCTCTGCACAGTGTCCCTTCCTGGGACCTCCACGTAAGCGACTGAAGCAATCCTAAAGTCCCGTCTCTGGCAACACCACGTGTTTTTCTGGAAGCAGCATCAGCTGTTGCTGCTCAAACCTTGACCACCAGGTAGACAGCGAAATCTGTGGAGCTTATACTCTGTTGTTGGGGGGAAGAGACTGCTTCGTGACACCCAGACTTTTTAAAACAGCACCAAGTAACTTGGGGAGAGGGGGGAGGGTGGGCCTGGGGCTCTGGGGCTGTTCAACCTAATGAATCCCTGTCGCTGCATCGTCTGTGTGTTCCCTTCAACTTGGCTGAGTCAATTAAGTACAGGGTTCGGTTTAGGTGCCGATCCGTGTCAGAATAAACCCAGCAGTGGTACTGGGGAAAACAACATCTGCGTCTGGCAGCACAGAACAAACCATCAGATGCCTGGAGCAAGAGGACATTTTAGTTTTGGAGAGAGCGTTGCGAAGTTAAAAAGGATTTCCAGTGAGGTTCTGGAAAGGAAGTACCTGATGGGAGCTCCAGTAGTATTTATATCAAAAAAGAGAATTTAAGTCCTTCCAGCTGAGCTAAAAACTGGACGTTTGTGTAACTCCTTATTGCCATCCAGCAACAAGAAGATCAGTTTCTCTGTTAGTAGCACTTGTATGTTAATTGCAAAAAAAAAAAAAAAAGAAAAAAAAAAAGAAAAACACCTTTTATAAAGTGACAGGTTGAAGTGAAAGGGGACTGAGAGACTGTTCTGGAGGATGTGAATAGACTGAAGGCAGCCTTTGGCAAGTCTGTATTGGTTTTGAAAGGACTAGAATATCCTTGATTTGGAGCGTGCTGTCTGATAAGAACAACGGTTACTGTTTTTAGATATTGTGGAAAATGTTTTTTGGCATTTTTCCCTGCTTTATTTCCCTCCTTCCCTCTTTTTTAAGAAAAAGAAGAAATTTTATTGTTCACGATCGCTGCGTCAGAAGTCCCTGTCCTGAGTTGCTAAATGATTCTTAACAACTGTTTGTACCTGACTTGCCGACTGTATAGGAGCCAGTCCTATTCCTTTCTATTAGTCACTCTTCTTACAAGGAAGAAGTTTCAAAATAGCTGTTAACTTTTTTTTTTTTTTTTTTGAAAATATAAATAATTACTATTTTGTACTGCGTCGTATCTGTTGGTTTCTTTTTTTTTTTGGCTTCAATTTCAACACTTATCAGCTTAAAACCAATTCCCTAAAGCACTTCCATTCTGCTGCCGTGTCCTGTGCCACGTTAGTGCAGCTCCTGGAACTCAAATGGGACTTCAGTAAGGAAGTCTGCACACAAATTTGCAATATAAAACTGTTTTATTTCTCATGGTGGGTGTTAACACAGAGCAGACAAGGTTGGTTTTAATAGCAGCTGTGAAGCTAACTCGTAGTCCAAACCTTGTACCTGGACTTAAATGTGGGATGGGGGAGCGGTACAATAAGCCATCTGTTTTATGACATTAACGAGCAGTGCAGGATGTCCTGGTAGGAAAGACACCATCCATTATGTCGTCATTAATCCCAGATATCAGAGAGGTTAGGTTGAAATACGTGGTGTTATGGCAGTGGCAAATTGGTCTGACCTTAAGGTGGTCAGGTAGGGCACGTAATGGATTACAGAGAGTAACTCTGTGTTGTCTAGAAAACAGATTAGATACCAGTTGTCTCTGACTCTTCATTCTGTTGTCATACTTCTCTTACAGCCTTTTGTCCCTTGTGAGAAGGAGAGCTCCGTTCATACGTCCACATTTTAATCTAACTGCCATCTATTTTTGTCGGATGGTGACTCATGAGAAGGTCCCTGCCCTTTTTTGAGTCCCCCACTGAGACCTTCATCATAAACGTACACAACCATCTGTATAGTGAAGCCCTCCTTCTCCTTGGTTCACAAACTCCCATATTGCATCTTTTCCTTCAACTCTTCTAATTCCTTTTATATTGGATTCAATATGCATTCCCTTTTAGGTAAGCAAAGCACTTAGTCATTAGGAGATGCTCCCCACTACCCTGTCAGAACTCAGACCGGCGTTTCTAGCTTATAATTGCATGCAGACATGAAAAGTTCATTGCCAGGTAACTGCAGAAGTTATCTGTGTGCTTCAGTGATGTCTAATTACACCGCAGTAACTGCATTGTTTACTGAAAGACTCAAACCTGCTGGAAGAGACCTTTTCTCCTGGTTGTGGTGGAATGACCAGCTGTTTGAGGAGAGTCCCTGGCGTAGCCTTTCCCTGAGAAGCAGACGTGCCTGGGAGGAAGTAAATGGGCCTTGACATTGTGTGCCCTCAGCCTTTTTGAGGGAGGTATTTACGGGCAGGCAGTGCAGATTTGGAAGCCTGCTCTGGAGGATGGAGAGATACCTGCAGGAAAATAATCTGTTCTCTGTCCCAGTCCTTCCTGCAGAGCCAGGTGCATTTCAAGAATACACTGTGAAGGGAGGTCTGAGATAGAAGATATGTGGAGGATGCAACTTACCTCCAGTTGCAGGTGAATTAATGATTTATTGGTCAACTTTGCCTTTTTTGTTGTTTGGTTTTTTTATTGTTGGTGGTTTTTTTTTAATTGTAAGCGATACAGCTGAAGCCATCTGGTTATAACAACATCAGAGATGGAGCATACTGTTCATAAACCTCCCACTGACATCCTCCCCTCCCCAGATCTGAAATGTAATTCAAGTTAACTCACAATCTGTGGCATGTGTTGTTACTGCAGAGATGTCCATGCCAGTTGAACAGTTGGAGATTTGAATTCCACAAGGAGATGGCATATTTATCAACACAGTGTTTCGGGGAGAGATTTTTGCTGGCTCTTCTGAACTGCAGCGCCGCTACCACAGGTCCAGATTCAGAATTTAGGCTGAGCCCTCCTTTTGTGCCTGTGATTCTTCCTCTTCCCCCTCCTCAAGGGTGTTACAGAGAGTCCTTTCATCCCTATGTGCTGCCTTTCGTGTGCTTCCTTCTCCCTATTATCTCCTTGCTCCTGCTTCCTCTGCTTGCTTTTGTGCTGACCTACAAGGGTTGCAGCCTTCATCTGGGACTGGGGAAGAGAGACGAGAAGGAGAGATGCCTCAATGAATCCCTTGACCTCCTCCAGCAGCAGTGGGATGTTCGGCTGCCCTACACCCAGAAGCAGTCAGCTTTCTCTGAGGATCCGAACACCAAATATTTTTTACCTACCAGAAGATTTCTTTCTGGCTGCCCCTTGGGCTTTGTTATTACAGAGTCAGATTCTATTGAGGTATTTTTCTTATTGTGTGAGTTTTTCCAGATGAAAGGAAACAGCTTGTCTGCTTATGAGCAGAACAAACAGCAGAGTGGGGAGAGCTGCTGTGCTTTGAAACTCTCTCTGGCTTTGTTCTGGTTCCCAAACTGCTGTTAAGGACACAATGCCATCTCTCTCTTTTTTTTTCTTTATTTATTTCTTATTTTGCACTTCCTTGAAGGAGCCAAAGAGGTGTTTTTTGGGTTTGTTTTTTTTTTTAAACTTCATTTCTGAAGGTTTCTCAACTTCCATGCAGTTTATTTTGCACAAGGTTTTGCTGGAATAATTCCCTCCAGTCAGCTCAGGCTGTGCAGTTTGTTCTTCTCTCAGGAATTCTCTCTGTGGAGTTACTTAATTCACTTATTTTTAATGACTTGTTTGTTTGTTTATCTGATAGGAAGACATTTAATCATACAAGGTGTCTCTTTCTTCCCTGACCTGCTGGCCGGTTGGTTATTTGGCTGCAATTTTTGGCCACATGCTGCAGCAAACAGAGCCTTGGCAATCCCAGTGCCTTGCGTGTGCTTGGGTATTGGAGCAGGCGGGCAGCAGCTTGAATTGCACAGAAAACAGGCAAAAAAAGGGAGACAACAGGAGAAAAATGATAACCTAAGGGATTGCTGGGGTATGGATTGAGGAATGATTACAGTGACCTGCAAGGTCTTTAGAAAATATATGTAATAAAGCAGGAGTGGGTCAGCAGAGGAGCTGGCCTTTTAACCTGGTGGAGGTTCTTTGGGCAGGATGAAGTCAGCTCAAAGCTTGGCTCGTTTTCCTTAAGTTTAGGATTGGATTTTGCCTCTTGCTCCTACTTGATGCATTAGACTGTCGCTGAGGCTGAATTATTAAAGTCGCTTGAGGAACTGCGTTAATTGATGGGGTAAGTTGGGAAGGGATGGAGAGAGGGTTGCAATTATTCCATCAGATTGTGAAAAATCACAGACGGGAGCGGTATGAAATGTAGGCCTCCCCTTTGAATAATTTAAAAACTTCAATGGCCACAAAAAAAAAAGAGAAGCTGATGGTGGATGATGAACTGGGTGGGAACAGCCCTACAGGAGAGAAGTGGCACCCCGTGTTCTGATGGAGCATTTAATCTGGATGGGAATTTGGCTGCTGTGGAGCAGTGTTGGGGATGAGTGCCCTTGAACCACTCTGCTGACAACGCTTCTGAACCACAACTTGTGCAGCAAAGGGTAACAAAATGAAGAAATGAAACCCCTTTCAAGCTGTAGATGTAGTGGCAAACAGGGGGGTTAGCCCTGAGCATTTGGAGCCATGAGCAAAGTGCTTGGCCAGGCTGAGTGTGCTGGAAGGCAGCATCTGTGCACGGAGGTCTGCAAAGCCTCTCTTTGCTGCACCGTGCAGCACAAATGAAGCAGCGTAAACCTTAAGATCATTGCATCTCCTAGCTGAGGTGTTTGGGTTTTTTTTTCCCCTCGTTTGCAGCTGTGTATTTTGAACTGATGGCGGGACAGCCAGGTTTTGGTTCTTTGATTTGTATGGAGAGTTCCACGCTGCTGGCTCTGTTGGTTGCTGCATTGCAGTTTGTGCCCTCGCTTCCTTTCTTTCCTGCTAACTTTTCGCACTCCTCTAGGCAGGTGGTGCTGGCAGAATTATTGCTGATGGCTGAATTTTTGCCAACCAACAAAACGCTCGACAAAAATAGCAGAACAGGATGTGGGGTTTGGTGGTGGTGGCAGCGCTGTGGCTCATGGGCAGCTCCATCTCTCGTTGGGTCTCACCCTTCTGCCCTACAGCATGGAGGCAGCAAACTTGCGTAAGATATTCATAGGATTGTAGGATGGTTTGAAGGGACCCTAAATATCATCTGGTTTCACTCTCCCTGCCGTGGGAGGGAGAGCCCAGGGCCCATCCATAGTCATGGGCATCCCCAGCTCTGTGCAGCAGTGCCATGGCCTCACACCCTCTGTGCAAAGAAAATCCTGTTCACATCCATCATCCCAGCACCTTTGTCAGCAGAGGGAAGTCTCAAAAGACGAGGCAGAAAGGGAGGCGTTTTGCACACAGCAAATGTTTAAAGAAGCCTTTTCCTTAAGATCAGCACCCCAGCAATGGTTCAGTCCCATTGAAGGGCTGCCGGGGCTTCTGAAATGCCAAATTCTGCCAGCTTATTACAGTGGCTGCTGTAGGATGGAGAGGTGGTGGGATTGATACACTGATGAGCAGTTTCCTCTTTAAGTCTTATTGTCTGTACACTCATTGAAAGAAACGTGGAGCTGCTGGAACGGCTTTAGGAATGGTGGGAGGGGAGCTTGGTACCTTGGTAAAAATAGTTGAGCTGTGTTTTGAAGCATCAATAACATGCACAAATATTTTCTCAGCTCTGTAGTTTAAATACACGACGACGAACCAGCCCCAAACCTCAGACCTTTGGTGTTTTTTGGCTCTCAGTATCTTACCAGAATTGTTCTTGTTTTATAATAGCCAAGACTCAGAGCACAGCGTTGCCACTCTTAGGTCCCATCGTTGGCAGTCTCAGCAGAGAGCTGTGCCCAGAGTGGCTCTTTGTGTTTATTCCCCATTTGTCAGCGGGGGACACTTGGGGACACTTGCAGTGCCACTCCCTCTGCTCATTCTGTTCTTGGCAATGGACGTGTGGACAGGGAGCTGCCAAGAGGAGGTCAGGCCAGCACCTTGTTTTCAAAGGTTTATTGGATGTTGCAGGCGTGCTGTAATGTCACATCTTGTGGTCAGAGAGTTTTAAGCAATTTCAAGCTTGGCTTCCACCTGTTTTCTTTGTTTCAGTCCTGAAATAGAGAAGATGACAAGAAAGCCAAACCCACCCTTTGGCTCCTAAAAATGTCAGTGGGGAATTGTCTTCTGACACGCGCTGATGCTCTCGTGGTGCTCTGGGGATGGAACAGCCATGTGAACAGGGATGTTTGTCCAGAGTTCAGTTCCAGCTCTGGGCACAAACAACCCTGCATGACAGAAGCAGACCTCAGAAGGAGCAGTCGTCACAGAAGAGCAGCTGTGGGGAGGTTTCTTCTATGGGCACCTACTAACCTGCAGTTTATCACTGTTGTTTCAGACCAACCATAGAGGCAAGCTGCTAATTGACCCCCAGCCATTGTTTTAGTCTTCAGTGGTTTACTTATCATAGAATCACAGAACAGCTGGAGGTGGAAGGGACCTCAAACATCATCTCACTCCAACCCTGGATGATTTATGCAGGGCTTTTCGCAGACAATCACTCTGAATGGATCCAGAAGAAATCATCTGGCACATCCTTGCCTCCCAAGACAAGATTAATTATTTTTCTATCACATTCAGACCTCTTTGCTGGCTTTACTTCTGGAAAGTAGGTTACAATCTGTAAAGCAAAAATACCTGGAACTTTTTGGATGACTTGCTATAGCTTAAGATGGAGATCATGGCTAGTGGTGCAGGTGTTCCCTTTCCAGGCCATTCACTTGGGTCTGTTGCCACTTCAGAGTTTGTTTCTGTTTATTTTCAATTCGTAAGGATCTATCAGGCAGCATTTCCAAAGCTGTTGATAAAATTCATCCTTGTTTAGGGGTAAGGAGAGGAGTGGGAGGCCGAATCATTAGCATTGCTACCTCTTTATAAACATAGGGTGCAATTGATAGCTGCTCAGAAAACCTTTCACTTCTGTACATTTCTTTAAAGCCCTATTATAATAGGTAATTAAAGTATACTAATTGAATTAAGTTCCCATCTGTCTGAGTTCAGCAAGCCAGCAAGTCCGTTAATTAAGATATCATGTTTGCTATAACAGAGGCTGCAAACACAGAGCTGGCCACCAATGGGATAAGCAAATATCTGACTTGGTGCCAAAGTGCAGAGCATCCAGTGGGCTGAAGGGGTCAGAACAAAATGTGCAAGGTAAGCAACGCTTGCTTGTGGGTTAACAGCAACTGCAAGAATATCGCTGGGGAAAAAGTGCCAACGTGGGTTGGATGCAAACATCGTTAAGCACTCGGAGGCAGGCAGCAGCAGCAGGGACTGAGAGGCTGAACGTTGGGTAGCTCAGCAGCTGGCTGCAGTCTCGGTGGGACGGCGCCTAATATCAGAGACAAGAAGGGAGAACGCAGCAGTCAAAGTGAGTGTCTTAAGGCTGCAATTTCAAGAAGTTGATAAACCACCAGTGTATCCTGCAGCCTGTGTGCAGCGCTGTGGGCTCCACCGTCGGCTGTCTCTGTGCTGTTATGATCTGCCAGCCCCACGTGCGGGTCCCACTGAGGAGCTCCTTTTCGATGCCGTGTGTTCACTGCTCTCAGGGTGGGATTGCAGTTTTCTAAACAAGGCATAAAATTTAAGAGCCTCGCCTCCTGGAACTGAGGATTTCCTTCTCATTAGGATCGCTGGGCCCATCTCTACGCCCTTCTCAGGAGATAATTCCAGCCAAGATGCCAGCCAAAATCCTACTATTGCTGATAATTGTCTTTCCTAATTTCTTCTGATAGCTTCAGTCTAATGAAACACCCTGTACTAGGAGAAAATCTGGGTGGAAAACTATGCACGTGGGTGTAGATGGCTGCGTGCAGCTGGGGTTGGGGCTGTGCTGGTAGTGCACAGGTACCCGTGGGAGTGGTTTGCATGGGGACTGTGACAGGGACAGAAGGTGGTCACCTCTGAAGCATGACACTGCTGAGGACTGGGGTGCCCAAGGACACTGCATCCCACCTATGTCAGCATTGCTGCCTTCCACCCACCTGTTTTAGAGCAATCTGCTTTTTTTGGCTGCTCGTGAAGGCATTTACCATAATGGATGGGTTGGGCAGTAGCACAGGAAGACCACATCCCTGCTGAGCCTTCAGGAGGAGCAGCGTGCATCCGTGGGGGCTCCACATGGAGAGGGACCAGGATGTGTTTGGTTCCCAGGGGATTTGCAGACGGGGGCAGAAGGATGACTGCTGACCCAGGATGAAGCCAGCAGGGCCGCACCGATGCTCCAGGCTCACGTCCTTGTTGGAGCAATGCTTTGAGGCAGCGGCAGAAGGTAATTTTTATCCCTTACGGGAAAACTTCCCAACGAGGAGGTTGGATGAAAGCAGGAGCTCCTTGGTGTGGTTTGAAAGCAAAGAGACATCTGCCACAGCTCAGCAAAGCCTGGCAGGTGGAAAACGCGCCAGCCCCCTCCTCCTACACATCTCCTGTGTGTCACAGCCACGGGCTCCTTGCTGCTGTCCCAACATGTGATGCCATAGCAGTGTCCCCTGCCCTACTCTATGGTGGTATTTCCCCCTAAAAGACAGCACCAATCTCCGGGAGCCGGGAGGATTCTGCAGCTCGAGAGCACATGAGTAAAAACTGAATTATTTAGCATATTTTTAGTGCAAGCAGGTGTGGGGTTTGAAGCTGTCTGAGTTGGGAATTCTCTGCAGAGGAGTTGGGGTCTGATGGGATTTGAGAGCGCCGGACAAGTTTTTTCCATTCCTATCTTTTGCTGCCTCTTGACAGCCTTTTTTTTTTTTTTTTTTTTTTTTTTGGTTTCTTTTCTGTCTGAATTTTCCTTCCCTTGCCTGTGTTTTACTTCTCCTTCCTGCAGCATTTGGATGCTTCACCTGGCACAGCACTGACCCGGCGCAGTGACGCTCTGTGCCCGCTCCCATGGGACTGACAGCACAGAGCCGGGTGCCAGTTCAGCTGGAAATGCAGCCACCTGAAAGGCTGGGAGAGAAGGAGAAGGGAGGGATTGTGGTTAAGGCTGGGAGGGGGTTGTTTTTTGCATTTTGTAATGCAAAATCACAAGGAGGAGCCACATGGAGGTGGCTCAGGGTGGTCTCAGGTTTTAATATCCCCTGAAAATCTCATCTCCCTGCTGTCTGGTTCACCCAGCTCCTTCTCACCCATGTGTTCCTGCAGCCCTGGTGCTGGGTCAGACCCTTGTGGTGAGGGTCTGGGGGGGGGTCTCAGGGCTGTGGCCCCACTCTGCTGTCGGGGCAGCACCTGCCAGTTCCCCGCATGCAGGAGCTGTGATGATGGCAGCATCCCTCACACTGAGATCTGCATGACCCAAGCGAACTTGGATGATCCATACGGTTTTTAAATGGGGATATTTATATTTTAACAAGAAATATGCTCAGAGCTGTGTGTGATGTAACAGGACGTGAGGGGAACGCCTGGCCGTGCTGGCAGCAAGTTTGCTGCACGTAGGGGAGCAGAGGGGAAGGGGTTACCGAATCTCCCTCCTCTTTGGGCACAAGCCTTTGGGGAGGCGACCATTTGGGCAGCAGATGGGTGAGCTGATAGGGCTTGGAAACCTCTCAGGCAAAAGGAAATCCTTCCTCCCCACCCGGAGGCTCAGTCCTGGTGCTGCAGAACAGCACGTCCCAGGGGAGCACAGTGCCATGCTCCTCCAGCACTTGGCCGGCTGCCTCCGTTGATGCTCTCAGGTAGGAAGAGCTGCATTTCGGAGTGCTTTTCTCACTCCCCTCCCCTGCCAGCTTGGCACAGCTCCCTTTGGGCAGGAGAACGCCGTGGATGTGAGAGCCATTGGTTGTGCAATGTGACATTACTGCGCGGCGCAGCATCCTGCCCAGAGAGCAGCACACTGCCATTAATTGGAGGGAAAACAATCAGAGACCTGCTGCTCCTGGAGTTTGTTGAAAGCTCAGGAAGACGGGGAAATGTTGGTGTTTATGAGGCGGCAGCTGGTGCTCAGCTCTGGCAGGGGAGCGCGAGGAGGAGGAGGAGGGAAGCGGCTCTATTTGGGTTCAGAGCCTAATTGGCAAAACTGTAATAATTCTTAGATCAAATAGATGACGTGCTCAGCCCACTTGCATTTTTAGGCTTCTGTGTCTAATAGCAAGTCATAACACTGGGGATTTTGTGAATAATCATTCCTGCTCGCCTCCCCTTCCAGGGAAGGATTTCCAACACGCTTCCCCAGAAAGCAAACGAATATTATCTTTACAGAGCACGATAAGACAGAGCAGACAAAGGTCTGAAACAACTTGGCTAGGTTTATTGGGTGATCCAATAGGATGCATGCCTGGGAATTAGGATTGTTGAACCCTCTGGCTGTGCCATGCAGAGGATGGGGTGTATACCTGTTGCAGAGCATGTGCTGACAACGAGGCATCGAGGGGGCTCAGGACCAGGACCCCCGTGCTGCCCATGTCCAACCCCGCATGGTGACATCCTTGCACCAGTGGCTCTTTCCATGCAGTCATCAGGTGCTGATGGTGACAGCAGCAGATCCCTCACTTTTATGCACGGAGGAGTGTGTGTCAGAAGGAGTGGCAGCAGTAATACGTCCAGGAGCTGCTGTGGCTATTGAAATGGGGGATTATGAGCATAAAGGCTTGGCTGACTCACTAGACCTCATTAAAGTCTAATAATCTCTATAAAGATGCAGCGTTGGGCATCTGCAGCCCCAGCTCCGAGGAGCTGAAGCTTGGTGAGGATGCTAATAGCCGCTTGATAGTTTGGGCATGGAACTGTAAAATGTATTTATTTGTGTAGAGAAAGCACTTAGGATTCCCTCCGCCAGGCAGAGCCTTGGTGGTTTTATTCAGGAACAGAAGGGCTGGGTTTGTCCTCTCACACCTGTGGCTCAGCAGTAATTTTCTGTTTGCATTCAAATCCATTTTGGGAATATTTCTGTGTGTGTTTGCTTGGGAAGTCTGGGAAACATGCGCAAGAACTTCTTTACAGTGAGGGTGACGGAGCACTGGAACAGGCTGCCAGGGAGGTGGTGGAGTCTCCTTCTCTGGAGATGTTCAAGACCTGCCTGGATGCCTACCTGTGCGACCTGCTGTAGGGAACTGCTTTGGCAGGGGGGTTGGACTCGATGATCTCTGGAGGTCCCTTCCAACCCCTACAATTCTGTGATTCTGTGATAATATCGGGGTGTATTTTCCAGTAGTTGCCTCATTATGAGTTCACCTAGATTTAGTATCCCCAGCCTAAGAACTTCCTAAAAGAAAACCTTAGCCAGAATGTGACCCGAGCAGCAACTGGACATGGAGTAACCAAGGGGCTCTGCTACCAACTGCCGTGGGAACTCCTCCAAATATTGCCAAATTCTGGTGACGTTCTGATAGTTTGGTCCTCCATCACCTTCACGCCTTTAAGGAGGTTCTCCCATGAAGTGGGACACTGCGACCATAACTCTTGGTGGCTCATTAATTAGCACAGAGGATTTTATGAACCATCTTCCTCCTTGTTTGGTCCATGTGTCCAGCTGCTCTCTGCAAGAACCCTGAGCTGAGACAATTGATGCCTTGAAGCTGTCACAGCAGCAAGATGGATCCGGTGGTGCCATGCTGGCGGCGAATGGTGCCTTCCTGTGAGCTTTGTCCTTTCTGAAATCCTGCATTAACATATTATGAAGGTGATTGCTAGCAATGTGAGCCACGGGCCGCTGCTGGTTTTTGGATGTGGTATATAGAGAATGGCAGAGAGACAACTTCTGATGGACTGGGAGATGGCAAAAGGCAGAGAGAACTCAACCCGCGAAGAGTTGGATTTGAGGTTGATTGCTCCTAATTATTTTTCAAGATACAGGGCAAAATTAACGAAGGAGTGCTTGGACTGTAAGTGGAATTGTATTAACCAGTGTTTTGAGGAAGGTGGTGGAAGAGCCAGCACTAAAGTCTTGAAAGCTGGAGGTGATGGGAGCCCCTGGGTGGGCACTGGGTGCCTCAGCATTGCATCCTGATGCTGTCCTGCCTCATCCCATCCCAGCACTGGGCAGCCCTAATGAGTGCAATTAATGGCTGCTGATGAGCTTTGACGTTAGGGTGGCGTGTTCTGGGAAGATGGTTTTGAAATGTGCTGGAGCACAAGTTAACTTGTCTGGGAGAGTCACGAAACTTAAATTAGGAGGATTTTATAAGGAAGAGGAAGAAGTATTAACAAATTAAAGAGAACTAATTACTGGAGATGGAGAATGTTCGCTGCGTAGTTGTAGATGACAGCGGTTTGTGGTTCCCACTGGGACCCTTCCTGCTTTGGAGACAAAGGCATTGCCCATCCGCTGGGTTATCAGAGATGATAAGGAGCTGCATTTCATACACGGAGATGGGCTCTAATTGCAAAACTGCTGCAAACGCTTCTGTGGCACTTGGCTGAACTCTGGAGTCACGGAGGGTTTTTGAAGTCTGCTTTCCGCAGTCATTACACGAGGCTCTGTTTGTAATGAAGTTTGCAACTCAAGAAACTTCATTTGGACAAATTTTAGCTCTTCCCCCTCCCCCCCGCCCCCCAGAAAAAAAAAAAAAAAAATCCATTTTATGTTCAGCTGTTAATTGGGAAAGAAATTCGCCTTGGTGATCCTGCAGTCATAGGGTCTGGCTCCACTCGAGGAGCAGGCACAGCTCATGGCCAAGGGTAGATGTGGCACTTGGGGATGTGGACAGCAGGCGATGGGTTGGGGATGGGCTGGGGTTGGATTTGGTCAACTCAGAGCTCTTTGCTACCCTCACAACGTGAGCCATGCCCACGAGCCATCCCCAAGGGCAGCGACCCAAAGGAGCGGTGCTCTCTGTGCACTGTGCAGGTTTGGGATGCACGATTTTCCCTCCCGTTGTTTGCCCTCCAGCTCAGCAAAATCCTTTTCTGAGAGCGGGTTGTGACTCCGCTAGCAGGAATCCTCTTCTCCCAACCCAGAATAATGGCCCGTCCTGGTCTCCTAGTAACTGCGCTGCCACATCACTTTTGACAATGGTGCATCCTTTGTAGCCTGTTTTTCTGTTCCTGCTGTCTGCTCTGTTTCTTCAAATGGCAATTGTCTGAAATTTCTCCAAATGGGCAACTTTTGTGTGCGGAGGTTTTGTTTGTTTTGTCTGTGCCTTTCTGCAGACCTTCCTTGCAGCATAAGCTTTGGTGAGATGGCTTTTCTCCCCCTCCCCAAATGCTCATCCTGTTATTTTCTGAAACCGCTCTCTCAAAGCGTTTGAAACTTTCTGTTCTCCGAGTAAAAGTCCTCTCATTGATTATTGCACTAAAAGGCTTTCTTTGCTCGATGTATTTTGGAACTGGCTCCTGCCTATATGAGTGCACGTGATGGAACTTGGCAGATGTGTGCCAGCACCCAGCAAACCCAGCTCCGGTCTGGGGAGAAGGAAGGGATTGGACTTGTAGAGGCTGAAGCGTAAAACCTGCTGTGGAAGTAACACCTTGCTAATACATGGGCCACGGTGCTGTTGGCTGAATGCGATTTGCTGGCTTAAGCTGGCCTGGTGCTATGGATACACAGTCTGGGGGCACAAGGGAGGGCTGGGAGGGGGGATGCTGCTTTTGTTTGGTCTTCTCTGTAGGAGCAAAGTGTGAACCTAGAGCATGGATGCTCACGGGGGAAGTAGGGAATAGCCATGGGAGGTGCAGAAAAGCTCCATGTACAATCAGTGGCCACTGGACAGGGGGGTGACAGTGGGAAAGTGGAGGGGTCTGATGCCCAAAATAGGGCCTAATGTCCCTTTACAAGAGAAGTCCAGGTAACGGAGCAGAGCTGAATTTGGACAGGCACAGCCCAGTGGGAGCACAGCAATACCCTGAGCACCCGCCTGCCTCGGGCACAGACTGAATTTGCTGTCAGTAACAACACTTGACCTGCCTCGTTACCACCGTAAAAACTTTATTCTCTCTCCCAAGGACAGCACTGTGAGTTTTTTTTCCTTCCAGGTCAGTTAAATGCTACAGTCAGAGCTCGACTCCGCCACCCAACCGCCCTCTTCTGCACCCAGAAACCGGCAGCTCTGAGCCCAGCACACACAGACACGGGTGGGAGCCCCATGAAACACAAATGAGATGAAGGGGAAACGCATGAATCACACAGCGTCAGGGGAAACACATGAATCACACATTGTGTCAGCGAGATTCGACAGATCCGACCAGGATTCCTCTCTCTGCAGCTCCATCCTTCCCAGTCCCCCAAACCAGTGGGCTGCGGTGGGTTGGCACCCGGGGTGTCCCTCCCTGTCCCACCCCAACGTTCAGCACAAGTGTGGGAAAACGCAGCCCTGTTCCTCCCAGCACCTGGTTGGGGGGAGATGAGGTGGCTGTGCCTGGCTGTCCCCCAGCCATGGCGTGCACCAGGTGCCCTTGTCCCTGCCGCGCTCTCCGTGCTGTGCCCACCTGCTCCTGCAACCCTCTGCACCTGGTCCCCCACCTTTTAGGCCCACGTGGCCTAGATCCAGGCAAAAACCCGTTATTGCACTGAGAAACGTGAGTCCTGATTCTGGCTTTATGTCCTATTTTCTGTATCCTACATTCAGACCCCGTACCAGTCTCTAAAGACCACGGATCCGGGCCAACTTTAGCAACGCCTTTACCCCCATAGCCCAAATTTCCTCTCCTCTCGACAATTGGAGCTTTAGGGGAAAACTGAAAATCCTCCTCCTTCCTCACTTCCAGGGACCCACCCTGCTTAAAAACCATCCCCATCCCTCCCCCCGCCCCCCCCAGCACCCGCTTATCACCGGGACATCCTGAGCACGCATCACCCCGAGGGGAAGTAGGGCACGTCGCTGTGGTAGTTGTAGTCGGGGCAAACCTTCTGCACCAGCCGGTAGTCTATGCTGTAGAAGGTGATGTAGATGCAGATGACTTTGAAGGGCTTGGAGCAGACCCAGGAGACGTGGCTCTGGGTGTGCTCGTGGTAGCAGGTCTTGGATGGGTCGTAGGTGCACAGCGTGGTTTTCTTGGCACGGTCCACTTTCTCGTATTCCACTCGGCAGTTGAAGATTTTGGATTCTTTGGCCTCGATGAAGATCTGCTGCTCCAGGTCGAACTCAACAGCCTTGGTGGGAGGGACGAGGCTGACCGAGATGTTCCCCTGCCCGGTGGAGTTGTGGCGGAAGAACACATTGACGGTGCCGTTGCCGTGATCCACCACCTTGCCGGTGATCAAGAGGTTTAACTTCACCGTCTTGATGTTGGAATAGAAATCTCCCCAACCAAATATTTTTTTCAGTTTGCCCGAGGCCGACTCCAAGTCCCTCTGTCCTCGGGGATGTGGAGCGTGATCCCGCTCCGAGAGGTTGTCCAGGATATCCCACAGCTCCCGCGAGCTGCTCACCAGCTCCAGGAGGGTCACGTTCTGCAGCAAGGTTGGGGTGAGCAGGGGTTTGGTGGGGAGCAGCTCTCCGGTCTCCTGAGCTTGGTCTCTCTCCTGGCTCTCAGGCTCACGCTGCTCAGCGCCTTTCCCTGGCCCTTCTTGGCCGCAGACCACCTGAACACAGTGATGGCAGAGCGTGAGGGCTTGGCGGTGGGTACCAGCCCCCTATCTTGTTCTCCAGTCATCCCACCATCTCCAGGTATGGCCCAGCCATCCCCTTTCTTATCCTTGCTCTCCTTATTTCCCTTTTCTTTTGTCTTTCCATTCTGCCACCCTTCCATATCCCCTATTTCTTTTCTGGCAACAATTTTTTCCTTCTCTTGGTTGCTCAGGGAATAGGTGAGGGGAGCTGGGATAGATGCGTTTTCCCCAGTGGGAACTCCTTGGGCAGAGCCATTGCCCCCAGAGTATCCCCAATGGGCAGAAGGTGCACATCAGTGTGCCTTCATGGCTTTTCCACCAGTTTTGAGGCTGACAGCACGCTCACAGACCCCTCTTCTGACCTTCAAACCATGCCACAGTCTGATGAAGAGATGGAGCCAGGGGCAGCAGAAGTGAGCGAGAGCCAAATCCTGAGCTTCTCTGCAAACTCCTTTCCATTCCCTACCAGCCTGACGGTATCCGGTAGGGCATCACAAACCCCACACAGGTGCAGGTGGGGGCTGGGGGCTGCCCCGTAGCTGCAGGTAGGTGAGCACCCAGCAGGCAGGTGGATGCGAGGCAGCTCATCCTTCCTGGCGGGATGCAGATGCTGCAGCCCCATCGCTCCGGGCGAGGGCTGGGGGGAAATGCACCGATGCTCGGGAGCGATCCCGGCGCCGAGTGCCGAGCTGCTCGCTCCCAACGCCGGGGTGCGAAGGGCTCGGTGAGGAGCTGAGCGCGGCCTCGCGAAGGGCAGGAGGTGGCCCCCCAGCCCGGGGATGCTGCGCCAGGAGGAGGTTGCAGCTTTTAGAGGTGATCCGGAGGAATCTCCACTGTCACCCCTCACCTGTGAGCCCCCCCTCTTGCCTGCTGCCCAGCCTCTCCCTGCTGCAAAATAGCAGAAGTTTTGGGATGCTCGTTTCGGCAAGGGATGGGGTGGGGGGCGATAAAACGATCTGGGGACGCTCCCGGCTGCAAACCCCCCGTCCCCCGTCCCCCGAGCTGCCCGACCCCCGTCCTCTGCAGCCCTCTTCTCCCCTTCCCTGCCACTCACCAGCAGAGAAATGCTCCCCTGGATCAGGAAGCCGATGCAGCTCCGAGTGAGATGCATTTTCCAGCCGATGCCGCCTGCCTTCGCTGTTCCCTCAAATTTAGTGCGGCTTTGGGTGGGTTTCTGGTGGTTTTTTGGTGTTGTTTCTTTTTTTTTTCTTTTTTTTCTTTTTTTTTTTCCCTCCCTTCTTTTTAAGCGGGGGAGAACGTCAGCCAGGGGAAAGGGAGGGGGTGTCCCCCTTTAGAAGCCGCTTCCTCGATCCCCCCCTTCGCCCATAGGGAGCTCCGGGCGGCGGTACCGGACCGGGGGCGAGGCGGCTCCCGCCGCTGCTTCACCGCTGCCGCCGCTCGCCGCCTTCTCGGGGACCGCCGCAAACTCCGCTCCGTGCCTTCCTCCCCTCCCTTCCTTCCAGGTGCCGGGAGCCGAGCGGCACCTCCGAGCGTAACCCTTTGCTGCCTGGCACCGCGTCCCCAAAGGAGGCCCGGGAGGAGTCCCCAAGGGCAGTGTGGGGATGGGGTGCTGGGAAGTCCCCAAAGGGATGGATAGGACACGGGGAGGCGGGGGCGATATCCCCAAAGGGCAGCATGGAGATACGGCTCTGGGGGGTCCCCAAAGGGATGGATAGGGCACAGGAGGGGTCTCCAAATGGCAGCACAGAGATGGGGCACAGGGGGATCCCAAAAGGGATGGATAGGAGACAAGGGGGGGTCCCCAAACGGCAGCATGGAGATGAAGGGGGTCCTCAAAATGCTAAATGAGGCATGGGGGGCGGGGTCCTCAAATGGCAGCATGGGATTGAGGCAAAAGGGACTCCCCGAAGGGATGGATAGGGCACGGGGGGTTCCCCAAAGGACAGCATGGAGATGGGGTTCTGGAGGGTCCCCAAAAGGCCAAATGGGGTACAGAGGGAGGGTATCCTCAAAAGGCAGCATGGAGATTGGGCACTGCGGTGTCCCCAAAGGGCAGCATGAGCTGGGGCACAAGGGTGTCCCCAAAGGGATGGATGGGGCACAGGGCAGCATGGAGATGGGGCACTGAGGGGTCTCCAGAAGGCCCAATGGTGTGCAGGGAGCGGTCCTTACATGGCAGTGTGGGGCTGAGGCACAAGGATGTCCCCAAAGGGACAGATAGGGAACAGGGGGTCCTCAAAGGGCCGGATGAGGCACAGAAGGGTCCCCAAGAGTTGGGTTGGGTGCTGTCAGGCAGTGGGGCCTCCATGGAGAGAGGCATCCCCATATAAAGGGAGCAAAGCAGTGTGCAAAATGCCCAGGGCTGCCTTAGATACTTCTTTATCTTTGCACCAGAAAAGCAGGCAGTATCATAATGCTCCCCTCCACCTTGGGGCTCAGTTTATCTCCATTCCATTCCCTCCATCAGGAAAAAAGCAATAAAAAACTTCTTTTCCCAACAGTCACTCAAAGGAAGACTAGGAAAAAAGAAACAAAAAATAAAATAAAATAAAATAAAATAGAATCATCGATTTCCAGAGGTTTGAGGGGGTGGTTGGAGGTGAGTCTATGCAGGAGACTTCTGCCTGTGCAGAATGTGAGGGTTGTGAAGGAAGTTTTTCAGTGGAGTTGTGATTTTTGTTTCAGTTTGTTTCTGCATCCGCATGCATTAATTCTGAGTAGAGCTGTTCTCCCCTTCCTTATCCACGGCTGTGCTGAGCATTGCTCCTCAGGCTTTGGAAATTAAAAAAGGAACAAGAAAATGTAGATTCTGTTCCCCAAGCCAGGCGGTTCGGCTTGTGTGCTATCCCAGAAGTAAGGGATGGCAGGCTGCGTTGTGCTTAAAAAGGAAACAGAATTCATTGGTTGGCTTTGGTGCGACACAAAGACGGAGCCTTGCTGGTTTGGGTTTGTTTCACTGAAGGGAACAGTTGTCCTTCTCCCGTCTCTCAGCAGAAGTTGCAGTAAGAAGTCACTTGCCAGGGACAGGGCTTGAATGAAACCCAGCATTTCTCAAACCCCAGGCAACGATCGCATTCCTTCCCATCAGATTATCTCCTGTTTCCTGCCCATATTCCCCCCTCCCTCAACCTCCTCCTCCCCCCTTGCTCTTCTTGAGCCACTTTGGAAAGGCAGGTCTTGCAGTTCTGCTAAAGAGGAGCGAATTGTGGGGACGGGAGCATGCTTGGATGGGGGGGATGCTGTCACTGGGAGCCCTGTGTGCGCTCCCATCTGCACAACAATGCTCTCCAGATTCTGGCTGTGATTGCAGTGCTGGGATCTGGACAGGCAGGCTTCCCTCATGGTTTTGGGGCCGGGAGGAGGAAGGAAGGTGAGTGACAAATTGCACAGCGCCCGCTGCCCTCTCCCTGCTCTGAAGGTACCTGCCTGCATTTCTGCCTTTCACCCCCGGACCATCTGGAAGCAGAATGGGATTACACCTCAGATGGATGCAGCTGAGTTCCATGGAGGCTGAACTGCTTCTTATTGCTGTTGAGCACAAGTCTCTCACTTCCCCCTCCTGCCTCCACTGAGCAGTGCCATTTGGGGGCACAGGAAGACATATCCTTAGTGCTAACAGAGGGACAGGAGCCCCATTCCCTGCTGGCCTGCCCCAAGGGGAGCCAATCCCTCCTGGCAGCCAGGGCTCCAAATATCCACCTATCCAGAAGCAGCGCTGGAAGAACCCCGGGGCCTCCTAAAAGCAGAAGGAACACAGCAGTGGAGGATATATGACAGCATAACGTTGTCCCGGCCCCAGTGGTGTGCTGGGTACATTTAATGGGCTGCACGTCTCTAACTACCGTGATTTCGATAAAAGATCTTCATAAAACTTCCGAATGCCTGTGCCAACACCTGCCTCTAAATCACTCCAAGAGCTGCAGCTCCTGCATTGTCTCCCTGGAGCTGTTGGCACCGTGAGGTTCCCCCCCTCCAGGTCCCCTTCCAACGGTGCTGGGTGCATCTCACCCGTTGGCTGCTCTGCTTTGGGGTGGGGGAGGTTTTTTGGGATGGTGCTGTGCTTGGGCTGTGAGGCTGAGCGGAGGTCAACACGGAGGAAGAACAGGGGATAAAAGTGATTTAAAGCGACTTGCTGGATTTTCTGCTGTTTGGAGGGAGCTGAAGACTGGCATGGCATAAAGCAGGGCTGATTTAGGAGTTGCTCTGCTTGGCTGGTGCTGCAATGGTTCCCAGCGGGGCTGCTCTGATTGTCCATGCGTGGTGGGCGCAGGGCAGACGCTGCCCCCAGCACAGCTCAGAGATGTGGCCAACCAAAGTGGTTCCTGCACCCCCTGTGCAGAATTGGGACACTGTAGGCAGAACTAAAACCAGAGTGAGCCCACAGCCAGCATTTAGAGCCAGGTGTCCTTTCTAAACACTGGCAAACGGATTCATAGCACTGTACAGCTGGAGTGGCTTAAGGTGGGAGGGGGTTGTGGAAGGGCAGGGTGCTGCTTTCAGCTTGGCAAGAAAACTCCTTTCCTGCTCCTTGTGCCCCAAAGGGGATCCAGGATGGATGGCGTGGGTTTGGAAGGGGCGTCTCGACCCCTTCAGTTGAATTGTGGGAAGGGGATCAGGTTGGATATTAAGAAAAAATTGTTCTTAAAAAGAGTGGTGATGCTTTGGCGTGGAGGTGTGGGAGTCACCATCCCTGGTGGCGTTCAGGAAATGTGGGGATATGGACTGAGGGCCACCCCAACAACGGGGTGGGTTGGGTTGGACGTGGGGATCCGAGCAGTCTTTTCCAAGCATGATGACTTGATGTTTGTATGCGCTGGTGATGGGGTTTGGTGTGGCTTTGCTCAGCTGGAAGCTCCAAAGCTGCAGCTCCGGAGTGGCTTTTGCCATTAAAAGAAGATCCAGTGGCTGCAGCTGCTCCTCCAGTTCGGTTTCTCCTTATGGAATCGCTCGTCTTTCTGAGCTTGCCGAATTTCGAGAAGCATCTGTTAAACGGGCTGCCACCCGCATCCCAGCCGGGGAAACTCCGAGGCTGCAGCCGCGCTTTTCGGGTGCGATGGGGCCGAGAGCGGATCGCAGGGCCCTCCCTGGGCTGCTCAGTCCGGCTCCGAGCTCCTTTTCCTGGGTTTCTGTTGCCCTCTAGCGGGTTCTGAGCTGAAAATGGGCTGGGGATGGGGGGGGGGGGACTGGGGTCAGCCGGGCTGGGGGCTCAGCTCTGCCCGACACAGAGCTCCGGGTACGGGCAGGGAGCAGAAAGAAACGGGCAGAGTCTCTCGAAGCATCCCCGCTCCCTCTGTCGGCTTTCTATTCTTCCTACGGCAGCTTTCTATTGATGCATCTTATTTTTGGAAGCGTTTTTAGGCAGGCATTACCGGCCTCAGCAGAACCAAGGATAGATTGGAAAGATACAGGGGAAAAAAAAATAAATAAAAGGCTGTAAAGGGCAGAAGATATTTTTAAGCAGAAAGGGTGGGGTGACACAGAGCACAGATATGAGATGGGAAGGGGGAGAAGGTGCTGTTGGTGCATCGCATTTAGCAGCAGGTAGGATGGGGTCTGCAAGCATCCCTGCGTTGCAGGCAGCAGAGCTGAGGGGCTGGGGGATGATCCTGCAAAACCTGAGCAGCTGCACGTAAAGCAGAATTGTCAGGAATGTGAGTGCTAAAGGCTGAAGAAATGGAAAAGGGAAAAAAAAAACCAAAACACTTTGAGAATGAAGATGCTCTGAGAGACAGCAAAGAGTGTGAGGTCAGAGAGAGCAGCTTATGCAAAGGCTTGAAAGAAGCAGGGGAGCGTAGCGAGAATGGGAGCCCAGCCTTCAGCCTGACAGCTGGTAGGGGAGGAAGAAAATGAATTCAGGTGCTGATTAAGAGGGACCCACAGCTGAAGATGCTGTGCTTCCACCCGCTGCAGCCCTTTCCCCTTCCAGATGCTCTGGGAGAGAGGCTGCCATCCTTGTTTTGATTTTGCAGCCCTACACCCCGATGTTATTTGGCCACAGCTGTGATGTGAGCTCGGCTCCTCCAGGACACAGCTCAGTGCTCTGCCTCCTCCAGGAGCTGATCTGCCTTCAGCAGGTGGGTGCTGTGTGGGGAGCAGATGGGTGCTGTCTTCACCCAACAAGGAGAGAAAGGTGGTTCAGGTGTCCTCTGCCCCTTTGTCAGTGGGCAGCAAAAGCATTTCTGCAGGTCGGTTTGGTGTCTGGTGGTAAATTCAGGGGAGGATGTAAAGTCATGGGTGTGTGTGCAAGGTGAGGTTTCCCTGGTGAAGTTCTCCCAGCTGGGTGGGATCTGTGTGTCTGTAGTTCCTGAGCTCCTGAGCACAGTTTGGTTTTACAGCTGGAGGGACTGGGCAGCTTTGTCACTTTAAAAGAACGTTCACTCCTGGGAAATCCCACTGCAATGATCCCTGCTTCGCCTTCCTGCACCTCTCAGCTCCATTCTCTATCCTGCATGCGGGTCTTTCCCCTCCCTCTCCCAATAATGAATGATTTCCAAAGCATGTCACTTAATTGCAGCACGTTTTCCAAGTGCTGAGACCTCCTGGCTGAGGCTGTGAGTGCTTGCCTGGGTGTGGAAGTGGGAAAGCAAATTAAAAGCTTCCTTCTCTCTTTGTTTTTGCTGTACTATCTGCAGACAGAGGGCTTTTCTGAGGGAGCAAAGAGATGGTTTGATGTTTGCAACAAACAGAGCAACCTGGGGTTTGTGCAAAGCTGGAGCCAAATGAGTGGGGTTGTCCCTGAGGGGTGATGCCAAGGTGGGCACTGCCCTAGTGCACAACAGGAGAGCTCCTGGGCCAAATCCTGCCTGTGGAAGAGGCTGGGATGGAGCAGAGGAGGCTGCGAGCCCTTCTGCTTTGAGACTGCAGAGGGAGGCAGGGAGCTGCTCTGGGCCGGGTCCCCAAAACTCGCTGTGCTTGGAAGAGGAGAAGCAGCTGCTGCCCCAAACCCACAAGCAAACAGTGTAATTGTCCAAGGCAACCAGCTGAACCCCGACAGCTGGGGATATGGGGATGTGTGCATCAGATGGGTGGTTCTGTTATGCAGTGCTGTGCAGAGGTCTGATGATTTTTCATCCCTATCTGCATTGATTTCTCAGTCCCAGCAAACCGGGGAGAAAAGGAGTTGGCTCTGCTTGTAGGAGGAATGGGAATTGATGGTCCCTGGTTGCCTGGTGTGCTGGGGGTACCCATGTGATGGCTTGGAGGGACTGTGTCCCCGGTTCCCTGCCTGCCCCCCAAGGCTGGATACGCTTCATAAACATAACAGAGGAGAAAATGTGGCTCTCTATGGGAAAAGAAATAATCCTGGGGAAAACAAAGCAGTGCTATTGGAACTCGTGTGAAGCTGGGAGAGGGGCTCCCTCAGCGCACTCCTCTCCCTGTCTATTTCCCAGCTCCCCATAGGCTTTGCTGCCTGGTTTTCTCAAGCAGTTCCTCTCTCCCAGCCCTGTTTTTGGAGAGATTGAGGGTTGGTTGGTGTTTTCCATCCATCCTTCAGCCCACCACACAGCTTTCCTCCTGCCATCAGCCACCCTACTCTGCACTCTGGCTGCAGCGTGTGCAATTTTACTCCCAGCAAAGCATTCATTTCACTGCAAATCCCTCTGGAGGAAAGCAGAGCACATGCAGGACTGGGAAGCAGGGAAAGAGAGGCACGTCCAGGTGATGCAGGTGTCCCTGCTGAGTGCTGTGGTGTTTGCATCTGGCACAGCTCCTTCCCTGCAGGCAGGATGGAGTGTTGTGATTTGCCAGTGCAGGGCTCAGCAAGTGCTGCCAAAGGGCAGTGATGATGCAGAGCCAAACCCAAAGAAGAGCCAGAATGATGGAGATGAAAGGGTCCCCATCCCAGTGATATCTTAGAGGGTTGTGCCCTATAGTTATACTTTTGGTCCTATCATCATGAAAGGCACCGTGCAGTTTGTTGGCATGAAGGCTGCGTGCTTTGCAGCCTTTGGGGTTTTGTGCCTGGCTCTGCAGTGGGCAGCATGGAATGAAATGAAAGCTGCAATACTTCTGGTAGGGACGGAATATTCTGCGTTCCTTTGGAAAGGTTGGGAAAAAAATCTGAGTGCAAAAAGATCTTGGTTCTATTTTAGTCCAGACAGAGCAAAGGCTGAGATCTTTACAGCTCAGAACATGGGCTGAAAGGAGGTAACTCACTCTTAGCAGTGAATCTCAGTGCTTCAAAGCTGTGCTTGGCCCTACAGGAGTTGCTCTGTGTGCATCTCCAGCAGTGCAGGATTGGGAAGCTCAGGAGCAGCTGGGGCAGCTGAAGCTGCAAACCCAACACTCCTGTACATGGAGCACCAATATTTGCAAAAATAAGGCTCTGTTCACTGTGTTCCCACATCCTCCAACTCCATCCCCAGGGGTTTCTCCCTCCTGGGTGCTCTGCAGTGCTCATCCCTCTGCCCTGCATACCCTGCAGCTGCCAGGACCTCGTTGGTCAGGAGGATGCCACCGATGGCACCCAATTCTGCCCCAGTTTCCCATTTCTGCTCCGTCCGTGTGTTGATAAATGAGATGGTGCAGCCCCAGTCATCTCCAGCCCTGCTGGGAAGGGGATCAGCCCATCCTCTGTGGCAGATCTGCATTTACCAGCTCAATCTGGGGGCTGATCTGCTCCTCCAAAAGCAGGGATCTGTGTTTTACCATCTGTGACCTCCAAAAAACTCAGCTCCAAACCCGCTCCAGGTTGGAGCTGCTCGGGCTGAGCCTGATTTGGTGCCTGGGGGAGCTGTGGAGGGGAGATGCCCCCCGTCTGGGGTCTGTGTCATAACACTGATGATGAATGGTTCTTCACACTGGGGCGGGCTGGGTGAGCGTTGGGTTGGTTTTTACTTCTGCCCCATGGAAAATGTTGCCCTATTGACATAAAAGAAAAAACACAGAAGGAACAGGGAAAAGGGGGAGGGTGCATTGGGATGAGAACTGGTGAAAAGGAGGGGGGGAAAAGACATTGTTTTCTTGTGAAATATGTGGGGAAGGGGCAAAGCTGCTTGCTTTCTTCTTGTTTGTCTTCCTGGAAAAATGGAATGGCTCTCTGATGGGCAGCAGGCTGCTGTGCAGGCTCTGCTGCTCCACCCCAGTGCTCTGAGCCCCCCAGGGCATCATCACACCTCCAAGAGCCCCCAGATCCCCCCTGCAGCCCCTGTGCCCTCGGGCAGGATGGGGACCCTGACTCGAAAGCTGCAGCTTTGCATTGCATCAGAACATGAAACAAACTGCAGGCGAGGGGCCCTTTGCTAATGCTTTACATCTGCCCAAGTGCTCAAGCGCAGCAGGGCTTCTTGCGAGAGGTAATTCCTCCTATGAGAGCAGCAGACACAGCTCCTTTCAGGGCTCTCTTACCCTAAAGCTGATCTGATTTTATTATTAATATTTTTTTTCTTTTGCTTTCTTGGCAAACATGGGGTCCTGTAGCTCCATCCCCATGAGAGCTGAGAGTGGGTTTGGGTGTGGTTGTCCAACCCAGTCATATCATGGGGTTGCTCTGGGTTTATTCCCCAAAGCACAGCATAGGTTGGAGCCACAAGGGAAAGCAGCAATTGCTCCCACCCCCAGGCTGTGCTCACTGCTGTGACCACCCCCAGTCACCCCCCCACCCCTGTCCTGGTGCGTGGGGCAGGCGGATGCAGCCGTGATTGATGAGAAACTCCTGCCCTGCACTGCTGTGGCAGCAGCTTGCCTTGTTCAAGGGCTTTGGGGAATGCCTGCCTGCCTTCAGGTTCTGCTTTTTTGGTTTTAAATCTTCCTGCTCTGCGTGGGAAGGCCAGAGGGTCAGGGTGTGGGGAAGTGAGGCTTTCCTTAACGAGCAAAGAGGCTTTAACACCTTTAAACTCCTCCAGGACTCAGCTGTAGCTCAATGTTTTCAACGTTGCTTGATAGCATCCATTTAACCCCAAAACCACTTCGTTTTCTCTTGCCACAGCCAGCACAGGGGGAGGCTGGGGCTCTGCAACACGCGTGGTGACAATGGTGACAATAGTGACATGCTTGGGCTCCCTGGGGAACCACCCAGATGGATTCGTGCTTGGAAAACTGACGCTGCAGCCTTCCTGATGGATTCCTCGGGCCACCGAGTTTGCAGTGAATGCAAGATTGCTGGTTTACTCTTATTATTTATTATGATCATTATCCTTCCCCTTCCCAACTAGCTGAGGCCACAGCCAAGCTATAGGATGCTTGCTATAGGCAGCTCAGAACAGCAAGAGCACTGGGAGAAGCACCCCAGAACAGCATATAAAGGCTGGGGGGACTGCAGGGGCTGGAGAGACCTGCCATTATCTTTGCTGATGAGCCCCATGTGGGGCTCTCAGTGGGGATGGGCGATGCTCCACCACCTCTTGTTGCACTCCAGATCAGAGCATGCACCCCTCAGGCTCCAGAGCATCCCGGGGAGGAGGGGACCCACGCTCAGTGCTGCTGCCAGTGCCTGTTTATGCGTTTTACCCAATTACTGCTTAATGCAAAATGCATAAGGAGCCGTTGGAGCGGGGACAGAAACCCACAGCTCAGCTTCGTGCTGCTCATCGGCAGGGCTGACCCTGTAGGACAATTTCCAGTCGCAGCTGAATGACTTCATGAGAAGATTTGTCTTTTTTTCTCTTCTTCTTTCTTCTTCTTTTTTATTTTATTTTTTATTTTTATTTCCCAACCAGTCTCTGATTAATTTTTGCTCTGATTTAAGAACAAAAGCCGTGTCTGGAGGCTGAATTTGCTCCACTTCAGCCTCTCCACTGCTGCGTCTCAGCCAGACTCCTGCTGCTGGATTAACAGATTTTTGTGCTGGGGTTTGGGGCTGCTTTTAAGATCTGTTCTGAGGTTACCCCCCTTTGAACACCAAAAGTCATTGGGGTGGTCTTTGAGAAACTCATGGCGCTGCAGTGCTGTGGTTCCTGGATGGCTCTGACCTGAGATGGGAAAGGAGCAGCCGCGCAGCCCCACTGCGCTGTGGCTTTTGAGGTTTCAGAGCATTAAGGCGACAAATTGTCCATTTAAGTGAAACCCACCCTGCAGGCCGGCTCCTGGAGAAGCCCCAGATCCCGAGCCAAAATCCGAGAGCGCGGCGGGAAAGAAATCAATCCTTATTATAGGAAATAAAGCAAAACTCCAAAGCTCTCTTTCCCCTTCTTCCCTTGGCGAATTCCCCCTTTTGGCTCAGGTTTTCACATTCTTGCTTCTAAAGCAGACAGAGAGATGGGGATGGATCACAGCTTTCCTTGCCCCATCCATCTGGGTTTGGGGATGAATGCAGGACCCAAATCCCTCCCTTGCTCCCATCGTGATGCACCGTGCAAGCTGATTAACCGCAGACCCTTTGCTCACCCAGCAAGGAATGTTTCCAACCTAATTGGATTTGCACTCCATATTTCTGCAGCTTTTGTGCTCCTTGTTTGGTTATTTATAGGAAACATCTGTCTGCTCAGAGGGCAGCGGTTGGGCTGTGGGTTTGGGATGGGTCCGTCCCCATTCAGTGGGGATGTGATGGCATGGGGGGGTCAAGCGTGTGACAGAGGCTCTGCCGGTCGGTGGAACGTTGGGAATGGAGTCAAATGCTGGTTGAACTGGAAGAAATAGCAGCTGGGATGGGTTGAATGGGTGATTGGGCCTAAGGGCAGGGGGCAAAACCATAATGGTGTGAAAAAATAAGGTAAATCCTGGCTGATACAGCGCTCCCACGAAGGCAGGAGCTTCTCTGCCCAGACGGGTCAGGAAAGGACAGGATTGTATTTCCAGGTAAGCAGCAGAGCCGCAGGATGAGGTGTCGTAATGCTGACTAAGCTGGTTATTAGAGCTGTGATTAACCCCGGTAATTAATCTCAGGGATTGAACGTGGTGGAGGTCAACTTGCAGAGCTATTCAGGAGGCGGGGTGATGTAATTGCTTTGGAGAAGTGAACTCTCTCCATCCTGTGCCCTTCTGCTTCTCTGTTAGGTATCAGGGAAGCCTTGCCTGGCCCCAGATGGTCTTTGAGATCCCTTTCAACCCAAGCTGCTCTGTCATTCTACGACCGTTCCTAATTTCAAGGGGCTGACCCTGAAGGGTTCTCTGCACACCCCCAGCTGCAGAACTGCCGCTGCCATCGCCTCAGTGGGTGGGAATGGGGAGGAAACTGTGCCAGGGTAGTGGGTTACATGGAGCAGGTCATGGATTTATGGCAGCTGGGAATCAGCTGCATCCTTCCCAGTGCCCCATTAACCTCAAAGCATCCCTCCTCCTTCCCAGGCAACGTGTGGGCATCTTTCTGCAAGCTCAGCCCCATGCAGGACAGCAAGTAGGGCAGAACTGGGTGCTGCAATGTTTCATTGATGCAAACCCATTCCCGTTTTGCACGGTTCCAGCTGTGGTTTCCCTCCCAGTGCTGGGCAGTGCCCACTCAATGCAATGCAGGGCGCTGTGGAGATGCCCTTACACGCACTGTGAGGTGCTGCTGCTAAAAGGAGAGCTCAGATCTTCAACAAAGGATTGGCTGCTGATAGCAAAGTGATTTACAGCGAGGCTTAGGGCAGCCAGCTCCAGGAGTGCTTTTACATGACAATCTAATGGTTATTAATTTGTCTGGTATTTGCTGTAATGCTATTAATCCTGATAGGCTTGTAGGATACTTAATGCAAATATTTTAAGTGCTTCTGTGGGATTTTTCCCCTGGAATGGTGTGTAAGGATGCACAGCCCACATGCAAGCTCCTGTTTTGATGCTGCTGTCCCCAGTTTGCCCTACTGCACAGGGCATCATCCAGTCCTCAGGCATCGTGGACCCCCAGTCCCTAGGCCTGTCCCATGTCCCTGCCCACTTCGTGTTGTACAGGCTTCAGATTCCCCTCCTTTACAACTCCAAACATCTTTCATCTCCCATCTTTGCAAAAGGCATCAAATTGCCCACATCCCAGGCTGGCTGCCCCACGCTGTTTGTGCCTCACCCCTCGTTCCCATGGGTGATTCCTTTAATTTCTCCCTTTGCTTTGATTCCTCTCTTTATCGTCGCTCGCTGGCAAGCTGAGCTGCAGCCATGTGTTTCTGTTTAGGTGGCCCTGACAGATTGAGGTTTGCAGCCTTCGTGGTGGGAAATGTGGCTCCAAAATCCTGGAAACGTGTGAAGGTTGCAATCCGATTCCGGCTGCTTTCCCCGCTCCCCTCCTCCCCATCCAAAAGCACAGCTGATGCCAAAGGGAGCGAGGGGGGGGGGGGGGAGGGAAAAACTCCGAACCTCCCAGGGAAACTGGAAATCTATGTAGGACTCAATCCAAAGATTGATGGAATAAATTACAGCTTGGGACTGTGAGAGCGGCAGGTTGCTTTGGAGGGAGCAGTTCCTGGTTTCTGGCTCCTGAGAGTGGGATCAGGGGGGTCCAGGCTGCTCTGCCGGCGCTGGTGCCCCAAATCCCATGGGAGGAATGGCTCCAATGGTTGCTTAAATCCAGCAGTGTGTGTGTTTCCCATGCACAGCTATCCAAAGATGTTTCAGCCTGATGTAGGCGAGCAGAGCTGCTGGATGCTTTGCTGCCTGTGGGAGGATGGTGCTGTGCTGGGGATGCTGTAGAAGGAGCCAAGTGACAGCCCCTATGCCCAGGGGACCCAGCAGCATCCCCACTGCCTGCAGTCCCTTCCTGCAGACAGCTTCACACTGTGGTTGGGCTGGTGCTGGTGGGGATGCTGCAGACAAAGAACTCTTTGAAGGCTTTGGAGCTCTGAGTCAAGGGTTGGCTGTGCCCCTGCACCGATGGGTGAGGGCTGGGGTGAGTTTGTCTCAATTGATGGCTTTATCCTTTATTTTCTCTTTGCTCAGTCTGGAGCTCCATAGCAGAAAGCGAAGCCAGATGGCAGCGATCTCACCAAGCTCTCATTGCTCTGGATCAGGGATACCCTGGGGACCCCTGTGTGTGGTGTGGGGCTCCATGTGCACCCAGCACGTGGCTGCAAGGCTGCTGGGGCTGTGGCTCATGGCCTGCAGGGCTCCCAGCCCCCAGGACTCCCAGCCCCCCTGGCTATGAGCAGTTGAACGGGGTCAGCTCTTGTGACCTTCTCACCAAGCCAAATCTTGGGACTTGGCTCTCAGCGTGGCTGAGCAGTGCAATGAGTTCCTTCCCAGCCAAAACATCCTTTCTGGGAATGAAAGGGAGAGAGGCACTTTCCACTCATCCCTTCCCATGGTGTTTGGGAAGAGGCGGGCCTGGAAATGCCCCCAGTGTGAGTGCAGCTTGGGTGCAGCCAACGTGCTGGGCCTCACCGTGGGAGGTGGTGATTGGGAGCAAAAGGGTTTGCCATCAGGATTGCTGGTGCTGATAGGGTCACACAAGCTCATGACTTGGGGTAAAGCAGCATGAAGTGACATCATTTTACAAGAAAAGTGTCCAGGGATGGCCCTGCCTTTTTGTCAGATGATTCCTATTGGGAGCTGAGTGTTTTCCAATAAACAGGATGGGCAGAGAGCAGCATGCTTGTTCCATGGCCAATATGGAGAGAGCCAGGAGGGCATGATCCTGTGTCTGCTCTGTGGGCACTGTGCTGAGCTGCTCCAGGAACTGGGGAAGGACAAATCCCAGGAGATGGGAGAAAGAGGAGGGACATTTGGTCCTTCTTTGTGCCCGCTGACTCCGGGCATTTCGGTGCTGTGCTGCTCCATCCAGATGTTTTGTTACTGCATTCAGCTCCCAGTATCTGCTCCTGCTATCAGTCCGGCCCCCCAGGCTCTGCTGGCAGCACATTCCCCTCCAGCAGGGGCCAAGAATAATAACACATCCACAGCTCAATGCCCAGCTTTCCCTGCAGCCCCCCAAGTCTTGTGACTGTGAGAGAATGGGGCCCAAATGTGGTCAGAGGGAAAAGGTAGCAAGAAGCAGACAGCAGGGCTGGGAAAGGCACGGAGGAGGCAGAGCTGCTGGAAGGATCCAAGGGGGTAGGGAACGGTCAGGAGTATTTATAGGATTCCCATCCGCCTGCATTCAGAATCTCAGCGGCGCTGGCTGACTCCTTGCCCAGGACCCCAGGCACTGAGGGGTTAAACACAAAGGGTCAGTGATTTTTGGTCTCCAAGTTAAAGTCAGTGTGAAAGCGGGATGAGCAGTGCCAGGACGAGAGAAATGAACTTGCACAAATAAATAGTGTGGGTCACATGAATTCCTGGCTCCTTCTGGAGGAACGAAGTGTTTACCCGAGTGCCTGGAGGCCTGGTTGTGCTCTGTGCTGGAGGAGAGGCTGCTCTTCAGGGAGCTGGGATTTGGCTGCTGGTGGGAGGTCTCTGGGGATGTTTCCCTCTGCTGATGGCTTTGCCCTCCGAGTTGTGTCTCTGGATGCACTCTGCTGGAGATGATGGTGCTCGGGTCTCAACTATCTGAGAGGCACTGGTGGGTCCCTGCAGGTGGTGACCTCAGCACTGGAAGCACTGCAGGTTCCCCGCTCCTCCCCAGCAGCACCATTTGGGCATCCCTCTGTCTTTTGTTTCACTCCTCATTCCTCCTTCTGAAGTTGAAATCCCCATGCTTCAACATCACAGCTGGCAGCTAATGGCGATGCCACGCGGGCAGGTGGCCCTGCAGCCCATCCAGCTGTCCCAAGCCAATGTGGCATGGGGACAGAGCCAAATAGGGCTCAGTGCCTCCTTTGGAGAACATCATCCCCTCATCCATGGCTGCCTCCCATGGAGCAGTGCAAGCTGTGGGGAGATCTGACTGCAGTTTTTGGGGTGCGCATCCTCATTCCTCATAGTGCTCTGTGCCCGAATCCCACTAAGACATGAGTGGTGTTTATAACACAAAATGGGGCTGCGGTGTTTCCTGGTGCTGACATCCCTGTGGGCAGTGAGCCTAGACCATGGCCACCCTTTGCATGGAGTTCTGCTGCCTGATTTGCTCTGCAAAGGCAACTGAGAAGCATTGAGTGCTCATAAACCAAGAACCAGCACTGCCTTGCTGCTGCACAGCCACCAACCTCCTCAGTGCTCCCTTCTGCTTCCTTCTGCAAGTTTTTGAGATCCAGGTGCCAAAAAATCTACCATCCTTAATTAATTTTTTCCCCCTTTTCTTCACGTTAGAATGAAGCACAACCCCTCAGGTGCATCTGCTACAAGAGGGGCTGTCACTGCTGCACATGATCCCATCCCTGAGCTGGGGATGCAGTGGGACAGCTTCGCCTCCAGCAGCTCAGGGTTGGGCGCTTTGTAACAGATTCCTTTTTGTAAAGGCACAAAAGTGTTTCCACGAGTTTGGGAAGCTGCTCTGCCCTCTAACAGAGCCAGAAGTCCTACATGGAGATGCTGGGCTGTTCCCCAGTGGGGTTGCTTTATTCTTTTTTGAGGACTTACACTCTTTGTTGGCAATACTGGGGCGTCCTCAAGGATCCCTGCGAGCTCTCCTTCGGGTAGCACTCCTTTGTAACAGGTTTCTGCTGCCTGGAAAAGCTATTTCTTCCCTTGCGCTTATGTGATGGGTGTGATAATTGGGGCTAAATTGATTCAAACCATTTCCTGTAAGTCCTCAGGGAATAAATTCCCCCAATCAATGGATGCTCCTGGCAGCTCTGCGCAGTGCTCTGCAGTGATACTTTGTTGAATCCAAACCACCTCCCTCTTGTCCCCATCAGTCCTGCTTTGAGCACTGATCCCAACCTTTCCTTGGCTCTGTTGCTTTGGACATGGCTCTCTGCAATGCAATGAGCAGAACGAGGCTGGGATTTAGGTGCCATCAGGTGCAAACTGTGGCCTCTCCACCCCCAGCATTTGGCATGAATTGTCTGATTTTGGGGACAGACTGACTGGGATAGATGCAGGGCTTTGGCTGTCTTAGCCAAAGGCTTTTTCCCATGCAATTTCTGCTTTCTGCTCCGCAGTTCCCCTCACCCACAGCACAGTTTCTCTGCTCTGGACTCCTTTTGGGTTCACTGCTGGGAGCTCAGCACATCCACACATTTATCACCCATGGGATGAAGCTCTCTCTCACTGTGCCTTCCGGGACAATGATTTCTTGCCTTCACCTTCTCACCAGCTCTGCAGATGGTGTTTGCTAAGTGTATTTTAATGTGTTCACCTTTCACCTCCTGCCTAGACATGCATTGATCCAGAATGGATCTGA
Organism: Tympanuchus pallidicinctus; assembly: GCF_026119805.1. Taxonomy (NCBI): domain Eukaryota; kingdom Metazoa; phylum Chordata; class Aves; order Galliformes; family Phasianidae; genus Tympanuchus; species Tympanuchus pallidicinctus. Next base: position 215,496 of record NW_026294771.1, read on the forward strand.
GGTGGGGACAGAGCTGCAGCCACCCCGGGTTCAGCAAGGGGAGGTCCCTGCATCTCATCCGTGCTGGAACTGGGGCCATGAGCCCCAAAATATAAAGAATGCAGAAATCTGGGAGAGGAGCTGGGTACCCAGCTCCCACAGCACTGTCCTGCTGGTAAAATGAGGTTTGCCACCATTGCTGATGGCAGTGCACGATGCAAGCAAGTCCTGCTGGCTGCCTTCCTGTGGAACATTCAGGCTGAATTTGTGAACTGACGCAGAAATGCAGAGGTTGGTGCACAGGTGCAGGAAGCAGCCATTTTCTGCCTCAAACATGGGAAAATCAGTGCAGTCCCATTGTGATCCCGCTACGTGCTGGGCATGGGGCTGTCACCCTGTAGCAGCACAAGGAGCAATGCAGCCCCAGCCCCTGGGAGGGTGATTCTATTGCTGCTGAGCAAGAAACATCTGCAAGCAGTGAGCACAACCTGGGGAGACGGGACATGCTAATCACTGACCTGGTAGTGGGAGTGATGGGAGGTAGGAGGTAAATCTGAGCTATCCCAGCTGCTGCCTGCCAGGCCTTGCTCATGTCACAGGGAAAAGGCATTTCTTTAGGGGTGGGGGGGGATGATTTCACATCTGAACTCTGTGCTGTCTGCAGAGGCACCAGCATGGGTTCTTTCTATGAGTTATTGCATCCAGGTCGCTTCCAGCCCTCTCTGTGCCCAGAATGCACAGCAGTTTGGGACCCTGCACCTCCTTCAAGCAGCACCCACTTGTTCCCAGCTCTTCTTCTCTCTATGGGGCAGAAGAGGTGGAGGTGCTGCTGGAGCATCCCAGGGAACATGGGCAGTATGGGACAGAGCCAAACCACGGGGTCACTTGGGCAAAGGCAGTGTCAGAGGGCAGAGTGGATTAAAGTTCATCAAAACATCCCCCCCCCTTCCAACTCTTCTTTTGGTTATAAACAGGAAGCTGAGGTTTTCTGTCACCCCAAATCTTTGCCTGCTTTTATAGCAGCTTTTATTTATTTGTTTCTTCCCCTCGTTGGAACCGGAGAGTTTGCAGCTGATGGAAAGCAGGGGAGGTGCCGGCTGCTAAAATCCAAACCCCCCAAATATCTGCGGTGCCTTTCACTGGAAAAACCCGAATCTCCTCCCAGGGGGGGGAACAGAGACGGAAAATGGGATAATGTTTCCCTCAGTTCCCATTGTCCCAGAGCTGGACTTTGTTTGAGGGGAGGCGATGATTTACCCTGGGGCTCGGGGGGGTTGATTTACAGAGCAGTAAAACCCAGCAGCATTGTCTCCATCGTTGGGGCTGTTTATTTTTTCCCTTGGAAAAGCTGTATCCGTTATCTTCCTTCCGCTGGAAATCCCATCCGAGCTGATAAAAGCTCCTTACTGCTCCCGGGGGGGGGAGTTGCACCGTGCTCAGGGCTCTGTCCATCCCCAAGCCCTGCTCACCTGCATCCACTGAGGGGGGAGATGGGGAGGAAGCCAGGTGTGGTGGAGTTTAATTGGTTTTAAATGAATATGGAGGAGGCTGAAAGGTGTAGGGAGTGTTCTTGGTTTCCTTGGGAAGTGCTTGCTGCTGCCAGGGGCCAAGGAGAGGTCTGTGGGTTTGTTCCAATTAGGGGTAACAAAGCTGTGTTTTCCTTTCCCCTCGGTCCTAGCAAAGTGTTGAACATGCTGTGGGTCCAGGTGAGCTCTCTCCCAGTGGGAACATCCAATGAGGGCTGCAGCACGGAATGGGTGGGAGAGCAGAGCCAGGAGCCCCACAGGCACAGCAGGTATGGAGCGGGGTGTCAGCCAAGAGGGGAGGAAACAATGAATAAAATCATGTAAAATCTCCTATGAGCTCTGCATGACGTCTCTGGCACAGGAGCCCACTGCTGGATTTTCCTAGGAGACCCCACTGCTGCCTTGCTCCATATCACCAGGTAAGGCTGTGCTGGGGGTGCCCAAAGCCTCGGGGTGTGCGGAACTGGGGACTGAGGACACAGGGAGGTGATGGGGATGTTTCCAGGCTCTTCCAACTCCAGAAATAAACCAGGAGTGGAGAAGAGGAGGGGTTTGCTCAGCTGCCAGCGGAGGGGAAGCAGGTGGGGATGTGGCGTCTGATGGGTGTCGAAAGCATCATGATGTGGTGTCAGCCTTGGGGACGGACAAACGGATCCCACAGCACCAGGAGCTTGGGGTCAGAGAACCAAAGTGACAGCCTGAGACACAACGCCTGCAGGGCCGGAGGCAACAGCATCAATCCTTCCTTCAGAAGGCTTCATTTCCATCCCCAGCATCGCTCCTTTTCGTTTTGCATGTGTCAGCAACAGCCAGCGGGGCCGCTCTGCTGTCACATCCCCACGCTCTGTCCCTGCACACATCGAGCAGACGGAGATGTTTTAATTAACAAAATCACAGCGTCGCATCTCGGTGCCGGATTGAAGAGGCAGCGCTGGGAGCGAGCGGCTGCTTCCCTGCTGTTGTGCCCAGAAAGGCCCCACGTCCCCAACGGGCAGCTGAAGGTCACACAGATGGGTGTTTAGTTGTGTTTTTTTTTTTGCCCCTTGAGTCATTTTCCATTTGATGAAGGAAAGAGATGCGTGGCAGCAGGAGTTGGGAAATCTCAGGCTCTATCTTGAGATGAACTGCGACTTGCAGTGCTCGTGCACAGAAGATGCTCCTTTGTTCTCTGTCCATTTGTAGGGGGAGAGGAGCCAACGGGCTGGGCAGAGATTTCTCAATCCCAGTGAAAGTCTTGAGGTCACTTTTTGAGTCTCTGCTGCTGCATCCCGCTGCAAGAGAAACACAAACTCATGTGGAACGTGTTTAGATTGGAGCTCTGTTACCAACACCAGATTTCAGCAGGATGGTGCTGAGCCTTGGCCAGATATCAGCTTTCCCCCTCTCATCTATTTATCTGCTGCAAATTCATCGAACACCTCTTTCTGGTGCCAATCATTTAACTAACGAGCAAAACGATTCACCTGGCAGATGAAACATCTTCTGTATGCAGACCCTCCTTTCCCCCTTCTTTTGCTCCATGCCGGCCAGCTGCCGGGCTTTGCAAAACAATTTGCTATGACCGAATGCTACACAGCTGTTTCTCACTGTGGAATTCTTCAGAGGTGGATTATTTGTCACTCCTCCAGCTTAATAATAATAATCCATTAATGCATTTTTTGTTATCCTTTGAGAGAAGAAAACGCTCCCATGTGGTTTTACGGCGGCGGCGCTTTTCCACGCACGCACGCAGAGCTCCATCTCGCCCAAACAGCTCCCACAGCGCTGAAAATGAAGTCTTAAAATATGACAGCCTGGGTCAGGAGTGTCTTAAAACCACTGCATAACAGGCGTGTAAAAGAGATGGGGAAAGTGAATGTTTCCGATGTGCCGGCGGCCGCGGAGGCCCGGCTCCCTTTGTGCTCTCTGGGAAACTTGTGAAAATATTAGTTCTCCATCAGCACTGGATCACGGTTGTCCCATGGGTTGGGGGGGGAAGCTGTGGTTGTCTCTGTGCATCGCAGCACAGCTGGAGGGCGGCGGGCAGATGTGTGATGAGTGCATCCTATTCCAGATGTGCTGTGTGAAGCTGTGCCTCTCGGGGCTGTGCACGGTGCCACCTCCTGCATGCAGAGATGGGGCTGCTTGCTTGGGTTGGTAGTTTCTGCCCTTGCTGCAGTTGCTCTGAGCAAGGTAAGGGCTGAGGGCAAAGGCTTCATCCATCCCTCACCATAGGATGCCACATGCTCCAGCCCATGGACTGCAACAGTCGCAGCACTGTGCGATTGCAGGCTGGTCAAACTCCTCCCTGCAAGCCTCTGGGGGAGTGGAGGAGCAGTGGGTGCTCAGCGTGGCTCCACTCTGTGCACCTGGCCAATGTTGTCGCCATGTGCTCCCCACATGGCCGCATCCAAACCTTGCATCACAGCCACCCACACTGAGGACATCCTTCAATCAGCACCAGATCAGCCTCACAGCCAGCACCCCACAGCCAGAACACTGAGGTTTTTCCAATTCCCAGTGGCAGCCTTCCCCTGAGTTGGCCAAACCTTCCTTACAGAACCACCAAGGTTGGAAAAGACCTCTAAGATCATCCAGTCCAACCATTCACCTATCACCAGTATTTCCCACTAAACCACATCCTTCAGTACAACATCTAAATGTTTCTTGAACACACATCCAAGGGCGATGACTCCACCTCCTTGGGTTGGCCAACCCTCCATTGAGTTGGCCAAAGGTTCTTGCACTTGACCTGCAAACCTCCCCTCCCCATGCCCCATTTCACCCCACAGCACCAGCACTTTCCAACCCAATGGGCAGTGAGGATGCGTAGTGTTAAATTTTTGAGATGCTGCTGGGATCAAGGGAAGGCACGGGGTTGTGGAAACCCCATAGGTGGCCAGCGCTGAAACTCTGTGATGCACAGCTTCAAATGAAGGCTCAGATCCACTGAAATGCAACCCGCTGGGAGCTGGATGCTGCGAGTGAATTCAGCGCAGAGCAACGTTGGTGCCAAAATTCGGACAACTTGCTGTGCTTCAAGGAAATTAAAAAGCCCTTTCTGCTGTTTTTGCTTACCCAAACGCTGGCAGCCTCAGCTGACCCGGCGCACCGAAGGAATCAGCGTTCTGAGCAGGCTCAGGGTTGGATTTGCTTCTTACAGCTTCCTGTCCTGATGAGAAAGGCAAAGTTATTTTGGGAACATCATGAATGAAAACCGAGAGGTGACCGAGGCAGCCGCGGGGTGGGAGCAGCCAGAGACAACACTTCTACCCACAGAAGATGCTCCAGAGGCTGCTCGCCTTTGATTCCTTCTCCCCAGTGCAATGAGGAGCAATTATCCTTCCCATAAAAGACTCCTTCTTTTAGGGGGACTCGTAGTGACTTCAAAGAAAGGGCAGGTCTCTCTGGGGAACAAAGTCATCGTTTGAGTGACTCTGGGCTGATGAAAAGCGCCCACCTGCTGCCGCCCAGCCCTCTGCACCCACCAAGGGTTGGTTCAAAGCGAGCGGCCCCAGGGGATGGTGCATTCCATGCAGTGATCCCATGCTGCAGGACCCCGTCCCAGCCAGGACCTGAAGCTCTGGTGCCCACCTGGCACTGCCCATAAGGCTGAGCTGCATTTTGGGACTTATTCCTTGCAAACAGGAGCTGCTTCCCAGCTGCTGCTGTGGATATAGGTGGGAGGATGGGCTGGAGGCACAGGGACCCCATACTCAAACATTGCAGCAGCCTCGTGGGGAAGCAGCCCGGCTTCCCAAGCTCTCAGCATCCAATTGCCAGCAGCCCCATGGGATGTGATGTGCTGAAAGGATCCCCATTTCATCCCTCACGTGCAGAAGGAGAGCACAAAGAAGCCACACAAGCACCAGAAGCCTTGCTGGAGCCACTTGGGGCTGTGCTACCCCATGCAGCGATGGGAGGGAGCTGGGTTGCAAAAAGGCAGAAGGCACCAGAAAATCTCTCTGGTTTCAGATGTCCTGAGCACTGCTGACTTGATCTTATCTTCAGCTCCAGGTAGGGGTTATCTCTGCTCCCTGTGATGAAAGCACTGTGAGAGACAGTGCTGCCAGGAGAGGTGAGGTGAATGCCATTTGATAACACAGGTGTCTGCCTTTACTTGGGACAAAGACAGTCCTGAGGTGCATGCAGAAAGACCCCTGTCCCACCTTGTGTCCGTGTCCCTGTTGTCCCCTGCATCCCCAGCTTGGGTACAGGACACCTCTGCTCCCCCACCCCAGCTCCCCATTGCTTTGTACTGATGATCTGCAGCCTCCACCTACTATCTCCTCCAAGCTGGAATTCCCAGCTTCTGGATTCAGCCACCTCCACTTTTTGGTCAGATTTCAGAGTCCAACACTCTTTCTCAGAACCCATTTTTCTCCCACTTCACTCTGTCCCATCTCAACCCAGTGTTAGCAGTTAGCAAAGCTGAAGCTGCAAGCAGAAGCCTGGATGTGGTGGGGGATCATGCAACGAGGGGCTGGGATGTAAATTTTGGCAGAAACCTTCTCTGAGGCTTTCTGGCTCCCAGCGATGCTCCAATCTGCTAATTGACTGCACGCATCCCAAGCTGAGCTCTGACTTCCAGCTTGTGCATCGCTCAGCTCAGCCGCACGGATGCGTGGGATGCGCAGCATCCTTGTGTCACGTTTGTAGGGAACAATGGGGCTGCTGAGCAAAGCCAGCCCTATACGGGGACACCACAGGCATCACTCTGTGTCCCCCCTCCCCAAGAAGCTGCATAGATTCATTTTCCTGGCAAATGAACAGTGGGTAAAGGGGCAAATAATGCTGGAGCCCAGGTGGCCCTCATCACTGCCCAATCCCAATGGGATGCTGGCAGGGGGACGGGGAGGGAAAGAGGGAATGAGTGGTCTGGGAGTGCTTGCATGTGGGGATTAAAGGCTCAATCTTGAGATGAGAGAAGGAAATGAGAATTAAATCAGTTTCTAGCGCCTGTTCGATGTTGGGGGAGGATTTATGGCTGGGGTTGGGACGGCAGCACAGCTGGCGAGGGGACCCTGCAGTGAGGGAGGGTCTGGGGGGGAGGCAGTGGGGGTCAGGGGCCCTCCTTACTCCTGGAGCAGGGAGCAGCACTGGGCAATGCTGGGTTCCTATGGGTACAGGGTACTGTGGGGGGAACAGAGGTGCCATGAGGCTACACCCTAGGGGAGTCTGGGGGGTCTGAATCCCAGGCCATGGGCATTGTGGAAGCAATGAGATAAAGCCCTTCACCTGCTGCCCTCACCTTTCACACCTCCCCTGTGCCCCCAGCAGCTGTGTGTGTCAAAGCAGCGTTAGGTCCCCCACTCCCTCCCTCCCCAAATCCCACCTTGCCCAGCCTTTCCTGACCCCCATCCATCACTTTTCTCTGCCTCCGTCTCCTTTTTCTACCTCTCTCCCTTTTCCTTTTGTTTTCCCTGCCTGCCATCATTCACCACACAGGATGCTGAGCTGAAAAAGCTTCATCCACCCCATCGCCAGTGGGGCAAGGACACAGTCATCACCGTGCCCCCACCAGCAATGGGGTGGCAATGGGGCGCCTGGCAGGAGCTGCCCATAAAATGAAGAAAGTTAATCATGGAGCTAATTGAAACCAGCAGCCCTGGCGCGTTCTGAGCAGAGGGGAGGAAGGAAGGGGGTGGGAAGCTGGGGCTGGGTTGGGTGGGGGGTGGTGTCTTTGGGGTTTTGTGTTTGTGTTTTTTAAGCCATGGAACAAATCCATATGGTTGCGCAGGCAATTCCCAGGAACTCTTAGCCTGGGCTCAATCATGAAATGTCTCAATCCTTTCACTCCGAGTGTAAAACTGAGGTTCTTTGGGAGGAAATTGTTTGTTTGGTGGTGCTTTCCTGAGGCTGTGCAGGCAGCTCTGCCATGGGGGGTATTTCCCTCCCCCCCTCTCAGAGCTGTGTGGCTGTCATCCACCCCCAGCAGGATCGTGCTTTTTGCCCATCATCCCCACGCATGGTGTGGGACTGTGACACCCATCAGACTCATGGATGGGAGCAGGCTGGATGTCCTCCCCATGTCCCTGTGCAGTGTGGGTCCAGGGCACCCATCAGACTCAGAGATGGGAGCAGGAATGGGTGGGTGAGGGTCTATGGGTGCTGCAGTCCCATCACTGTGCTCTCACCAGCTCCACTGCCAGCTCCGTGTGAGTCTCATCCCTCCCTCACTAATTTCCCTCATTGCACCCATAATAATTAACGCATCCCCAGCCCAGGCTGCCCTCCATCACTCGGTGTTGCAAAGCATGGGCAGGTTCAGCCCACTGCTGGGTGCTGCTTCCCATGGGATGTTTGGGAAAACCTGAATGGTGCTGAGATCCATGTGTGGATCTGCAACTCTTCTCCACCTCCGGGCTCTGACCTTGCAGCCATGTGAGCGATCCTTTGGGTGCTTTCCAGCGCTGAACCGAAGCATCTCTGCAGAAAAACCCTGATTATTCCAGGCTGCAAAGCAGGTCTGCAGCAATTAGAGATGGAACAAAACCCTTCCAGCTCCGGAGCCGCGCAGGGGAATAACGAATTTGCGTGGGATGGATTTGAGCTTGAAGACAGACTGCCCCAGCCCTGAGCACTGAGGGTGGCAGAGATGTGCCCAGGGTGGGGAGGGGGCTGCCATCCCCACTGCCTTCCCACGACCCTCCTGGCGCCCGCCCCGCTCACAAAACCAGAACTCCTTATTCCTGAGAACTTAATCCGGTAGTTTTGTGCAGCAAAACTCCAGCGGCCGTCAGCTGGGAGCGGGGGCTGCGCTCGGCAGCACGGCAAAGTCTCGTTTTGCATCTAATGAAAATTTCATTCTTGGTTGTTCTTTCTTTCTTTATATATATATACTTTTTTTTTTTTTTCCCTCTTGACTACAAAAAGGAGACGTTTCCAACACGCAGCAGCTGGAGATAAAAATGGATAAAATATTTATTCTAAAATGAGACAGTAATAAACGAACCTGGGAGCTCGTATCTGAGAAGGATTTACGTCTGCTTTGTCTTTCATATGGGAAAAATGAGTCAGCCCAGGGCTGCAGTGAATGCACCGTGCTGCTTTTTCCACCTTTCAAGGGAATGAGAGCCCTGTCAGCCACCTTGCAGCCCAGGCCTGGGTCTCAGCTGCTTTTTGCCCCTGAGCAGAGGACTTTTCCCATCTCTTTGGAGCAGTCCCATCCCACGGCGGGCGCAAAGCCGGACTTCCATTTGCCTGGGAATGAAAATCTCCCTCATCTGTCCCACGCTTGCCTTTGAAACAGGAGAAAGTCATCCCTGCCAGGTCCTGGGGAGGCTTTTTCCTGCTCATGGTGATTTTGTCTTCAGCTGTGTTTGGAAGGAAACCAGCACGGCCACTTTCTCCCGGTCTCCGTAAATCATTCACCCCCCCCTCCCCACTCTTCTTTCCCCTTTCATACTAAAATAAAGGAAATAATTAAAAGAGCAGGAAAATGAGCTGCTGGCAGGTTTCCTACAGACCCTCTCGGTGCTGCGGTGCTGTTGCTTGGCCATAGGGCAGCCTCTCCATAGCAGGGCACTGTGGTTTGCCCCTGTGGCTCCTTGGCAGCATTTGCAAATGGTCACTGCATCTTGCATCAGTGGTGCAGTAGCAAACTGCATTTCACAGAAATGCTTTGAGGAAAATCAGGGAGTTGTCCCCCATTTATCCCCGGGCTTTCCTAACTGAGGGTTGCTATGGGGTTTGCTGAGTGCCTCCTTTGCATCCTTACTCTCAGGTTCTTGGATCTGGGTTTTCTCAGCATGTTTTGGGCAACGTTTCATACCCCTCATGCACTTACAGAGATGATTCAACACAGCATCAGTAGGAACTGCACGTACATGGAGGAGACCATTGCCTTGCTGAGGTATCAACTCTCACACTGTCTCCACCATTAATTCTCTACCTGAATGCACCCACCTGGGGCTGTTTCCCTCTCTCTGCTTGTAGGGCCACATCTATTAAAACCCAGACCTCTCCTCCCATCCCCATGCTTTGTTTCTGGCTGTGGCCCAGCAGGGTCACCTGGGGGATATTTAGGTGTGAGGAGGGGCAGAGCAGATCTCCCTTCTGTCTCTGCTGCCCTGTGCATGATGAGGAGGTTTTCCCCTTGTCTAAGGAGGTGAAGTGGGTTGTGCTTTGGAGGTCTCTTCTGTCTTTGCTTGTTATGTGGACAATCCTTCCCATATGAGTGAAGGAGGGCTGTCTGTTGGCTGCGTGACATTGGGGTAGCTTTGTGGCTGCAGGGGATGGCGTTGGCTCTGTCCCCACCCAGATGTCCTCATCTCATAACTCTGTGTGCCAGGACATCTGCACCCTGCCCCCCTGTGTCTCCTGTCCATGTGGGGACATCCTGAGTCACCTTTTCCCCTGTTCTGTTCTGCCTTGGAAGGCACTGGCACATTGCTTCTGCCCTCTGAGGCCAGGCTTATCCCATTTCAATCCCAGCACTGCTTTCTGCTGGGGCTTGAAGATGTGCACCAGCATCAAGAATCACAGAGGCTCAGGCCATGCACATCTGAGCCTGGCCGATGGGACAGCACAGCCCCTTGTGATGCAATGCCTGCTTCCCATTACAGGGGAATGCAGCCCATATGGTGGGCAGATTTCTGCCTGGGGGTGGGAGGGGGGAGCTGAGCTCCGTTGCTGCAGGCACTGCTGGCAGCTCACGGTGCCCTGGGGAGGTCAGGACCTGAGTGCCCCAAATCCCCCCTGCCCTGCACCTGCTGTCCCCATCATAGCCTTGGGGTGATCTGCAAGAGCACTTGCTTGTCTCCTTTGTGGAAGCAGACAGATGCTTGGGGAAGAAATGGAGGTGAGCTTAGTACTCCTCAGCTGCAGCTGGGTGCTGTGAGCTGTTGTTTCATGTGTAAAGCCTTGCTGCAATTCTGAAAGCTCCATTCTCATCGTTGTTCCTACACAGAAGGAGGGTTGCAGCTCTCTGCTCATGCATGGGGTGAAAGCATATTGATACACTGTGGAGGGGGGGGGGGAGGGGGAGGGTAGTTTTATTTCTCTTTTTCTCAGTGACTGGTGAGGTTTGGGGGCACGATTGTGCCCAGGAGGCAGTGCCCCTTCCCCCACCCCAGGGATGGAATGGGATGGAGGCATCTGCTAGGACATGGGGATTAAAAGGGGTGATGGCCCCATGCCATGGCTTGTGGGGGTTCGGAGCTTATCTCAGACCCTGTGCCAAGGATAAGATGGCTCAGCCAAGCAATAGCAAGTGACTGGAGAGGGAGTTTGGGTCCAGTCCTGTCCCCATATTCCAGTGCTGACAGCTGCCCTCCTTTGTCCCCTACTGAGCTCACTGCAGCAGAGGTGAGGTTAAGCCTGGGGTTGACCTCTCCCTCTCCAGATACCCATAAGTGAGGGAAAGGAAGCTTCCCAGCACCCTTCCCAAAGCCTTGCTCAGCAGCCCATGCAAACATCAAATTCCTTTGCAGATCTTATTATTACTTTTTCTTTTTTTTTCCCCCTCCTGAACTAACCATAAATCAGATTGCTCTCCCCAAGGGCCACCTACTGCAGCTGACCCTGCACATGAAGACTACCTAGCAAAGCTCCTTCTCTGCCATTCAGCCATGAATATGGGGACAATGTAGGAGTGAAGGGTACACATGGACCCCCCCATACACACACACAATTCTGTCTGTAAGTCCAACTTCTCCTGGGTGCTGAGGGCAGACACCTTCCAGCTCTGCTTTCAGCCTGGCTCTGCTCCTCTTCTCTGCTCCAGCCTTTTTCCCAGGGGAGGATGGAGATTAAGAGGAAGCAGATTAAACCTAATGGATTGATTGCAATTGTTTCCCCTTGTTTATTTGCAGTACCATGTGGGAGCCTGGAAAAAAAAAAAAGGGAAGGGAACGATCTTTTATGTGTCTGTAGTCCTGGTCCTCATTACATTTCCTGCCAGCCGAAAATAAAACCGGTTACATTGAAGCATCCTATTTCAAGTTCTCATAAACTGCAATGTGTAAATACTTCTGTGCAAACCCACACGCAACCTTATGCAAAGTTATGGAGCAGCAGCCCCATGCAGTCCCCACTGCCCTTTTATTTCCCTGCTTGCCCATAACTGGGGACATGGCATCAGCTCTTTGCTATAAGACTCTTTTGGGGGAGGATGTTGATCTGTCACCGAGAGTGCTGGAGCTCATCCAAAGCCTGGTCCTCCATCAGACAGGGATGTTTTCACCCTAAATTTGGTTGCCCAAAGCCAAAGTGTGTGCATTTAGAATAAAAAATCCCTATTTGGGAATGAAGCCTTCCTGCCCCTTCCTGGACTCAAAGCAAAAATTTGCCCCTATCCCAAACATGCCTTGATCTGGAGTTTTGTGTAGGACCTGAGGTTGACCCTGCGTGCACTGCTGACAGCTCAGGGTGCAGAATGGGCTGATGGTTGGACTGGATGCTCTTAGTCAACCTAAATGAGTCTTTGACTCTTGCTTGGGGAAAACCAAGAGGCACGCCAACGTTGTGATGCTCTTTATTGGCACCCAACAGATACACAATGATAGAACCGCCGAGCCGACCCCCGTGCAGATGCCCTCCCACCTCATGCTGCTCAGCCCTCCCAGCACACCCACAAACTCCTTCTACGACGGCGATTTCTTCACCGTAAGACTCTCTAATAAACTGGCATTGGTATTACAGAAGGGATCGGGGGAACAAGTGGAGAAACTCACGTTCTTTGTACAACAGAAACATTAGAAAAGGACACAGAACGTACCGACGAGCACTAACTTTGGCTTGTTTTTCCCTTTTTCTTTCTTTTTTTTTTTTTTGTATTTTTTATTGTTAATATTATTCTTTTTCCTGCAATGTGGGATTCGAGGCATCCCGTGGCTTCTCTTTGGATGCTGAGTTTGTCTCTGTTTTCTCAGCCGTGAGGTTGGTCAAAGGGTGAGGAAACGACCCTTTGCTATGGCAATAGAAACCTGAGACCGTGGCAATATTGTCCTGAAGAAAAGCAATTTATGTCTGGCACTGCAAACGTGGGCTTGGCCAGACTGAAGCAGGCAGTTTGGGATCCAAAGTTGGCGGCACCCAGTGCTTGGTTTGAGTCACTTCTTCCAGAAAAAGAAAAAAGGGTCTGATGAAACCAACAATGCAACAACCAGCATTTACACTTGTCCCAAAGCATCCATGGGAATGGCTTGGTCTGGAGGAGTCAGCGCCCCAGCCAGGGGATTACATCTGGGGCAGTTCCCTTGGACTTCAGTGGTGGGAGAGATTCAGGATGCAGAGATGGAAAACGTGGACCTGTTGGGATTGAATCTTCCCGTCCAACAAGTTCAGTGTGTGGAGCCAGTGGTCAAGGTATGGCACAACTGTTCTCATGAAGGGGTCTCTGCTCTTGCTGCACGTAGGCTTTGCATGAGGCGCTGACCATCCCAATGTGATCCCAATATTTTCTGAAACACAGGCAGCAACATTCCAAAGGCTTTTAAAGGAATTAAGTGCTCAGTTCCCATTGAGATTAGCTTTGAGAATCCCAGCCTGACTGAGGCTGGAGGCACCTCTGGGTCCACCCGGTGCCCCCCAAGGGATGGTGCCCACAACCACATCCAGGTAGGCTTTGGAGATCTCCAGCAAGGAGAATCCACAATCTATTTGGGCAACCTGAAGTGCTTCCTGATAGTCAAAGAGAAACAGCCTGCAAAGAACAAAGCTCCCCCTGCAACAACCAGGAATGGCCAAATCCTTCAATTCTTTTGAGTTTTGCGATCATTTTTGGAGCGTGCATGTGCGCATTTCCCTGCATTCTCCATTGAGTCTTTAAGGCCAGTCTTTAAGACAAGGTGGGAACGAGGACATGGCTGCAAAAGGGAAAGCTCAGCTTGCAGGCACGATGCTGTGAGCGAGCAGCCCGCGGTGCGCTGCAGCAGAGGTCATCCACACCAGACGTAGAAACATTGAACGTTAGTAAAACGACACAGAATTATTTACAAGTCTTGCTTAGCTCCTTAAAGAGGGAAAGAAAATCACCTTCTGCACTTGGTAAAGCTTCTGAATGAAGCACGAGGTGAGAGGGGAGGTTCGGATGAATGCAGATCCATGCGTGAACTCGCCTTGCAGTCCTTGCTCTGCCAACAGCCTCCAGAGGAGGGAGGTGGTGAACCTGCCCCATTGAGTGGGACATCCTCCAGGACTATGGGGACGTCCTCCAGGACCACGTCTCAGGGTGTTCACCTGGCAGCTGCTCCTCCAGCATCACTGCTGGGAGAGGAGCTGGGGCTGGGACCCCAAAGCTATGAGCTGGGGGTCAGGTCAGGGCTGGCATGGGGCACCTGGGTGGCTTTGATCCCGGGCCAGTGCAGTGAGGGGCACACCTGGTTTGTGGTGAAGGAAGGATGAGCAAAGCCCTTTTGTCACATCCCTGTTGCAGGCACTTTTTCAGCCCTTTAGAACTTTGGTGTTCCCCTCCTGGAGCTCTCCTTAGAGCTGCCCCCAGTGTTTGGTGTCTGCTCTGTATCAAGACCAAACCCTGCCAGCCCTGAGCATGGGGACAGCCCACCCCAAGTTACACAGTGTAGGTGAGGCTGCTGGAAACAGAGTCCTTTCCCCCAGCCCACCCTCAGGCACAGCCCCATCCCCAAATCCTGCTGCAACTGCTCTGCTGCTCTCTGTGCCCACCTCAGCTCTGCTCTTTGCTTGCAGCTTGGGGAAAGCAGCTGAATTTGGGGGCATCAGATGGGAGCAGAAGACAACAGTGAGAAAGACAATGGAAAAAAGGGTAGGATGGAGACCTGGAACCAGGAGAAGGCGTTAGAAATGGAGAGAGGAGAGACCTGAGAGTGGTGCTCACTCCTGCCCTCAAGACTGCTTCGGGAGCAGGCACAGAGCAGGACCCTGAGCCCGGGTTATGGGCTGCCAGGGGGAGGCGGAGGTGGGAGGGGGCGATACCGAAAACAGGAGCTCAGTGCATACAGGGCCATAAAGCGAGGAGGGGTGGGGGGCCCCCTCTTCCTCCCCATCTTCCTCTCCAGGGCTCTCGGTGCCAGGGAGGGGGGAGACAATGAGGCAGCAGGGCAGGGGACCCCTGGCTGCACCTCCCCCCCCCAGGCCGCCCTTCACACCGGTGAGGTGGCGGTGGACTCGCTGTACAAGCTCTCAGCGATGTCCCCACGTTGGATCTTCCGGAGAGCCACCAGGAGGGCATCGAGAGTGGCCGTCTCCTTGGCTGACCAGTCGGCCAGCAGCGCTCGGGCGGGCGATTCCTCCCGCGTGAAGCAGTCTATGAGGTCCTCCTTGTAGCCCAGCTCCCCGGCCAGCTGCCGCCACGTCTCCTCCGCCGAGCTGCTCAGCAGTTTCTCCACTTCCTCCTGCTTGCTGGGCGGCAGGCTGGCATACAGGTTCCCGTCTCCCTTTGGTGCTGGGGAGGGCAAGCAATGGGGGAATGTGTTAAGGAGCTGTGATGCTGCGCATCCCTTCCACCCCGCAGCCCTCATCACCCTACCTGGTCCCTGTGTGCTCTGGTTGGGCGGCTGCTGGTCGTGCAAGCTCTGGCTGTCCACTGAAATGCCGCTGTCGCTGTGCAGCTTCTCCCCCTCCGGGGAAGGCGTCTGGTTCACAGGGCGGTTGTTGGCTCCCTGCTTGTTCTGCTTGCAGCTGTTCCACCTGCACAGAAAGTGGTGGTGGCACTGTCACTGTCCCCCTGATCAGCATCCCTTTGCTTGCACCTTTCCTTTTGGGAGTGGGTCCGTTGCTTTGTGCCCTGCTTGAGAGCATTTTCCCAAGGAGATGTGCATTTTTCATGCAACTTTTGGCTCAACCTCTGCAGCAGATGCACCAGGTTAAATCAGCTCTGCTTTTGCAGGTGCCCAGCTCCTGAACTTTGCAATGGACCAGGACCAAGCCCCCTTCTGCATGGACCCACACACACGTGCCTGTGCCCCTGGGGCACATGGGGCTGTATGCAGGTCCCCACGTGCATCGCTGCACCCACATGATGGCACAGCTGTGGCTGCTGCCTTCCCATCTCACACCCGTGCCTTAACACCTATACTGCTGCCTTCTCATGGTCTGTGCACGTGATGATTTGTGCCCTCTGGGGCTGGAGCGGAGCCACCACTGAGTCCAGGGTAGTGACAGGGATTTGGATGGATGAGATCGGTTTAGGCAGCACATGGAGCTCAGCAGATGCATGAGCCCAGGGATGAAGTCCTGGTTGAGAAGGGATGTGAGGGGGCACTGACCCCCCTCGTGGTGCCCCCAGAGATGCACAGAAAGCAGCCAAGCCAGTCCTGACCTGCAGGGCCAGGTGCACACCCTGGGATGAGCTGCTGACTATGATCGGATATGATGTGCACGAGCAGGGGGGGCTGAGCAGGGGGTGTTTGTGATAAGGGTGTGGGAGGGCACGGCTTGCACCCCTATCCTGCTGCAATCTTCCCTTTCCTCCCCTCAGCTGCATTTTTGGGCATTTCAGCTCCTGCCCTCCCTCATTTTGCAGCACTCTTGCTGAGTGCTCCAAACTCAGGACCTCAAAGCAGGGGACACAGCCTGCTTCCCACTACCCACATCCCCACGGCGCTGCCCCAGCCCTTTACCTTTTGAAGGCAATGTAAGCCACCAGCCCCACCACCACGGCTGCCAGGATGGAGCAGTACACGGGGATGAGGTTATCAGCAGTGCCACGGCTCACGACAGGCTGCGAGCTGCCCATGACGGTGGTGACAATGTCTGCCAGGGTGGTGGCCATCCCCTCGGTGTTGAAGGGGTCCCTGGTGATTGGCTCGGGGCTGTCAGAACCTGCCAGGGATGGGGTGTGCGTTGTCCAGCGCGGGTGGAGGTCTGTCAGGAGGGAAAAGGAATGACAAGAGTAGGCCATGTACCTGGTGGTGTCCTCCAGCAGCTCTGGCACAGCCCCTCGTTTTCATGCTTATCCTTGCAACCACCTCGTCCCCAAGACCCCAGGAAGAACTGAAGCTGTTCCCAGATCCAAATGGTGCCTGATGGTGGCTGTGGTGCTGGGACATAGCTTTGAAGGCTTTTCTTTCCTTGCACTAGGTTTTCTCAAGTCCTTCCAGCAGAGGAAAATCATTGTCTCCTGTTGCTTATGGATATCCAGCCCAGCACAAGCAGCATTTATCCTTTCTGAGGTTTTGTATCAGGAGAGAAAAGCAGCTCTTCTCCCAGCTACGCAAGCCTGCTGGTGAGCCTTGGGCTCCTGTCTCTGGTCCCAGAGAGCTGATGTTGGACGTTGTCCCTCAGATGCATCTGCAGCTGCTTCCCATCTACCCCACATGCAGGCAGAGCAGCTGCCTCTGCAGCTCACAAGGAGCCACGTCTGCCTGCATTCATCTGCTGCCAGCAGCACCAGAGTCGGGATTCAGGCCCTGGGAGGGGGGGACCTCACTCATCCCCTTCCCCTGTCCCCTGCCTGCTAGGTGTGCACTGCCAGCCCAGCTCCATTGTGGGAGTAACCCTGTTCACACCCATACACCCGCACACAGATGTCTCATGGAGCAGATATATCTTGTCTTGCACCACGATGTGTTCACCCGTGGCTGCCCAAACAGCCCCTCAATGCCTGCCTCCCTCAGCTCTCCCCATGCCCTCCTCCAGGGACTTCCCCTGTGCCCACTGTGAGTGCTGCAGGGCCATGTCCCTGCTCTGCCTCCTCGGAGCTGTGCCACTTCCTTGCCCCACCATGCCCCAACCACCTTTCCTGGGCACAGCCCAATTCCTGCTCTCAGCAGAGCCTATTCCTGCACAGAAACAAATATGCAGCCCTGACGCAACACCCAATCCAATGCAACACCCAATTTGGCTCTTGCAGCCTCTGCTCTTGCATTCTGGACCCTCCACCTCCGCCACAGCACATGGATCACTCTGTGTTCTGTCTGCTGGCTGTCCCAGGGTGGGAAGGAAGCCGTGGCATCTCCCAGTGCCACCCCCCAAGCAGGACCCCTCTGCCCTTTCAGAGCATCGCTCCAGTGGCGGCATGGCTGCATCCGGCGGGGCCCCGCTGGCAGCTAACAAAGCTCACCCTGTGCTCCTTGACTTATGGCTCCATTTACTCGACCCCACCAAGGGATCAGCCAAAGGGAGCTGCGCTGGCCGCCGTCTCACACTGTGAATCAGTAGCGGATGGGACAAAGCCCCTTTCTCTGTCTCTGCACTCAGGGCAGGGAACTGCACTGCTGCTGCCAAGGAACAGCCAAGGAAGAACCCAGAGCCAGCCCCCCCTGAAAACCTCTCAAACAGCCCCCACCAGAGTCTGGGGGCTGCACAGAGTGGAGCAGAGGGGCTGCTGTATTGAATGATGCAAAATCTCCTGCTGCTCCCCAGCTCTTTTGGAAGGCAGCAGCAGTTAATTCCCACGAGAAAGCCACGAGCTGTCAAATTCCCTTTTGATGAAGGCTCTGGTGGCTGCAAAAGCAGCATCAGAGCTGCTGAACCTCTTGGCTGAGCTCATTAGGAAGCTGCATAATGAAATGCCCAAGGGGACCTCAGCTGGACATGAGATCCTCTCTTCTCCACCACCCTTGGGGATCTGCACCCACCTCCCCATTCCAAAGGAGAAAGTGTGGCACAGAGCACTACACCTGCTTGTGCTGGCACCATGAGACACAAAGAGCCCTGCTCTCCCCTCCAAGATGGAAAAAGGCAGCATTACCTCTGCACTCCGCATCAGAGGTGGCCGTGCACTCCTTCACCATCACCTCGTTCTCCTCACAGATGGTGCAGGGCAGGCAGGGATCCACAAAATTGGCCTCATCAGAGAAGGTGCCCTCAGGGCATTCCTCACAGACAGTGTCCTGTGTGTCCCGGCAGGGGAACATGAGGCCAAAGCCCACCTCACAGATGCTGCACTCCTTGCAGCTCCCGCTCAGCTCATTCTGGAAGTAGCCGTAGGCGCAGCGGCAAACGGCGTCGTCTGACTCCACGCAGGGTGCAGACATGCTGTGCAGCCCCACGCACTGCGTGCAGGGCTTGCACGGTTCTGTGGCACTCACTGTGTCCGAGTAGGTCACACCTGGGGGGGGAACAGAGGGTGGAGTGAGGAAAGAGACCATGGGGACATCCCCATCTCTGCTGGTCACATTGAACACCAGCGCTGGCTTCAGTGCTGCCCTCAGTTCCCGTCCAGTCCAGGGGAGCTGGGTTTGTGCAGGAGCCACAACTCTTCACCATTTTCCTCCTCCTCTGAGATATAGGGTGTTTTTCCCTACCTAGCTCCCCAAAAAAACACCTAGCCCCTTCCAGCCCCAAGCATCTCTGCAGGCTCCTGCTGCCCTTTCCCTTCCCATGAACAGCATCCTCCTTTTTGTAGCAATTCCCCATGCTGAGCCATTGACTCAGGTCCCTTGAACTCCCGCAGCCTTCAGCACACCCAACCAGCTGTGACCATGTACTCAGTGCCTCATCCTGTAGCATCCTCCCCATTCCCCATCCGTAGACACTCCCCATGGCCATGCTGGTACCCTACAGCCATTGCATCACAAAAGCTTTCTCCTCTTCATCCTTCCTGGTGGTGTCTCTTGGGGTATCACTGCCCTGTGCCCCTTCCTTGGCCTCGCAGGAAGCCAGGGAATACAGAAGGTGATGAGAACAGGAGGTTACAACACTAACTGCTGACTCCTCTGACCCTGGGGCTCTGGGCTCTCCAGTTTCACTGCGCAGGATTCACTTGGCCATGTAAATCAATCCTCTTCTGAAGCCCTCCAAGCTGCCCCCGCACTGCTGCCCTCCTGATCCCCAAGGTGCTTGGGCTATTTTTGTTTTATTTTTAACACAGGAAGCTGGGATTAGTGCCTGTCCTGGAGGGCACAGCTGGTCTCCCTGAACTGTGTGCTTCACAGCGGTTCCTCCACAGCCCATGATGCCAATCCCCACCTCATCAATGGAGAAGGTATTGGGGGATCAAGTGCAACCTGTCTGCTAGCCCTGCTCTTGGAAAGGGCAACTACTCACACATCTGCCTTTAGATTAGAGGTGGCAATTTCCTCCAAGTGACAGTGGGGCTGTGCACCCACCCTGTGCCTGCAAAACTTTCTGCTGTGGCCTCCCAGCACCTTTGGTGGCCTCCAACTTCCCTGGGTGTCCCACAGGAGACTGAGGATCCACACAGGGCTGCTCAGGTGCCTCACTTTTGGGACAGAGGGGAAAGGAGAGCCCTGAGACCCCTGTGAAGGGCTCCAAAGGACAAAGGAATGCACTCCAAAAAGACAGGGGAACAGCACTGAGATGGCATAGGGCTGAGAACAGCTTCCCAATGCCATTCTCCAGTGGGGACAGCATCTTCTTACAGCAACCACCCCACACCTCAGCTACACCCCAAGTGTGCAAATGTGCCCAAACCAGCACACATAGGCAACAGCAAAGGGTGCAGGGGCAGAGATGCTCCGGGTCGACTGTCAGCATGCACTGCACCCATTAACCTGGGCTCTTGGCTTGCATTATTCTGAATTATTGATAGATACCATTAGAGCAGGGAAGTGGCCAGGAAAGGCATACGGCTGAGTGGGCACATTTGCAGTGGCAGCAAGGTATCCGAGCTGAGCAATTACAGCTGAGATTCAAACAGGGCCCCCTCCCTCCTGCAGCAACAGAGGCTGGCGAAGGAGATAAATAAATCATGAGGCAGAAATCAGGAGGGGGGGGGGGGGAAGGGGGGGGGTTGGCAAGGGTAGAGGGAAGGAAGAAGGGAAATTATAAAAAAAGCAAGTGGCCATTTGGTCTGATGGAGGGAACATCGCCTCCAGGCTTTGGCAGGGGAGGTGCTTTGATAGTAGGACATTTCTTGTGAAACAGTTTGAGCAGTGAGTTGAGAAGGCAGTGAATCGGGAAGAAGGCCAAGGCAAAGCCTCGGAGGCAGCCCAGGGTGGAGGTGGGGATGTCATGACCAAGGGCTACACCCTAATTCCTCCCTGCTGGCTCTGCTTGGTAACTGGGGCACTCTGTGCGAAGGAGCTGCACCCACAGCACCTAGGGAATCCCAAGGAGGAGAAGGATGGGAGCAGCTCCACAAAAGATCCTGTCCCCATCCCAGTAGAGGCTGGGATGCTCCAAGCTACCTCTCCTCCTAGAAATCTTGCCCTGAGCTCAGAGGAAAGCTGGGAATCCTCCTGCATCACCTGCACCCCAGTGCCCACCCAGCATAAGCATCAGCATCTCCCCATCATAGCACCTAGATGATAAGATGATAATCCTGCTGGCATTAACAATGCATGACCACAACTGGGTCAGAGCTGAGGGTATAAAGCAGGAGAGTTTGCAGTGGAATTATCCCCATCTGTGGCTCTTCAACATGTATGCTTTTCCCTTTTGGTGCAATGGGGGAGCCAGGTCATCTCCTTGGTGCTGCTTCCCATCAGAGTGGTAGGGGCTTGGTCCTGTCCTGAGGTTCATGCTGTGCTGTCAGAACAGCCCCACTGTGCAGTGGGGTGAGCGGGGGGGGGGTGCTGTATTTTGGAGGCCCCAGGTAAAGGATGAAAGGGCTATGAGGCATCTGGAGGGCTCAAAGGGGAAATAGAGGCACGGGAGCTACAGGGAGCAGCAAAACCAAGCAAAGCACAAAGTGCAATGCTGAGAGTGTTTGCTCCTGGCTGCTGTCATCACTGCAGGGGTGGAGAAAGGAGCCCGATGCTTTCCAGCTCAGCTCCCTGACCCAACAGATCTGGTGCCAGGGGTTAACCCTGCTGCAAGAATGCAACTGTTGAGGCAGGACAGAGCAAGCTGGTACTCAAACCAGAATAGCAGCATTCACAAAGCTACCAACAGCCATGACTTAACTGATTTACCCAGGTCCTGCTCTCCCCCATAATCTCTGCATCCTCCAGGGAGTGTAGAAACCCCTTTCATCTCCCACTTCCCAGAAAGGACATGGGAATAATCCATCTCCTAGCCTGGAATTGCAGGGGGTTATAGGAAATGCTGCTCTAAGTAACCCTGGTGTGCAATGCAACCCTTCCATGCCCTCTGGATTTGCTGCCCTGCATCCTGGGAGCTGGGCTGGAGCCAGGAACAGCGAGCAAACCTGCCCCAAGGTTGCAACCAGGGGGATGCAGCTCGGAGGGCAAGCGCTGCTCATTGATTTTGCAGAAAGGCAGAGGTATTTTTAGCACTGCTCTGACACTGCTCTGTGCTGGTGCTGCTCAGGTTATAGGGCTTCTCCCCCCCCCCGCTCTCTGACTCTTTTTACTTCCCCTACAATCGTGCTCTGCCAATTCTGCCTTTCAAATCAGAGCTTGACTGGCACAGATCCCCCTACAAATATTTGTCCCCAGGTCTTCAAAGAGCTTGCAGCAGTAAATTTGCAGGGTAGATCGTTTTCTGCCTATCATGGCATTGTTTAAACAGTAATAGCTGGACCACTTCATCTGCAAGCATTTAACCAGCTCTCCTGCGCAAAGCTCCGGCCGACATTTATGAAGCATTTGACATAGGCAATGTGCCTGGAGTCAGCCAGCAGAAAGCTCCCCGCCTCTCTTGGGGACTCGTGATTTGCTTCTCTCCCCTCCGACTTGCTTTTATTTCGCGGCCTTTACAAGGTAAAAGTAGCAATAGTACAGGTGGCTCCTGAGATATCCCCATGGCTGGGTTGGAAAGCAGTGTGGGAAGAGGAAAATCCAGGAGGCAATTGCAAGCGAGGAGCCATCCATGCAATGGAGGAACTGGAAGGGAATCTGATGCCTGGCACCAATGGGTCCCCAAACAGGGAGAGCTGCTGGCATTTGCTGGGCAGGCACTGGGGAAATGCTGGAAAGAATGCTGAGGTTTGGGGCTCTGTGCAATGGGAAAATGGAACCCAATGACACAAAGCGCATCCACACAATGGATGTCCATAGGACAGACACACAGGTGCCCACTCGTGTTCCCCAAAAGCCCCCATGTATCACTACTCACTGTCCAGGCAGGGCTCACAGACGGTCTGGTTGACCCCACAGGGCTGCACAACGCCCTCGCCCAGGTTGCAGGCTTTGCAGCACTCACCACTCGTCGTGTACATCTCGGTCAAGCACTTTTCCTTGGAGCCCCAGGTGGGTCCCTGGGAGAAAAAACAGCCCAGAGATGATTCTTGTTACAGGAATTGCAACGATGGGCAGAGAGAGATGTTGCATCCAGGGAGGGTTGTGTTGTGGGGTGGAATTAAATGTCTGGGCTAAAGGGGAGGCTGTGTGTTAGGTATTGAGTTTGGGAGAAAGGGGAGGTAAATGACTTTCCTATGCAAAGCTCACTCATTTGCAAAGCTTCTGCTAAGTAGTGCTGACTGAAGGAGGCAATGACAGTCCTTGGTCTGGGCTTGTGGGTCTTAGGGGGATGCTGGCTTTTCTGTAGGGTTACAGCCTTACATCCCATCACAGAAGTCGTTTTCTCTATGGATGCTGTGCTGTCACAGCCCTCCCCTGCCTGGGAAAAGCTGCCAGCCCAAGTGAAGGGTTCAGAGGGCTAAGGTCCCATTTCTACACTGGGATCAGAAATCAGCCCCCTCGGTGGAAATGAAGACTTTGACAGGAGCGCAGAGAGCTTCAGCTGTCTGACAGGAATAAGTGTACTAGCTTATAAAACCTGTCATCACATATGGAAGCAATAAATGTGCCATGAGCTGTGCGGTTAGAACCTCTGCACATCCACTTTGTAACATGGGGAGCAGAGATGGCCATTCCCCAGAGCACTCCTTGGCCAGGGGTGATGTGTGGGGCTGGCTTTGCTCCTCCTGCTCACAGTCAGGAGGGGAAACTCTCGTGCGGCAGCTGGGATGAGTTTGTATGGAAGGAGGACGGGGCAGATGGTGTCAGGGCAGATGGTGCTGTTGGGCTGCTGGTCGGACACACTGAGAATGAGGCAGTGAGGAGGCAGGGCAATGCTCAGAGCTGGGGCCACCCGAAAGGGACAGCAGCAACAGCGGTGCTGTGACCATCCAGGGTGGTTCTAGGCACTCGCTCTCGGGTCGATGGTGCTCGATGGGGAGGCTGCTGTCGGGGATGTGCTCCTTTCGGGGGGACTGTCCCTTTGCCACCAAGATGAGGCTGATTTTGGGGGGAGTGAGGGGGGGAAGAATTCTCCCGGCAGCAGAGGAGCTCCCAGTCCCCGTGCATCTGGACTCCTCGTCAGCCGTTTGGCCGCCGCTCTGCACAATGCGCTGTTATGAACTCATGGACGCATCAGCCGGCATAAGCCGGCCCGGCCCGAGACAATGGAGCGCCAATTATAGGCATCTGAATGACAAAGTGCTCCAATTACCCTTCGCTTGGAAGCGTGTGCCTTCTTTCAGCGCCGCTTTGCCAGCCCGGCTTGGCACCGATCCCCAGCTGCACGGGTAGGATGCTTGGCATTGGGGGACCCACCCAGCACCCTCAAATAACAGCTGGGAAATGGGCTTGGGGACGAGCAAAGGGCTCGCTCTGCAACAGGGACAGCTCTAGGCAGCAGCGATGCCCGTTGCAGAGAGTGGAGCTGGAGCTCAACCCGTTGCTTCCTTTTCCCCAGCACCTGCAGCGTGTCCCCCTGCTCGGGAAGGTTTGGGGAAGCGGGGAGCATCCGAACTTGGCTATAAATAGTGTTGGAAAGGCCGCAGCGGTGCAGCTGGGGCCGCAGCAGCCAGCTCTCCCACGCCGCCCGCGCCTGAGGCAGCTGCAGAGCAACCCCACAGGGACAGAACCCGGCTGCGCTGCTTCCTCTGTGCCAAACCGGACCGGACCCCCCCCAGCCCCGACCTCCCCCCAGCTGTGCAACGCTCCACGGTCCCCTCCTCGTAGGGCTGTCCTACCCTCCGCGTTTCTAAACGACGTGGAAAACGCACCTTCCAGCCCCAGATGCTGCACCCTCCCCCCCCTCTCCCCACGCCTACGTTTCCCTTTCTGCATCTCAAGCGCCGAAACATCCATAAAGATTAACACGCTTATAAGAGGGGCACATGGTCTGCATTAGCCCGCTGAAATGTGCATGTTATTAACACAACTCCCGTTGACAAAGCCACAGGTATTAACACCATAAAGCATTTTGACAGCTGGACTGAGGGGGGGAGAAGGAAGGGGGACGCGCTGAGGGTGCGAGCAACACCTTTGAAAGCTTTTAATTGCTTTTGGAGTAGTTTTGGCGTTCCCCTGCCCTACAGGGGGTGGCGTTGGAAGAAGATGAGCGCAGCGCAGCAGCATCATCTCCCAAACCCTGGCAAGGAAATCTGTGCTGCTCCGAAACGGGGAACGGCAGCAATGCTGCAGCTGGAGACGGGCCCAGCAGCAAGCCTGGATCCGAACGGCCCGCGAGGCTGACAGACGGGTTCTGTGTATTTTGGCGGGGCACCCTGTCTAGAAAAGGCCAAAGCTCTGGATCCCTACACTCCCCAAACTTTGGGCAGTGGGAGAAGCCACATCTGATCTGTGTGGGTCTTGCAAAGCTCTGCCTCCCCCCCCAGCAAAATCAGCTTCAGTCTGAGCAGCACAGGTAATGTGCCATGGAAATGGGGTGCTGAGGGTACAGCCACAGCTGTGAGGCACGTTTGACCTGTCCTGCTCAAGGCTAGGAGGAGCAGTGGGTTTCCAACTACAGCAGATCTCTATGGGGCTGGGTGGGCTCAGCAGGTGCAATCCTAGGGGCAGCTCAGACCTGAGGGGTTGGCTGCAGGACATGGGGACACCAAACCCAGCTTGGAGCCACGAGCCATCCATACTGCTCTCCCCGTCAGTCTCCACATGAACCTGCTGAAGCAGCAGCTTTAACACCCTGCCCCAGAGCTTCCTGCTGCCCACTGAGCCCTCTGGGACCCCACAGATCCTCCTGCAGCAAAAGCCCTATTTCTGCCCCGGGTGGCTCAGTGCATCCCCACATCCCCTGCTCTGTGTGTCTCCTTCTTCTCTGGTCCCCCTTATCCCTAAGTTTTATCTCCAGCACAGGCTGAGGCTCTGCCCATCCCGGTTTTGCCCTTCACATTGAGCAGTGAGTTTGGAGCCAGGTCTGTGAGAGTTTTTGAAGGTGTGGGGTTCGGGAGGTGGGGGCACAGAGCTGGGGCTGCTTTCTTCCCATAACCTCCTGTGGGGAAAAAAGGGGCAGCAGAGCCCAGCTCGGTGCCAGCAGGACACAAGGGGCTGCACGAGAAATCCCTATGGTGTCCATCCCTAAGGTGTCTCCACCACCACCACCACCACCCACCTCCCCACTCCTCTCCCTCTGCACCCAAACCTTCTGGGACCCTCCGTCCCCATACAATTGGCACTCCCACTTGCCGATACCCCCGGGACCTTGCAAGCAGAACCCCACAGTCCCCTGGTACCCCTCCGTCCCACCCCCACCCGGTGCCAGCGGGACCAGGGCAGCCCGTGCTCTCCCTGCCCGCTCCCCTCTGGATCCGGCCCCCCTGGGCTCAGCCCGCAGCCCCGCACTCACCGCCTGCAGCAGGAGCAGCAGCAGCGGTACGAACCCGGCCATGGTGCGCCGGGGCCGCCTCGCATCCCCCGGGCTGCCCTCCCTCTGCCGCCCGCCGCCTCGGCAGCACCAGAAAAGGGCTGCAAGTCCCTCCTCCTCCTCCTCTCCGCCCCCGGAGCATCACGGCGAGCAGCCGAGCCAGCACCCTCCTCTGTCGGTACACAAAGCCCGGACCCCTCCCCAGCACCCACCTCCCCCCCACGAAAAGCTTTCGGCTGCATTTGGTCTCAGTCCAGCCGTCCCCTCCACCCTTCAATGATTCGCGTCCATCTCTCCCCACACACTCTTCCCTGCTGTCTGTCTGCCTGTCCGTCGCTCACACACCCACGTCCATCCATCTCTGCACACTTCGCTCCAGCCCTCCACCAGCACCGTCCTCAAGATGGGTTTGCAAATAGGTTCGTTAATTAGAAGAACAGAGCAAGGCTCCGAGCTGTGGCTGGGATGGGGTGACCAGATCCCCTCTGGCTGCACGGCCAAGGGACAATATCCAGCAGGTGACACCCCCAGCACCCAAACTCAGCACTGTCACAGCAATCCCAGCCACAGAGAGAATTTCCCTTTGTCACTGCAAGAGAGGCTGCAGTGCCCAGAGCCACCTGCTTCTGTTTGTAGTTCCACCCGCAGGTGCAAAACAACACATTGACATCCTTCCTCTCCTACAGCCCCAACATGTGCTGCTCCCCTGCATTTCACTTTACTACAGAGCTGCTCTGTCCCCATCCTGCCCAGCCCCAGCCCCGTGCTTGTGAGCTCAGCTGCGTGTCAGGGAGTGGAGCTGGAAATGTCACGGCCTTTCCCCAGCTCGGTTTGGCTCCTGCCTTGGTGTGTCAGCACCAAAAACTTTCTTTGTAAGGTTTGCTGGAAAAAAAGAATGCAGCCAGTTTTGTGTGGCTTTGGTGAGAAGGTTTGCTGGAAGCTGCTCAGAAATGCTGGCGCCGGGGTTGGGAGGAATGAAGGATTCCTTCACCCCCTGCTCACATCACTCTGCCCCCAGTTCTTTCACCTAGCATAGGATGGAGCAGTGGTGTCTGTGGGTCTGTCTGTGCCACCCTGCTGCTGCCCATCTCTCAGCTTTACTGTGTTGGGATCACAACATTATCCTGTTGGCAGACACAAGCTGGATTCCCTCTCGAGCAGCGAGCTCCTAACCTTAGTGACTCTATAAGTCTACAATCTGTGATGCTTGCGTGGTTGGCAGCTCCTGGCCCGCTGTATAATCAATAGATATATAGGTGTTATAATTAAGAAATACACAAAAGAGTTTGGCTAAGCAGGTTATTACACCAAAAAAAAGAATAGATAGAGGGCTTATACCCTTATCCAGGGCTCACTGGAAAACTCCAAAAGGAGGTATCTCCAGAAAGAGATCCTTCCCCACTCCTAAATGGTTCTAGGAGAGATGCAGCCAGGCTCCATCCCTTCTGGCAGCACAGGTGAATTGCTTTCACTTGTGCTCCCAGGGCTGACTCATTGCTCACCTAAGGTGATCAATCAGAGGTTCAGGCTGGGATCAGCAGTTCCCATACACCGTGCTGTGGGAAGCTGGGACTGGGGCTTTGAGGAAAGTCCCTCTTTAAATAAGATTAACCCGAAGCCAAAGCTGCTGTTTGTCCTCTGATGCGGTGACATGGGAACACGTGTGAGCCACATGGTGGTGGGTTCAGGGCCAGCTGGGGACAGGGCAGCATGCACAGAGCCTGGATGTGGGGGTGGGGACATGGGGATGGGATGGCTGCCACCCACCATGAGGCAAGCATTGCCCTTTTCAATGCTTGGATGATTGGAAATGGGGCAAAGCTTGTGGACATCTGGCAGAGCCAGGCACAGCGGGGGGAGCAGCCTGGGTCTTATAACTCCAATTGCCTTTGCTGTTCTGCTGCAGTGAGCTGAGGGGAAGCTGAGCTGCTGCCATGGGTCCATTTCATCCATTCACAGAATCACAGAATCACAGAATTGTAGGGGTTGGAAGGGACCTCCAGAGATCATTGAGTCCAACCCCCCTGCCAAAGCAGGTTTTCTCCACCCCAGGCTGTGGCCTTTCCCCGTGGGATGCACCGCCGTGCTGCAGCACTCCCCTGGAGGGGGGACGACAGGAGGAACTCCCCCAAGTCCCAGTGCAGAACTCGGGTGTTTTATGATGCTCAGACACCACCACGAATGTCACCCCAAGAAAAACCTCACAGCAGTGATGCAAAGCAGAGACAGACGGACAGAGACGGCCGCTCAGATGGGCTGCATCTGCACAGGGCCGGGCAAGCAGCCAGCACAAGTAAGTGGAAACTGCTGCTCCATCCCAACCCGTGTGGCTCCTTTGGTTAAAGCACTCCTAGAGCTGTATGTTAACCCCCACCTCATGCTTTTTTTTCTCCCCCAGAAAGGTTGTGGCCCTTTCCTGGCTCTGTGCAATGACAAAAGGCCTCTTAAAAGTCTGCTGTCACCTCTCAGAATTAAAACAAAGGCTCTGCATTTGCTCAGAGATCATCCTCAGGGCTGCTAGCACAGCACAGCACTGGCTGCTGCCCTGCAAATCCCAACCCCAACCAAGAGGTCTGCCCACCCTCAATCAGCTCCCTGTGCCACAGCACGGCCAGCCATGCCCTGGGGCAGCTCCTGGCCATTGAAGGGGGCTGAAATTGTGGCTCAGTGATGCTCCAGGTCCTCCTGAGCCACAGTGAGATACACTGCAGTGACACTATGCTTGCCTCCAGCAATGCTGTTTGTTGAGAGCAGGTTGGAGAACGGAGAGCAGCCCATCTGCCTGTAAGGAAAAATGGGGCTTCTGGATTTGCTGCTGGCTCCTGACCACATTTTGGGCTGGGAGGTCATGCACAGAGGATTCACTGCTGGGGGAGCACCGTGGGGTTCCCTGGGTTGGCTGGGCTCAACCTTATTTGTGAATGTGAACATCAAGGAGTGGGGCTGAGAGCAGAGGTGAAGAGCAAGCAGGGAGGGTTCCTGAGGGGAAGCATCATTCCTGGGAGAGACAGCTGTGCCCCATGGGCCTCCCCCCACTGGAGCAGGGAGGTTTAATTAGCAAAAGCCCAATTACAGCTCAGCAAAACACTGCATCCAGTCCCTCCCAAGGACACAGCACCCGTCTCGCTCTATCCTTATCTTCCTTCAGGCTCATCCAGGTCTGCCCCCATGCGCTTTGCAAAGACCAAAGGTCTCCAAGCTATGTTTTCAGACCCTCCCACCACCCTACAAGGACTCCTGGAAATAGCACAAACACAGAAGTTCAGAGCAAATTCCTGCCTTCAAACTTCTTATCGGTTTCGCTAAAAAGCGTTGGGAATTAGTTTCCCAACGAAGACAGCAACGCAGTAATGCTACATTATAAATACAGATGAATAGATAATTAGATGTTGGGAAAATATCACCGTGCTGCCCCGGGGCTGAGAGAGTGAATAGAGGGCTACAGAGAAAAGCACGGGTGGGATGTGGTGCTGCAGTGTTATGGGGTGGGCTTCCAGGGCTGGGAATAAGGCTGGGGGCTGTGCTGTGCACTATGATGAGGGCCAAGGCCACCTCTGGAGAGCAGGAAGGGAGAAGGGATGAGTGGAAGCTGAAGGCTCCCTCTGGTTCTCCATGCAGTCAATGGGATTTGGGCATGTAGAAGCTTTTAGGGCTTTTGTGCACAGCAGGGTTCTCACTCCCATCCCTTGCCAGGTGCTGTTGCAGCCCCAGACCCATCTGCTCTGCACTGAGGGAGTGATAGGGAGCTGTGGGGTGAACAGATCCATCCCCAGCTGTGGTTTAGGGACTGCTGATCATTGCCCCAGGTGAGGTGCA
This sequence comes from Tympanuchus pallidicinctus, assembly GCF_026119805.1. NCBI lineage: Eukaryota > Metazoa > Chordata > Aves > Galliformes > Phasianidae > Tympanuchus > Tympanuchus pallidicinctus. Next base: position 245,141 of record NW_026294771.1, read on the forward strand.
GGAGCACTGGGCTGCTGCAGGCTTGGGCAGCAGCATTTTACCATTCAGGGGAAAACTGCTCTCTTGATTTTGCAGCCAGGGAGGGACTGCCTGCAAAACCTTCCCCTTTTTCTTTATGTGGGGGTTACACACAGGCTGCAGAATGTGTGGGGTGCTGTAAAACCCAGAACCTGTGCTGAGCAGGCAGTTATTCCTATGGTATGGGACTCAGATGGTGATTTTGGGGTTGATTTCACCTATTCAGCCATTCCCAATTGGGCTGGGGGTAAAAGATCCCACAATCTCAGAGTGATCTCTTTGCACTGCTGTACCCATTGGTGTTGGAGTACAGATGGGAATCACACAGAGATCAGTGCTGGGGGAGATGCACAGCAGTGAGGAGAGTGGAGGGCATGGGGGATATGGGGGGTACGTGGTGAGGGGCTGCATGGCATGGGGCCATGGGGCTGCCCTGCTGCTGTGCTTTGATTTGGGCTCCTGACAGGAGATCTTGGCTCTTGGGTGTCCTTGATGAAACCATGGGGTCAGAATGATGGGGCTGTGTTTGGGTGCCTGTCATGGGGCAAAGGCTCTGAGCACCCTGAACGCAGGGCTCTGAGCTAGGAGGGTTCACATCCCACCCATAAGGGAAGGCAACGGAGGGATGCAACATTCCCCAAACTCACACAAACCTGATTTCCATTACTATCAAAGTGTCCCAACCTGGTTTTGATTACCCTCCTTGATTTCCATGCCTGTAATTTCTCCTAATGCCTCTCTCCAACCGTTCCCCCTCTCTTTTTCAGCTGTTAATCTCCAGCCCCAAGCTCTCCTTTCCTTCCTTTTCCCCATCCTTTTTGTGCCATCCATCAGCATGCACAGAGGGGGGGGGGGGGGTCACAGTGCTGTGGGGATGAACCTCGGGTTCCTTATAAGGACAGCCCAAAGGAATCTCCCATCAGCAGAGCCCACGCTGTCCAGGAAATTCAATCCTTCCTCGGGATGGAGCAATGGCAAAATCGTGAGATGGTAAAAATAGAGCCGTGGTTTCCCTCCCTGAGAAAGCAAAGCAGTTGTGCACGATTTACAATAACACTCAGAGCCAGGCAGGGGGGGAGAAAATCGCTCCTCGTGGTGCATATAATAAAGGACATAAATATGTCTGCAGCAGCAACATTATCAATATTTTTCTGCTTAAGTTATGGATTAGTTCCACATGCCAGGGGCAGGGCTGGCTTTCTTCTCACCAGCCTGGCTTTTGGGAACTGATTGATTCACTTTTGTTGCTGATGGATCAAGAATTTTGCTATTAGGAGGAAATGAATGTCAAATCCTTCATGGCATCGATGAGGATGGAGCAGGGCAGGCGGGAGGAGCAGAGTGAGGCAGGATGGGGCTTCTTTCCCTTTCCCTCTTCTCCTTCTCTTCTGCTCCTCTCCTCTCCTTTCCCTTCTCCTTTCCTTCTCATTTCCTTCCCCTCTCCCATTCCTTCTCCTTCCTTCCCTTTCTCCTCTCCCATCCCCTTTCCTTTCCCCTTCCATATCCCCCTACTTCATTTCAAAGTAGATATTTATTTTAATTCCTTCTGTACTCAGACTATTATAGAATGCTGTCCAAACTGTTTAGCAGCATGCACGTAGCCCAGACAGGATCCAGAGGCAGTTCTGCCCCCCTCTTCCCCTTTTCTATCATCACAACGAGCCCAATTCAAAACATTGCAACATTGCCAACTCTGCTGTGCCCCAGTTTCCCCATGTGTAAAGCAGTGGAGCTGATCCCTGCCTCTCACAGGTATTTGGGAAGCCAAGCTGCTTTCTTGCCACGTGCTCAGGGATGCTGGCACTGAGTTTATTACTTGGTAAAACTAGAACTGCCAGTCCACAGCTCAGAGTGTTTTGTGCTCTGCCAGTCTCAGGGCTGTTGCCTGTCTCCATATCAATGCCGTGGGGACAGGGACATGCAGCAACCCCCACCCACCTCAAACTCACCCACTTTGCCTTCCTTCATCCAAATTCCAAAAACCCAGCAAGCCTCCAGGCAGCAAAACTGACCCATGGAGAGCACTGACAGCGCTGTGCTGCTGCTCCTTCCTTCTCACAGCTGTCAGGAAGCAGCCCAGACATCCACCTGGGGCTGCAATTCCCATTTTTCTCCCTTTGCTGCTGCACTCAGGACCCCACCCCACTGTGCCCACCTGCACTCCCCCACCCCAACTCTCTCCTAACAGCAAGATCCATCACCACACCCGCCCTGCTGCCCATCTCTCATCCTGCATCCTGGTCACTGGCCCTGTAGGGCGTTAAATTCACTTTGTTTCCCATTTCTCCCCTCTCTGTGCATTTCTGGCCCAGTCCCATGACATCTGCAGTGAGCAGGGGGTGTAGGTTTGGGGCAGGGGTTGGAGCAGGGAGGGTTTTCCTGTTCAGTAGAGCAGCTGCAGTGACCCAACCCCATTTATTTTCCTTCTTGCTGGTGCTCCTCAGGATTTGCTGAAGTCACTGCTGTGCAATTCCTAAAAACAAATTTCCCATCCTGCTCCTCCCTCCATCCAACTCCATGGAGCCCCCCCCAAATCACACAGCAGGGCAGCACCTCCTCCTGCGTCAGGAATCCCATCTCCCAGGGATGAAAGCAGATTTTCCTCCAAGCTTTCCTCAAATCTGGAATATGAGTTCCCTCACTCCTTTCCCCCAAAATCAGGGGACAGTGGGATGCAGCAGCTGGGAACAACCTGAGCATCTCACACAGCATCCCAGCTCCTCCAAGTACCGCTGGAATGGGAGCACTGCATCATCCTTCACCTTTCCAGGCTTTCTCCAATCCTTTAATTAGGGTAATAAACTCCATCAGATTACAGATTCCTAATGAACTCAGCTAAAGCACTGCATGCAGGGCTAACCTACAAGGAGCTCGAGTAGAATATATGTACACATATGATTTATATTTCTTCCTTTTTGCCCCCAAATTGCACAGTGCACAGGACTGGAAGGGGAGCACAGAGTGCCCTTGGTATGAGGCAGTCCCTGTGCCCTGTGGTTTTGATTAAAATGCAAAACAGCCAGTGGAAAACAAAGAGAGCCATGGAGCTGGGTTTGTTTAACCGGGATAATGATGCTGTTGATGATGTCAGCAAACTGGGGGGTCTCGAGTGACCCCCGATGGCCCTGTTCCTCTGATTGCTGTGTGGTTCCTCCAGACCTGTCCCGCTGATGGATGAGCTCTTCCCATTGCCTTCAGCAAGGGCAAAAGGTGATGCCTGTGCCTCCCCTTGAGATTTGGGATGACTTTGGGGCTTTTTGGAGCCAGGCTGGGGGCTATGAGGTGGGGGCAGCTCTGGCTGCAGGGTCTCTCCAGCGCCAGAACTGCTTTACATCAATGCCCCCCAGAGCTCACTGTTGAGGTAATCTGGGGGTTCACACCTCAATTTGACTCCTAGCAGAGATAGTGCAAGGGATAAACCATAAAGGATAGAAGCAGAGATTGCAAATGAAGCCCCGAGCTGATGCTTGGAGGTGCTGTCCCTATGGCAACTGCTTTCAGCGCCCCATCCGCAGCGTCCGCACCATTCATCTCCTTTTGTGTGCATCTGTGCACAAAAGAGGGACAGGGAACCTCTCAGAAAGGGTTTATGGGAGCTGGGGGGGCTTTGAGGGGAGGAGGGAAAGGGAGGGATTTGCCTGCAAAGCTGTGGGGGCCCAGCTGTGACCCTCTCCTCCCACATACTGGGGTGTCAGATGGCCAGATCCCAGACCCCCAAATGCTTCCTTCCACCTCCAGCACCCCCAGGTTTAGGGAACAGCTTGGGGAGCTTTTCAGTCTTTGTGTCACTTGGTTGAGACCCTTTTCTATGCTTTTTCTTCCAATTTGGAGGGTGCTGTTTTAGCCCCCACCCAGTGATCTCAGCATGACCCAGATGGGAATCCCCACAGCACAGTCTAGCTGGGCTGAGTTAAGGGCTTGACAGTGGGTGGGTGAAAGGAAGCGATGCTGGGAGGGCAAAGGCATTCCTCTTGGTAGAAAAGCAGAATTTGTGCTGCTTATGGGTGAGTTTTCATGGTATTATTGGAGTGTTGCTCCTGCTTGAGCTTCTTAGAAAGCCTACAGGCTTTATCTTTTTGCAAGCACTGCAAGTTGGAGGCCCAGAGCGATCGTGGCCCTTCCCAGGGCTCGGCTGGATGCATTAACCAGCAGTGGTGTGGTTGGGGGAAATGCATTTCCATCCATCTCCCTGCAGGAGAGGGGCTCTGATTAACGCCTGGCAGCGAAGCGCTCATCACAGTGAGGAGAGTAATGGGGAGAGGGGCTCCTTCCAGGCTCATCACTATTCCTGCAGGGAATAAATCGCTGAGAATTACTGCTGAGAGCTGAGGGAGGGAGCGGGATGGGGGGTGAAGGATGTGGGCGAATGCATCTGCTCCCCCTGGGTGGTGTCCCCAGGCAGGAGGGTGAAGCCCTGGGGCTACTGTGGGTTGTGCTTGGGGAAATGTCACCCTGGAGTGAGACCCCTCATATTATCTGGCAGAATTAAACTCGTAAATAGGGAAAGGGTGTGGGCTGAGCTGCAGCAGAGGAGCTCAGGGTACTGATGTGAGGCTGGGAGGAGTGGGACAGCAGCTCCTGGTCCCACGGTGCTGAGCCTGGCACTGAGCCGGTGCTTGGCCTCAGCTTCCACGCATCTCCAGAGCATCTTCCCAGCAGTTCTGATTGAATCAAAAGGGAGCTAATTTCCCAGTGTGCTGAGATGATGAGCTAAACTAATTGCTGCCTTCATTCCCTATGCAAATCAGCCAGTCGCTGGCCCATGCTAACAAAGCCTGCAGCATCTGCAAGGAGCTGGGCTGTGTGCACTGATTGCTGCTGATCCAGCTCTGTGTCTGCTGCCTTTATGGCATCCACACAGATCCCAGCTCCATCCCCTCTAGCACCCTGCTCAGAGTCAGCCTCTGCCCCTTCAGCATTATGGTCTCAATCACATTGTGGGTTTTTTGTTTGGTTAAATGAACTCTTTTGCAGTGGGTTATGGCTTAGCAGCTGTCTGGTGGGCAGTCTGCAAGCCCAAACCGGAGCCAAGGAAGGAAACAGTGCGTTGTGCTCTGGAAATCAGGTGAGAGCTTTAGAAAGGTCAGATGAATGAAGATCAATTGGCTCAGAGTAATCTGATTGGGATGAGAAGCGCTGTCTGCGGGAGATGCAGCTCTTCCTCAGACCTGCTGGAATTCTCCAAGTAAACAACGCTGAGGGCAGGGAGGAAATTGGTAAATGCAATTTTATCCTGGCTTCTAGAAAGGTTTTAATGAGGTCCATGACATGGGATGGAAATACAGCTGCCAGGGGCTGGATGTTTGCAGCGGTGACCCGGGCGAGGAGAAAAGCCACCAGGGAGGAGCAGTGCCCAGTTTACGGTGTTTTAGTGATTAACCTTCATGGGAACTCCCCAGCTGCAGGTGCTGGGATGCCTCAGCGAGGTCCCTCTGCCCCACACTGCTGCAGGATGCTTTAACATCTTAATAAATCGCGGGCGGTTTGCTCCGAGAGCCGTGCAGCCCGACGCTCACTGCACATTGGAGCCGGGCGGGAGGCACAGGATGCTGGGCTGCAGACTCCCCCGGGAGCCTCGAGACAGGCTGAGAGCAAACAAACCATTACGGCGGCTGCTGTCGCCAAAACTCTCCCCTGTGTTCTCTCCGCCGCGCGCAAACAGCACAACAAACACGCACGTGTCCGCAGATCGTGCTCTGCTGGGGGGAGCTGGGGGCTGTGCTTGGAGTATGGGGGGGTCAGGGATGAATTTCTGCTCGGATGGGCTGAAGTGGATGGGGGGATGTGCAGGGCAGGGGTTGGGCGTTTGGAGAAGTTTGAGGTTCCTTCCAACCCGTTCTATTCTCCAGAGCATCCCGATGCAAGGAGTCAAACCAAAGACCTGCTGCATTTTCTGGCAGTTGGAGCATGAGAGCAGCTCAGGGTGGCTTTTTTTTTACCCACCTCCACCAACCACAAGCACGAGAAAGTATAAGGGATCCATTCGTCATCTCCCAGGGGTGGCTCAGCCCCTCAACCTCCACTCCTCCCCAGAGGGTGGGGGTCACAGATCCCTTATTCTGCCCTCTGGGTGCCTCTGAAGTCCTGGGCAGCCCCAGATGGACAAGGGACAGACCCGGAACCCCGCTGAAACCTGAGCTGAAGCCGCTGGCAGTGATGGATGGGCTGGGGGCAGGCGGCCGCTTCTGAACCTCTCCTTGTTGTAAAAGCATTACGGCTCCCTGGCTAATAAAGAGAGGGATTTGCTGAAGCTGCTCGAGGTCCCATTTTCTCTGGAACCCATTTCCATGGCATGAATCACCAAGAGGAATGAACTCAATTAGTTCAGACAGAAGCAGGAGATAAATCAGGTCCCATTAGAAAACCCTGAGGTTAATTTATGGCCCCGAGCAGCGCTGGCTGTCTCCCTTCTCTCTTCCCCATAAGCAACCTGCTTCAGAGCGAGCCAAGAGCAAGATGGGACCACTGTTATCTTTCCCTGCCATGGGAGATGAGCCGGAGCTATTCAACCAGCTCAGCCCTTTGCCTTGACCAGATGACCCAGATCTGCCAGAGCAGCATTTTTGGTGTGTTTTTTTTTGTGTGTGTGTGTGTGCAGGGAGCATTCATTCATTCTCTTGTTCATTCATTCACTGAGTGTTTCCTGCGAAGGGATGCTTGGAAGAAAGCAGGAGCCTTCCAAGAAATCTGGGCTGGTATTTCCTTTGCAGCAGCCCACAGCCTGGATGCTGGAGCTTTGCCCCATTGCTATGTAAAGGAGTTACATGGGGATGCATCCTGCTCTCCCAACTCCTCTCTTCGGATGATTGGATCCCTGTTAGAAGGAGAGGTGCTGCTGATGGGGGGAGAGCTCTGGGAGGAGCCAGTGAACACAAGCCTGGTCTCTGCCCCTCCTGTAAGCCCTGAACCTGGAGCTGGGCACTTGGTGAGTGCAGTGAAGCTGCACTTTTACAGCAGGAACGAGATCAAGATGCTCCTATGAATAATGCAGCTGCTCTGGTCTCCTTCCAGTCAATGGAGAGGGACAGGAATCTTCCGACGACAATTTATATCTTAGACTGAATCATTGCCAAGGATGAAAGAGGCATCTCCATCCTTGGCTGAGGGATCTGAACGCAGCCACCAGCCCAGGGCAGGTGCAAAAGCTGGCTGCTCTTTGCACACCCATTTCCTCTCAGAAGAGCAGTGGGCTTCCTTAGAGGAGATCGCCCATGTGGGCACGGTGCCTGCTTGCTTTGGGTGCAGTGGGCAAAATAAAAAATAAATAGCTGATGCACTTCAACCATTAGCACGCAGGAAATCTAATTACAGAGCATCCTTTGCACCAACTCCAGCATGGATGAGTACTGCAGCTCTGAAGCTGATTTGGGCCCATCTGGGGGTGGTTTTTGCCTCCTGGGGGTGAAGAAGGAAATGCTTTTCCTCCTGTAGCTGCCAAGAAAGATTCTGAGTGGGAAAGCTTGGGAGAAGCCTCCAGCAGCAGCTGTGGTGCTCACGGGTTGCAGCCTCGTGCCACAGCACTGGTTCTTGTCTGGATGGATGAAGCAGAGCCCAGTGCAGAAACTGGCTCTCACCTTGCACATGGACAGCCCTGGAGCTGCACTGTTGCATCCCATGGCTGAGCAGCTTCTGCTGCACAGGTGGATAATGAGAGGAGCAACCAGAAAAGTGCATTTCCCCCCACATTTGTTTCTGAGAGATGTGGGGTCGCTTGAACAGCAAGAAGCATTTCTCACTACTCAGATGCCTGGATGTGGAGATTTCAGTTTGTTTTGGCTGGAGGTCTTTGTTGGGGATGGGAACATGATCCACTGTCACGTCCTTTCTCATCAGCTTGAGCACTTGGCTTGATTGTGCTGCAAAAACAACTTACCCCCAACTCAGCAGCTACTCCTTGTTCCAGATTTCTGAAATATCCCTTGTTTCCTTTCTATTTCCTTTCTGTCTCTGATGCTTGTTTAACCAGCCGGAGCTTGGAAAGCTTTTAATGATCCTTTGCACAGCATCCACCGTGTCAAAGCTGGGTCATGCTTTGCTATCCTGCATCTTCTGCTCTCAGCAGGTTTCCCTGGGACTCCCTGAGAGTTGATCCAGGAGTGAGAAGCATCTTTCATCCCCCATCTCCGGTGTGGTCTGACAGAGGTGGGCATGGAGGTGGGGCAGGAGCTTCCCTTTGGCTCCTGCATCCCACTCCACATTCAGCATCCCTGCTCATATCCAGCATCCTGGTCTATGCCCTGCCAGAAACAGCAGCCGTGCTGAGATGCAAACCAGCTGATGGCAGCCTGTGCTGGGCAGCTCAGCTCAGAGACTGCATTAATTGTGGGAAGCAGTGGCTGCAGGGCACAGACAGAGGAGCTGGAGGCAGTGATTGATCTGTCTGCTGCGGTGTCCAAGGGTCCTGCCGTGAGCCCAGGCAGGCACTGACAGCATTCTGCTGCAGGACAGCAGTGCCTGTGCCATGCAGGGTGGGTGACAGCACCCTGACAGCACTCGGGTTTTTGGGAGGGGCAGCTGGGATGTGACGCTGCATGGCTCAGCACTGAGCCCTGCTGATGCTCTTTGAGAAACTCCCATGAAAATCCACATTTCCAGCACCTCCTGGGAACATCAAAACTCAGCAAAATTATGCAGCCTGCTTTTATTTTTCCCCTTTTTGAATTTAATTTACAAAAAAAAAAAAGAAAAAAAAGAAAAACAACCAAAACTGTGCATCCCCCACAGTCGCCATCTGCCCCATAGAAAGTGACTCTGGCACGTTCCCCTCCAGGCAGCCCTTCCTGGGCTGCTCCATCCCCATGCCTGCATCCCCAGTGCCACACAGGGACCAGCCCTCACCCCTTCCATATCCACAAGCTCCAAGGGCAGCAAAGCTGCCATAAAACAGAAAACCTTGGGAAAAAAAACTCTTCCATTAACGTGTCCCTGGAGTAACCAGAGCCGGCCCCGGCGCACTGGGGCTCTCCATCACGGTGAATTAACGCACGCTCCCTGGATAACGTTGCAGAGTTTGGGGCAATCTGCATCTAACAGAGTTTCCCAAAGATATTAAGGGCTGGCAGGGATTTGGGTAAAAGCAACAGCTTTGCTTCGTGCTTTTCCAGGCAGATCATCCTTTCCCCTGCAGCTGCCTGTGGCAAGGACACAAAAAAGGGAAGAGAGATGAGAAGGAAGGCGTGGGATTCCCCCAACCTCAGCCCCAGCTCACCTCAACCACCTTCTCTATCCATGCTCTCACCAAGCTCTGGGCAGTGGGATGTGTGCAGGAAGGAGGTGGTGACCCAAACACACCATCTCAATCAGACCCCCAGATATCCCCATCTCTGCCCAACCCTCTGTCAAGCAGCTTTGGGAATGGCCACAAGCTTAATATTTATTAACCATCATAAAACCTCCATTCTGAGGCCCCAGGGAGCAAAGCTGCTGCAGTTCAAACTTCCGAGCCATTGCCTGGGGATGTGACCCCATGTCAGGGGGCTTTGCGTGGAGTAGGAACATTGGGATGCTGATGGCCCTTATTACTGCCTCGTGCATCCCTGAAGCATCCAGCCGTCCTGATGCTTTGGCCATCCAGTGGGTTCTTTCCCCCTGGTTCTGCCTACTTCACCTGCTTGGGATGAAAGATCAGCTTTGGAAGAGGGGGAGAGCAGAGGTCCTCACCATCAGTCTGTTTAACTGGCAGAGAGCACAAGGCTTAATTGAATTCAATGATTTAAGGGTTTCTTTTCTGCTGCAGAGGTGCTGAACAGCTGTGACCACGTCCCAGCTTCAGAGGGAGGGGTTTCTGTTCCCCACCATGCTGTCGCCCATCCTGAGCACCTTCACGGATAATTAATCCTTCATCCGAGCAATAAAAGAATACTTTCTCCCTGTTTTCCTTCCTTTTTGCAAATCAATTCCAGGCATCGGGAACAGCAGCTCCAAGCTCTGCAAGATTATGTTCCTCCAGGTCCGGGACCACAAGCAATGGATTCTGCACTCCCAGCTCCTCTGGTTGGCTCTGCCATTAGCCCGGCAGATTGCTCAATTAGTGGCAATTTGAAAACTGAGCTCGGACCCTAATGCAGAGCCCTGGGCTAATTGCGGGGTAATGAACCCCAGCCGGGCTGGCTCCCAGGCCTGCAGTTCTTGCTCTGAGGGATTTTGGCTATGGGTGCAAGCTGCTCCTCGAACCACTCCCCCCTCCCCAAGCAGTGCTGCAATGATGGAGGGCTGCGTGCCAAAATGCCTCTGCCGGGGGCTGTCAGCAGCTGAGCCCTCACTCGGGATCCTGTGCATGCAGGTGGCACATCCCAAGCACATCCTCAACACCACAGCCTCCCCTTGCCATGCCCATCTCCAGCACAGACGTTGATCTCCTGCCTCTGTCTCCAGAGGATCTGAGAGATTCGGGCTCTCCAGAGACCTGTGCAGGGCTCCGCCTCCCTTTACACCGTCCCCTGGGACCCATTCAGCCCTGGAAAGTCTGGCTCCAATAAACTTCAAAGCTTCCTCCATGCGCGGCCATTAGACAAAGTGTTTTTTTCATCTCCGTTTCGTGCTCAGATTCATTATTTCTGCTCCCTGCTGCCGAGGCTCCCCTCGAGAAACTGCCAAGGGGCAGAGCTGGGGGGCCAGGGGCTCCCTGCCATGGGGCAAGGTTTGCCGTGAAGTGCACAGATCTGATTTTCAGCTCTGCAGAAAGCAAAGCAAAAAACGGGGGGACTGCGCATGATGCATCCTCTGTGCAAGGAATTATCTTGCAAACGAGAGCACAGAGGGGCAGCAATGGGGGGGTGCTGTCTCCAGAGCTTGATATGAGCTCTGCGGATCCCCCGTGGGGCCGGATCCCTCCTTGCTTTGGGGCCAGCTCAGCTTCTAGTGGAAGATTCAAGGACATGAACTGCCACAGGGCTGAAGGACAGAGCTGGGGGCTGCCCAGCGGATGTCCCCCAGCCCCAGGCAGACAAAGAGCCTTTTAGAGGGCTCAGCCGAATGGGATGAAAATGCTCATAATTGGCTTTCTCAGCATCTTTCACCCTATGCTTTGTGATCTGGAAGAGCAGATGAGTTAAGGATGGGTTGGAACAGCCCCTGAGCTGCCTCTTTCCCAGTATCTGCAAATTAAACATGATGTGTGTCAGTGGGGAATTTGGAGAATCAATTGGCAGACAATTAAAGTGCATTGAGATCTGGGTGTATGGAGAAAGAGGCAGCAGAAAGCGTTGGTCTCGGAGAGGTCCTGGTCGTTAGCGGTGCCGGGGAATGAAGATGCTGGGACAGAGCCATCGGGGAAGTAATGCCTGGGGACTGGTGGAAATGCATTTGGCAGAGAAAGCCCCAATCCTTTTAGAAGCTCATAGAGCTAAAGGGAAGGGTTCAGGTGGTGTTTGGCTGGAACTCACATGGCAACTGCCGAAATCCTCCCCTTGGCTCAACCTCGGCCTTGGGCACAGCGATGGGACGATTGTGCCCATGAACATGAGGTGAAGGCATGAGGTGAAGGTGAAACTTTTTGCTTTTGCAGAATCCCTCAAAACACCCCCCAAAATCCTGCTGCACGTTGCTGAGATAACCGTTGCCAATATGAGCCCCAAGAGCCACTGCAGGACCCCAGCCTGGGGTCATGTCAGCAGCACAGAATCATAGAATACCCTCAGTTGGAAGGGACTCATAAAGATCATCCAATCCAACTCCTGGCCCCAGCACGGGGCCTCGCTGCCATTTGGGGACCAGGCGGTGACTCACAGTCCCATGGTTGCTGCGGTCCCCCCCCGGGCGCCAGCACTCTGCCTGCAGGACAAAAGCAGCCCAGCCTGACCTCAGCCGGCATTTTGGGGAGGTTTCTTTTCACGTCCGCTTCCACAAAGCATCGGATTGTTTCCTTCAGCGATAGCATTTCTGCCTCCTACAAAGGGGGGGGAAAGAGGGGGAGGCTCTTCTCCAGGGACTCCTGACAAGTGATAGGAGTGGCACTTGTGCCCACCACCTCCCTGCTGCTGCAGCACGGATCCAACCCTGTGCTGGCTGTGGCTGTGGGGTGCTCAAAGGGGACGCACAGAGGATGCTCTCCTTGTCCTGCATCCCCTGGGAAGAAAACCGGGTGCAACATTTCAGGGCTCCAGCACTGTGCCTCTGGAAGGATGCAGGCTCAAGGGGATGAAGTGACAATGGCAGAGATGGGGGACAGCACCAGAGAAGAAGGGGAATAAAAAGCACACAAACAGAATGCACACACATGCACACACGTCGCCGCAGCGGGAAGCGATCAATGCGGCCGCTGGGAACAGCCCGGCGGGACTGGGGTCACACAGACAACAGCAAGCACCTGGGACTAATTGCACTAAATAAATGAGCAATTAAGGATATTACAGGAAGACTAAAACATCCCAGACCTCTCCTTGACCCCCTCGCAGTTCCCCTGGAAACAGCCAGCAGGTCCAGGCTGCTCTGCTCGGCCGCTGACAGTGGGATGGGAGCTTTGGATCCCCCCTCCTTCCCCAAGATGTCAACCTGCTCCTGGGCCAGGGGGCACAGCAGGGCGGGCAGCTGCCTGTAGCAGGGTGAGAATAAGTGTTATTGTGTGAGGGACTGGCACAGAGAGACAGGGCAGGGTTTGTCCCTGTACAGAGGGAGTCCAGCATTGGAGGATTCCAGCTCTGCACAGTGAGTGCAATGTGGTGGTCCTGGTGTGAAAGCAGAAGGCTGGATTGAGTGCTTTGCTCTAGAGCTGTCCCCATAACGCTCAGAACCATTCACAGTGCATCAGCACTTCCCAGTGAAGGTTATTCCCCTCTGAGAGGACCCCAGCACCATAGACTTCTCCTCAAAGCCTGGCTATGTCTCCCCCAGACAAAGATTTTCTTTCTTAGTTTTGCTTTCAGTACACCAGGGACTGCTTCTGTGTCTTCCAGCATACCCACATCCCCAATAAAGTCACTCCCACCACCCAAAAATAGGCTCCAAAAGAGGACCCAGGGCTTCTCCACCACCCCTCTGCCCACCCTCATGTCTGTGCTAGCAGAGGGCAGCACCCTGCAGAGCTTGCTGTAACAGAGGGGCACAAATAGAAATGCTTTTAGAGCCCCTCTGCAATGGGGTGCATGGCAGAGTGCAGCCAGCAATGAATATAACATGAATGGCAGCACAGCAAAGCATTGATCACCACTGTGTTCGGGTGGTTGCACTCCTGGGGGGGGAGCAGCAGATGGATGGGAGAAGTGATGAAGGTGTCAAAAGAAAGAAAAAAAGGGAAGGGGAAAAGAGGAGAGAGAAGCCCCCAAGGCTGGGGGTAAAGATGACACATAGTGCTGCTTGGGATATGAGCAGCTGAGTGCATCTTCAGGTGAGCATGACTGTGCTGAGCTTTGGGAAGAGGAAAACCTCCTCATTATGCTCCTCATCATGTGATAGGGAATTAACAAGCAGTTAACGAGATAATGAGGAGGAGAGTTCAGCCCCTCCTGGGGCTATAAGTATAGATGTAGTGTCTGACCCTTATTTTTTGGTTTGTACGGCCCTGAGCATCGTAGAAGCCTTTGTCTGCAGTGCTGCAGTCTTCAGCAGTGGGAGATAAAGAGCAGAAGCTGAGGTATGGCTGAGGCTTTGGGTCGGTGCTGCTGTGGGATGGGTGCTGGGGGGGGTCCCTCCAGGCTGGGTTTTTCCTGCTCCCCCCCACATCCCCTTTGCTCTCTGAGCACATGCTCAGCCAATAGTCCATTTGTTGGGAAGGAAATAAAAATGTATCCAATTAAAAAGCTGATAGCCACAACGAGAAGAGGGTCAGTGGTTCACTGCTAATGCAAGCAGATTTTCTTCTGATTCATTAAGTCATTAACTCCCTTTTAATTGGAACTCCTTTATGGGGAATGCATTTTACCTTTACAGAGAAAATGGGAATTGAGCAACGGAGTAAACCCTGCTTGCAGCACGCTGTGCTGCTGGGGAGCCAGGTACCTGCTGCTGGGAGCTCTGCTGGAGGCTCAGGATCACATCCTGTGTGTGTTCCAGCGGCAGGATCTGCAGCAGACCCCAAAGCACAGCCCTGTGGGGTAGAGGAATGAATAGAAAGGGATGTGGATGAGGCTCCATCCCTTCCCCTTTTCTGGTTTTTTTTCAGCTAAATTGGGGAGGTGGGGGGGAAGGAGCTGGGGAATGGCTGGATGGTGTGAGGAAGGAGCTAGGAAATGGTTGGGTGGTGTGAGGAACATAACAGGGCTGTTGGTTTTGAGGGCCACAGCGTTCCCTTGCTCAGCCCCAGCTTCCTAGGGCTGCTGGCCGGCAATTAGCAGCCATTACAGCCTCGCTGGGAGCAGCACAGGGATTAATGCAGCTGCTTTCAGCCTGCTGTTCTCTGCCACCGAGGAGGAAACTTTGTTAAGCAGCGATAAGCATCGAGAGCAGCATCCAGGCCAGCAGAGCCAGCCTGGCCCCGGTGCCCGCGGCTCTGCCGGACTCTGGGAAGCCCAATGTTTCCAATCCAGCCACATGGGTGGTTGCTACAAGCGGCTTCACCCCAAAATGTTGCCTGTTGGGATTAAGTGTAATCACAGCTTGCTCCAAACCCTCCAGGATTTTCCAGCCTCAGACTCAGCACAGCTGTGCCAGGCGGGTTTGCTTCCCCGGGGTGAATCAGGTGAAGTTGCCCAAATGAAAGACAGGCTCAATTTTAAAGCAGATTAATTAAACTGCATTAAGGCCCTGTGTGGACAGAGTTCAGAATGAAAACAGCCTTTAACTCGATTTCTCTGACTTGCAAATTGTGGCAGGGAAGTCAGCTGAAATCACATTAAGGCTGTTTCCACTCTGAACCGTGTCCTCACAGGGGTTTAATGTAGTTTAACTAATTTGATTTAAATGCTCATTGAGATTAACTGGGTTACATGCCCTGTGTGGGGCTTGGATCTGCTTGGGCTCGGGTCTGGGCAGGAGGAATGTGGTAGCAGTCTGAGCCCCGTCCTGTTGTGTGCAAACCAAAAGCACATTTTGGGTTGGAAAAACTGAATTTCTGCTGAAAGCAATTCTCTCATCTGAAGGATGTCGTGAAACAACAACAGCAACGCACACGTGGAAATGGAGGTGGCTCAGGGAATGCATCGATTGCAAAAAGAATGAGGGGGGGAAAAAAGGAAACAAAAGCGAAGTCATCGTGCACAAATACCCTCTGCTCAGTGGTTTTTGGCTGCAAGGCTTAGGGCAGGACTGCAGCAGCTTGGGATGCACACCCCTGGGGCTGTTGGCCGATGGGCACTTGAATTCTCCGGCGTTTGCACATCTCATGCCATACATTTTTTTTCTGAGAGCACTCAGGGCTGGGGGACGCTTGGGAGGCTGCACAAGAGGAGGCTTTTTGTTCCTGACATCGCCACGGCTGCATCGCTGGAGGACAATGAGCCGCTTCTTGCAGCCTGGGCTGGCATCTTGGCTTACTAAGGTTTTGCCCTGTGGAGGAATGTTCCCCTAAAATACAGTGGATGGCTGCAGCAGCGTTAAAGACTCCAATGAAGGTGACAGCTTGCAGTCCTGGGAAAAGGGAATGCTGCCTTTGCTGCCTGTTAGTGGGATTGAGCCCTGTGTTGCTGCAGTACGAAGCTCCACGGCCTCGTTCACATCAATCCCTGGGGTGCAAAGAGGTGTCAAACGCTTCTGGCTGCTTTGCGGAGAGGAAACGCTGCTTTTCCGGCAGTGAGCAGGAGGTCTGTGGGGGTTTAGTGCAGCTGTTGTGCGCTGTGATGGCTTTCAGATCCTATCCTGTCCCAAGCGCCGATCGTGGCTCAGGGCTGATGATGCCGGATGGTTTTTATATCTATCTGCCATTTCAGGCTGTGTTTTTGCAATGAGGATGGATTTTCCCACTGAGTTGCACTGGGCTTGAGATGCTGAGTGTGGAGACTGCAGCTTCAAAATAAGCAGAAGAACACAGAGCCTCCATCCCAGCTCCGGAGATGTAATTCCCTATCCCCACTGGGAGAATTCAGACTTACTTTCATCCCCCTGAATTTAGAGGCTGGATCAGGGACAATGGGAAACGTGCTGTGTCCTCAACACCGTACAGCAGCACTTCAGCCGGTGCTGCTGCTAGCGTCACCCTGCCTGAAGTGCCCTCCGGCTGTTCCCTGCACAAAGGGCCCATTTTCTTCCAGTTTTGCCATTTTTGAAAGCTGCCGCTGAGCCTTCGCCCCATGGGTGTCACCAACCCTGGGCCGGGGGAGAGGGGGTGGAGCATAAATGGGGTCCAGCAGATCTCCTGGGGGATTCAGATGCCCCATTGTGATTCAGGGGGGACGTTGGGGATTATTGACAAACCAGCTCATCGGTGATCACCCCAGTGCTGTGGTTTGCACTGTGGTTTCTGGGACCTTTCCCAATTATCGCCATTTTCACGTGTTGTTTTCCCTCTTTGGGAAATGCTTGTTTTGCATGGTGAGGGAAAAGGAACGGAGCAGCATAATCTGCAGCAGGGGACGTGCCCATAATGGATGCACGGTGTGGAGCCATCCTGGCCAGTGGGATGCTCACAAATCCTGAGTTTAATGCCTGAATTGTGCCCTAGTGAACCCCACGCTGACAAGCATAAGTATCATGGTGTTTATAATGGCTTTGTCGCGGGTTAAGAAGGTATTTGATGAGGCGAAGCAAGACAAAGACCTCCTGGGGCGAAGTCATCCTTTGGGTAAATGCCAGCGCTGGTGAAGGGAGAAGACTACATCTCCCAGGGTGCCCTACGGCCATCATGGCCGCCAGATTGTGCGGTGCTAAATACTACCAATCCCAGAATGCAACGCTGTCCAACATGGCTTACCAAAAGTGCTTCCGGAAGACTACATGTCCCAGCTCCTGGCTGGAGGACTACAGCTCCCAATACGCTGTCACGTTCCGACAGGCTTGGCCCAGCAGAGGTGTGGCCCAGTCAACGGCGGTGACATCGCTTCTGCCGCCCGCTCCTCGCAGCGCTGCCGCTCCGGGTCTCTGGAGGGAGCAGCAGCTCACCCAAGGCCTACTGGGCGCCTCAGCAAGGGGTAGTGCGCATGCGTCGGGCCGCGACGCGCGCGCGCAGCCTCACTGCGCATGCGTTCTTCGCGCAATCGGCGCGCGAGTTTTCCGGGCGCAGCAACGCGCATGCTTGCCATTCAGGCAGACGGCACCGCGCTTGCGCGGCAGCAGGGCAGGGCGAGCGGCTGTTTTGCGCATGCGTCCCGCCGTAGGGTGGAAGCGCCCATGCGCGGAGCCGCGCGCTCTGAGGCTGAGGAGCAGCCGCTGCCTCGCCCCGCTCCGGGCGGCAGAGGGCAGCGCTGGCGCGGAGCTCTGTGGAGAAGCGAAGTCTTTCTTGTCTTTGCGCACTTGGGCTCCGCGCTGACTGACTCATAAGAACGCTCGAGGCCCAAAGTGAACGTGATTTTATTGTCTGTCGGTTCTGGATGTTCTGGGGTGAGTCATTGCGGGTGATCTAAATGTCCCAGCGTGGTACGTTTAATGTGTAAAAGCACAGATTTCAGCACGTATATAATGGTGAAGGTTAGGGGGGAGGGGAAGGAGAACAACCACAGACAGCTGCACCTGTGCAAAATGACAGCGCGGGGCTGCAGTCACCTCTTCATCTCAGCCTGCTCTGCCCACGGAGGGTGGGTGGGATCGTTCCCTCATGGGATGCTCTGCTGTGCTGGGCGTGGGATGGAGGAGCTTTGGGTTTGGGTAGTGAGACCCCCCCCACTGCCAGCTGAGAGGAAAACGACTGCTTTCACATATAGAGGAGGGCAGCAGGACGGCTGAATGGAAACAGGGTTATGCTGGGAGTGTAGAACCATGAGGTGGTTAAGAATCATTGAATGATTGGGCTGGAAGAGACCTTAAGGATCATCAGGTTCCAACCTTGTGCCGTGGGCTGGCTGCCCCTCAACAGATCAGGCTGCCCAGAGCCCCATCCAGCCTGGCTTTGGAGACCTCCAGGGATGGGGCACCCATGCTTCTCTGGGCAGAAGTGCCAGAGGCTCATCCCCCTCTATGCAAAGAATTTCCTCCTTTCATCCAACCTAAATATCCCCTCGTTTAGTTTAAAACCAGCTCTCCTTGTCCTATCGCTATCAGACTGTGTAAAAGGTCAGTCCTTCTCCTGCTTGTAAGCTCTCTTCAAGTGTGGGAATGCCATGATAAGCTCTTCCTGGAGCCTGCTCTAACCTTAACATGCCCAGCTGCCTCAGCCTTTCTTCATAGGAGAGGTGCTCCAGCCCTTTGGTCATCTTCATAGCTCTCCTCTGGAGCCACTCCAACAGCTCAGCGTCCTTCTTGTGTTGGGATTGAGTTGGGTTCCAGTTCTCACCGTGTCCTGACGTTCAGTAAGGCAAGCAGCTTCAGCTTTAAAACCAGAAGAGTGTTTTTTCCCTCTCATTCAAGCTAGTCATGTAGAAAACTCCGTGTAACACTTTAAAGAGGTACTGAATGCCAGCACTTGAGGTGCAAATCTTCACTGACATCTTTTTGGTCATTTCCGTAGAGAAGGTTATCAATTCTAGGGATGATCTCAAAGGATCTCCAAGGACTTGGTCCATGCTTCATGAAAAAGCATCTACGAGTACGGAAGACAGTGTTGATTTGCAATGAGCATGCTGCTAAATGACATCAGGGCAGGGACCTCTTTGGCACAACAGTCTAACCTTACTGCCTCTCCAATTTCTATTAGGCTACATAAATTAGATCTGTACAGAACAATTATTCAAAAGGGATCATCCTTCCAGAAAGTAGGAAAACCTAATTATTTCTTTACTATACGAAAACTCCTTCAGGTTAGCAGTCTTGAATGCTGTTTGTGAACAATGACTCATATGCTTCTGCTCTTAAGGGAGGTGATCAGAGTTTATTTTGCGAAGTTTGGCAGGCAGATTATCTTCCAATTTCATCTTCAGAGCACGCATACTTTTAGGCATCTTCTGGACTGAGTCTAAGCTTCAGCATTCATTTTTAAGGCTTTCAGCTGTATCCTGTCATCACCGTCTTCACCGTTGGAGATGGAACTCATTTCTTGAATATTCAGGAGATCCCCAGTACTGCAAGTCTTCCCTGCGTTAGCAGAACTCATTCTGAGGACTCTTTTTGGAAGGTCTTCCTTTCTTGAGCTAATCTTCTGAAGTTTAAGAGGGAGTTTGTTTTTTTCTTCTGCGATATCAATGCAGTCAAGTGAACAAACCTTTTCTTTTCTGCTTTTGTTGTCAACAGGACTATTCCAAGGGGACGACAGAGACAGGTTTTCTTCTTGCTCTTTGACGCTGTAAGGAGGAGTGGGGACTTCAAATGTAGCATGAAACTGAGAATAATCGACACGGAAAAAGCCATCTTCCAGGGACATCACTGGGAGGAATCTGTGACCCCAAAGAACTTCATCTTCCGTATATGAGGTCCTAGCTTGGCAAGTCATTCCTGTGGAGGCAGAGACAAGAGAATGACGTTGTAACATAAGCAAGTGAGTAGACCAGGGGTGCAGCTTAGGACAAGAGTCACATAAGAATGCTGTGCTCCTCTACGTGCCTGCAGAGGCCAGCTAGGAACTGGCAGAGAGTGTCTCAAATGTATTCTATTCTTAAATCAGTAGTGCAGAACCCTATGGCTAAGAAAGCCATTTAGCATGGTGCAGACCAACGAAGGTTGATATCTTATGGTAGGATGTTACAGAACATTCAAGGATCAACAACTGCCAAGACTGAAGACAGAGACTTACAATTAGAGCACACGTGTCACCACGTTGCCGTGTCTTACCTGTAGTCTCCACAATTCCTTCAAGGATGACAACTATTTCAAACTGCTCGCTTCTTAGTGATCTTTGTGAGAGACAGAAAAAGGGGCTCTTTGAGTTAATTTCATGACAGATCGTTAATGGAGAAACCAAGAACAGCTGGTCAGCTCCAGTTCCAAATCCAACGTCCAGCTCACACTGGTCTAGTGGCAGAAATTCCCCCTCTGGTGTCTGTCGGGACTAGAGATGGAAAGACAGCTCAGTAAGCACTGTGTGAAGCAAAACACAAGGAGCAATGCAATGGAATTTAAAACTGCCTCTCTGCTAACATTATTAGTTCTGCATTGGGTCATTGTATAGAGATAGTGCTTTGCATGTGAAGTTGATGAATACGACCAGTGTTGGCATTTGTCGTGCCACCTCATGGTCTCATCATCATCTACAGACTTCATTGTGCCATTATACGTGTTTTACAAATCACTGACAATAATATCAGGTACCACACTTTCCTCCTTATGGCAGATACTTGTTATGGACATCTTGCAGCAAAAGTTCCCATTGGTGAGAACAGAATCAACAAGTTACGCATGCTTTCATGAATTGTTTGGATTTACATTACATTATTTTTGTATTTTCTTTTGCAGAAACTGTGATGTACATGCAAGGACTTTAAGGTAAGCAGCATAGTAATGGCAAAGCACATCTGGTGAATCTCATTTGCACAGAGTTGTCCAAATCAATGTTACTGATGATAATGCTAATGATGCTTCCCTTCCCAATTACTACATGCCACGTACCACATGGTATTTCTTATTGGTGTAATTCAGCTAAGTTCCCCATTTGCATCATTTCATTGGTCTATTAAAAATACTGATGGGTTAGGTGTTTTTTTGTTGGTTTTTTTTCTAGCTTCCTAAAATTTTCCTAGCATTCAAAACAACTGAGAACATGCAGCAGTTGACCAGGCAGGTCCTCCACTGATGGCTTCAAACTGCTGGAAACCGATTGTTAAAATTAAAGCTTTGCAGAGCCTATTTAAGATCCTATTATTTAAAATCCTTTCTGTTTTATTGCTCGATTAGAAAGCACGTGATTGTTTGAGAAGCTTATTATTGATCATGAATGAGAGATAATTGCGTAGCTGCTAGTTTGTTCTGTCTGTTTTGATAAATGTGTTGGTTCCATTACGTGGAAACTCCGTCCATTAGTGATAGGGAACAAGCTGAAGCAAGCAGTTTTGCTGTTGACTCCAATCTAATAGGTTTTCTTCAGGGGAAAGAAAGTTTCTATCTTTAACAACAACAAATCCCAAGCAACAGCTGTACTTTGAGATTGTCTCTCTGATTTCTGGTGTATTAAAAAAGCTGAATATCTCACTGCCTGGCATTTACTGTGATTCCTGAACCAGTTTAGATAGCTGGTGGAGTACTGAGCCTTACTCACACAATACAATACAATGCATTGTTTTATTTATCTGTTATGTGTTTGGTATTCTGCTCAAATAAGTAAATAAATGTATCTCCTCCTAAATAACCGAAGTTGTCCCTTAGGTAAGAGATGGTTTCTCCACGGCTGAGGAGGACAAGGGACACATCAGCTGACTGCTTGTAAAAGCGTTCTCAGGTATTACAGTGCTTTGAAAGGTAACACAGAGCAGTAGGAAATAAAAAGGGATCAACCCCCCCTGCTACTTACGATTGTGACACTGTTACATGCAAAGGTGCAATCAAACTACTGCAAAAATATCCCTCATCTTTTTTTGAGGGAAGCTGCAGTTCCAGGCTGCAGACAACACTGCTGTTTTTGTTGCCTGGCTACTGTTCAGCAGGTGCACAGCTGGCAGCATACAGTTTTTGCTCCAAGGCAACAAGGCTTAACATGAACTGTATGAACCACACGTGAGCCTGAAATTTCCCCAAAGTTTTATAGAATGCTATTACCAAAGATGTGCATATTTGCACAAATCACTGCCTGAATGATCTGTTTCCATCTGCAAACAGTTTTTCTCTGGGGAAAAGTCTACTGAGTTGATTTGATGGAAGTAAACAAATCCGGTGAGGATGATTAGAGGTAACAGACCTGGGAGGAAAGCAAAAGGTTGTGCTTGAGGTATTTAGCACCTGCACACGGGACTGATTTATGCAGAGCATGGAGAATTTTGAAGAGGAGCTTATTTGTTAAGTAAAAATAAACGATCCTAAACAAAGAGTTTCACAGCTCTCACACGTTAAGACTTCCAGCCATCAACCTCTGTTGCACACAGCTGTGCTCAGAGGAGCACAGAAGGCAGCACAGGACTGTAAACTGCCAGCAGTTTGGAAGGGACACTGAGATTCTTTATTTTGACCTCACACAAAGCCAGATAACTTTCACAGATGAATGCACCAGGACACAAATAGTTAGAAATGCCCCAGCTTTGATTTTCAGTGTGACAACAGTTGGGAAATCCAAAGGTCTACGTGAGTTGCACCAAAGGTTATTTGCCTCACAGTTAAGAAAAAACCCAAACTCCTTAGGTATGTAGATTCATTCATCTGTACCTTTCTGCCACTGGATTCTACATTCCTCAGCTTTCCAAATCAAATTCTCCTATGCTACCAGCTGAAAAACTCTATGGAAAGCTGTCACACCAACATTATGATGGTTATCAGTGAAATCTACTGAATATCCTAGGACGTTTGTGATGCCACTCAGACAGACTTAGATTGGTGTACTTTTTTATTTTAAAAAAACAAAGGTAAGACCTCCATTACTCCAACTGAAACATGAAGCTTAATACTAAATACAGCTCCTATCTCAATGGCAAAGTGGGGTAAGGCACACTCCTTCACATTGTGTGACACAAGTAAACATCTTGCTATCTAATCCAACACAGGAGTGTAGCAAGATCAGCTGTCAGCAGCACTGCAGGAAGCACAGCCAAAAGCACAGAGCACAAAACAGGCAGGACTTGCTACAGAGAGATGGTTTGGGAGTTACATCACATCCATCATGGGCTTACAGGATGCACAAAGGAAGCTGCTGCAAAGCAGCTGATGTAAATTCATCTGCTGCTGGAACAGCTGCTGCCTCTGCTGGGACAGCATGTCCTGTTCAAGGGGCACCTCGACAAACTGGTGAGGATTTAGAAGGCTGAGGGCTACTGTGGGCTAGAAGACACCACTTGTAGTGGGCATTGAGGGTGCAGCTTGTGCACGTTTACTTGTAAACATTCTTGTGGCAATAGCTTTGATTTGCCAAAGGTCGCCAAGAAGCTTGAAGACAAATCAAGGGCATTGGTGATCATTTGTAAGAGCTGTAAGAGCTCAGGTATTACTCAGGGATTCACTGCTTAATGTGTGAAACAACTATTGTAAGATGAATCAGTCCTTATCAAATGCTCTCCTGTTTTCTCTACAAACCAGCATTGTGCAGCGATAGAATTATTAGCAGTGCACCAGGCTGTGTGTTCAGTGTGTCATTTCAAAAGAAGTTTACAGTGAATTGCCATCAGTGTAAAAAATCACAGCTGTGAAACTGCTCCTGTTCTGCTTTGACTTGCATTCCATCTTGGATGATGGCCAGAAACAAATACTTTAAAGGAGGATTTCTGATCATTTTCGGTGCTAGAAATCAGCAAAAATAATGGATTATCTGGCTTTCTGATTCCTACAAAAATGCTCCATTGTAATTCTCAGCAGTTCTTTTTCATGTACAAATCCAACCGCTTTCTGAATCTTAGTAGAGCTCCATTTTAAAAGGAATTCTTTGACAAGAAAAATTAGCAGCTAAGTCAAGCATTCAGCACAAAGCAGAGGAAAAGCAGTCCTTCACATTTACTGTTGTCTTATCAGCTACTGTATCAGGCTTGTTTCTGCAGATTATTAAAATGGCCAAGCAGTTGCTCCGAAAAGAGGATTACCACAGAGAACATGAAACATTTATGACATTCATATTCTGAAATTAACATAATCATCAGGATTCAGCTGCTGATGCAGCCCATCAGGCATGCCCCTGTGACAAGACACAGCTGCTCTGAGCTGTTCTGTTGCTTCCTCTCGACATGCCACTCAACCACACAGTATTTTCCTCCTATTCTATTCTTGCCCAGTGTATCTGAGGTCTCCCATGGCTGCCAAACAGTTCTGCCTTCTCTATTTATCTATTAGTTGAATTTGAGTTCCAGTCCTTTTTTTGCATTCTGAATTATGCTGACCCTTGTCAGTGCTTAACAGATAGATAGCAGTGAAAATCAAAGGCTTTTCCACTCAAGCTCTGCAGTGCTGGAAGGCCACAGGCAGGACCCATGGGGTAAGGAACTACAAGTGAAAGCCCCCCTGAGGGACAAAAAGGGGGTTCAGAGCAGCTTGGCTGCTCTTGGGGCAAGTGGTTTCTCTCGACCTGTGCTCTCCCAGCATCACCCACCACAACCTGCTGCCTCATCCTGCTTCCAATTCCAGGCCTCACCTTGATCAGCTTGCAGCGGATCTGGGCAGAAACCATGTGGCTGTTGCGGAGGTTGCCGACCCGGAACATGAGGCAGAGCTTGCCATCCCGCTGCGAGACCACTGCGGCACGGCTGAACATGAGGGTCTCAGCTCTCTTTTTGGGCTGCGACATCTTGATGAACATGCAGCCGATGAGGAACGCGTCGACGATGGAGCCCAGCAGCGACTGGAAGAGGAAGAGCACGATGCCCTCAGGGCAGCGCTCGGTAATGTAGCGGTGCCCGTAGCCAATGGTGGCTTCGGTCTCTATGAAGAAAAGGAAGGCGGAGGGAAAGTTGTACACGTTGGCCACGCACGGACTGTAGGTGTCATCGTGTGCCCGGTGCAGGTCGCCTCGCAGGTAGGCAATGCCCCACCACATGGAAGCCATGACCAGCCAGGCGACCGTGTAGGTCAGCAGGAAGATGAGCAGGTTCCAACGCCATTTGAGATCCACCAGCGTGGTGAAGAGGTCGGAGAGGTAACGGCTGCTCTCACCCCCCAGGTTCCCGTGTTGCACGTTGCAACGCCCGTTCTTGTCCACAAAGCGCTGCCGCTCTCTGCGGCTACCGGCAGCGGCAGGGCCCACCGCCTGGTACTCATCGCCGAACTTCCTCCTCACTGCAGCCATGCCCTCGCCGGGATGTGGGATGCAGGGATTCCCGTTCAGCCGGAGCCGCCGCCAGCGCTGCCCGCAGCCGACGGGAGAGCCGGGCCGGTGGGCGGCAGCGGGGCGGAGCGGAGCTCGCTGGGTCCCAGGGGATCGGGATGGCAGTGAGGTTTCCCCCCCCCAGCGCCTGGCAGCCCCGCTTTGGTCCACGCAGCCGGCGCCCTGCTGTATCCCAACCTCGTCTCGCTGTAGCAGCCGGGTAGCGGAGTGAGAATAATGACGGGAGCGGCTGCCAGGCATCCGCCGAGAGGCCGAGCTGCCGGCAGCTCCGGGATTTTAAAGGGAATTCCTGAAATAGGTCAGCGTTTAAAGGGATGCGATCATGCTAATGCTTAGCCCGAGTTTAAATGAAAATAAAGATTGCAAAGGCAAACGAGGTCTTATCTATCAGAATTAGATAGTAATTACATCTACGAGTTGTGCATTTGTGTTTACGGTCCAATTAGCAGAGATGCTGTTCAGAAGAGCTCCCTAAGAGCTTAAGTGATTTTAATGCAGTTCTCATGTTTTTTAATGGACAGAAAAGATCCGAAATTGGCAATTATTAATTGTGTTAGAAGCTCTAATTGGGGTTAGGCTAGTGATTTTTATTGCCCGGCATATTAATATTTAAAAAGTGTTTTTCCCTCCTCAAAAATAATTAGTATTTTAATTCTCAGTTACATAAGAGCAGCACTGTAATTCAAGTCACTCATTCCAACACCTGATTTTTGGCAAATCATTCTCATTATAAGATAGTGGCCGGTGTTTATTGGCATTTTTAGAAAACAGCCTATAATCACTGGTAATTGTGTGTTGCTTCAGTTCTGAATGAGCTATTAGTGTGTGCAGAGTTTAATGTCAGTGTTTTACCGTGTGCTACAGAAGGATCTTTAAGATGTTCACACCACACGATAGAAGCCTGTTTGTTCCGTCTTCAGCCCTGGGGAGCAGTGTCTGCATTTCTTTTATTGTTCTCTCACTCTGCAATGTCTTCCATCACCCATCTCCTTAAAGGAAAACAAAAATCCCCCAAACCTCTCAAACGTCCTCAGCCAATCCTTTCCACAGCAATATGCAAGGACAAAACACGTCAGCCCTGATGGTTTAATGATTATTAAGATATTAGGGATCATTGCTCTTCTTTCTCTCTCTCTTTTTTTTTTTTTAAACTCTTCCTCTATCTCTGCATGCTACATCTAAAGTCAGATTACAAGTATGTGGGGGGGGAGCATTATTTTGGATGTTGCTTGCTGTCAGTGACATAAATCCCACTTTAGACAGATTCAGCTTAACTAGATGGAGTTTATTTAGAGATTATGGGTTACATTCGTACAAAGGCTGTAGACATCAAAGTTGAAACTGAGGTTTTCTAAAATTCCTGCCTCACTTATTGCCGGTTCTGCATGCTTTCAGGCTTTCGAAGATGATGGTGGTCACCCAGTTCAAAAGAAGAGGGATTCAGTTTCCTTGAAGGTGAATCTCCAGCTTGTGGGGGAAGCACGCTGCTCAGTGCAGGGGCTGCTTGCACTGCACAAATGCAGCACTTCGTGCCTTATTCAGCAATGCACTCATTGCTCACCGCTACGTGTGCTGGTGAAGCTGTATTCCAGAACAGCAAGATTGCTCTATAATGAATACAGCAGGATGGGTTTGAGGTTAACCAGCAGTAGACCCGTGCAGCTTGTCTGTAGATGCCACCTTCGGTCGTGGCCAACCTCATGTTCTTGTGTTTGAAGGAGGTTGTGCCCCCACATTGTGCCAGGGGAGGTTCAGGTGGGGCATTAGGGACAATTTCTACTCCAAAGAACAGTCAGGCACTGGCAAAGGCTGCCAGGTGATGAGGGGGGTCACCATCCCTGGAGGTATTCCAGAATGATGGGGATGTGACACTTGGGGCCATGGTGGGGGTGGGTTAGGGTTGGACCTGGGGATCTGAGAGGTCTTATCCAGCGTTTATGACTCCGCTGCTCTTCACAATGCTGGGCAATGAACACCCCAGCTACCAGCATAGGTTTGACCTGTTGGAGAGCAGCATAGAGGAAAGGAACCTGTGGGTACAGCAGGGTGACCCTTACAGCACTGTGCCCTTGTGGTATCCTGGGGTGCGTTAGCAGGGCTGAGGTTAGCAGGGAAAGATCGATTCTCCTCCCCTTTCCCCTGCCCTGGTGAGACCGCATCTGGAATATTGTGTCCAGTTCTGGGTCCCTCGATTCAAGAAGGGCAGAAAACTGCTTGGAGAGCCGATAGCAGAGCCACAGAAAGGATGAAGGGAGTGGAGCATCTCCCTGACGAGGGAGCTGGGGCTCTTCAGCTTGGAAGAGAAGGAGGGGTGACCTCATTAATATTTATAACTATGTAAAGGATGTGTGTCGGGAGCATGGAGCCAGGCTCTTCTCAGCGACATCCAACGACAGGACGAGGGGCAGTGGGTGCGAGCTGGAACACAGCAGGTCTCACATGAGGAAAAACTTCTTCACAGTAAAGGTAACAGCACCACGCGGGCTGCCCAGAGAGGCGGCGGGCTCTCAAAGCCCTCGTCTTGAGGGCCTTTCCCACCGCCCCCCCGGCAGCTCGGGGGAGGGGAGGAGGGCGGTGCGTCAGCGGCTCTCGGAGCGCATGAGCGCGGCCGGCAGCGGAGCGCGGGAGGCGGGAGCTGCTCCGTCGGGACGGGCAGCGCAGCGCAACGCGGGGCTTCGCGCCCACACCGCAGGTAACGGCTGTGACGCTGAGGGACCGCGGCGCCGCCATTTTGCGGGCGGGCGGGGCCGGGCTTTGAGGTGCGGGGATGGGCTGATGGACGGGGCAGCGCTCGGGGCGGCCGAGAGGCGACTGCAGAGCACGGCTGAGGGTGCGGGGGTGCGGGGATGGAGCGGGGCGTGCGGGCGGAGCGGGATGGAGCTGTGCCGTGCTGCAGCCGCCGTCCGTTCCGAGCGATCTCTCCCCTCGCTGGGCTGATGTCCGCCTTCTGGCGTGAGCAGTTCCCCCCCTCGGCCCTGTAGGTTACAGGAGCCCGCCGTAGGCTGAACCGCAGCAGGTTCGTTCCCTCAGGTGGTGGCTGTGCCGTCGCTGTGCCCGTGGGCAGCAGGCCTCGTCCAGCAGAGCGCTCTACAAAACGACTTAATGGCACGGGGTGGGGGGATTTAGGCAAAAAGGGCACTTGAGCCCATGCGCAAAAAGGGCACTTTGGTTTTTCAGCCTCCCTTGCAACGTGCCGAGTGCCTGGGGTTGAGTTTAGTGCCTTGAGAACACCAGCAGTTAATGGCTGGGCGCGGGATGCACGGCATTCCTTTGAGCGTTCAGCCCAGCAGCACAGCCTGTGGTGGGGTTTTACAGAGCATGGGATCGTCCCTTGGGAGAAACATCCATTCTAACACCAATCCGGTGCCCCACAGTTCTCTGTTGGGTTTTTGAGATGTTAAAGCAGTTTTCCAGGCTCCTGGGCAGGATGCTTTTGGATTAAGAGTCTAGAAGACAAGTTTGTTTGCTTTGGTTTTGGTGTGGCTGGGGGAGGCACGTATTCTAACAAAGACAGCAGGCAATTAAAGTTGACTTTATTGATGATCAGAGAACACGTTAAGTAAATGTCAAGTGAAATGGAGTAGTGAATGAACCAAACTGGTTGAATCAATTGGGTGTATGTTTGTTCCGGCATGAAGTGAGGGACAGAGGATGGAACGTGCTTATTTCTGTAAAGCAGTGTGTAGTAGAAACAACCTTGAAAGTTAATTAAATAAGTGTGTTGCTTTGATGATCAGAGCACTGGAGCAGCTCTCCTATGAGGAGTGGTTGAGGGAACTGGGCTTGTTCAGCTTGGAGAAGAGAAAGCTCCAGGGAGACCTCATGGTGGCCTTCCAGTGCTTGAAGGGAGCGTATAAACAGGAGGGGGAACGGCTGTTTGTGAGGGTGGATGGTGACAGGACAAGGGGAATGGTTTTAAAGTGAGACAGGGGAGCTTGAGGTTGGATATTATGGGGGAATCTTTTGACCCAGAGGGTGGTGAGGCACTGGAGCAGGTTGCCCAAGGGGGCTGTGGATGCCCCATCCCTGCAGGCATTCAAGGCCAGGCTGGATGTGGCTCTGGGCAGCCTGGGCTGCTGGTTGGTGACCTGCACACAGCAGGGGGTTGGAACCAGACGAGCACTGTGGAGCACTGTGGTCCTGTGCAACCCAGGCCATTCTATGATTCTATGATTCAGTTTTGCTCTTTGAAATGTAAATTTTCCAGAGTCATTTGCCCTCCAGAGAAGTCAGCTATAAAAGCATCCAATGGAATTTTTTTTGTACAACGGATTTTTGTAGTCAGCTGTAATTTTTGTAGCATCCTTATTACCATGCCCAAGGTTGACTCCTGCTAGCTTTAATGAGTTGCTTCTAATTGTAGCACGGCCTGCATTGGAATGCCAGAACATCTCATGATAGCATCATCCTGCACACTCTGTTCCTGTGCATGTGGTGCTGATCAGTGTTTTCAGCCTTCCATTCTGTATCGTGCTTTCTCTTTTCATTTTTCAATGACTCTTTAGGCCTTTTAAAACTGTGGCTCTCTTGAGAGTAGAACAGGGAAGCATCTGTTCACTTTGCCATCAGCTTTGTACAAGATGTTATTATATAACACAGTATCTTACTTTATTGTGTGTTATTGCATGCACGGAACAACTGCAGGGTTGTGCCTGACTCAGGTTATACCAAACAGAAAAATGTATAGTGGTAAATGACTGCTTTTACATGATCTCCCTTTTTCTCACGTGCTTGAACTTAGATTTTTATTCTTTGCTGATTTCAGAACTGCCTCTGACTCTCAGCCAGAAAGAAGAAGCAGTCGTGTTGATTTAAGTTGAACATTTGTGTCTAAGATTACAAACAAAGCCATGCCAGTGCTTTCGGAAGACTCAGGTAATGAATCTGCACGCTTTCAACAGAGCAGTGACTGAAACCCTGGTGTGTGTGTGCTTTTCATGCAGGAAATGAACTCACACTGCAGTTAAATAAGATAGAATGAAGATGGTTCAACTAGATTTCATAGCAGTTCACCTGAAGGAATATACAGGGGCAGAGGAGTGTGAAAAATGGAGCTGAACGAAGTTATTAAGAGTTAAAAGGTGCCTAGAGGTAGAAAGAACAGGATAATGTTTGCAAGCAGAGTACTTTGGGAAGCAGAGCTGATGGCTGTGCCACAAAGGCAGTGGTTCAGTGATCTTCCATGTCTGTTTTGGAACTGTGATAACTTCAGGTTTGTCAGAGGATTGGCCACTGCAGAAGCAAAGGTAATACGTGAAGGGGAAAACATCAAAAATAGTGGCTTTAAAAGGTGTTGCTTTTGTAGCTTTGGCTGTAATGTGATGTGTGTTGTATCTCAAGATGCATTTACTGCTTAACAAGGAAGCATTAAAAATGACTGGGCGACAAGCACCCACCTCTGTGCAGACAGTAGCAATCAAGATGGTACCCAAGTAGATGTAGTTGACATTAAGCCTGCAGTAGAGGGACCTTAAGATGTGCTTTCTACAAAATCTTTTGTTCTGTCTTGAATTTAAACCTAGGCTTACACGAAACTTTAGCCCTTTTGACATCTCAGCTGCGACCTGATTCAAACCATAAAGAGGAAATGGGGTTCCTTAAGGATGTCTTCAGTGAAAAGAGTCTCAGCTACCTGATGAAGGTAAAAGTTTATCAATCTACATTTTCCTTGCTGGTTATTTATTCTCAGTTTTCTTGGTTTATCCACAACTTTGCCAAATCTAATTTGGTGTTGTGCAGCATTCTGTGTTGACCAAAACACACATTTATTTAAATGTCAACATGAAGAAAATGCAATAAAAATCAAGGTACTTTGTTCAAACAAAACCATTTCTTCCTGATATAAGATGTTCATGTTGAGTTGTGTGATGGGAATCAAATGAGAAGGGCTGTTTGTAAGGTTTGGTCAGTAGTTAGTTACATCTCATTAGTTTAATTAGTCAAATTAGGAACACTTCATGGTTTACTTGATGCAGTTGCCAAAAAGCAAGTGCTGTACCCAATAGCTGAAAAGCAGCATGAGGTGACTTCATTTTTTCCCTTGTGCTGCTGAAGCTTTAACAGATTCCTTAGCATTAGCAAAAAGAAGACCAAACAAAACCAACACCTCATAGATGAAAAATAACCCCGAGAGGTGATTTTTTCTGATATTTATCTCAGCAAAGTTACAAATAAAAGTATGTGGAATGTTTTTATTTCTTTTAAGAAGCTTTGTATCTTTTTCAGATTCATGAAAAGCTCCGTCATTATGAAAGGCAGAGTCCAACTCCTGTTCTGCACAGCGCAGCAGGATTAGTTGAAGATGTGAGTAAAAACTCCTGATCTCCTTTTTTATCCCTTTTCTCTGTAAATCCACTCTTCCAACAAATCAAAGCCGTTGTGTTCTGTGAGTATTTATATGGGATATATGAGAAGGTATTTCTCTCCTTTCTCAGTTCTCTTGGAAATCTATTGGCAAATTTTATTCATAGCTGGTCAAGGAAATGTCAAAAATACTATGTCATGTTTCCAGTGAAGGCAGACCACAAGTAGAGCAGAGGAAGGATATTAAATGGTGTTCCTGTGGGAGAGGCAGCAAGAGACATCAGGATATTCCACTTAGGAGTTCCATCTCAAGGACATGAGACTGTTACAATCCAGGTTGCGTTGCTGTTCACAGAATGTGTTTGGGTGTCCAGGCTTTGCAGGGTGATAAGGAAACTTTTGTTGCATGATGCACACAAATAATGCCACCTGCTTGCAAACAGTGTTGAAGTGCTTTGTTGCAGAGCGAACACCGGAGGGTTTTTTTTTTTCATGCA
Source organism: Tympanuchus pallidicinctus (assembly GCF_026119805.1). NCBI lineage: Eukaryota > Metazoa > Chordata > Aves > Galliformes > Phasianidae > Tympanuchus > Tympanuchus pallidicinctus. The sequence goes on from NW_026294771.1 coordinate 276,797, forward strand.
CTGCTTATGGATTCTGTATGGATTGTATGGAATTATGGACACCTTTTGTTTAGAAGTTGCTCGTTTTTGTTTTGAAGGTAATAGAAGAATTGCAGACTGCACCAGTGACTAATGAAGAAAAAGAGCTGCTTCAGCTGCTGTCAACACCGCATCTCAGGGTAAAGAACCAAACAAACAAACCACCAAAACACACCAGAGAATTGCTCAAGTTTCTTTGCATAACTCCAACAGCATTCTGCACAGGAAAATTACATTGGACAGTCCTAAGAGAAAGCAAAAGCCTTTAGCACCAAATACTGACTTCTTCAGTTACTGTTATCTAGAAGGCCAGTAAGAAACCACCTATTCCTGCTTCAGGGCTTATGTGTAGGATTTTCCCAAGCTTTTGGGGATGTTTCTCTTTCTTTGTGTGTCTGTTTTTATGTTTGCTGTCATGCCTGGAAGGTGAGAATTGGAAGCCATGATGTTGCTCTATTGTGTTACTGTTTCTTACTTGGTTCACACAGGCAATGCTTGTAGTTCATGACACTGTAGCACAGAAGAACTTCGACCCAGTCCTTCCACCTCTGCCAGATAACTTTGATGATGATTTTGATGAAGAATCAGTGAAAATTGTTCGGCTTGTGAAAAATAAAGAGCCCTTGGTACGTATCAGATAATCCACATCTGTCATAACATTCTGTGTTGGCAAGGAGTCATTGTAAATACAGAGGAGGTGCATGAAGGGCACCACCAGGGATTCTACAGAAAGTGGGAGTGCTTTGAAGTAAAACTGCCTGAAAGAACTTTGGTAAATACAGATTCATCATTTTGAACACACACTGTATAGACGTGTTTGTAACTTGCTGGGAATGTTACTTCTGAGGAAACTGTATGTTAAAGTCATTATGCTCATTATATGCAGTAATTTGTGTCATAGCTAGCATACAATGAGTGAATACCTTCCCCTGCACGAGTGTCAGTGATGTATTTTAGGAGTGTGTTTACTAGCTGTATATGAACAGTATATTGACAAGATACAAATAGAAAGAAATGGTTTCCTAAGAAAAAATAATTACAGTGGGGCAGGGGTCTGCTGCAGTGCTTTTTGGAACTGTGTGTGACAGCAGGTAGTGGGAGAGAGCAGAGGCTTAAGTCCTGATTAAAGTTTTATATTGCCAGCAGAGCTTGGAGGTTTAAAGAACTCATAAAACTCTGTAATTCCTTGGCTTTCCTCACCCTTTATGCATAGCAGGGCTGGCTCTGTTGTATAAAGATTCAGAAGACACATAAAGAAAGCACTTTGCAAGGTATTGTTCTGTGTGCTTGAGTCCATATATCACCACCATGACAGTGTGATGTAAACACTGAGCACAGTGATCAGAAAGAGAGGGAGCACTGGGCTTTCCTGCAGCCCTGTGATGTGGCCACCAGCTAAAGTTCAGTAGCAGTGAAAGCTGTGAAGGTGGAAGATGAAACCTGTATGAATTCTAAATGAATTCCAGTTTAGAAGACGTAGTTTATTTCACTGCTTATTATATCCTAAGCAAATTTCTTATGGTTTCTTTTCTGGGGGGGGGGCTATGCTTTATTTCAGGGAGCTACCATCAGAAGAGATGAGCATACAGGGGCTGTGATTGTAGCAAGGATCATGAGAGGTGGTGCAGCTGATCGCAGTGGTAAATTTCGTGAGCAAAACCAGCTCTTTGGGCATGGGTGTTTAAAATACACTTTGATTATTTTATGAAAAAGATAGAGCTCACTTAATTCACTTAATTCATAATAGGAAACTGTTGGATGCCAAGTCTGAACTGGAACGTGTATTCTGTGCAGTCAGTGGAGGGAGACTTACATTGCTGGGGAATTAATCATCCCAGCAGGCCTTGGAATGGGATTCCAATGTTGGAATTGCCTTTCTTCCTCATTGACTGGGAGGGGAGCCTGCATGGCAGGCTCACTTGGCAGCTGAATTTCAAGTGCCTGGTGGCAGGAGAGACTTCCCTCCATAGGCTGCTGTGCACCACGCTTCCAGATTCTACAGGGTTAATTCACGTGGTGTTTGACTTTGTTCTCTAGAAGGTGCTTGTTCAGAGTTTATACAATAAGCTGAATTGGCTTTACGTGTGATTTATAGAATCCAAGCCTCGTGTACTTTTTAATGTACAGGTAATACAATCCCAAAATTAATGAGTTACTGTGATGGAAAAATATTAGCTAATTACAGCTTTTTTCTTGACTGTTACCGTTTTTCATGTTGGCATAATCTGATAAATGTAATGAAATGAGTGGAGCTGTGCTTAGCATTTCCGTATTTCATCAGGAATCTATTATTTTAATTAGATACATTTTTGTTTAAAATAACCACTAGGAAAAATGCCAGCAGAGATGGGAGGAGGAGGTGTAAGTACCAGAGAAAAGGAAAGAGAGGGTTTTAACTTTCAGTCTTACATCTTGGTGTGTTTGGTGTTTTCACTATGTTGTGAGTTGTTTGCTGTTTCCTTTGCTCACAAATTCTTCTCTGTCACTGAACAGTAGTTATACTGTGCACAAATGCAGTATTTCTTACTTCACCAGACAAGCAAATGTAAAATTCTTAAGGGCCTTTTCGTGGCTTGTTTAAAAATCAAGTTGATTCATCCAACAATCTTTCTGGGACTGTGTGGTTTTGATCTGTCAGCTCACAGCCACGTTATTCCTGTCTTTATAGCCAGCACCTGTCTCCTGATGGTACAGGATTTGATCATCCTTGGGAAGCTATTCCAGTTTTTCATTCTTAGTGCTGATCCAAATGTAGAGGAGGTGATTTTCCAAAGTATCTTGCCAAATATCCACTCCCTGCTCCGGTCTTTATGACTCTGGTGCATGAAAAGAACTGCCACATGGATTAAGAGCAGGAGATTTCAGAGCACACTGCCAGCAGAACCACTTGGCTGTAGAGGAAAACCCACTAAGTTGAGAGAGAGAGAGAGGAGGGAGGCACAGGCATTAAACTGGGTCAGATGTCAGAGGAGAGCTGCTCTCCATTCTACAGGCTTTAACTTACTTCTCTTTTCAGGTCTTGTCCACGTTGGAGATGAACTGAGAGAAGTCAATGGTATTGCTGTGCTTCACAAACGACCCGAAGAAATAAGTCAGATTTTGGTCTGCACTGATTTCTGTTTCGAGATCTTTTCTATTGGGTGATCTAGTAATTATGATAGATGCTGAAATTTAACCTTGAGTTTAAGATGTGTGTGTAGAGCTAACAGATGGAATCCCTGCTTGTCTTTACAATAAGAGTTTTTCTTCTCAACGTGGATTATTTAGTCCTCTCCTTTTGACTTCAGAAACTTCCATGGAACTGAATCGGTACCAAGTAAGATACAAATATAAAGTTATGTGTTGCTTTGTCAAGAACATCCCTTTCATGCTTTGTTTATGACAAGCAAATTGCAAATTAAATGTGTATTCTTAATAGAAAAGCAGCTTATTCATGATGTGGTTATGCCAGGGAGCTGAAGAAAGTTAGTTGTGTGCCCATTAGTGCTGTCAGTCTGTCCTTTACTAGCAGATTTCTCAAGGCTTTAGCAGCTCTTGCTCCAAGCTGCTCAAAGCCACAAATCTTTAAGTCTTTCTGAACTCCTACATCTGTGGTCATCCTGTTGTGTTGCAGGAAGTGTCCCAGCTCTTACTCATCTCTGACTCCCCTCTTGCAGCTTGATTCCCTCTCTCCTGTGCTGAGTGGGGTCAGTGATGCAGTGAGAAGAAAACCAACGCTAAGAGGCTGAAAGTGTCTGGCATCAGTTCCATCACCTAACTTAAATTTGTACTCAATTGTACTGGATGAGGAGAATGACTGCTTTTGGTTCAGGGGAAGAAACCAAAACTGTACTTTGAAATCTTGTATGAAGCTGATTTGAGGGGACCCTGGGGTAGTGTTTGTCTGCCCAATTTTAAATGCCTGGATTGTGATGGTTTTCTTTCTATGTTTTGTTTCTGAAGAAGACCTACAACTGTTTGCCCACGCTGATCCCCCTGCTTTCTATTTCTATCTGTGCAGAGTAACAGGCTCCTCTAGGACAGTTATCTCATACAAGGGAATGTGTCTAAAAATAGATCAGATGAACCTATTCTGAATTTTCAAGCACCTACAATCACTTCTTAATTTACTGTAACTGACAAATGATATTTTTTAGCAAAGATGTTTAGAGTGGATGTGTTCACTTAGGGAATGTTTGTATTTGCACCCTAACAAGTAAGAAAAAAGAGCTGCAACCTGGGAAAACAACTGTTTTCTCAGCCAAGCACCTTAAAATATTCAGGCTCCAAAAACCTAAGTTGGTATCAAACTAAAAGCCATGGAAGTTTTTAATACTTCATGAGCTGTAATCCAGAAACGAATGTGATTGCTAAAAGGAAATGAAAGAATTTTAGTGCAAGTCTGAATAGATTCTAGCTGAGGGATTACTGTTGGTGTCTCCAGGGGATTACAGTGCTGTGGAAGATTCATGGAACATCATGACAGTTAAATAGGGGATTAGCTTTGCCTGTTAAAGTTCTGAGAAGAAGACTGACTGGCTCCTAAATTGGGACTTGGATCGTCTGCATTGTCCTTACACTGATTTCAAAGTAAAAAAACATTTTCCTTTCTCTCAGGCACAGTCTCAGGGATCGATAACATTAAAAATAATTCCAGCCATCAAAGAAGAAGATCGTCTAAAAGACAGCAAGGTATGCAGAGCCTGGTAGAATACCAAAGCACGGTTTTCATACTTGCATTTATCTCAGATTCCTGTTGGTTCAGTAAGAATCATCACAGAATGAGACCCATAATGTAACTGAAAAGACAATAGAGCCCCTTCTTGACGTAAAAGATTGTCCATATTGCTCAGTGCAAGTACTCGGGTGAATTCTGTTGTCCTTATCTTGGCACGTGGTCATTCATAATCTAGCTGCTTCTTTTGGTTTGCATAATTAAGCCTGGTGTTCCTGCCAGTCTCCTCTTGCTGTGACAGCTGTTATCTGCCCATTATCACTGGGCATTTTGCCACTCACTTGAGTCAAAACAGATCTGCCCTCTAACAGAGCTGCATTCGTCACTTGGCCGTATCAGGCCTTTGCATTTGGCCTCCTTTATCAGCAATGACTTAATTGTGTCAGTGGTCCCCTCCAGGATTCCTTCTCAACCTCCCTACTTCTCTGCTGTTTGCAGACGAATTCTTCCTTGGAACCCCTCAAATTACATCTAGAAATATTTCTGCTCTGATATATGCAGTAGTGCCAGGATACAAATCCAAAGTTAAGTATCAGATGTTGATTAAAGAAATGTTATAAGTACAGCCTTCACAGTAAAGCTGCTTTGCCATAAATCCCTCTTTATGGTTTTCTCTTTCCCCTTCTATTTTTCCTGTGTTGCATTTTGTGTTTAGGTAGGCTGTGCTTAATTGGGACTTTGAGTTTCACGTTGCACAGGGACAACACATAATGACTGAGTAGGTGCTTGGAAGTTAGTTTATTTTTCTGCATGGTAAGTCAAAATACAAGTGCAGTTTAGCAGGATTCAATATTTTTGAGTACCACAAAGCATAAGAAGGAGAAAAAGTGTATATATTTTTCTAGTTAATGATGTTATTGTCAGAAAAGCACCTTCTTAAGGTACGCTGTAATTCCAAAAAGGACAAGAAGAAAGGATGCGTTACTTTCTTTTGAAGGTGTTTATGAGGGCCCTTTTCTGCTATAATCCCAAAGAAGACAGAGCCATTCCCTGCCAGGAGGCTGGTTTGCCCTTCAAGAGACGACACATCCTGGAGGTTGTAAGCCAAGATGATCCTACATGGTGGCAAGCAAAGCGTGTTGGAGACACCAACCTCAGAGCAGGCTTGATCCCCTCGAAGCAGTTCCAAGAAAGGTTTGTCCATGAAGATTACAGGTTTTTATTGTTTTTATGAATTAACCATATGGTATCACACGTTTTTGTGCTGCTTTCTCTTTTTTTTGCAGGAAATAAAGGGCAGAATCATGCCATGCTTGGAGGACAGTGCTAGAAGGTTTCGTATTCCCCAGTTATATAATGAACTTCCCAGCTTTCTTAGGGTGGTTTCCAGCTGGTTTGTGCTTTGTAGCATGAGAACAGAAGCACTTGCTATAGAAGTGGGCCTGAGATCAAACGTGGAATATATGTCCTTGAACCTCTTGGCTTATGGAGACAGACTGTTTCACAGACTTGTATTTCCATAGCGTGAGGATTTATTCTAACAGTTTTTAGTTTATGCATTAAATAATTGTGCAAGAAAAAGTGTAGCTGATGTTTCTTCTGGTTCCTAAGAGAGTCTTCAGCTTAGACCCAGACATCATCAGGGCTAGAAGGTTTTTCTGTTTTCACAGTAAGATAAAGATATCTTAGGAAACGAAGCAAAAAAATGCTCCTGATGCCTTCTATTTGCAGGACGGCTGTAGATTTAAGAAGGGACCTGATTTGGTCGTATGTGATTCTTACTCCACGCTGCTGGATGCGTCTTCTCTGATTGTAGATGTTGAATCAAAAACAGTTTCTATTTTTTTCAAGGAAAAATGCCGTTTTGTTCTTTGTTTTCAATGATGTATGTGTAACTTATACTACAAATTCTTTTTGATGTGAAGCTTTAATGGTTAAAATGTAATTATTTTCTCTTTAGACGACTGACGTACAGAAGAAGCATGGGCACCCAGCCGAACCCCAGAACTGTGAAGAAGCCATTATGTAAGTCTGTTCAGTCCCTGAAGTGATTTTATAGTTGATTTTCACTTCTCAGGATTTGTTTTTAATGTGTTTTCAATAATAGCACTTTTGTATTTGTCCCGTGTTTTCTGTCACTGGTTGATCTGCGTAGATATGAGTTGCCACATGGGAAGAGTTCAGTTTGAGCTTTATCCAGTGTTACAGGTGCCTGCTGGCTTAAAATCATGGCTGACCTTCTCTTCCTGCTCTCAAGAACGTGAGGCCTTAGGTGGTTTTTTAGATACTTGAGAATTTCTTCGTGTTGACTTCAAATAACCCAGCTGTTAGTGAGGTGTGGGAGAGCCATGAGACTGCATGATGCCACGCTCATGTAGACCAGGAATCTGGAAATAGTCCTCCTTCAGTGCTAGAAGCAAGCTTCTGTCCTGTGATGCTGTGGCACATCTCGTGGAGAAGTGCTCTTGTGCTGTGAAGTGGAGGGCAGATGCTCAACCGAATTATAATACAGCATGAGTCATTTAAGTTAATCTTTCCTGTATCAGTTACATCCAATGTTAGGAGGCACTTAATGAGGGTTGTTACTTATTCAGACATTATCGAGATAATTAAGCAGGTTTTATTATAAAATTATTATCATTTACTACTAAATCTAAAAAAGTCTTTGATCAATTGATAAGGGTACATTACTGCATGTTTTTTGAGATATAAAAGCCTGATAAGCAAATAAAACAGAGGAACCTTCCTTTCCATTCCCTCTAATTCTATGCAGTCATTTGTCAGCCTTTTAATCTTATCAACTCTGTCTTTCATGCTAACTGCAGATGATCAGACTTCTGATAAAGGTAGGTGCCCTCCTAAATCATTCTCTGTCTGAAGGTAACCAGCCAATTCATTTCCTAAAATATTTGGTAAGCCCTCAAGCAAAGGGAGCAGTAGATGGAGCTTATTCATACAGCTGTTTCATCTTGATTTACAATTTAAACTAATTTAATTTGGATTGAGTTAAGCAATGATGGTTTCCAAATATCCCTTTCCTCACCAACTACCCAGATGCATACAGCAGGCACTAAGGTATCTTCCTTCTTTTCTCCCCCCCTTCTCTTCCCCACATCCTCCCCACTTCTTTCTTTGCAGAGGACTGTGACTGTGAGGGATATTTCAATGGACATTACATAGGTGAGAAACCAAAATCCACTTCTTCCCTGCAAGAAAAAACTCCAAACTAATGTACCAATGCTAATTTTCTTTATTAGTAATAGAGTTAATTTCACATACTTTGTGAACTAGTTATCTCTGTCTGAAGGGCTAATTGGACGTTTGCATAACCGGTGCTCAGCAGCTCAAGGTGACTTGAGGAGGTTTTAGCATAGATGGGGGGTGCTTGGTTTTCTACCTGATGCACAGACTGGTCATGGATCAGATCAGCATATGTGCAGTCATTTGATTATTAAAAGAAAAATACTAGAGGGAATGTCTCTATTCAAAGGCAGGACCTTCTAGCTGAACGAGCTTGACAGTGGAAAGAAATGGAGACATGGTTCAGTGCCTCTTCTGCCTTTCCTCCACAGCTGGCTTACGCAGGAGCTTTAGGTTAAGTCGTAAAGAGAAGGAGAACAGTCCTACCGAAGCAAAGCAGGCAGATCAGGCAGATGCTGCAGAGCTCCTAACGTATGAGGAGGTCACAAAGTACCAGCAGCAGCCTGGGGAGCAGCAGAGGCTGATTGTTTTGATTGGTAAGAGGTGGAATTGATCCAGAGTATCACCTTCATCTTTCCCTTTTTGCCTTCACTCCAAAAGCTTTTTATTTTTTATTATAATTATTATTTTGTTGTCTTCTTTTAAATGACAAAAAAAAAAAACCAAAAACCCTCACCAGGATAGACCTCATGGATCGAATGGCTAGAACAGATGTAACTTATTCTCTTTACAGTACTTCCTCCCCACAAGAAATAATCAGACCATTCTCTTTTGTTAGGTTGTTTGGGAGCCAGATTAAACGAGCTCAAGCAGAAAGTTGTGTCAGAGAACCCCCAGGAGTATGGTGTTGCAGTTCCACGTGAGTAGAATTTACTGACACTGTGTTGCCACTTTGTTCCATCCATTCTGTTGAAAAGCTCAGTGCTAGCTGCACTGGGGAATGGGGATTCATTGCATTGATCAGTCAGTGTTTCAGTTGTTGACTATTTGTGTGTGGAAATTGTTTTCTCATCATAAAAGTCTGAGTGGATCTGAGTACAACTTCGTGCACGTGCATAATGTGTTGTATATAACTGAGAATGTAAACTGCTGTAACCAACAGAAGTTTTCCAGCAGAGGGTGAATATCTGCCTAACTGTGGAGCTGGAAGTGCAGACACAAATCAAATCAGAGTTTGCATTTGTTTCTGTTACTTTAAGGGATGCGATTTCGTGTTTGAGAAGAGAATAAACATAAATAAATACTGCATAATATTAGCAGTCTTGAACTCTGAGGGAAGATGTCTGATTTCATATAAGCCATCAAGGACCCAATTCTACAAACAGCCAGGCATGTTCATACTTAAACTTCACAGGCAACACAGCAGAATTTTATCTACTTTCTGTGTTTATTTTCTGAGTTTCAAAGAGCAGGAATCCAATACCCAAACTAACTTCATTTTCAATCCTGTAATGTAGTTTACAGCAAAATACTAACATCACTTATATTTTATGTTAATTTTGACTGCCTTGGTTGAGGTCATGAAAACATGACTGAAACTGAACAGAGATGGTAGCGTTGTCTGCAGAAGCTGACCTGTGTGCTGTGCTTTGCTTCCACTTTCTTTTAGATACAACAAGGTCAAAGAAAAGTCATGAGAAAGAGGGAGTCGAATACAACTTTGTCTCTAAGCAATCATTTGAGACAGATGTGCAGCAAAACAAGTGAGTTAATTTTAAAATACGGATATAACTGATTATGTTTTGAAAATATTGCTAAGTAAATGTAATGTGAATACCAAAATCAGGGAAAACTGGAGGAGCCATTTTGGAAGGGTTCTGTTTTCCAGGAATAACTTTTATTCAGTTTGGACTGTTAGTGTGAAGCAAGAATTATACTGAGAGACAACTTAGAAACAACAGAGGAGAGGTAGGAATACCAGAAGTTAGAATTTAAGCCTGTGATTGATCTGAACTGAGCCTCGTGAAAGTAACAGATACTTAGTTGGTCCTACTTTATTCTTTGTTTAATACGATGGGCAACATGGGGAAATTTAATTCGTAATTCCACTTCAAAGTGAGTTGTAGGCTAAGCTCATCGGTGTGAAGGACTTTCTGTAAGATCAGGCTTGTTTCCTAGAAGTGCAGATTTTGGCTAACCTCCCAGAAGGTGGAAGAATCCAAGTCCATTTCCTTGCCAGCTTTGTTCTATTTCATTTGAGAAACAACTTCTTTGTTTTAGTAGACTTGAGCAGCAGTCAACTGAATCAATGCAGCTTCTTCCCCTGTTTTTCAGTAGTGCTGATTCACTAGCAGTATCATGGGAAGAAGACAACTGTTACTAAGCAACCAAAGGAAAAAATGAGAAAAAGAAACCCTTTTTTTCCCCACCTTCCTTCCCTCCACAACATTTGACCGTTGTGACTTTGGGAAACAGCTATCAGATGTTGAAAGTTAAATGTGCCTTGTGGGCTATATTTAAGAAATATACATTTACTTTTTAGATTTGTGGAACATGGAGAATACAAAGAAAACCTGTATGGCACAAGTCTTGAGGCAATCCGGTCTGTGATGGCCAAAAAGAAGGTTTGTTTGGTGGATGTGGTTCCTGAAGTAAGTTCAGCAGTTTCTTGTAAGGAAAGCAAATATTTCTAGTAATGCTGCCTGCCTGAGTAACAAACATTGTTCACCTTTTGGGGCTGCTTGCTGTGCAGAGAGCAGTGATGTTTTTTGAACACCTTTCTGACAGGTGGCCGGGCTGCTGGCTGAATTGGTTACAAGGAAACCATAATTTGCCTGTCACATCATTCCTTTTGTCCTTTTTTCGTGTCCTTGTTCCTGGGGCTGTGGTGCAGAGCAAGGTGTCCCTGCAGTCAGACCATGCTCACATGCTTTTGTAATACCTGAAAGGATGCTGATGTTAACTTTTTCCTTGAAGAACGAAAGCATGCTGTGGTTAGATGTGGCATGAAAGCCTGGGTGTGACACAAGTGAAACTGTTGAACCCAGCATGAGCAGATCACTGGCGCACAGTGTACGTAATATGACATGAGAAAAGAAAATACATCTGTTCACAGGCAGTGAAGCACTTGAGGACTCCTGAATTTAAGCCTTATGTTATCTTTGTGAAGCCCCTCATTCCAGAAAAGAAAAAAAATGTCCTAAAATCTCCTGTGTCAGAAGAAATCTCGACACCCCTTGTAAGTATTCTAACCTTAATCTCTATTTTGCAGTGTGAGAGAAGTGCCTTAGCTCCCTCTTGTCATATGTTTCTTCCCCCTCCCTAATGCTTCTTGCTCCTTCATCTCAGCTCCCAGATCTCTCCTCCCCTTTCCTAACGCTTTGGTTCATTTCTTGCAAAGTCATGATGTAGTGTGCTAGCATCCATAAAAATGCTAATAAGTAATTACAGATGCTTACTGAAAACATCAAATCATCTTCTTGTGTTGGTCAGCAGGATGAAGAGCAGCAGGAAATTATAAATTCAGCAGCATTCATCGAAGAGCACTATGGGCATTTAATTGACACTACGCTGGTGAAAGAAGATCTCCAGAGTGCATGTAATCAGCTTAAAACTGTGCTAGATAAGCTAAACAAGGATTCATTTTGGGTGCCAGTCAGCTGGGTTAGGTCATAGTTTGCTATCATCCGTTCAAAGGAAAGAGTTTATTTAAAAAGCCTTGTAAATATATGGATGACAAAAGGGAAATGTGTTGATTTCACTGCAAAACTGCCATTCTCTCTAGAAAGTAATATGTAAAGACTACAGGGGAAAAATAAAGTCAGAAGCTGATACTGCCTTCTTGAATTGGAATCCTGAGTACCAGCTGTGCACTCTCAGCCTGAACAGGTTAGTAAAAGACTGGAGTGACTTTTAGACTGCAAATATTGCACTTTGTAAGGGAAAAATGTGCAGAGGGTCCCATACTCCAAAAGCACTGAAGCGATGTTAGAAGCTTCAGCGTTTGGCCAGACCTCGTGTGGCATCTGAACAAGATTCTTCATCCAGGAGCAAGTCTGCTACTTCAGGGTTGAGGGAGAGAGCCCTCACCCTGTCAGTTCCTTTAATGTCCAGCTGGCTTTCTTCCACTCAGTATTTCTGGTTGCAAACCCTTTCTAATTAGGCTAACTAGACTGGCTCAGTAAATCGTCTTTGTTTTAGCAGCTGAGGGGTGGCGGTGGGACTTTTGTTCGTGTTGTTGGTTCTGTTTTTCAAGCTCAGCCCTTTCCCGTGCTTCTGGCTGTCTTGCATAGGTAGTAATTAGTCTGCTCAGCTATGGCTTTTGCCCGCTTTCCCAGTCGCTCTCTTCCTAACAGCACAGGATAGATGTTAAGCAGCCTGTAAACATACCTGTGTGATTGATCCAGCTCATAACCCGGGGATGTTCTTTAGCCTACCTGAAAAGTGTGTATGGTGTAAAACACGACTTGAAGAAGCTTATTTTCTACAAGGCATCTTTGCAAATGCCAGCTGCTGGGGCGCCACGTGGACAGCAACAGAGCAGCTCTGCAAAGGCTGCCAGGAGAGGAGGCTGAAACGCCAGGAAGCTGAGCTACAGCACTGAATCATCATTCTCCCAGCACTTAGGAAAACCTTTGTTACAAATCAAGTGAAGGCAACCTTATGTTACCTTTGTGGCATGGCACTTGGCTCCATCACGTCTTGAAGAGGAAATTTTATCTGTTGGAGGACTTGGCAGAAAGAATATGCAGCTTTTTAAGGTGGGCAGGTCCAAGAAAACGCATTGATTTTGTGAGTGCAGTGCAGGTGTGTATTACCTGAAACTTGTTCCTGTTTTCCATTGCCTGTTGAGTTCTAATCTTTCCTCTGTACTGTGCCCTCTAACAACACCTTCTGGTACACTGGTCTCATTCTTTTAACAGTGTGATGTTATTCTTGTTCCAGAGCATTCAGCAAAACTGACACCATTACTTATTAAAAGTGTATTTCTTATTTAGTGTCTCCGAATCTACATTAACTCCAGCCCAAAAAGTTGTCTGTCCATCTTCTCCGAATGCTAACTTCTAAGTATCACCCTGCAAAGAACAGCACTTCCTGCAGTCTGCTAGAACTGCTCTGGCTTGTCAGAAAACATGCTGCCAGACTGGAAGCCTCCCAGCAGCTGTACAAGGATTCCCTCATGTGGTTGTGGCCCATCAGCTCTGCCAATAAGCTGCTGCAGCTTTGGCCCAGCACAGCCACCAAAGGGATGTGAGTAGGAAGAGACAGGAAAAAAAAAATGAGTGCAGTAGTTTAACAGCATCTCAAGCTAAGCAGATTTATTAAAATATCAATCAATATCACACCAGATCGATCTCACCACAGGATATATATTGCAGTTTTCAGGGTAAAATATACAACTCCCATTAAACATGACCTAAAATATTCAGTGTCAGTTAAATAATCTTTTTTTTTTTTGAGTTATGTGCAGATATTCCACATTGAGGTACACTCCCACAGATCATAACTTAGATACTATCAGAAACATTTGTTTCGCTTTTCTGATTGAGGACTTTTTTAGGTTCAAAGTAAATGATGGGGAGAGAATATGGAAATGCGTAGTAAAGAAGAACAGTCAGTGCTTCTGTGTATTCTCCTCTTTATTCTGACAGTCTCAGGAAAAGGCACACGTAACAGATGTCTGTTTCCAGGACAAGATTCCAATTCAGACAACACCGAGTCAAGGCCAGGCCTGGTTTGTGCTCTGCAGTAAGGAGGGGCAAAAAGAAGAGATTATAAAGAAAGTCAGCATGCAAACTTCCTTGAGTTTGAAGTCCTGCTTTGTAAGCGGTACCAGCAACCCCAAGTCAAAATATTTCAGCAAACTGAACCTCTTTCTCCCTTCTCCCTCTCTCTCCCTCCCTTGCCCATGCTTGAAATTAATGTAGCCTTTCCTATTTGTAGTGTGCAAGGAAGAGCTGTGCTAAACAGCCACAGTACCTGAGGTTGTCAGACAGCTCCCTGTCCTTACACTGACTGCATCTGAACTGCTTTCCTTTCTCAAATGAGTTGAGCAGAGTACAGCCAGGGAACGCTCAGGCACACAGCTTATTCAAAACCAGGTGAGTTTGTCTCCAGCCACATTTGTTGTTAGGATTGAGATGGCAATTTACTATGGAACATACACATTTCACATGTGCACGGATTAGAATCCTGCTACGTCCACCCCAGCTTCTTTGTTTTCAGGAAATGGCACCTGATGTATAAAAACATACCTCAGTCTCTTGGGAGGAGATGCAGCATTGTTTGGCAGTCTATTTAAACTGTCTCATGTTCTGCCAAGGAAAAAAGATTGATGGGTTTTATCACCAAGTCTAATTATGCATTGTTAAACAAACACAACACCTAAGGAAGTACGCTTCATCCTTTTTTCCTGCCCTTACCCATCCGCTTCATCTCCTGCCTATTACTCACTTACTCAACCCAGGACTCAGTTGTGGTGGCTTTAGGTACATCCATACCTGAGAACTTTAAGATACCTTAACCCCAGTTGTCAGAGGTATACAAAAATTCAGCTACGTGCCTGCCATTCCATTTCAAACTTCTTTTGATCGTAGGTAGGCTTACTGTTAGCAAGCCTTTTCAGGAGTCCATGATTTTCCACCGTGATGGTCATTATTTTCCTGTTCTGTTTATCACTTGTTGACCTGGGAGCAGAAATGAACACCTTTGTAAAAACAAATAGGAAGGAGAGGACATGTGGAAAAAGCACCCTTCTTCCCCCCCGTACACCTGGAAGGAAGGGTAGAACAGCAGCTACCTTCTGTAAAAGCATTTATTCCAACAATCCACCTTTGCCGGCCCTCGTTGGATGGCAGCAAGGTTCTCAAGGAGCTTCTTATTGTCTCTTTCAATCTGATTGATTCGCTTTTGATCCTCCTGTGCAAGAGAAAGTTTGCAGTGCTGTTCTCATGAGACTCTTTCCTGGGCTGGCTCTCACTGTTACGTTGCCCATTTATGTTTGAAAACAAACACCTCAATTCTCAACCATATCCCCAAAGCAGCAGGCTCTGGAGCTGTGCTTTGTCACTGCTTCCTTGCTTTCCTCTCCCAGCTCCATGATGTATTAGATACATAAACAAACTTGACACGAAAGCAGTAACGCATTCTGTTTTCTTTTTCTTGCCCTTACCCCTCCTCACATGAATTCTGTCATCCTGCTCTCTGTGTTCCAGCAGATTCCCTGCTACCTGAAGCACTGTTATCACACAGATGTGGGGTTACAAATACCTGAATCTTCCTC
The DNA here is from genome assembly GCF_026119805.1 of Tympanuchus pallidicinctus. Taxonomy (NCBI): domain Eukaryota; kingdom Metazoa; phylum Chordata; class Aves; order Galliformes; family Phasianidae; genus Tympanuchus; species Tympanuchus pallidicinctus. The sequence goes on from NW_026294771.1 coordinate 291,892, forward strand.
AGGTTAACATGCTGCCAGCTCTGTGCATGCGAAGCCGTTTTATCCACCCAATGTCTTGCTTGAAAGACACAGGAAAAAAAAAGAAAAAAAAAAAAGAAAAAAGAAAAAAAACAAAACACCTGAAGTGAAAACAAGTTTTGTGATATTACCGAGCCCCAACTCCCTCCATGCAGCCTTTCTCTGGTCAGCAACACGAGTCAGATGGCCCACAGCACCCAGTTTTGTCTTCGTCCCAGCTCTCAGACTACGCTGACGTAATTTCACCCACGTTCACCAGCTAAGAACTCATCTTTCTTCTCTCCAGTCTTGTCCTCAACCCCAGGAAACATAGGAAAGCGACCCACCTTAGTGGCCTGTCGCCAGAACACCACCACAACCAGCAGAGGCCATTTTACACCCCACAGAGCAGCAGTCATTTATCTCCCCCTGTTCCCATACATCCCTCCCACCTGTTCCTTTGACTTTGTTCAAGTTGCCACAGACTCCCATCTTCCAAATTTGACTTTCCAGTCTCCTTGGGGTGGTCATGCTCTTGCTTGCAGCGGTACTTGGAGATTCCAGCCCTTGAATTATGACACACACTGCTCATAGATGGGTAGGATTCCATCCCTTGGTGAGCAGCTTGCAGCATGCACACCCAGCTGCTGTAGGGCAACCAGCTGAAACTTCTGCTCTTGGAAGTGGATACAATGAACGTTATTTCGCAGGGGTGTTTTAAAGACTGAAAGGAGGAGGTAGGTATGAAGGAGCACTCCTTCAGCTGGCTTTATCAATGGAAACATCTGCTCAAAGCCATCAAACACCACAATAGCATCTGTCATCACCTTCCTCAGACTGACTGCAATAGAGGCGATATGTGATCCATTGCAAGACAAAGAAAAACAGATGTAAAAACCCAATAAAGGCATTTTATTCTCTTGTGACAGTTTCTTATGCATGCTTTTCACAGATGAAAACAGCTCCAGAGCATTTATACAGAACAAGCTGCAATAGTTGCAAAGGAAAGCTGAAGTTTGTACACCTTGCATTCAGCTGCTGTACAGCAGCATTAATGGTGCTGTATTAATCCCTGGTGTCACTCAGGAAAGCCCTCCTAATAATTTAACTTGATAGCAATGGATTAAAATGTGCACCCTAAGCAAGGCAACATTTCTGTTCCAGTCTGACAACATCCTGTAATGACAGAACATCTTTGGATTTGTCATTTATCTCCTAACGCTCCAGCTTCCATTTTAAACACTTTTAACATCCCCAAGTTTTTACTTAGTACTGTTACCATGTTACCTAACAAAGCCTTCCTAACAGTATTGCTACCAAACCCAGAACCAAAGCATCCTACAAGACTCAAAGCTTGTTTTCAAGAAAAGGCAGTGAGTTTTGGAGCAGAGAGAAGGTAAAAAGCAGCAGCTATCTTGTAGAACTTCATCATGAGATCGGCAATGGACACACTCTTGTTCCTGCACAACCTTCCATCACCAGCACATTCTATACTGAACCCACTTCTCACCCTGCAATTGCTGAATCAGAGTAGAAACCCAGGTTTGCAGACTATTCTGTCAACTGCAGAAGTACCCACGCTGTCAGCTGGCCCAAAATGATGACTCCAAAGCACCTCTGATCCTCAGCACGACGCAGTGAAGAGCAGCAAGGGATAACCTACAGTGTACAGCACAGGAAGCATTTGCTTCCTGCAGAATGTTACTGAATGTGACTGTTCACTACAAACCTCACATTTAGCAGCAACTCAGCTTGTTGTCTGCAGACCCACAGTGATTCTGACTGCTTAAAACCATCTGAAATAGAGTGGAAATGTCACTGCTTAGGGTGACTCCTGAGCAGGGAGTGCATTAAAGAGAAGCTGGCAGCCTGAAAGACTCCTGTGCCACTTTGGGGAGGAGAAGCTTTACAGCAACATTCCAAAATGGAAAACTCTTATGCCAAGGCAGGAATTCTAGAAAAAGTAAATGTCAAATGCCAAAAGCATACTGTAAGAGTATGATTTACTAGTAACAAATCTGAGTTATCAGAAAAAGCATTAAATTGATACCTGCAGATATCAGATGTGCATAACAGAAAGAAACTGTACTTTGTTAGTGAATAAAAGAGTGTTTTGTTAATCAGTTTGGTATCAAATCTACACAACTGTAGCAGGTCAAACAAGGCACAGAGCAGCTCCTGAAAGCCCTCAGTGTATTCTTCTGAACTGCACTCCGTTTGGACAGAACAGCCACCTGCAGACTTAAGAAAGTGGACAGTATGCAGTGCACACGCTTTTCTCCTGCTGTGACGATTCCTTTAGCTGGACTCTTTTCTTCTCTGTGCTTTTATCCAAAAGATTTGGCGTCTGCAGGATCTTTATCACTAGTTCCTCAAAGGCATGCTGCACTCCATCCTCTGTTTTGGCACTGGTCTCTGTGGGCAGGAAGAAAAAAGAGGGAAAAAAAAAAACAATAAAAATCAAAGACTTCATCTTATTTGCAAGCCTCCAGCCTCTCAGACTGAGAGTTTTAAAGATGACCTTAAAAAAATTCATGAGGATATAGAACTCGTGCCTACACAGCGCATGAAGGAATCTCACTGTCAGAAAAAAAGGCACTGTCAGTTACAGAACAACACACAAACAATCCATGAACATAAGCACTTCTGGCACGGTTCCATACCTACAAACAGCAACGAGCGTTTCTTAGCAAACTGGAGTCCCTCTCTTCTCTCTACTTCCCGATCAGGCTGCAGAGATGAATGAAGAAATGACTCAAGTGAGCTATATTTGCAAGCTTAAGGAACTCCCTGGAAAAGCAGCACTGTAGAATTGAAGTTTTTTGCTGGAAAGAAAGAAAAAGTCTTATAAAATCATGTCACAGCCATCAACTGAATATCCCTCCCTCTACAGTCAGCTCAAAAGCATTAAGTAGTATTGGTGCCAGGCAGAGCCAACGGAGGGTCAAACTGAAGAGCAACAACACCGAATCAGCAGGAAATTAAGAAGTTGTTATCTTCTGAATCAAGGGGGAGCAAAGGAAACACCAGAAAGGAAGTTACAATAGTCAAACAGCTGAAGAAGCATACCAAAGATGTTGAAATTTGTCAGACTGGGTAAGTGGAAAAGGAGGATTTCCCCAAAATCCCAAGACAAGTACAAAGTGCTCCATGCAGATACACAGGCAGCTAAGAATTCCAACTACCTACTTCAGGATAGCCTGAAGTAAAGCAAGAGTGAAACACATCTCACTAAGCAATGTGCATCTAGGATATGTCAAAAATGCCCAGAGATGTTCAGGGGTGTGTGCACCTCACCCACACAGATGTATGATTAACAGCCAGCTGATGGTAAGAGCAGAATCCTTCCCCACCACCTGCCCAAGGCACGGTTGGCTCAAAGAGGCAGAGGAGCTGTTCTGTTGCACTGCTGTTAAATTAAAAGGTATTTCACAGTGCCCAGCCAGAAACTTCCACTGTTTTCCAGTAATTGAAATCTCTCTCATTAATTGCATCTCTTCGGGAGCACATCCACAAAATTCCAATACGAGCTGCTTCTCAAATGAGGCAGCAAAAAGAGCCTCCCCAGCCCAAGTTCCAGAGCCCATCACCTCCTCACACAAGAAATGCAATCGTTTCAGAGCTTATCTCACATTTATTCTGTCTCATGATTGAGTCGCCTGCAGAAGAGTGTAAGACGATGCATTTCTGAACTGACCTTATCAGTTTTATTGCCAACCAACATCTTCACAGCGTCGCTTTTGGTGGTGTATATCTCCAGCTCGTTCAGCCAGCTCTCTAAGCCTGTGAAAGTGTCTTTCCTTGTAACATCATACACTGGTAAAGGAAGAAAAGGAGCTTAGCAGTTGCAAAGTCTTGATCAGCGCTTACTTCATCACGGCACTGAGGCCAGAAAAATAATATTCTGCACCTTCAGCCCTCACAAGCCCTGAGAACAACTCCCTTCTTTTCCTAATTGGTGTTCACACTGAAAAAGACTAAGCAGGTATTCCTTGTGCTGCAAATCTCGTCTTCTATAGCAAACCACATCAGTCATCAGTAACAAATAAATACAGATAAACAGTAAAGCCGCTAAGGGAAACAAAAGGCAAAACCCAATGTTCCCTTCTAACCAGAAATTCACCAGAACAGTTACTACAAAGCTGACGATTCACCCGACGGTTTGCAGGGTGACTTGGCTGAAACGCAAAACGTTTGGAAACAGCAGAATTTCCCAGCAGCAGTTTTGCAAACTCAGAGTTTGAGCGAAGGATTCAAAGCGCTGCGAAACAAAACCCAGCTGTTCCCCTGATTCTCTCAGTCCCCTTTTGCAGTTTAGATTGTAAAACCAAGCTTCCTGCAGTCACATTTCCCTCCCATACTCCTCCTACCTAAAACAATCCCTTGAGTTCCTCGGTAATAACTGGGATTCAGTGACCTAAAGCGCTCTTGGCCTGCTGTGTCCTTGGGGGAAAAAAAAAGAAAACACACACAAACAACAAGAAAACAACACAAAAAATGAGCAGTTTTATTCAATTATTGCTAAGTTGTGTCACTCTCTCTCTAGAGTCTTCCAAATACTCCACTCTACGCAGAACAAACAATAAGAAGGCAAAAAAGTGACAGCGTTTATTATTGTTACCAAAGAAGTGTTTAGATTTACGTGCAGATTGTCATAGGCAGACCAACAGCTATGATATCATTTATTTCTACTTTATTACACCTGGCAGTGTATTCACTTAGTACAGGTTATGCTTACTAAGGAGGTTATAATGAACCCATAGATACTAAAGTCAAAGCTTCTCCTTCACTTTGATGCTTGGTACAAGCATCGAAGCTTTTATTTAACATTCTCCAAGCACCAGTTTTCCCTTCCAGCTCATCAGCAGCCTCTCCAGATGGCTGTTACCGCTGTAAAGCTCCTTTTCCAGCTATATAACCTGTGTAGGTTTCCATTCCACAACAAGCAGGCCCACCCCTGCATGGTTATGAGGTTTCCTATTAGTCCCAGCAAGGCTCTGCTCAGAACACAGCCAGCGCACACAGCTGGAACAGTTGCAACCTCAACAGTCCCACTCTACCTCCCATACACAGAGCCATAAAGAAAAACCAAGAAATAACACAAGTTCTGATGCCAATATTCCCTGTGTTACCACCAGCCCTAGGCACGTTTCTTTCCAGTAGTCCCAATGGCTTAATCCAGAATGGAGCGTTCTTTCTTAAATACTTATGCCCCAACACCTGAAAAACCCTTCATGGGCCTACAGTCCATCTAGGAGAAAACACTCAGTGCTTTAATAACATTACAGGTAAACCTGAACACACTCTGCACTCCGATTTCCCAGTTTTCACACGCTGGAAACACAGCACCAGAAGTTTGAAGCAACCAAAATAAAGCATCCGCTGTGCATCCGGTACAGCACACAGACTGTTTGCTGCACAGCCCCCACAGGAGATCTCTACGTTCCCACATCTGCCCCAAACCAAACCTACCCATATTGCAAGCTGCACCGTGTGGCCATCTACCACCATCTTCTTCACTTTAAAATCAACACCTAAGATGCAAAATAAGAGGGGAAAGGCTGGGGGAACAACGCGGAGGAACAGCGGTGCCTGCAGCTCCTCACAGCCCCATCCCTCACAGCACTCCTTGTCCATTGACCCCATCCCTTCACAGCATCCCATCCCCTCACACCAATATCCCCTCGCAGCCTCATCCTCGACCCCTCACAGCACTCCCTCACCCCTCACAACCTCTATCCCCTCTCGCCTCCCATTCTAACACATTACCCCTTATCCCTTCACAGCCCCCTCTGCCCCCCCACAACCCCCTCACAGCACTCCCTGTCCCCCCACTGACCCCGTCCCTTCACAGCACCCTGTCCTCCCCTACACCCAACATCCCCTCACACCCTCCATCTCCTCCCCTCGTAGCCTCTACCCTCTCACAGTGCTTTCTGTTCCCCTACAGGAGCCTCCATCTCCTCACAGCCCCCATCCCCATCTCCTCACACCCCCAAACCCAATGTCCTCTCACAGCCTCCATGCTGACACACCATCCCTCATCCCCTCACAGCCAATGCCTCTTCACAGCATTCCCCATCCCCTCACAGCTGTCCCTGTCCCCCCACAGCCTCCATCCCCTCAAAGCCTCCATCCTCTCACAGTACCCCCTATCCCCATCCCCTCACAGCCAATGCCCCTTCACAGTACCCCCTCACAGCCCCCCCTGGCCTCTCACAGCCCCCATTCCTTCGCAGACCCCCCCATCCCTCATAACCCCCATCCCCTCAAAGTCCCCCTCCCCACCCCTATCCTTCACAGCCAATGTCCCTTCACAGACCCCCTCATTCCCTCACAGCCCCCATTCCTTTACAGTCCCCCCTCCATCCCCTCACAGCCCCCCTCCCAACCCGGACCCCCCCCCCATCCCCGCTCACAGCCCCATCCCCGCTCACAGCCCCATCCCCGCTCACAGCCCCATCCCCGCTCACAGCCCCATCCCCGCTCACAGCCCCATCCCCGCTCACATATGGTCGGTTTCATGCTCGGCTCGAAGGATCCCTCAGCGAACCTCAGCAAAAGGCTGCACGAACACAAACCGGCACTCAGCACTGCGGCACACAGCGCGCAGCTTCTCGCCCCGCCCGGTCCCAGTCCCACCTGGACTTCCCCACGGCGCTGTCTCCGATCAGGATCAGCTTCACGGTGATGCCGGTTCCGTCCATACCCCCACGCAGCGCCCGCCGCCTGCCCGCTATGCCGACCAGCTGCTCGGACTCCGCCCCTCGCTCGGCGGTGCCGGGCGGGGCGGGGCGATCCGTGCCGATCGGCGGAGCTAACGGAGCCTCGCGAGCGTCCGGATCCGGCCATGTCCGATTATCGGATCTCGGTGGAGGAGCTGAACGACCTCCTCGCGAACGGCAGCGGTTGCTACAGCCTGCCAAGCGCGCACAGCAACGAGGTGGTGCCGCGCATCCACGTGGGGAACGCGTGAGTGCGGCGGGCCGGGAGCGGGCGGCCCGCGAGGGGCTGCGTAGGGCTGCGAGCAGCGGGAGGGGCCAAGCCGCCGCCCCCCCCGGACATCCATAGGGAGCCGCGGGGCCTGACTGGCTGCTGGGCCTGAGCACGGCGCCGTGCGGGCTCCTATGGCACCCAGCGGGCGCTGCCCATAAATGGCACCTGCTGCAAAGCCCGGCTGCGGGCGGAGGGGCTGAATGAAGCGCACGCACAGTTCAGGAGCGAAACGCCCCGTGTTGGGCTTGAAGTTTTTTTTTTTCCTAATTCCTAATTTGGGGCTTCTAATTTTGGGGAGGTTGTCGGTGTTTATAAATAGCTGAAGTGTGGGAGGTGAAGGGACGTGGGCAGCCTCTTGTCTGGGGACAAGGACGAGGGGAAATGGGCTGAAACTGGAGCATGGGAAGTTCTGCACCAATATGCAGAAGGGCTTCACGGTGAGGGTGATGATGGAGCACTGGGATGGGCTGCCCAGGGAGGTGGTGGGGTCTCCTTCTCTGGAGATATTCCAGACCCATCTGGATGCCGACCTGTGCAGCCTGATGTGGAGAGCTGCTTGGGCAGCGGGTTGGACTCAGTGATCTCTGAAGTTCCCTTCCAAGCCCTGCAGTTCCATGATTCCCCTGCTGCCTCCTATCCTTGTCCATGGTTACCCAAGGGATGGGATGCTGTGGGGTGACAGGGCAGCAATAGCTGCGTGTGCCACAGAGCTGCTCAGGCCCTGTGTCTGCAGTGCATTCCTTTATCCCATTCTGTTCCAGCATCTGCTTGGAGCTGGAGACCTCAGTGTGCTGCGTGTCAGCTCTGTGCTCAGCTCCCTTCTCCATTTCAGCCTTCATTGCACAAATGTTACTATCTTTGCAGAGCTGCTGGGAGCACTTCATGGGGGGAGCAGGAGAATAAAGTAACACGGTCGTTTGCTCTGACAAATCTCCTCTCTGCCTTGGAGGGATCAAGCACTGCCTGCAATGTGAGGCTGCTCCCACAGCTACCGGGGGCAGGGATTTTATAACAGAGAGAGAATTTACAGAGTAATGACATCCACGGAGAGTTTTACCACGGAGAGGTTGGAATGTCAACACCCAGCATGAAAGAAACAGAACTTAAACAGAGTTTGGACAGGAATTCATGGCAAGAAATTAAGACATCTGAGTGAGAATTCAGACAGTTCTGCTCGAAGCCTTTTGCAATATTATGCATATTTTTTCTCTCCTTATGAATGACTCAACCTCGGGTAAAAGTAACAGCGCTGAGACGTTCAGGAGGATGAGACTGAATGGGGTCACAGCGTGGGATAACAATTTGTCTGTCAAGTACCACGTCTCCCTTGCAGTACATGGAAGTTATCATTAATGCAAACACAGAGGTGAAATGATAAAATAAAAAGAGAGCTTTTGCATATCACAGCAGACAGTTGTAACCTTTCAAAGCGATCAGACGAGAGTTCTGAAGATGAGTCAAAATGCAATATCACTAAAACAAGAAAGATCAGATTGGTGACATTCACACAATGTGTTTTTCAAGCAGCAGCACAGTCAGACAATTCAGATGATATCAGAAGTACGAATAATGTCCTATCATGGCCAGCATCAGGATATATTTGAGTGTAATCTCATGGTAAATGAGCAGGACAGCTGGACGGAATGCATCTTTGCCAGGCTTGCAGAGCACGTATCTGAGCGTTCTGGCTGCTTGAGTGTGTATGGTTAACCCACAAAGCAATTCTTTGTTCCTAATGGGCTCAAAGTGCAGTAAGGAATCTGAAAGATCCCCAAAATCCCAATCCTAATCCCAAAATCCTAATCCCCAAATTAACATGAAGTTGAGTGGTGGAGGAGCAGCTTTGCATGGACGTAACAGTGGAAATGAAAATGCGCTGTGGGGCAGTTTTTGCTCCGTATTACAGATGTGGTTTATTTGCTTGGGTGAACGGGTGCAAAGCAGATTCCCATGGATCCCAACCACTATCAGATATGCCCTGACCCATGCACTGTTCCTTGTGCCACACTCACCACTTAAACAGAGGAACTCGCAGGCGAATTAACGCTTTTTGTTTTGGCCCTGCTCTGTAGGATTTACTTTTGTGTTGCAAGCAGAATTCCCTTGGCCCTGATACTTGTCCCCTGGCACAGATGATGTCCTGCCAGATGGAAAAATCTGTCAACATTTGTTTGGGTAATGAAGTCCTTTACAAATACTTGGCCCGTTGCCCGTAGTTGTTTGGCACCGAGAGAAGATGTAGAAACTTCACTCATGCATAAGAATTCGTGCGTGAGGATAATTTAAGGGGTGAAGGGTCGTTAGGAGGAAAGGAATGCTCTAGATGTTCATAAAGCCTTGAGTTATGTGAACGTTGCCCTGTGCAACCATGTGGTGTGATAACATACATCTTGCTTTCTGCGTTTCTGTATTCCTATGGCCTGAGAAGGAGCATTGGAGGCCGCCAGCAGAGGCTGCTTGTAGCTGGTTCTGGCACACGGAGAGAGTGGTTAATCATAGGAGCAATTAGCCAGGCATTTCTGCGATCTCCTAAGTTTCCTTAGTTCAGTCAGGATTTAATGTTCACAGCTACAGCTGTGCCGTAGGAGGGAGCAGAGGATTAAGTCCCAGCGTTCGGCTGTCAGCCAGGAAAGGAGCGTTCTCTGACATGCAAGTAGTGACCAAGGCTCTGAATATTTCCACGTGTCAAATCTTTAGCTAATTTGAGCGCTGTATATTTAGCTTCCCTGAGCAGAAAAATGCAACCTTTTGGTCATCAGTAGCTTTTGGGGACGTCGTCAATACCGAGACACCGAGTTCTAATCGTTTTCTTGACACTTTTTGTCACACAGGTTCATAGCCAAGAACATTATGAAGCTGCAGCGCCTGGGGATAACCCATGTTCTGAATGCAGCAGAGGGGAAGTCATTCATGCATGTGAACACTAATGCAGAATTCTATGAAGGCACAGGCATCACATACCATGGCATTAAAGCTAACGATACGCAGGAATTTAACCTCAGTCGATATTTTGAGGAGGCAGCTGATTTTATTGAGAAAGCACTTTCCCAGAAGGATGGTAAGGCAAACTGAAATGTCTTTCTGCCTTATTTTCTGTACGCTGCGTATGGTTTAGCTCTTTATTTCACTGCTTGAAGTGGTTCTTTGCTCTGATTTTCAGTTGGACAGGCAAACCAGTGATTCAGATCAAGCCTTGGCATCAAAGACACCTGACTATTCAATAAAACATCTTAGTCATCTCTCTATGTATGTGGACCTCCAGTATATGTTAAGTGGAAGTCTGACATTTTAGGGATGACTTTGCAAAGTGAAACAGCAACTGCATCCTGAAGTAGTGGCTGTCTGGGAAGACGTGCCCTTATTATTCCTCAGGCAGATGAAAAGCCCAGAAAGCAAATACAGGATCTAAAAGTAGTTTTACAGCATTGGAAGGCAAAAATGATGCAGGTAATGCATTGCTGAACTTGCTGCATGTTTGCTTCTCAAACATACAGTAAGGATAGAGCCTGTCTCTATGATCTTATTATTATTTTATGTCACAATTACCCCATTAGGCCCTGGGATTCCAGGAAGGCTGGAGACGCTAGGTGAAATGCTGTTGATTGCCACATTTCTCTAACAGTGTTTCCACAGAGCAGAAATCCTGGGGCATAGTGCAGTGGGTCAGAAGGTGCTTCTGCTCTGACTGTTGCAGCATACCACTCGTTTCTACATATGCTTCATTTCTTTCTTGCTTGGTGACTAAATGTGAGCAAAGAGGAATGAGGATTCCCACAGTTCCAAGAGTTCTGTCCCTGAAGTGGGCAAAAGGGGAGCTGCAGCTGGGATGTGAAGTTAAATGCCAGCTCTTGCAATTAGTTCTATGACCCACTGATACAGCCTGCAGTTGGAAGAAGTGTTCAGCACTGCCAGCTGTGCATTGGTCCCCACCAACTTCAGCTCATCTGATCAGAATCGACAGCAGCACTTCTGCTTTGCCATTCTTTCCGTCTAAATATTGCCTCCTGTGATTGCTGCTGTTTTCCTGCCATGGTAAACAAAAGAACTTTGTAGCTGGGTGGTGGTGGAGCCAGGTTTGAGATTAACTCACTACTTAAATATGATAGGGGATTTTTTTTTTGCAGGGAAGGGTAGAGCAAAAGCAGTAGCGAAGTGATGAAGGATGCAGTACTGCTCTCTCCTGCAGTTTCATTTCAGCTTTGTAGCTGCATGAGGTTCTGGAGGGGAGCAAAGTGAAGGCAGGGCTGCTGTACCCAGATCAGCCCAGGATTCTCACTGCCTTTCACAGAGGAAGGCCAGAAACCCTTTTGCTTCTGACCGTAGAAAGGAAGTCAGTTCTCTTCCACATGCTTAAGAATCTTTGAATCCTGCTAATTCATGGCTGCAGGCTCTCAGGAAATGTAAAGAATTAATTGTTTTAGCTGTTCAACTCGCTTCTGATTAGAGGTTTGCCTCAAGCTGAGCAGAATATGCAGCTCAAGGCAAATATGGTAACAGGCTTCCGAGCAAGTCGTGGCCTCAGCAAGTCTGTGTGGTTCATCTGTTCTGTGGTCTCAGAAAAGAATTTACTCTGGAGGGGAAGCCTGGGGTTGTATTTTGTGTCTGGAAAAGCAGGGCAAAGAGGAAGCAGCTGAGAAGCAATAAAAATGAGTTAGGTTTCTCAGAGGGAGCAGCAGCCTGCTTAATTATTGTTGGATGCCAACTGTCAGCATTTTTCCAATAAACATGGGAATAATTTCCCTAATCAGTTAGCTGGAAGCTTTTCATTGGTGCTGGCAGAAGGTACTTCTGGTTCTTGTTATTGCATAATTAGTGGTTTCTTTTACTTGAGTGTTAGTGTGATTCATAGAGAGCCAGACAAGCAGCCAGGTACGATCCAGCACGGAGTTATCATGGGAATTGACAGCAGTGCAGCCAGAAGGGTGGATGTCCTTGAGGAGACACAGTATGTGACAAACAGCATCTGTCTGCAGCGTATTTTAAACGGTGCATCGTGGATTCGTGCTGTTTGGTACCCAGTCATCCTTAGGTACAAGACATTCTGAAATAGAGATTGGAGAAATATAGATAGGTGCAGGCTGGCCTTCATAATGCAGCAGCAAATACATTGTAGTGTGAGTGATGTAGAACTGTTAATTCTGCATTATCCACACGTCAGGCTGTAGCAGCTATCGCAGCCATAGCATCAAGTTTTACGTATCTCCATCAGAATTCCCAATTCAGAGTCCTGGGGGTTCCAAAGGACGAATTGTCGCGATTTATTTCATGCTGCATTTCCATCCTCTGTTCCATTATAACCCACCTTATGACCTGTTTTCCCTGCAGGACAAGTGTTTGTGCATTGCCGTGAGGGCTACAGCCGTTCTCCTACGCTGGTCATCGCCTACCTCATGCTTCGCCAGAACATGGATGTCAAGTCTGCTTTGGTCACTGTCCGGCAAAAGAGAGAGATTGGCCCTAATGATGGCTTCCTAAGGCAGCTTTGTCAGCTAAATGAGCAGTTAGTGAAGGAAGGCAAAGTGAAGCCCTGAAACAGAGCGCTGTAGTGTTTTTGGGGTGTTTTCTCAAACCATCAGAGGATATATGAAGTGCTTTAGATTCCTAACCCCCCACCCGCCAAGCTAAGTCACGTTGTGTGAGGGAGGCAGAATTCCTGCTCTTGTCTAGTGAAGGGATCTTTCTCAAACTGTGGGTCTGTCTTTCAAGGTGGCACAACTTGTTGTGTCGCTTGTGGGAGTTGTTGCAATATAGAGGTGTCTTTAGAGGGGTCGCTCGGGTGAGGACAGCTGTTCACACATGTTTCAGTGCCCCTTTGCAGGCTTTGTAACATGCTTTGCATTGACATCCCGTTGCCTCATTCAAGCTTTGTATTTTACTCCACCAGAGCACTGTTTGCTGAGAGCCCCCATACATCTCTCACTCCTCATTGAAGTACTGTGTTTTCTAAAGCTTCTTTTTCATGCACACAGGTGCCTCGAGTTTGAGTGTAGGAGCTTCAAGGAACGGAGCAGCATATATGCAAATGCACAGATGCACTCTTGCAAAAAGAAGTATGCAGTATTGTGTTCAGTGTGGATATATGCAATACACAGTGTGTGGTAGTAAAGCCATTCAGAGCCTGACCTTGATGCACACTGTATTTCCAAGACTATTTGTACCACTTGCTGTTGTGATTGACGTGAAATAGTCTGATATTAAAGTTTATTTTTATTATAAACTCACACTCTAAAGAAAATGTGGAGTAAATGTTGAGAAAAGAACTCCAGCAAGGGAAGAAGAATGGCTGTACTTAGGAGTGCTTGTACTGGGTGTATGATGAAGCGTGAAGTATCAGAATGGAATGGCTTCTGAGGTTTGTATTGAACCACAGTCTCCCTTCCTTATGCTGTTGCTGTTTATTAACGTGGAATAGCAAGATGATATCTACAGATTTCTTCCAGCATTGCAGTGCAGGTGTGCTTACAGAGCATTTTGTTGGTACACTCTGACTTGAATTATTTGCATGGCTCCATTCAATAGAAACCACCGTTGTTACATGCCACGTGGAACAGAAAGCGTTTCCTTTCTATTAAAATAAATCATACCTTGATCCTGTTGGACATGCAGATGAAATGAGTCATTGCAGTGATGGGAGAGGGAGCCTTGTTTACGGTATGCTGGAGTGGGTCTGCGTGTGCCTGTCAGTTATTGCAGCTCTGTGAATGCAGAGGATCTCCCTCTACAGCCTCAGAACTGTTGGCTGTGCTGTCAGAACCCTGGGAGGTTTGTGATCCCTTTTTAGCTTTGCTTTAATGAGGGTCTAGGTTTAAAATCCTAACGCTGCTTTAACTGGAAACACCTGTATTAATAATCCACCTGAGTCCAAATCCAGTTTTGTGTATTCATCTCACTATAAAAAAAATCACAGGACAGACATTGTTAAGCTTCTTCAAAGATTTTGTAACACGAGGGTGGAGGGGAACGAAGAAAACTCTATTAGCAATTGATTTAAAGTGCTGAAACAGTAGATCCTGTGGTAAGGAACTGATGGGTGACTCAGAAAGGACGTTATTTTAGCAGTATTTGAGGCTAAGCAGGGACTGTAAAATCCACATCTGCCATAGAACAAAGATATCTGCCAAGTCAAATCCAGCGCAGTGAAAGAGATGCAGCAGCTTGGGCTTTTTGTGCTCAGTTGGAGAAGTTGGAAGGTAGAGGGGAGCGGGGGCGAGGAGCTCTTATCTTACAGCAAGGAACAAAGGAGGATGTTCAGATAGATAATCATCCCTCTGGAATGATGATACATGCAAAAATGAATCCATCTGAGCTGCGTCTCCCAGCCATCAGCACCCGAGGGAAGTTTCCAACTCAGAATTTCGATCCAAAGGAAAAATTGTGTTTTCTGAGTGCTGTCCTCATCCTTCGGTCCTGCGCTGTTGGCAATGACAATCTTGTGTCTAATGAGCTCTTCTGAGCTGTAAGTAATTCAAGGCCAGGCTGGATGTGGCTCTGGGCAGCCTGGGCTGGTGGTTGGCAACCCTGCACATAGCAGGGGGTTGAAACCAGGTGAGCATTGTGGTCCTTTTCAACCCAGGCCATTCTATGGTTCTGTGATAATGCTGAATGCATTTCCAAGAGAGCGTTGCAGTTGGACACACTTAGCAAAGTTATTTCAAAATTAGAGTTAACAGCATCCTAAGACCAGACTGGCAGCTGTGATACATTGTTGTAATTCCCTTTAAACTCTCGTAAGTGTTGGACACATTTTCCTCCTAAAGATGTGTATGTCTGGCTTACCTCCCAGTGCCAGGAGAGTGCATCTTCCAGCAGTACCCTGCAGATCCAGGCTGTGTGTGTGTGTGCTCCTTGAGCTGGAGCAGCACTCCCATCCGACCCATCCTCCTCCTGCAGAACAAGGCAAAAACAGCAACACAACACATCAGCAATGTTCCTCGCCACAGTGTTCCCACTTCTGTTGTGCAGAACTAACCAAATCTGCTACAACTGGAAGCAGTGGTTTGTTTTGGTCACAACCCTGAGGAAGTATCTTCCAGGGGGTTGCAGGTGAGAATGAGTGTCCTTATTCCTCATACAGCAAACGCATCCTGTGCATGGCATTACAGTGCAGAAGCCAGGTGAGCGTTTGCTGTTGCTTTTTCATTAGGAGTTGGATTTGGAAATCTACATCACCGTTCTGAAACTGCTGTTGACATCTGTACATCATATAACGATCAAACTGCCATTGACAGCAGTTCCCCTGTTCCCTTTTCACAGCTCCTCTCTTTCTCCAACACGTTCTTGTATACCTGGAGCTCAAAAGTTCCTTTTTAAATATAAAGCAAGTACTGCTAAATAGATATGTGTTATATATATATATATATATGTACATATGGGAACAAAAAGTGCTGTGGGAAGGTTTGATGGCACTGACCTGACACTGAGCTGGTGGCTGAGCTGCTGCCTTATGGAGCCGGTTGTGTTTAATTGCTGTCTGTAACTTTTGAATGGGCAATGACTGTATTCCAGTTTTTATTCTTTGGACAACGAATTCATTCCTTCTGTTTTGGAAACAAGCCCTGTAAGTGGAAGCTGTGGGAGTAAGTCAGCTGAGGGTTTTTTGGTTGGTTTTTGTTGTGTGTTTTTTTTTCTTCTCCATATTTTAATTCCCTGCCAAGGTAGCTGGCCAGCTGACTCACCAGATGGAGCTGTAGGCTCGTTGTTCCCCACTAAGCAGCCCTCATTCCATCCCTGACCAAAGCTGTTATATGAATCTGATGTCTTGGCACCAGCAAGGCAAGCAGCCAGAACCATTCAGCAGCACATTTACTGATCTCTGGTGTGAGAACGATACGGATCCGTTTGCTCTTGGTGATGTAGAGGAGTCCATGCTGTAGCATTGGGACAGCAGGGTGATAAATGGCTCTGCGGGATCCCTGGGAGAGAACAGGGCTCGGGCATGGGCAGCTCAGCAGTATTTTGGGGAGAGGACTGCTTGGGAAGCAAGGGAGTCCTTCAGAAAGTGGATTGCTGGGGCGGTGTGTAGGTGATGGGCAGAGTTCATAGAGCTCAGGCTGTGCACATCCCTGAGGGTGTGGATGCCCCACAGAACCCCCCTTGGTCGAGGGAGGGCAGTGACACAGGGCAGAACTGACTGCAACAACTGGGTTATGCAGATGTCTTCAAAGGGCAGAGTGAGAACAGCAGGACACAAAATCTTGAGCCTAGAAAGCAGCAGCCAGGGATTCAGGATGAGCACAAGATGCTGTTTTACCCCCTCTACCTGCACCCCAGTCATGTCCTGGAAGCACAGAAGCACATATCTGATCCTTAATGAGGCCAAGGGAGAATTTTTTTCAGCTCTCATTATGGCAAACCCAAACTCAGCGCACTCTCAAAGTGTCCTTGGTAGAAATCACAAACATTTGTTGTTTGCTTTTTTATTTTCTCTTGTGCTTCATTAACAGAGCAGAAATCAATTGCTCCTGGGGGCTGCAGCCTGAACTGTTCCTGCTTGCTGTGCTGTGAGCAGGCAAGCAGCTACAGGACGTGGAAGAATGTGTTTGTAGTTAAGGAATCTGAACGTCCCTGGGATTCTTTTCTTACTGCTGTCAGGCTGCCCTTGCTGAGGTTTTGTGCCAGAGGCAAAATGCAGCTTCTCATTTTCACCTTCAGAGTTTTGCTTTCTGCTTCTCCCAGCGGGTGATACAGATAAATGTTCAGACAGTTTGTCAGAGAGGGCATCGTTCAAGTGCTTAGAGAAACCTTAAGAAAACCTTTACATCTTTTTCTTGACACTACATTGTTGTGAATGCGCTTCCTGATCACTTTTGGAAATATTCTCTGTGCAGAAATTAACACAAACTGAGCTTTTATAGACAAAGTTATGCCATTCTGAACACATTTGAATAGGATAAGAAACGTAGAATGGCTTGGGTTGGAGGGGACCTCAAGAATCACGAAGTTCCAACCCCCTGCCACCCCCAGGGCCACCAACCTCCCCATTTCATAGCAGCCCAGGCTGCCCTGGGCCCCATCCAACCTGGCCTTGAACACCTCTAGGGATGGACAGGGCATCCACAGCCTCTCTGGCAGCTGTTCCAGCACCTCACCACTCTCACAGTAAAGAACTTCCCTTGAGGAGCAGTTAGCAGTGCTCACTGATGATGGGGGCTCTCCCATTCATCCCTTGGCTGTGTTCTGTTGTGCCATGTGTTGTCCTATAGCACTTGGAAGAGGGTTGCTGAGCTGGTGGTGTTCCTGTCTGACAAAACACGTAGTTTGGTTCCCATCATCCTTATTTCTAAAACAATTAAAGAAACAAAAGAAATCACACGGCTCAATTATAAGACTTGCAAGTAGAGCCCAAGAGATCATCACACACAATTTCAAGCTTAACTCATTAAGCACCATAGCCCAGCTTGTTTTCAAAGAAAGATAAAACCAAAAGCTGGAAATCCTGCATGGAAGATACCTAAGCTGGTGTCTGTCATTTCTTCAGAATCCATTTCCCTCAGTGCTCCCATGGTGCTCCAACACAACATTCCTCCCTGCTGCATGGATCTGGAATCCGAACACATTGATTTGGAACTGAGAAAAATTACAGTTGGAAAAACCTTTGCAACGCCTCAGAATTTGGGTTTGGGGTGTCTGTGAGGCCATCACTATTCACATCACAATTGCTTTGGGTGGAAGAGGCGTTCTTAATTGAAAGAAATGCAGTGGTGCTGCTGCAGCCCATTGAATGGAGCAGGGAGGCTGAAGCTCCCCCAGCTCAGCATTCAAACGCCTCCGCTGTGCGTGTCTGGGGGTGTGGAAGGGCAAAGAGGTGAAATGCCCTCGGGTCATCACTGCTGTTTGGATGGATTATTTATCATCAGGGTCACCCCACAGGAGAGCACATCTCCGCTTCACGTTTGGTGACACCTGTTTTCTGTGCCAGGGCAGGGGAATGGCTGGAATGGAATGCAAGCCTTAGGTAACGAGTTCCCTACAGGAACAGGGGGAAACCAGACAGCCCCAACTGCTCCCACCCCTCACAGAGGCAGAGGAGAACTCAGAGGCTCCTGTTGATGTTCTGAGCAATGTTTCAAAGTGCTGAAACTCGGTGAATCGCTTTGGAATCTCTTCTACATGCATGGGGATGGATGAGACAGACGTTGCAGGAACGTGCACAGGTGTCCTTCGCTGCTCTGAGAGCACATTTGCTTTCAGTGGCTGTGATGAGCTCAGCGCAGGGTCTTCTCTCACAGAAGGGCTCTTCCTGATTGATGTATTTAGCCTGATAGCATCTGCAAACACCACAGAAACATTTGTGGCCTTGAGATGCAGAAATCACCCAACCATCCTCATTATTGTCTACAATTCTGCAAGGAAAAAGAATACCATAAATGAGATTTTGGAACACGATGCATTAATAACACTTAGGCATAGCTGCCTTGGGCATAAGGGCATCATCTCTATCTTTTCTTAGTTGCATCATGCAATGAAATCAGCCTGGCCACGATCCTGTGTTTAAAATAATCTCATGTGCTGCACCCAAGCCTTGTGCAAAACACCAGCAGAAGGAGCAGCGTGCAGTGATCCCACATTGCATGTATTGAAAATAAGAGAGAAAAAAAAAGGGAGAGCACCTCAGAAAGCAGCACCTGGCTGCTTGCCCCGACAGCCACACTCCTCAGAGCTGATTTCTGTTAAATAAAGCAACTTCTCATTTTGGAAGGAAGCTCTTTCCTTGTTTCTTTCGGTGCGTTTGTGACACAAGATGCCAGAACCCCAAAAACTACAGAGAAAGTGGGGCTGCAGTGCACACTGCTCCCATCAACCCGCACTGCTGTCAGACACAAAACCCAACAGCACGAGGAGTTTGGAGGTGGAAGTTGTAGAGTCCTGTCAACCAAGCCACCCCCACGCACCAGTTCTATTTCACACTGACAAAAGCTGAGATGAATGAGTTGCTGTCTGGCCCTTCCCACTTTGGACAGCCATTGGCTGGCTTGGTTCTAAAAAGGATTTAAAAAAGGGGAATGATTTGCCTGGGCTTGGGAACTGAGGCTGTCAGGGTGCTGAGGAGCCGAGCCGTGAGCTGCCACCATGCAGATCTCCTGGGCTGTGTGCTCTGTCTGCGTCCTCATCCAAATCGCATCCCGGGCAGCTGGAGGATGGCAAGTGTTCAAAAATGATGCGACAGAAATCATCCCTGAGATCACCGAAAATACAGAGACCCCCATGGAGCAGATTTACAGCAACAACAACACGATGAACCAGGCAAAGCACGGGGGAAGGCACATACAGCAAACTCCGGACCCTAATGGTAAGACGAATCACGTTAGATTGCTGTTTTGGACCCTAACAGTTTGCAAGAGATGAGGTGTTATCAGAACCTGTTTTTTTAGTCAAATAGGTGTGGAAGGGAATTAAAGACTGAGGAGGAATCGGGGTGGTGGGGTCTGAGACCCCCAGCACAAGTGGTGCTCAGCTGGGTGAGCTGTGCTGCTCCGTGTCCTTTGCTAACAGTGGATTTTCAGCTGGATTGCAGGAGGTAACAGGAGTTAGAGCACTTCCAAAAGGAATTCATGCCCAAGTGAATGGGAGAGGACCCTCTTTGGCAGAGGTTTGGAAGTAGGTTGGGTACTTAATAGGTTTACTGCATTTGGGCAAATGTGTTATGTTCACAATGATGCAAAACAGCTTTGGGAGGACGGACAGAAGGCAGAGAGAGCAAAGGAGTTTTTAGAGGGAGCACTTCTGGAAACGGGGCAACTCAGTTCTTTTGGACCTGCATTTGGCTGCCAAATGCAGCTCACTCAAAGCTCACCCCATCACAGGGGTCAGAAGGGACACATCTGGAGGTTAAAATCATAATATTAAAAGAAAAAAAAACCTAATGATATTTTTGAGTGCTGCTTCATGGAGGTCTGAAATTCCCCAAAGGGAGCACTGTGCTTCCTGCAGGCAGCCCCACATCCCCAACTCAAGGCAGGTTGGTTCACTTACATCTGCAAATCCTGATTTGGAGCCTCTGATTGCTCTGATATCCACTGGGGTCCATACCACTGAAACGTGCATGGGGTTTGGGGTGAAAAGGAGGGAGTAAAATGTATTAACTGGACAGGGTATCAGGGTATGCAATAGCCTTGTATACTTATTTTTATGTCTTTGACATAAGGAATGAAAATGCTGATCCAAAAGCAGCCAGACCTTCCGGGGTCACACGAGATTGCAGAACAGCATCAATAATTTTGCAGTCTGTGCACCCTGTGCATGCACAGGGCAGGTGACATATGCACAGAAAGGACTGGCAGACTCAGGCTTCCATATGTAAGCTGCGGATTTCCATCCCAAGTTGTGCTCATGACTCAAAATGATACCTTCTCCCTAAGAGAAGAACATTACCGTGTGTTCCTCTAGATGGAGTTGTTTGATAAACATCTTCAACAATCAAATTCTGTGTGTTGCAAGCAGGTCAAGTAGCAGAGCATCCCAAGTGGCAAAAGAGGCACCTTTGGAAAAGGAAAGTTCCTACAGTGAGAAAGTTCGTCTAAATCCTTAATGTTAAAAGATTTCTATTTCCTGATGTTTCGTTTATCTATAGTTATCCAATAGGAAAAAAAATAAGGGGGAAAATACCCCACAGAGTTCCTTATCATCTGAAAGGTGCCTCTGAAAGATTTGGGATTACCACAGAAAGCAGTAAGCTTAGAGAACATTACGACTGAAGACTGGAAATTCCATAGCCCTGTTGATTTTCCTCACCTTGCATGTTAGCTCAGAGACACTTCAGGAAAACTTCCCTTCTGCAGAAAAGTTTAAATCTGGAAGGAACCTCTGAGGTCAATAGAGTTGAACCAGAGCATTGGGGAAGGCTTTGTCTGTGGCAAATGAAGCCAGTAGAGTAAGCGCTGGTGCTGGGCACCCCCTGAGCTCAGTGCTGACCAGCACAGCCCTGCGTGGGGTCTGCCCTGTGGTGGGGGCAGGCGTGGATTCATCAACCTATCCATGGTGGTTCAAGGGTCTCACAACTAGAGCAGCCTTGGCGTCTTTGGAGACCTCAAACCCATCATTCAAGGTGATTGAATTACAGTCTGCTTGGTTGGAAGGGACCTTACAGCCCATCCAGTTTCAACCTTCTTGCCATGGGCTGGGTGCCCCCCAACAGCTCAGGCAGCCCACTGCCCATCCATGGCCATGGGACCTGCAGGGATGGGGCACCCACCGCTCTGGGCAGCAGTGCCAGCATCTCATAACCCTCTGAGCAAAGAATTTCCTGCTCTCATTTGATTTAAATCTCCCCTCTTTCAAAAACCATTTCCCCTTGTCCTGTCACAATCAGAACAAAAGCACAATCAGTGTAAAAAAATCACTCTCCATCTTTTTTATGAGCCCCCTTTAAGTACTGGAAGGCCACAGTGACATCTCCCCACAGCTTTCTCTTCTCCAGGCCAACTCTCAACCTGACTCCATAGGAGAGGTGCTCCAACTTCTGAGCACCCTCACGACCACCTCCAGACCCTCTCCAACATCTCCACATCCTTCTCAACGCGGAGGGCTCAGAGCTGATGGCTTCCTTGTGGATGGGAAGGCAGCAGTCACACGCTAACACCCTTCTCCTTTGCAGATGTCTCCGACTTCAGCTGCAGAGAGATGCGCATCACCCGCTACGTGACGGAGGGGCCGTGCCGCAGCCTGAAGCCCGTGAAGGAGCTGGTTTGCTCGGGGCAGTGCGTCCCATCCCACCTCCTGCCCAACTCCATCGGCAGAGGGAAGTGGTGGAGGCAGAACTCCCCGGATTATCGCTGCATCCCGGCTCACACCCGCACGCAGCGCATCCAGATGGCGTGTCCCGACGATGAGACTCGGACTTACAAATTCCGAGCGGTCACAGCCTGCAAGTGCAAGCGATACACTCGATACCACAACCAGTCTGAGCTGAAGGACTTTGGGAAGGAGCCTGCCAGGCAGCAGAAGAACAAGAAATCACGTCTGTCCCGAGCCAGGAGCAGCAAACCGAACCAGCATGAGCTGGAAAATGCCTATTAGGAGGTCGTGCCAAGTGATGCAGCCCAGCAGCTCTGGATATTTTATACCATATACAAAAACGGCATGCACAGGCCGAGCACAAGGGTCTGACTGCAGGTGGTTCCAATTCCTTCTGCTACGCTGGGTCTAAGGCTCACATAGTCAAAATCCATCAGATGATAGCGGTTATGGTCTGATAAGAGAATGAGATAAACCGAGCTGGTGGGAGCAGCAGCTACGTTCAGTTTGAGAGGAGGGGACACCCTGGGGGTCAGCATGAGGCCACCTGGTTTGTACAAGGAGGGGGAGGCGAGGCTGTTAGGGTACAGCCACAGCACACCTGGTTAGGAGTCGTTCTGCTTGTGGACGTGGAAGGAATGCCACATCCCTTTCCCTTTTCTGAATCCCGTGGTGCAGGACAAGTGAGGTGGGGCACTGCAGTCCCATGGGGTTGGGGATGCTGGGGTTGGGGAGGCTGGAGCTGGGTCTCAGCTGGAGCCAGGCTGCCAGAAGGGAACGTCCTCTGCCAGGTGTCCTCATGCCCCAGTGGTTTCCTTCGAGAAAGAAAACCAAAATATGACATTTGTGCTCTTGTAAATGTGACCAATCCATGTCACACTTCTAATTAGAATGCTGTAGGGCCAACAGGTTCAGAACTGAGAACTGACAACCAAACCATCCTATTCTTTTAGGAGCAAGGGTTTGGGTTAGGACCAGTTAAGCGAGTTCTCCTAAGGGAAGCAGTTTTAGGAAATGGATGCTCCTCTCAAGAGAGATAACCTCACTGATGTTTGTCTTGTAAACAGCTAATGATGTGCACAGTTTAGCATTTAAAAAATACTGATTAGTCCTGCTTTCCTAGTACACAACTGACTTTAGTATCAACCTAGATATCTCAGTGTACATTTCCTATTCTGTAGCCTTTGAATGACTTGGCCATACACCTTGTAGAGCTAAGACTGTGCAAGCCAAGTTCTGGGAGAAGGGTTCTGCATGAGAAGTGGGCCTCTGCTAATCTGAAAGTCATGAATTCCTTTAGAAAAATCTTTGTTATGTGCAGCTCTGGTACATCTTTAGTTTGACAGCAACTGTACTTCTCAACATTCAGACTGAAGTTTGTTTTTCCATTAAAGAATATTACTGGGAAGTGAATAGCCACACGCTGTACGTATCCTGTAGAAGTGCTAGGCCTAGAATCAGACAAACACAACTTGGGATAAAGGCAGTTCCTCTCTGTTCTTATTTTCTGTCTAGAGCTTATGCAGAGATCATACCAACTATGGCAATTTGCCATGTTGATTATAGATTTTGCAGTTATTTTATGTGGGACCAGAATCTAGAGAGAAAAGCTATTGTTTCAAAGAGTGAATTATGTATTTATTTTGTCTCAAAAATTATTTATGCAACGTTTTCCCTTGTAGAGAATGAGAAGTTAAACTGCTTGAAAAATCTTAGTCTGTTATTTTGAATTTTAAATACATTGGTAATAAAGTAGAAACAATGATTAATTATGGGAAGACTCCTTGACTTTCAGCTGCAATATGGAGCTGTTTGCTGTAAAGGCAGTGAATTACAGAACTGGGGCTTGGCTCCAGCCTGGGATGTACATTTCTATGATGCAGAGCACCGAGATCCTTAATTTCCAATTAATAAATGACACTTCTCTAAGGTTACTCCATATTGGAGCTTCTCACCCCTGGCATGACCATTTCTCATGGAAATACCAACTTGGGCAGATGTGGAGCTCAGGGCCCCACGTCACCATTCTCATTTCTACTCCCCAGGGAAAGAGCAGCTCAGCAGATTTCAGCTCCCCACCTCCTCCCAGTAGCACTGATTCACAGGTTCTCAACCTGGGAAACCCACTAAAAAACCCCAGAAGGCCATTGGCTTTCAATCAAGAACTCTCGATTGACATTTGATTAGAATCATAGAATCATAAAGGTTGGAAAAGACCTCTCAGATCCCCAAATCCCACCACAACCCATTGCCACCATGCCCACTCACCGCGTCCCTCATTGCTTCACATTTCACTCATTGGAAGACACCAAGCAAGAGCTGCAAAGCAGCAGCCAGTTTTTAAGATAACAACATAGACCAATGCCAATGCAATTTAAAAGGTTAAAAAACAAAGCCCATGAGCACATGCTGGTTGCAGGTCTTTCACAGATTAAGGATCTGCTGCAAGTGAGCCACCAGCATCTTTCTCCCTAAAGATCACCACCAAAAAAACAACCATAAAACCAAACCAAAAGAGAAGGAAACCATCAAGAAAAGAAAAACACCAACAACTTCCATGCATTCTCTTCTACCAGGTGTGCAGACGTATCCTGCTGTTAAGCTGCCATTCAGAGTTTTGCACTTTTCTGCCTTACAACTAGATCTCTGTGCACTGGAAAAGCATTTACAAGAGCACCTAGAATAGGACAGAAATATAGAGGTGCTTTAATTAACCCTGTCTGTGTTTGCTGGAAGCATTTCTTAGGGCCCAAAGGCCACGCTGAACACAGGCAATGCCACATCAACCAGAGATTTGAGAATGAGCATCTGCAAGAGAATTCCATTTGTCTCTCACACCAAATCTATGCACTCACAGTTCCTCCCAAACAAAAGTATTCACAACATACCCAGAGGAAACCACTGGAAACAGCAATTTTATGGGCTAACCTTGAACTGTGTTCCTATGCACATGGCTTCCATGGGACAAACTCAGAGCAACACAACCTCCCAAGGGACTTTTGTAAGGCCCAAACACACCTGCTATTATATTCAGTGAAAGATAAACTCACAGGCAGCTGAAATCCACCAAGTGCCAATGGTTCTGCTTGACACTGAGCTCTATAATTACAGAGTGTCACTCCATCCATCCCAGATCCAGGCAGCAACTCATGCAAGAGCTCCACAGCAGTGCCTGAGGAAGCCAACCCTGAGAAATACAGGAGGAAAAGCAGAAGGAATAATCACATACTGTTTTAGCCACCTGGTATTAACTTGTAATTAGCTTGTTGCACTCAAGGAGCAAAGTATATGGGAGTACAGAGTGACTCTTCTGTAATAAACAGGTCTTAAATTAATATGAAACGTATTTAAATGTAGCTTGAGTTTGGATTGGATGCAGTGTACAGCTGAATAGACTGAAAGCCCTGTGCTAGGCAGGTAGTGGGAGCCCACCTTTACCTAACCCACGTTTTTGGGAAAGCCAGCCCAGGTTATGCTTTCATACAATCACGGAACAATTCAGGTTGGAAAAAACCTCTAAGATCCCCAAGTCCAACCCCAACCCATCCCCACTGACCATGACCCTCAGTGCCACATCTCCACAGTTCTTGAACTCCCAATGATGGTGAGAATCCCTTTGTGCCACAAACAGGCATCCCAGGTGGGGCAGCTGTGGTGTGAATCACTTTCTGCCATGTCTTGGCAGCTCCAGTTGGCATTTTCCTCCTGCTTGGGTGCTCTCTATTGAAATCACCTCATAAGAATCTACACAGCCCCCAGAATGTTTTTTTGGTGCCTGAAGGAGAAATGCCATCACCTCATCCCAAAGGGAAGGATCCCCAGCTCCTCACTGAGCCACAAACCCAAATTCTTGCACCTCCCTATTGAAGGCTTCCACATCAGACTGAGTTTCTGGTATCAGCCTTCAGGTTGAGTTTTTATTTCTCCACTGCCTTCCAGGCAACTTAAGATATGCTCTCAGCCAAGGAATTGAAGTGTATTTATTTAGTGGTTATCAAGCCCCTAAATTGAACAGACATCTTTATCACGTTGCCAACAATTTAATGCTTGTGGCATGAGGTTCGTTCGACGTCTGAAAAGAAAGCTGCTCAGCTCTGACTAAATAAATAAGTGAGGTCATCCTTCATTCAGGCTACCAGATTCTTTGGTGCAAACATTATGAGAGGCCTTGGGACATAGTGGCTCCTCTGAGACTATTTCCATCTGGACTAGATTCTCTAATCTCTTCTTCCTTCCTTCCTTCCTCCCATCTATTTCCTTCCCTTTCACTATAAAGTAGCCACTATTTAACACTAATGTTCCCAGTCTTTTAGAATGGGGTGGGTATTTTTTTAAAACCAGAAATAAGGCTTAATTTAAGGTAATTACTCTTCCATTTGGAGGGTTTTGCTATTTGCAGGGCCTTATTTTTTTTTGTAGTCAAACTAGCAGAAGTTAGTTCTAAAAGTGATCGTTTTCTGCTAAAATTGTTCTTCACTCCTTATGAATTTCTGGGTGGCTGCAAACAAAAGTATTGCTCTCAGGAAATAGTTACCAAGGGGAGAAGGCAGCAGCCTTCCAATGAAGGGAGGAACTGTGTGTGGAATTTCAGCCTGCTCGTCATTCACACGGGCCTCAGGATAAACTTGCCTTCAGGTCAATGGTGTGAAGGTCTTCCTATTGAAAAACAATGTTTTTCTAGGATGAGTTTTGTTGTTAACATCCACAGTGTGGCATCAAGAGGTAGAAGGCTGTTGTGAGGATTAGTCTTTGCACTTGCAAGTGCCATAACAGCAGTGCTGTGAGGAGTGAAAGGTGTCAATGAATGGAAACATCCAATGGGGCACAGGTCAGGGACAAGAACAGGTGAGTAGGATAACTTCACTGGGAAAACTGGCATCATTTTGGAATTTCAGTGTTATATCCTCAGACACATCCCTCCTTTTGAGCTGGAAATGCTGTTTGACCAGAACGGAAGGATTTCAGACAGTTTTCCATGATTTGGGGATGCTTGGAACCAAAGGGCAGGCAACTGACTTCTGCACTGAGTAATCAACTCCATCCACATTCAACGTAACTCCTAAGCTACGCAGCCCTCAAACATGTAATTCTGTCTTGGGAAGCAGTAGTCACTCTGTTTGATTTGGATTTGCTCGTATTTCTCTGCAAACAGCAATGAGAATTTAACTTTTAATATAGAGATATGTAACATATTTTAATATGTTACGTAGCAGGCAAACTGGTGGCCTAAAAGGAGGGGAAATTATGTGCTTGATATCTAAAGTGATGAGAAAGAAGGGGACAGATCCTGTAGCAGGATCTGTTGTGATAGGACAAGGGAAGGTGGTTTCCAACTAAAAGAAGGGGATTTAGATGGGATACAAGGAAAAAGTTTGCCCAGGGAGGTGCTGGGTTCCCCATCCCTGGAGACACCCATAGTCAAGTGAATGGGACTCTGAGCAGCAGATCAAACTGTGGGTGCCCCCATTCACTGCAAGGAGTGAGACCAGCTGGCCTTCAAGGGTCCCTCCCAACTCAAAGCACTCTATGACACAATTCTATGAAAACCATCTGGGGCATTTCATGGTATTTTAGTCATGGAGGTCATAGCACTCCTCTAGGAAAAATAACTGATGTGTAAAGCGTCCACGGTAGATCAATTATACTAAATGAATACGTGCTAGAAGAAAGCCTGCAGGTACATTAGGAAAACATCCAGGCTACAGAGTTCTTCGTGTGCCCAGCGAAGGCAGCGAGGGCTGTGCGGTATAAATATGAAATAATAGCAGAAGGAAATTAAAACAAAACAAAAGCAAGTTGAACGTTCTGGAACTTCCAAGAAAAACCAAAGGCTCAGCCTGAGAGCAGCACGCGGTGCCCTGAGCAGTGAGGGCTGTGCAAGATTTAATTGCAGAGTGAGCAACGAGGCAGAGCCCATCCCAGCAACGGGAGAGGACAGAGTTAGCTGCTTTTTTTCTCTTAGAACATCAATTTTTTTTTTGCTATCTCACCTAGGATATGGTTTCTTACATAAATATATATAGTGTGATGTTCTGCATTTTCAGCTCTATTTTTTTTTTTTTTTTATCTTATTTTTGCCTTCAAAAACACTGGAAAATGTTCTTAATGACTGTGGGAGTGATTAAGATGTGCATGCAAAAGGAGCCTCAGTGTGTGAGTGCTATGGGGAGTCTGGAACTGCTGCTCTGGGGCAGTTGCTCTCCTGTTGCTCTCCTCGCTGTGTTTTATACCATCATTACTGATTCCCAATTGCTCTTCCAATTACTAGAAGTTGACCAGCAATTGATTCCCATAGAATCCCCTACCCACGTAATCATCACTGCTGATGACATTCTCCACTCCTGAGCAGTGCTACCATCCTACCCATAAAGAAGCTATGAATACAGCACTAGCTTTTTAAGCTAGAGAAAGAGCACTACTCCTCTCCTTACTCTCTCACAGTTAAACCCAAATCCACGATCGCTGTCATGCTCCTAACCTGATTCACCTTCTCACTACTTATTCTACCAAAACATTCACCTCCACAAACCCTCCATCAAATAAAACTACGCCAACAAAACCCACCCCTTGGGCCTGATCATGAACCTAAGCTTCTTTGATCAATTTTCAAGCCTTTTCCTTCTAGGAATGCCGCTAATCCTCATATCTTTCTTGTTCCCAGCCCTCCTATTCCCACCACCTTGTGAATGATGAATCAACAACAGCCCCTCAACCCTACAATTATCATTCACCCACCTAATTACAAAACAACTAATACTTCCCCTCAACAAAACCAGCCATAAAAGAGCACTCATCTTAACCTTACTTATACTCCTGCCCCTCTCAATCAACTGCCTTGGCCTCTTCCCTTACACCTTCACCCCAGATGTCAATAAACACGGCCCTAGGCCTCCCACTATGACTTGCCAACCTACTAACAGACCTATGTGACCAACTCTCAGCCTTTCTTGGCCACCTAGCCCCTGAAGGAACCCCCACACAACCAATCCCAGCATTAATCATAATCAAAACGACCAACCTACACATCCCACAGTAGCCCTAGATGTAAATGTACATTTAACAGCGAACCTCACAGCTGGTCACCTATTTATCCAACTCATCTCCACAGTTACAACCACCCTATTACCAATAATTCCCTCCCTCTCCATCCCAGCAGCACTCATCCTCTTCTTACTAAATGCCCTAGAAGTAGCAGTAGCAAAGCCAGTTTAAATAACTTCCCAGGAAGATGGAAAAGTTATGTTCCATAAAAATATCCACCTAGTGGGAGGCCTGAAGCTGTATATAAGTTCTTAAAAAGAAAAGGGCGAATGTACGTTCCTTTCTAACTCATCCCATAGCATGCAGAAGGCGTGAAGTGAATCATTACATAATTTTAAATGCACAAACTTCCAGTTCAGAGTGTTTCTTCGTGCCCAGAGAGGCTGCAGCTCCTCCATCCAAGGAGAAATGAGCACCTACTGAAAGGATACAGATATGAAAGACAGCAGTGAAGAGTAGGACGGATGTATTACAATCTTGGGGCAATTTTTACCTTTTTAAAGGAAAAAGAGCTGGGCTATTGGCAAGTGGAATCAGAAAACCCAACATGGCGTTGGTTGGTTGACCAAAGCTTGGAGCCCTGCATGCTCCTGCTGCTCTGTATCCTAAATTACAATATCTGGCAAGAAAAAAAAAAAACCAACACACAACACATTTTTTGCCTTTGATTCTCGGTTAAAGCGGACCGAGAAAATCCCTTTATAATTGGTTAATAGTTCACGGGGCTAAAATTGTTGTTGTAGCACAATCTGTGGGAACAACACAGGAGAAACATTTCCTGCAGAAGGAATGCTGAAGTTTAATTACCGCACATGGCATGAGAGAGGATTTCAATGTTTCAGGCCCCGTGCTCAGGCAGTTACTAGGGAGCCGGCTCGTGCAGGAATACCTCTGCCATCCCCTAATCTCTGCTGTGCCCGAGAACAGCAGAGGGGCCCCATTCTCAGGGTGGGAGGAAGGAATGCTGCACATTTTGCTTCCCCAGCCCTTCTCGTTGGCGTTGCTACGCCGGGTGCTTTAATTAATAACTGTCGACATCTTGTCATTTATCATTACTGAAACAGGAGGTGGGGACCTGCCATATGCATGCTGTACGAATAAATGAAAGTTTTCTCCAGCAGTCCCATGGCTCTGCTGCTGTCAGTCACCAGCAGGGTCCTTCCTGCAGCCCCCATAGCATCTCGCTCTCAGCACAGCGTGAAACAAACTGATGGAAATAAGGAACAATGTTTTATGATAAGGGTGGTGAGGTGCTGGTGCAGGTTGCCCAGAGAGGTGGTGGTTGTTCTGCCCATGGAGACACCCAAGGTGAGACTGGTGGGGCTCTGAGCACCTCATTGAGATGTGGGTGTGCCAACTCCAACCCAACTCAAGCCATTCTATGAAACCCGTGTCTTGTAGGGAGCTCAGGGATGGAGCTCACGATGAACCGTCCACGATTAGATTGAGATGAACAGCAAGGAAGAAGGTTTTGGGAACAGAGATGTGCGCAGAGGTCGGTTCTTGAGACAGTGGGGAATCACAAAATCATTTGAATAGTAGAATATTCGAAGCTGAAAGGGACCATTGGGATCATGGAGTCCAACTCCTGACTCCATACAACACCACACAAAACAGGGACACCCTGATCAGGTGCTCAGAACCCCATCCAGCCCAACCTTGGGTGTCTCCAGGGATGGAGCAGCCACCATACGATCCAAGACAAAATCCTGCAGCAGGGATTTCCAAAAGGAACAGGGACCGGAGAGATCCAACAGGAGGAGCACTCCACATGTCACCCAAAGCAGAAAGAAGGCCATGCTGGAGCCCGGGGGTCGTGTGGCTGAACCAGGAGAGCATTTTAACCATACAGCCCTGCTGGCCGCAGCTAATTGCCCTGTTTGGCTGGAGCCAGGCTGAAATAGCACCAGGAAATGAGCTCATGATGCACGGAGCCTCGTCTGCAGGTGATAAGTAAGGGCCCAACAAATTAATCTCATCAACTGCATTCATCTTCGGATGCTGCTCTGTGCCAGGCCACAATGTGTGGGCTGAGGGCTATTTTTTTCATGTCTCTGCCTTAAACGGGTGGTTTGAATGACCATGATCCAACCATGCTATTCTGTGCTGTCTGCGTCCTCAGTTCTTCTTGCAGAAATGGGCAGAAGCTCTGGGCTGCATCTCGCAGCCAGGAGACAAATTACAGTGCTGACAGCTTGCTGTTGTCAGTGTGCTTTGGATTACACACTCTGTAAATCTAACGAAGGGAATTTATTGGTTTCCTTAATCTTTTCCTCCTTACTGCCAAGCATCTTTATTAATAATTGTAATTTAATCACTGACAATGCCATTCAGAATGCACTACACTCTTTAAATGCATTCTTCACCATGTTATCAAGCTCTTGGATGACCAGAAGTCACATCTGTGTGAAATGGAAAGAAGTGTTGCCTTGGGTTTAAGAATGGGATTTAAGAGTTGGTGTGCTATTAAAAAACGAAACCAACACCCTTAAAGAGCACATTAATTCAGAGAGAAACACAAGCCCCATTTTAAAGAACTTTCTTTTTCTTCCCTCCCAAAATATGCATCCAAATGGTCAGTGCATTTTGCTGTTACACATATGCTTTGCAGCAGAAAGAACCAACCCTTACAGCCCCCTCCATTCCTCACACATCCCTGCTCCCATGCACCCTGCTGCATTCCCTCTTTCTGCTGTTCATTCTGCACTTAGCAAAGAGAAGGTTTTCATTTCACCAAACCTGCTATTTGTTCTCCAACCGATCATTTGAGGAGCACGAAGTCTGTGAGCAGAGTCTAAAGATAAGTTTATGGGTATGTGCCCAACACGTGCCCAGATCACACAGTGCAGCGAGAAATAACCATTGCTCTGCAATACCAGACAGCTTACTGATGAATTGCAATTGTGAGCAATTCGTTGCACAACCGTGTGTGCACAAGGGATGCACCAAACAGCTGCTCCCAGAGCTCAGCAATACCCAAATTCCCTTTTGCTCATGCACAGAGCCTGCGCCAGCACGCTGGGAGACACGGAGGTGATGGCAGAGCCGCTGCAGCAACAGCACAGCTCTGCAGAACAGCATTCAGCTCAAACTCAAACAGAGGTAATTGCATATAGGCACACCGAGAGAAAAGGGGAGAGCAAAGCTCAGAAGCTGCTCGGTTCATTAGCAGGCACATGATGTTTTCAAACAGGCTGCAACTACAGCAGCTGGAGTTCACTGTCAGGATGGCGTGTTTGGGTTTAATTCTATGGGAGGTGAACACTCAGAGGAACGAACCCGTTCTCTGCCTCATTCTTTCAGCTGGACCTGCACCCTCAGTGCTGCTCACAGCTCCCTTGCATGACAAGTGGCCAATTTGGCTCCTGCAAGAATTCCTGCCTTCAAACCCTAATTATCGCGCTGGCGCGGCGGAGCGGTTTCCTCCTTGTTTGTATTTACTCACAAAGTCCCTCCTGCATGGGGTGCTGTGATAAATATAATTCCACTCGTGGCTAATTTGGTGTTTTTGGGGAGAGAGGGGAGAAGGGAGGGTAATTTCATGGTAAACCATAATTACCAGTACAACGAGTCCCTTAATTACCAATCCAATCTGAGGGGGTTGCTGAGGCTCGAATCAGCCTAATTTGAATTCCGCTTGTTCGTAATAAATAAATAGTAATTGCTCTCTGGATCTAGCCTACATTGTTTTAAAATGGAAAACCATTGTGAAGTGGGAAGTTTTATGGCTGTTTGTGTTTCGTTTTACCCACTTCCTAATCCCATTACGCCGACAGCCCAGCACTGAACTGAGCTGAGCTGCCATCCATGTCCTGCATGGCTGCTGCTGCTCCTGGGGGCAGAGAGCTGGGCAGGATGGGGCACTTATGGGGAGCACAACCAGCACAACCACCTTCTTTCACTCTAGAAACTGCAATAGTTGGCATTGGGAATATTAAGCTCTAACAGCCCTATATATCCCTTTCATGTTCTAATGCCCCTACATATCTCTACAATGCTCTAAGGCCACTAAATATCCTTATAATGCTCTAACAGCCCTGTATATCTCTATTATGCTCTAACAGCCCTATATATCCTTATCGCGCTCTGAGAGCCCTATATATCCCTATTATGCTCCAACACCACTGTATTTTCTTATCATGCTCTAACACTCCTAGAAATGCACTCTGGCTTCTAACCCGTACCCGTGTTCAGCTGACCTGACAGCTGCTTTATATTTTCAGTTCCCTAAAAACACTCAGGCAACATGGAAATTAGTGCAAACACCATTTTAGGGCAGCAGCTTGAAGTCTTATAGCTCTTTCTAATGACTGAGAGCAATGCTGACTGCAAGAATGAGTGTGAAGAGACAAAACCTGCTCCCCCAAATCCCATCCAGTAAGTCAGACCTTCATATTGTCTGGAATCTTAACGTATGAACATATTTTCCCTTACAACAAAAGTGATTCCTCTGACTTCTAAGCATCCCAAATGTATGATAGGAGCAGGAAATCCTAGTGTTGGGGCACACAGCCCTGCTGGGAGCAGTGCACAGCCATAGTGCAGCTCGTGCACTTTGCAGTGCATGGATTCGTAGCTCCATTGAGCCCCATTTTTAGATTTTTTTTTTTTTTATAAGCTCTTCTCAGAGTTTCTGAGCAAATTCCTCCCCATTGCAAGAGGGCTCGGTGCCCTGGGAACCCAGCGAGGGGCATGCAGAGGAGCTGCTCATGCTCTTTCTTACCCAGCTAAAAATCCCTCCTTCTATCAATCAAACCCTCCATGAGGCTCGCAGCCTCCTCACCTTCAGACATTATCCTGCTGCCACTGTCATGGCAACCACAGAGGCTGCTCCAGCAGAGAAATCTGCCTGGGAGTTTTAGGGGAGATTAGGGAAGAGCTCAGAGATGGGACAAAGCTGCACTGAGACTCAGCCCCCATCACCCATCCCAAGTGCTGCCCATGAGCCTCCAACCACTGCTGCTGGTGGTCCCTGCCATCATTCAGAGCATCCATCCATGACATTCAGAGCCCTGCGCCACGTCCTCCCCATGCAAGTCCACAACCGTGTGGGGGATCAGGAACCACAGCCCTGGGAATCTCACACACCTCATCGGGCATTCAGCCAAAGCTCTGCTTCAGCCTGGGTTTTATCATGTTTATTATGATAGTTAAGGTGCTGATGGCTGGGCTTTGGTTCGTTGGTCCCCAATATGTTTGCCATCTCTTGTGAAGCTCCTAAGAATCAAACTTGGCCTTAGCCCATAGAAAATGGTTGGGGAGTTCTATGAGACACACATCTGCAGGAGAAGAGAGAAATCCCACTTGGAGCACCACAGATGCCACCCGGCATTATTACTTCTGTCCTTGAGCCAAAAATAACTGCAAAGCAACTCATTAAGCAGCTCAGTTCCCCATAGAAAAAGCCTGTTGCATCTTCTGCAATGCATTCAGTGTATTTTCTTGTTCTTTGATTACAGAAAACAATTACGACAGCAGGCCAGCATCCACAACGTCTTATCGTTTGCACTAGAGCTGATCAAAGAAAGCTTTATAATCCCAATGGAGAGCTACCTATTAGCAGGTCCTTTACATGAGATTTTTGTCCAAGCTGTACCATAACATCACATCCTCCACACTTGGGCTCCTGCTGCCATCGCATCTCCATTTCCCTCACCTCATAATTCCCAAGGATGGGATTTGGAGGGCAGCTTCCCTCCTTTAGCCACTCACTCTTGCAATCGCATCCCACTAAAAACAAACAAACAAAAAACCTAAGGCAAACCCTGGGATCATTTGACAATTATTTGTTTCATAAGGGGAAGAGAAAAGAACAGGATGTCGTGCTGAAGAAAATGTGAAAATCGATTCTTTTTTTCCTGCATTAACCATAAGTGTTACATCCTGAATTACCGTGGTGCCGCGCTGTCTTCGAGCAATGAACCACAGCAGCGACCGTCGCGGTCACCTTCTAGCAAAGGATTTTTGTTCCTCAGACTCTTTTTTTTTCTTTTTTTTTTTTTCCCCACAATAGCAACAGCCCAGTGACAAGAAGGAAAATAGCTCCTTCGCTCGGTCCCAGACAGCAATCTGGCAAACACAGTTATAATTTGCTGCAGGGGCCTGAAGCGTCGACGCTATAAACGTAGAATAAAAACAAAGGAGGCTGCGGCCATGGGAAGAAGGATGGAGCTGGGGAGAGCAGAGCGTGAATTCAGCACATCCAGACCCATGGCCATACGGGACATGGAGCTCAAAGAGCCCTCGTTTTCCTGTTGGGAAAACAAGCTGTGCCATTTTTCTTTGGAAAAGGCCATAAGGATGGTTTTGCTTCAAGCCATGACTTCCCACTCCTTCCACATTGAACTGGAATGGTTGGCTTTACTCACTGAGCAAACTGGGGGGGGTCATGAGCTGCTCCCCACACTCAGGGCTGTGCTTCACAGAATCACAGGGGTTGGACAGGACTTCAAGGGATCAGTGAGCCCACTCCCTTTGCTAAGCAGGTTCCCCTCAACAGGCTGCCAGGTGGGCATCCAGATGGCTCTTTACCTCCATAGAAGGAGGCTCCACCACCCCTCTGGGCAATCTGTGCCAATGCTCTGTCATCCTTACTGTGATGAAGTTTTGTCTGTATGGAACTTCCTATGAACAAGTTTTAGGCCATTGCCCCTTGTCTTATCCCTGTGCACTGCCGAGAAAAGCAAGAGAAGAGCAAGCATTTCTTTCTTGCACGGCATTCTTCATCCCTTCCCTTTGCCCCTTCCACCCCCAGGGCTGCGCTGTGGACTCAGGGGAACCCCTAGATGTGCTCCTACCTTCACCATGAGCAGAGACTTGTCACACTGCAGACCCAAAGGGAACTCAGCCACTTACCCAAGCTTGAGCAGCATCGTGCTGCGTGCTGGGAGCGGGGTGAAACCAAGGGATGGAGATGCAGCGTGTGATGCAAAGCTCAGCTGCAGCCTCACCGTTGTAATTAAGTGGCACCGAAGTGGACCTGCAGGCGGACACCTCCACCTCGTGGTGAGAAATCGAAGTATCTTAGGGAAAGAAAAGAAAAAAAAACAGAGAAAACAGAGAAAGAAAAGGGAGGGAGGAAGGGAGGGAGGGAGGGAGGGAGGGAGAGAGGGAGGGAAGGAGGGAGGAAGGAAGGAAGGAAGGAAGGAAGGAAGGAAGGAAGGAAGGAAGGAAGGAAGGAAGGAAGGAAGGAAGGAAGGAAGGAAGGAAGGAAGGAAGGAAGGAAGGAAGGAAGGAAGGAAGGAAGGAAGGAAGGAAGGAAGGAAGGAAGGAAGGAAGGAAGGAAGGAAGGAAGGAAGGAAGGAAGGAAGGAAGGAAGGAAAAGGAAGGAAACCACGCTCACTGGAATGCTCTTTTCTCTGCCTTAAATTGACCTTTCTAATTGATTTTCCAAAGCAAACGGTGCTCGTTAGCATCGTCGTGAAACATTAACCTCATCGATGTACAACAGTGCATCGTATGGCATAAAGATGCCACACTGATCCCCCCTCCACGTGCAGAGATCTGCATCCTGCACAGCACAAATTGCTTTCTGATGTCAGTTTTAAAGCATTCTCCTGTTTGTCCATTGAATTTATTTAACACTGAAGTGTTAACAAGCTAAGTACAACCTATAGAACCCCATTAAATGCAGTTTTGGAAGGCATATGGGTTTCTTGCAGTTGCAGACAACTCACAGCATCCTATAATTAACTCAAGCCTGTCCATCAGCACCACAGATAGCATGGCCATCATTTTAATCAGAAAATTATACACACATATATATTTATTCAAGAGCCTTTAGAGAAAAGGATGGTTTATATCTCCTCTTCTTCCAAACCTCCATTGACACAAAGCGTTTCTGTGCTGACTGCTGTTTGTTTGCCTCACTTCTGCTCATTGCCCATTGGGAAGCTCTGCAGAGTGGAGGGGAATTTATCCAAACTGCTTTCATTCATTCTGGTGTCCTGGAATCCAATTCCTTCGTCCCAGAGCTCAGTCCTGCAGGGAAGGTGCTGCCCCACAGGCGGGCATTGCATGCTATCATTGCAGACATCGAGTTCCACGACTGCATCTTTATTTAACCCCAGTTTTCAGACTTCCGGATGATTTATCCCTCAGTCTGCAGGAAGCTATAAATCACTCCCTTATGAGCTAAAAAAGAAAAGAGAACCCTAAAAAAGTCAATTGCCATTTGACATTATACCTTACTATTACTAACTTCTTTCAACTGCAATAAAGCATCCATCTGCTTTTTAATTTACAGGCGATTAATAAGTCACCTTTTAAACAGTTCTTCTCATTTTCTGCTCCATAATTAAAAGGGAAAAAAAAAGAAAAAGAAAAGAGCCACTTTGTGGCATGGAGTTGACTGAAGGGATTTACCCATCGCTTTCCAGAAGCCATCGGGTGATGAACTCCATCATCCT
This sequence comes from Tympanuchus pallidicinctus, assembly GCF_026119805.1. NCBI lineage: Eukaryota > Metazoa > Chordata > Aves > Galliformes > Phasianidae > Tympanuchus > Tympanuchus pallidicinctus. The sequence goes on from NW_026294771.1 coordinate 329,067, forward strand.
GCCTGTATTGCTTTCAGTGTTCCAGGCGTCCATCACACACAGACAGATGCTCTGCTTCTCCTTTTTTGTTGTTGTTTTTATTGGAAATGTGACATGAAAATCCTCCCGCAGTTAACGGAGCTTTTCACCCACATTTACAGTTGGGAAATTAAAAGGCAGATTTTCAACCCAACCCAATCATTGTCTTGGATCTGTCAGATTCTCCCAATGTCCAAAAGATCTGAAAAGCCATTGACCCACAGAGAAGTGATTTTCAGAGCATCTCAGTGCACTCAGCATGGCAGACACTCGCAGTAACAGTGCTGGGTGAAGCAGCTTTAGGCAACGCAGGGCCGCACCGATCCCTTCTTGTTCCATTTGCTACTTTTCATTGGAATAAAGCATGAAAGCATTTGCAATATTAATTGAAAAATTAGCTGGCTGAGGTTTTCACAGGAGCCACTTCTTAGTCGTATTTAATTCCATAGTAGAAAGCCTCCTGCTTTGCTCTGTGTGGTCTTGGCTTTGCACGCAAAAGGAATTCTTCCCCCAGCCGGACTCAGATTGATTTCACACCCCACGCATTAACACTTCTATTTCCACGTTTTCAGCCTCAGTCCCTTCCCTCACCTCCATGCATACCCACACCACCTTATTTTCTGTCCCGTACTTTGCCACCACGACCACCAAACCCATCGCGCTGCATTGACGCACGCAGCCAGCGGAGGGAGGTGCGGCGCCGCCAACGATTAATTAAGGAAGGAAGGGAGCATCAATTAGCAGCGCAGCTTGCTTCCCCTCCTCCCCAAGGTGTAAAACCCCAAAGGCAGCGGCTGCCATGTGCAAAGGCTGGGCTTTAATTGCTGTGCGGGATCCCATTGGACTCCTTTCACACAGAGCTCTATTGCTCTCTTCCCAACTACGATCCCCACGTCCCAAACAGCAAAAATTTAAACACACACACACACACATATATATACTTCTCCCTCCCCCAATTTTTTATTGTCTCATTTCAGTGCCACTTCAACACAGGGATGAATTTTTGGTCCTTCCAGAAATCTTTTCCATAATTTCCCATTTAACTGCACAAATGGTTCCATAGAATGGAATCACAGAGCACAGCAGCAAAGCGCAGTCACAAGGAAAGCGGTGCCCAACTGCAGCACTGAGGAAAGAAATGTAAAAGCTCATCAGCTAGCAAACAACCCTCTGATATGGATTTACTGTTTGGATCTCCAGAAAGAGGATTCTTCCTACGAATGGAACGCTATTTGGATCTCCAGGTTCTTCCTGTAGATGACGACGTTGCATTCTGTCCCACCTCAAAACACATGAACTGAAGAAGGAGGATAGAAAGAAGAAAGATAGATCTGTTGATCCGTGACCTCCCCAAAAAATGCCTCCAAAAGGTTCAACGTCGTGCTCCTCTCAGCTCCTTGGGGATGCCATGGTTCCTGTTTCGTTAACGTGGTCTGATGAAAACAACAGATGAGCTTTGCGATCTGCCAAAAGCTGAGCTAATTTTTGTGTTTTTCAAAGAAAAAGAAAGAAATTCGGCTGTCAAAATCTTTAACTCTTCCTTCGCTGGCCAGAAACGTTGTTTGTGATGTCATGGAAAGCTTCTGGTGCTTTGGATGCCATTCAGAACAGTTGGCTCTTCTTGAAACAGCCACATGGTGGAAGGGCAAGGCTCTTTGGTAAAAAAAAAAAAAAGAAGGTGATTTATTCAAGTTCTTTTGGCAAATGGCCTTAAGAATTAAATGCTGGAGCTGAGACTCTGCTTGGTTTTATAGCTTTTCAGGGAAAGGAGATTCCTCGTCTCTTCACAGGGTATCAAATCCAGAAGATTAATAAAAATGGAAGGGGAAGGGGAAGGGGAATGGGAAGGGGAAGGGGAAGGGGAAGGGGAAGGGGAAGGGGAAGGGGAAGAGGGAGAAGAAGGGAAGGGAAGGGAAGGGAAGGGAAGGGAAGGGAAGGGAAGGGAAGGGAAGGGAAGGGAAGGGAAGGGAAGGGAAGGGAAGGGAAGGGAAGGGAAGGGAAGGGAAGGGAAGGGAAGGGAAGGGAAGGGAAGGGAAGGGAAGGGAAGGGAAGGGAAGGGAAGGGAAGGGAAGGGAAGGGAAGGGAAGGGAAGGGAAGGGAAGGGAAGGGAAGGGAAGGGAAGGGAAGGGAAGGGAAGGGAAGGGAAGGGAAGGGAAGGGAAGGGAAGGGAAGGGAAGGGAAGGGGAAGGGAAGGGAAGGGAAGGGAAGGGAAGGGAAGGGAAGGGAAGGGAAGGGAAGGGAAGGGAAGGGAAGGGAAGGGAAGGGAAGGGAAGGGAAGGGAAGGGAAGGGAAGGGAAGGGAAGGGAAGGGAAGGGAAGGGAAGGGAAGGGAAGGGAAGGGAAGGGAAGGGAAGGGAAGGGAAGGGAAGGGAAGGGAAGGGAAGGGAAGGGAAGGGAAGGGAAGGGAAGGGATCCAGGAGCTGCAGTCTGCTCCCTTAGCACACTGCTTTGAAATCATGGAACACATTTTGCTCTGTGTTGTCGCCAAGTCTCAAGACAGAGATATATATGTATTTGTATATGTGTATGTGTACCCATTTTCATTCACACATTCCTGCAAATCTTGTGAGTTTCTCTGCATGTGAACTCCCTCAATCCCATTGCCCGTGGCTCCCTTCACATTTCTAAAACCCAAACCTCCTCACTGGAGCCATAAAAGTAGCAAACAAAATAGCGAGCTTTCGAACAGAAGGGTTACAAGCATCAGGTTATGTGCTGTGCAATGTTATCAAGCAGTTTCCAGACAGAATTTTTCCCCTCTAATATTATCCCAGACCTGGAGTTGGCCACCTCTCTTCTGCTTTTTGTTTCTGCTGCTCTTTCTCCTCAAATAAATTATCACATAAATGTCTCTGAGCACATCTTGAGCTTCCTGTACCTGAAACAGGTTTTTTTTTTTTCTTTTCTTTGCTCCTGTGAAGCCAGCAGGTTTAATTAATACCGGAAATATTGACTTAGCGCTAAGAGAAACATTATCATTAAATTAGAATCCTGGGCGTAGCGGTGCCAGCTGTGGGGTGAGAAAGACAGAGTGGGGAAGGGGAAAGGAAGGAGAATGGCAGGGAAAAGTCTTTGGGGTGAGCAACCAGGGCTGCAGCCCACGGAGCCACTGGGAATCCGTGTGCAGGGGGCAAAAACAGGGGCAAATCCAGGAAAAGCTGCAGAGAAAAAATGAAAAGGCAACAGTAGGATAGAAGTTGAAGGTTGAAGGAAAGAGAGAAAAAGAGGGAAAGAAAGGAAGAGGAAAAAAAGAAGAGGAAAAAGGAGAGGGGAAAAGAAGAGGAATAAAAAGAAGAGGAAAGAAGAAGAGTGAAAAAGATGAAGGAGAGAAAAGGAGAGACAAAAGAAGAGGAAAAAGGAAGGAGAGAAAAAAAAGAAGGAGATATAAAAGAAGAACTGGGGGAAAAAAAAAGAAGGGGGAAAAGAAGAAGGAGAAAAGAATAAGAAGAAAAGAAGATGGGGAAAAAGATGGAGGGGAAAAAAAGAAAGAGAAAAAAGAAAAAAAAAAGAGAAAAGAAGGAGGAAAAAAAGGAGGAAAAAAAGATGGGGGAAAATAAGGGGGAAGAAAGAAGAAATGAAAAATAATGAGAAAAAAAGAGGAAAAAAGAAGGAGAAAAAATAAGATTAAAAAAAAGAGGAAAAAAAAAGGAGAAAAGAAAGAGAAAGAGAAAAAAAAGAGAGAGAAAAGAGAGAGAAAAAAGAGAAGAAAAGAAAGAGAAGAGGAAAAAGGTATTTTAAGATACCAGACTTTGCATTGCCAGGTTCTTCATCATTTGAAGAGGTGAAAATTATGAGCTCTTCTGAAAAGTGCTTTATTCAGACTGAGCTTTTTATCACCTGTACTTCTTGTGTTTGTAGGAAATTGCATGGGCTGAGAAGTGAGAAGTGTGCAAGAGCTTTGGAAGAAAGGAAAGGGCAAATGCAACAAATAGAAGATCTGCCAATCTCTTTAGAGGTATGAAAACGATGAGTGCATGTAGTCAGATGCAGCTTGCAAATGGCTCAGCACAATTGAGGCCAAATAGGTAACAAATGTGATGCTGCTCTCACTGTTTCCATTGCTGGAGTCCCAAGGAAAGCAGTAGGAAGGAAGAGGAGACAGCAAAGTTTCCAAATGAACACAGTAACTGAGCTCCATCCTTTCTCCCTTCATTATTTTTTTTAACGTCAACTGTTTGGAACAGACCAGCTGAAATAGGAGGTGGAGGACAAAAGCTTGAGTCATTAAATCAGTTGAAATATTGTCATAAGATTGCCCCTGAAATCACGCTTTTGAGAGCACCATAGCAGAGAGACAATCCAGATTAATTAATGTATCAATCACGAGATCACCCAGACTCAATGCTCCCTGCCATCGCACAGCCTGCGTTGGGCAGAAATGCAGCTCCAGCATCAATCTCTGGGATGGAAAGCTTCACAAATCCTAAGCTCGTGCTTTGCTTAACAAAACACTGCTTGGATGTGTATGGCTCTCACTCACTGCTCGCTGTTCTCACCCTTGTGCTGGGTGAGGAAATGCTCATTCCACCGCTGCTCCCCTCCAGTCGCCTTTGTGTGCAGAAGCAATTGGGGGTGTTTGCCTCAAACCTCAGGAGATGCAATAGGAACCTGCTTTAACCTGCCTGCTGATTTTGCAGCTGAAGCATAAGAATGATGTTAGGATGAAAATGAACAACAGATGATAGGATTGAACGTATACATATATATAATTTAAACTTCTTTTACTGTGCCTTTTGGACAAAATTCTTCCAGGCTTAAAGCATGAATGGCCATGTAACCCAGGGTAGGTATTATACTTCAGCCTGACAAGATGTTTGGGGCCTTTTCTCCAGCACAATTTCCCCAAAATCACATCATTGCTGCATGAGCTCTCCCTACAAACAGACAGCAATCCCATTCCTAGAAGTTTGGAGAGACAAATCTACCAAGCAGCTGATACCACCGTGACAAACCGCTGCTTTTTTGGAGGTAACACAGCCTTTCTCTCTCCATTACCTCCCCCAAAACCATAAAAACCCTCACACTGGTTTCCTGCAAATCCAGGCCTTTTAAACCAGACTAATTTGCCATAGGGGATTACAGCAAAACGCAAGTTAATGTTTCCTGACGTTTTGTCCAATACCTAATGTCTTTTAATACAGCTCTTTAACCACACAGCTCTTTAGCTTTCATTTCAAGGAGATCATCTTTCCCTCCCAGGTTCACTGCCTCGATTAGCCCAAGCTTTACACTTTTTTCTGTTCTTTTATTCCTTCAGGATGCTGAGAAAACTATTAAATTGACAGATGGACCCAGAGAGCCCATCTCTGGGCTTGGCATTTCCTCTCCAGCTCAGCCCCAGCCCCTTGCAGGTGGAGTGCAGCCCTCCAGGACCCGGTTCCCCCTCCTTCCTGCTCATGCTCCATCTCTCTGTGCATTTACTCCTTTGCTTACCACTCACGTGCCCACTTTGGCATTTCTCCAGCCACCATCTTTATGCATGGTGGAGCAGACAACTTCACCCTCAATACCTGCAAACCAACAGCTGCAATAAATCAGGACAGCAGCTCTCACTACACGCTGTGGTTACTGTTCCTACAGACATATCTGAACCCAGATCTTCTTATGTAGATATATCCTTATGTAGATCCCTTGCATAGATCCCAACTCATCCCACCATGCTCACTACTGCATCCCTCAGTGCCACATCCTCATGGTTCTTGAACACCTCCAGGGACGGTGACTCCACCACCCCCCTGGGCAGCCGTGCCAATGGCTCACACAATTCTTTATGAGAAGAAATTATTCCTAATATCCAACCTGAGCCTCCCCTGGTGCAACACGAAGCCATCACCTCCCATCCTATCTCTGTTACGTTGGAGCAGAGGCAGAACCCCCTCTCAATTCAATCCCCTTTCAGGGCACTGTAGAGAGCCATGAGGTCTCCCCCTGAGCCTTCTCTTCTCCCAGCTGAACCATCCCAGTTCCTTCAGCCTCTCCTCATAAAATTTGTGCTCCAGACCCTTCACGGCTTCAATGTCCTTCTCTGGACACACTCCAGCACCTCAAAGCTTAATTCTGCCAGGCGGGAATAAGAACTGTGACCCAATAGCTACAAAATGCCTCTGAAAATGCACTTCAGAGCTTCTGGGTGCTAGGACCCAGTTTTGTAATCCTTTGACCCACCAAAACCACCCAGATAGTGAGGCAAGGCTCAGGATAGGCCCAGCCTCTTTCTGGGAGCCCTTCTTCTCCCCATTCCCTGCACGTGGTGTTGCAGTTTTGCAGACTCACAAAAGCAGACATAAGAGAGCAAAGAATCAGCAACAATCTTTCCTTGGAGTGCGATGTCTTCCACGTGGCAGAGGACGACTTCCTAATGGAATATTGAACTGTCTCCAGGAGCATCTGCCTTGCCAACAAGCACAATCTCACATCAGCACCAGTGTATTTATTGTGGGTTTTTGCTGATACAGAAGCCTCAGCTGGCCCAGGTTTGTTTTTCACCTCTGTTTCTGAGCTTCTTGCTGCAGTGGGTTTGAAGCCAATCGCACCCATCCATCCTATATTTCCCGCCCAGCCTGGGGTCTGGCAGAAGAGATGTTGATTCTGCGGAGGTTAAAGGTGGCTGCCTCGTCCAACAAATGGGCTCTGGCAAGAGGGGAGGGCTGTTGTTTTTGCTTCCTGAAGTGTCAGGAAGATGTAGAGGGCAAACAAGCCCCCGCTGGGCCGCTGAGTGACAGCAGCAGCTGCAGGGAGTGCTGGGGCAGTGAGGGACCGGGGGGTTCCCACATTTGGGGAGGGTCTGCCATCTCCTTTTCCCACATCTGAAGTCAGAGGAACAACAACAGAGAGCTCTGTGGGGAAAATGGGGTCCGGGTGGTTGAACCGGGGGTGCAAAGCGATGTGCGAGAACTGAACTGTGTGTCACGGTCAGAGCCCTGCTGGGGTCCCATGGGAACCTGAACCTTCCCCTGGATAAAAGGAGCAATGCATCGACTGATAATCCTCCCTTCCCTTCTGTTTCCCTTAATATACGTGCACGGACATAAATGAGAAGTAGGTAGTTGTTTAATTAGCTGGAACTGGGAGCAGGGCTGAAAAACACAGACCTAGGCTTGAGCTCATGCAAATCTCTACTACCCAGCATGACTTTGGTGGGTGAACACAAATGAAATATTCTGCATTGGCAAAACCACTCTGGGCTCTAGCCTGGATCCTGCTGGTGCCCAAAATATCCACACATCCTTTGCCACCTGGCCTTCCAGACAGAGCAATCTGTGCTCTTTCCTCCTGCCAGGCAGTGGGAAACGTGTTTGAATGTTTGCTCTCTGTACAGGTTGAATTATGCAGGAGAGCCCTTCCTGGAGGATGAATTGTGTTTGGCATTTTGCAAGAAAGTCACATTAATGTGAAGGTAAAAGGTGATGTTCTTGATCAGAAAGATCTGGGCTAAGCCCACCTGATTGCTTGGAAAAGCCCAAGCTATAACCCAGCAGGGATTGGGATGAGCACACCCCTCCTTCCATTTGATTCCTCTAAATGTCACAGCGCTGAATTATACAGAAGCCAAATAAAAGTAGCACTTCAAGCCATGGGAAAAAAAGAAAAAGAAAAATGGAGGCTCTGTGCCCATCTGGTAAATCCCTCTGTGATTATGAGAGCACAAACCCAGCCCAAATGGCGGGAGAAGGGGAAAGAGATGGACCTGTAGAGAGGCACAGCAAAGCAACGGAGAAGGTCGCAAGCAGATTACAGAAACACAGCACACGTGGCTGTGTAAATCACCCCTAAAAACACACAAACCATTGCAGCAACCCCACTGCAGCTCTGCAGTGATATTCGGGGTGTTCCCAGGTGCCACCTCTCCGTGTCAAAGGGATGGAGAGCAGATTCCCTGCTAACACCCACGCAGCAGCAGCAGATCTGGGGTCTGCGGATCTGCTTTGTGTTAAAAAGAACCATAAAACTTTCAACAAAAGATGAAAAACACGTCTCACATTGGCACAAAGGCACATTTCCTTGTAAGAAGGAGTGGCATACGGAGAACTCCCTGGAAAGCAGGATAGAGAAAGAATAACTGCCACCAGCAGTAACCATCAGCAAAGACAAGTGTTACAAAGCTAAAAGAACAAAAATCCCTCAGAACTGTGCACGTGCACACAAGTCACCTAAAAATATATTACAGCCTGGTCTTAAATCATAAATAATCAGTGAAGCACTTTCTTACTTTTATTTCCCACTTTGCTTCTTGGATTCTGGCATCTGTTGAATTCCGTATTAAGGCTTTTTCCAACCCCAAGACTCGGGGAATTTTGTTAACAGTGCAATAAAAATAACTTCATAGTGTCACAGGGAAACATTAAAGCCTTTTTGTGTGTGTGTGCATGTGTGCTGCTCTTTACCCCCCTCTCCCCCCCCCCAACCACCTTTTTTGGGGGGGAAAAGAAAAAAATACAGACATTGTTTCTTTAAAAGTCTCCATCTGCAAATCCCATTAGATGTGCATATAAGGTTTCGGATGATTAATAGGTGCTGCTTTGCTTTGGTTGGAGGGAGCGGGTGTGTGTACGTTAACCCCTCCCTCCCCTCTCTCACATTTCACTTCACAAAGTTGTCACTCTCTCCCCAACACAGTATTTAAAAAGTGTTTCCCTCATGTCCAGCGCTTCACAAGGACTCCAGCATCAGCCTTGGGACCCCGTTTGGGGCGATCTCCTCCTCCATCCATTTGGGACAATGAAGATCTCGAGAAGAGTTTTCCAACTAACAAACCTCCAACCGCACAAACCCCCCAGCCAAAGTGTCGCTTAGGGAGGAAATCTGGGCTGTCAAATTTGGAAACATTTCCCCTCCTCTCCTCTCCTGCTTGAGGAACCCAAGTGACGAGCACGGGACAAGGATGGACCCCACCGGCGGCAGCTGCATGCGCAGCCCCCAACCCCCAGCCCCACTCTGGGGTTGCCTGCGGGGTGCTGATGTCCCTACAGCCCCGGGGTTGGGTCACTGCCCCCCGACCCCTTTTTCCTTCCACCCCAAGGCGGATTTTGCTGCTTATTCCGAATTCTCAGCCTCCTGCTTGCTGAGCGCTGCCCACTGCGTCCCAACCGAGGAGCAGCCCCCAGTCTTCCGTCCGCACTCTGAGTGGCAGCAAGCAACGACAGAGGCCCGGAGACTGCTGAGCCCAGGGCTGGCGTTGGCCTCTGGGGACTCAGAGAGTCCCAACCTCGTGAGCACAGCAGCGGGTGTAAGAGAAGATTATGAGGTGCCGGTAAACAGCGCGATGGAGACGGAGAGAAAAGCAACCAAGAGGAAAAAGGAACACTCAGGTAGGTGGCGTGGAAGTGGGGGTGTGGGGTGGGATGGGGAGAGCATCTCTAGGAGTAGGAGTAAAGCTACTGGAGAAAAATGGATGGATGGATGGATGGATGGATGGATGGATGGATGGATGGATGGATGGATGGATGGGGAAAATATTTTGTAATTCTTGACTGAGGAAAACTATACAGTATCTCAATGGAAATGAAGTTGCTTGTCCTTTGATGACCTTTGGCGTTTGAGTTTTGTTCCTTATTAGCTGAACCCGTCCCTTTTAGGCAGCAGCAGGGTGCCAACTCAGTGCCACGCTGTGCTCAGAGCCCTAGGATGGTAGTTCCACTCCACTGCTGCTGTCCAAGGGTGACAGAATGGGGATCAAAGGGCTAAGATCCCACCAGCTGCCCCTGTTAGCTGGGAATGCCACCCTGAGGTTTTGAACTGCCCACCAGCACAATGCCCAGCAACGTGGAAAACATTCACAGTTTTCATTGTGCCATACTTGCCAACAAACCACCTTCTTCCTGCAGTACAGCGTTCAAGAATTTCAGACAGATGACATCTGGTTTGTTACTATTTCGATTCTCCAGATATGTGAAAAATGCATAACAGTGCTTTCTCCTAGAGAATCTGTTAAGATTCAGATGCTTACATGCATATATTTGCTACAGTATTCATTTGCAATCCGCAGAATGTTGAGAAGTAGGGGGTATTTTCCAGCATCCCCACTTTACGGTTTGAGAGCCAAGACATGGAAATGTTTCTCAGACGTAGAAAAGATCAAAATGCTCTTAAATCCTTAAAACTTTCTTTAAAGCACTGATAGATTCACAGCAGCTACAGAAAGGCTTTGCTCTGGGATAGCATTGGGGGTATCTGCAGTAAGACCTCACGTGTGAGCACACGCATCCCTTTCTGTTCCTCTACCAGCATCCATTATTTAGATGCCATTTTCAGCCCTGGTGTCCCAGGCACAGCAGTGAGCTGGAGATGTCAGTTGATTCTGGGGGAGCCTTGGGGGCCACAGCCATCAGTATTCACCCCTCTATTCGATGCTGCACAGTTTAGCAAATCATTTATAGAAAGCTCTTTGTAATTACAGCATTAAAGAGGCTGGAAGGTGTTGTAATGACTTTGGGTTTAATACATCTTTCGTTTACTACCAAGTGAAGACCTAGCAACACCGCTCAAGCAGTAAGGAAACTCCAACCCACAACCCTAAACCAAATCAGCCTTTAAAACCATAAGATAAGCACTGAAAGTTTTGGGATGCCCACTGGGTGGAGGTTGAGCCTCAAGAAACACCTCCCTCCGATTTTACATTGAATGTTGTTGAGAATGGCAAACTTGAGATGGGCAGTTTGGATACCCCAACTTCATCCATACATACAGCTGAAGAATAAGGCATGAGCTGAAGGATAAGGCAGCAAGAAATGGAATAGAAATATGTAATTATATATAATGAAATAGTGATTCGGACAATTTTGCTCAGTCATGACATTGGATAAAGAGGGTGCTCCATGCTTGCAAGTCCCATTAACAGCCACAATGGCATAAACAGCAGCACATAAAGGCAGGTAGCAACTGAAAACCTGAGCAAGAAAAGCATAGGGAAGTCCCTCAGCAATTTAAAGTGATCTGGGGGCTGAACTCCATCTGTCACCACCGCGAGTGCTCCACTCCATGAGGTGCCCACTGAAGTTACTTCTGGTTATTACTTTGTCGTCAGCTGCCAAACGAATCAGCTCCCCATGAAGTCACTTCACTTGGCCAACGTTTCCCAGAGCTTTCAGGATTTTACGCCCCGTGTGATGGCAAAATCCATCTTACTACTTGATTTGCAATAAATCTGCCCTCAAACTCTTTGCTAGGGGGAGAAAGCAACGGTATGCAGATACTTCAGATTTTTATTACGCCTTCTGCTGAGGGAAAAGCTGCATTGACAGTGGTTTGCAGAATAGCAAACACCAGGTGCCTCCACCAGGCCTGTGGATCACTGCAGTGACCAAACATCCTGCGTTACTATTGGTGACCCCCATGCTTGAGCTTAAGCTGCTCTGAGGGATAGGAGCCCCCCTCTGCAATGCCCAAATCCTGCACTGTGTGGTCTTTGCATCTTCCCTAAGGCAGTTTGCCAGCTAACTGTAAGCCTGTGTGCCACACATCCCCTAACAACACCAAGTGGGGCACTGCCTGCTCTGTTCCCAGAGCCTATTTCAGATGATTCACATTGTTTGGAGATGAAGAGCAGTGACATCCTCACAGTGACATCCTCAGTGCCATTTGCCCAATGGTTTCTGCTCAGCTTAGAAGCAGCTGAACGCCTTCAGGACTGAGTGCTGAGTCAGGGAATGCCACTTCTCCAGCATTGCTCATTTTCCCATGCTCTCCCCCCTCCCAATGCACCCAGGCTAAATGCTAGCCTAGGGTGCTCACTCAGCAGCCTTCCCTTCCCCCTTCCCCCTGCACCATGCACTCATACTGCATCACACACTGTGCTCACAGCAAAATGCTCCCTTTGCCTTCAGTTTGCAGCCAAAATCAGGGGAGCAGCAATGTGCATGCATGAGTGAAATGCACAGGGAAGGAAACTATCGAGAGTGCTGAGTGGATGCAGTGAGAGCTTCCTTCCTCCTGCTGCTCACTTTGGCCTGTCCTCCTGCAGTTCAAGCGATGCACCCTATCCCAACTTTACCCCTCGAAGCAAAGGCTGACAGTGCTGAGCCCAAGGGGACACAAGACGCTTTGACATCTCTGTAGGGCACACATCTCTGTAGGTCAATGTAACTGCAAACTGCATGCCTGCTTGCCTCTTAGAAAGCCAGTCCTCCAGCAGCAAGGCAGAAGGTAGCAGCAGGTCGCGGAAGGAGAGGACAGCATTCACCAAGGAGCAGCTGAGGGAGCTGGAGGCAGAATTTGCCCATCACAATTACCTGACAAGGCTCAGGAGATACGAGATCGCCGTGAACTTGGACCTCACTGAGAGACAGGTACTCAAACCCCATCCCCTGCTGTTTCTCCCTAACGCTGTAACGCTCCAGGCTGCACTTCTGCAATGGCACAGAAGTCTGTCACTCTGCAGGATATTGTTTTGAGGGCACAGCAGTGTTGGGTTGATTGGAATCAGTGATCTTAGTGGTCTTTTCCAACCTCTCGATTCTCTGATTTCAACATGAAACCTCCACATTCTTTTAAAAGACATTTGCTAAAAATCTCTGTAAGCAGTTAATATCTGGAATTCTGCTTCTCTAAACAAACAAAAAAAGCCATCTGGGACACCTCCTGAGCCATTTGTACAAAGCTTATAGATAGAATCTGGATGCTACCAGCCTCCAGTTATCATGAGGTTATTGGAATGACACATTTGATACACGTGCTACTCCTGGGCCAGGCAGCTTTGTGTGGTGATGAGGGAAGAAAAAAACGCTGAGTTTTATGGGGGCAAAAATTTGTCCTCTCACTGTGACCTCATTCAGAGTTTCCTTATCAAAGTTCAGTGGGTAGAGTAGGAATTGCTCAGTTAAGTGAAGCCAATTAAAAATCCTGACGGATCAGACTGGATGGAGTGGTTGTCAGATGGCATTTGGGTGCACTGTGCCTGTTGGATTGCCATGGACACCTGATGGATTCCAGGCAAAGCACTGTGCTACCCTTGCTGGTCTCTGAAAATCTGCCTGGAGCACCTTCACTGGATAGGGAGCACTTAAACCTGGGAGCTTCCTTCTGTTTTTCTTTTTCTCTAGAATTCCACGAAATACATCTATTGACACACAGGTATCAGCCTGCTGGAGGCAATAACTCATTATGTCCTTTTCATCCTCCAGGTCAAAGTGTGGTTCCAGAACAGAAGGATGAAGTGGAAACGCGTTAAGGGTGGGCAACCGGTGTCCCCCCCCGAGCCTGATGCAGAGGATGCTGATTCCACCACATCCCCCAGCTCTGAGTAATGCCATAAAGAGATGCTTGGAGAGGGTGTGACACTGCAGAAGGACACTGCAGCCCCGTATGGTGGCCCTGTGGGGCACAGACTGAGAGGTGTGCAGTGCCGGAGCTGGCGGAGGAAAATGGAAAGCACAAAATAAGGCAATGGAGAGCAGGACTTTGAGCTTTGTGTGAATGGAACTCTCTTACTGCCATAGGGCTACCTTCACAAAAAGGAGCCCAAAAAGAAAAAGATAAAAACCACTGTATGTATACCAGGAATAATATTGTTCAGGCTCCCAAATGCTCAGAAAATGTGAGTTAGGAAGAGGCCAGAGGGTGATTACACAGCTCTGTTCACCTCCAGCCTTTCCCTGGTCGCTTTTGCTCATCTTTCACTTGGACTTGGGCTCTGAGAATCACTGAGGTTGGAACAGATCTCTCAGATCCCCAAGTCCAAACCCAACCCATCCCTCCGTGCCCACTGACCGTGTCCCCAAGTGCCACATCCCCACATGGGGAGGAGCACCTCCAGGGATGGGAGCACCTCACCCCCTGGGCAGCTGTGCCAATACCCAACCTCTCTTCCTGAGAACAATTTTCTCCTCACATCCACACTCAAAGCAGCCCTTACCAAACTGCCCATGCCTCATCTTTATCCTTCCATTCTGGTTTGCTTCCATATGTCATCATCTCCACCTCTGGAAGGGTCTGACTGAATCCCAGGACACTTTAAAGCCAATTTCAAAGCTTAGGAAGTGCATAAAAGCAGCTTTCTAGCATAGGATGACCACAGCAGCCAGACCTGAACACTCCTTCCCTTGCACACTGGTCCTCTTTCAACCCAAACCTGTAATATAGCTAATGATTACGTTTTAGGAAAGCATAGTGTCTGTTCCCTTATCTTCTGTCCTTTTGTTTAATGTATTCTAATGCAACTTTACCATATTTCAAACAGAACTCTACACTGGCATCACATAGAATGGCTATTAAACACAAGTTTCAGTATTCTCAGATACTTGAAAGGTAACCTTTGTTTGCTATGTTTGGAACATCTTCGTTCCACCTCACTGCAATGCATTCTTGTTAGGTTTTAACCTGGTCTGCAGATATGCTGGATCTAAAACTGCATATCTGCATGATGAAACAAATTATCAAAGAGCTGTTTTAGTGGATGACTCCAATATTATCCCAACACCTGATCCATTCTGTGGGCACACAGGGCTGGAATTGAGTTCTTCTTTTCCTTATGAGCTCTTAATCCAATTTCATGCAACACCCATTGGGATCTGGAAGTTTGTGAGCTGCTTATTTGGGGATGAAAACTTGGAGGCTCTTGGTGACTAACAGACCAACAGCAGCTCCTGGTCCAGAAAGAGTCATTACTCAATAATAATAAATCTTCCCTTTCATGGTAGCTGCTAACAGAAGTGTATAGCAACCTAATTCTCACAGGAGTGACCCAGTGGGGTCTCTCTGGGTACTGACCCATAACTACAACCCAGATCTTGTGCTGTGTTGGGCAGCTCTCACCCCGAACCATCTGCTCATCTGCAACCCAGCTGCTTTGCAATGGGGCATCAAAGCCTCTGACCACCAAATCCTTTCAGGTCAAAATAGTGTCAGACATTACAGTTTTCCCAAGGAAATGATGCAGTGCACCATTCAACCAGGTGTGTCAGGGAAGCTTTACAAGAGTCATTGTTGTCATTAAGTAGATTTGCAGCTAGTAGTAATTAGCAGTCAGCAGAGCTGATCCTGGCTGTGCCCTGCAATGAGGTGACTATGCTATCAAATGATGATCTTCATAGCAGCTTTCGTGCTGGCATCAGCTGGTAACCCTCCAAGGGCTCTCAGAACTGAGCAATAAAGGTCATCTTTAAACACTCCAAATGCTTTGGCATTTGAGGCAGACAGAATAAACTCTCGCACGTTATCACCAGAAGCAGCAAAGCAGCAGCCAGGGAGTGACAGCATTGGTTATTTTTGTTTTGAATTGGAAAGAAAAGAAAGAAGAAAAAAAAAAACACACAAAAAAAACCCCATTTCTATTGGTCACTGATGGATTGAAACAATTGCATTTTAAACAACGCCCTCCAAGCATTTTGCACACCCATCAACAGCCCTCCAGCAGGCAGGACCCTAAGCAAGCTCCCATCCTTCCCACACATCCCAAACTCACTGCTGTGACCTGAGCAGCTGCCCAGGAGTTAGAACCTTGGTGGGGAAATTCCTCCTGGTTTATCACATCCCTGTGAAGCCCTGCAGGGCATTGCAGCTAGATGTGAACTTGGTTGCATTCAAAGAGCAGCCCAGCCTCGGTGGAAACTCGACCAAGTGAAATGCTCTCAGAGTGCAAACAGTGGCATCAGCCTTTGGAAATCACTGCAGTACGTGGAGCAGCTCTCCCTGCCCCACACCTCCCACTGCTGCAAATCTGGCTGCCTGGAAGGAGCCCTCCTCTGTGGGATTACAAGCTGGTGAAAGGCTGGAGGAGCGCAGACTTGCTCACAACTGCACTTTTCACCGAGGCCAGTCATAAAAGGCGTCCAATAAAAACACGACACTTCCTTTTCCATAAGGTATTACTTAAGTGGAGATGGCTGTATTTCATCATGGAGGCAGCAAAGTGAAAAATTGGAAGCAACAGCTCCGTTTCCCTTCAAACACTTTTGCAAGGCTATGACATATCCTTGCTAATGTTTTCTTAAACCACCTGCTTGGACTTCTCCCTGACAGCACAAAAGGCGAAAGATGTGGGGAGAAGAGGCGTGCAGCACAGCAGCAAAGGTGTTTGAATTGGCTGTTTGTCATGCAAAAAAGCTGTGATGTCTTCTCCAACTCCTCCAAGGGGCTCCTTGCAGGGGGTTTATATGACTTTATGCATATAGATGTATGGATGTGTAGTGGTAGAGCCATGTGAGAGCGTCGCCCTGCGGCTCTCATAGTTGGCATCTCCTTCTTACCAATCACAACAGCAATTGTGTGGATTCTTTTGGATTTAGAAGCTCTTTCCTCCCACCCCTTGAGGCCAAGTCTTGAGCTCTGCTTCTTGCATTCATTTTATGTTTTTCACTTCTCTTACCATTTAAATCCATTACTTCCTGGGTGTGGAGGAGTCACACCATGGCATTAACCTCTGCTGAGATGCTGCTGCACTGTACGAGCAACAATGTAATGTAAAAAGCCTAGCTTGCCATTTCTCTTTCTTCACTGGATACACCTTATCATATGACCAGCAAAGCCTAATGTTTTGCTAAGGAGTGCAAAGGTTAACACACACCAGATGGCAGAGAACCACGTTTCTGGGAGGCTGCAGAAACACTCAGCTGGAAACATCAGCATCAGGCCAGAGAGCTGGGACAGAAGCATCAGAGGTCTGAGCATTTAACACAGAAATATTTGGTCTGAACGCAAGCCCTGCAAGCTCAACTACTTCTTATACATCTCTAGAGCTGCCCAGTCTCGTGCAGCACAACATTTCCACAGCATAGGGTTGTTAAGGCTGGGAAAAACCACTGAGATCATCAAGGCCAACCATCAACTCATTGCCACCACCATGCACACTGACCCATGTCCCTGAGTGCCACTGAGCATCTGAATGCGTTGGGCTGGTGGCATCTAAAGCCCTCACTTAGGCTGTGGGCACTGTGCTCACCTTCATGGGAAGAGCAATGGAAACAAAGATCTCACATTCAACAGCAAAGTGTTTTTTGAGGAAAAAATCACCATTATCAGCACGAAAGCAGAGGTCTTTGGAGTGGCCAGAGCTCCACCCAACCCCCTTTGCCACACTGCTATTGGCACCCAAAGCACTCTGTCCCCTCTCCCCACTCCTGCACTCCCAACAGCTTCCAGCAGTCCTTAAGATCCCTGCCAGCCCCCAAGAAGTGACTCACTGCCTCCCACTTGGGACACAGAGACTTCATGCTGACCCCAACCGCACATGGATGCCCAGCAGCCGTGCAAGAATGGGATTCTCCTCCAGTTCCCCTCATCAGAGATGATGAGGAGAGCCCTTAAACCTCACCTCACAGCCCCTATGTGACTAAAAAACCAAAGCCTTTGTTTGCACTGTCTGGAAAACTCACAAATCATAATAGTAATCACTTTACAGTCAGAGACATTGAGTGGGTCATAATGTACATGAGCAAAGCTTCCAGATTCTGCATCCAGCCCAATTCCCTATGCAGGGAGCCCAGCACACATAGTGGATCAAGGCAGCTTATGGAGCAGACACACCATTTTTTCTGTCGTTCTGCATTCTTCCCCTCCTCTAGCAGTGCTCCTATTGAGTTTCATCAGCCACTATCTTGTATTTTGGGTAATCCCCTTCCCCTGGGAATGGTGCACTGCCCCTTCAAGAAATACTATATGTCTGTGTTAGAGATCGGACCTGAACACTGGATCCGTGCAGCACTTGTAAGCAGATAGACAGGAAATCCATTTTCTTTCAGTGATTACAGTAGAAGGGCTTCTGTCTGAGTGGAGCTCGCCTGGCGTGGCTGTAAAACAATCCCAGCACTGAGCTATTACCTTTCAGCCCATATTTGTGAATTACAACAGGGCAGTTTCCATTGCAGCTCTGTTTGGGGCAGGTGTCTGCAGAGCCCTCCTATCCCCATCCTTCCCCTGCACAATGCTGCATTGTTCTAATTTCTGCACAAAGGAAGGGTGTTCATCCACCACCAGACTTCTACCCCCCTGCTCCCTCCCTCTGTACTGCAATTTTTATTATTATTATTATTGTTTTAATAACTTTTACACAGGGGTCAGCAGCTGGTTGCCCGGAAGCCCCGCTGGGAACAGATTGCAAAGAGATAATGGGAGTGAATAACAGGGAGAGTGGTGACTTCATACCACGGAGCATTGAGTCATGTTTCAATCTTTCCTTTTTAAAGAAAAAAAAAAAAAATAGAAGTTTTTCCAGCCTCCTTCTGCAGCTTTTGGGTTAGTGTAAGAAACAGAGAACACCTGAATTGGCACCGAGGCCGCCTGGCAGCTTTTGGGGTTTGATTCATTGGAAGACACCAATGCCCCACAGTTGTACTGCCACACACACAGCATTTCCTCCTCGTGGCAGTTTGTCAGCAGCTGAGCATCAGCCCAACAGTGCTATGCTGAAGCTGTAGATGGAAGAGACATCAGGAAAGCACCATTTCCTCCTTTCAGCTCTCCAAGTTAACATAGACTCTAAGTCACAGGCCTGCATCCGTTTCAGTATTTCCTGACACATTTGTACAAACCCTATGCTCTATCTTGCACCTTCCACCATGAAAAATGACAAAACTTGTAAAATAAGGCCTCTCATTTAACAGAACCAACAAAACAGACTCGTATCAGGCCACTCCAACAGCCCTAATTTAACTGGATTGAGTTAAAGCTATAAAGTTCTATAAAGTTTCACCTTAAGAAACATGTTTTCAGAAGAGAACGAAAGAGCAAGATGAGAAATTATCTGTCTCACAGGAGAACACTTTAAACACATCTCTCCCCCTGTTTATCTGCAGAAGAGAAGACAGACAACTGGGGTATGTTTTACATTACACGACGTAAGGGGTTGAGGCATTCCTGTCTGCACTGAAGACATGTTTATACTGTTGGGTTCCATTACGAATCTGTTTAATATCCTGTGAATGCTCAGAGTCCTTTGCACACTCCAGGCAGGAAGTCTTTAATGCACACACTGAGAAGACATTTCCAACCGTTCCAAGGCTAGACAAGGAGGCATGGAAAAAGTTATTCTACTGCAAGAAGCAAAATCTTCCTGCTCTTGTGCTTCTGTAAGGTTTGTTGGAAAAAGCTGCCTGGTCCCAGTAGAGTGTTCATTAAGACAGAGACAGCCATCATGGAAACAAAGAGCAGAAAGTGTCCTGATGGCACCCATTGTGTTTGGTGTTGTGGATTTGGTGTTACCACAAGGCTTCATAGAATCATAGAATCACCAATGTTGGAAAAGACCTCAAAGCTCATCCAGTCCAACCGTTCACCTATTCCCAAATTATTATTATTATTATTCCTAAACCACGTCCCTCAACACAACATCCAGCCTTTCCTTGAATACCCCCAGGGTCGGTGACTCCACCGCCTCCCTGGGCATCCATTCCAGTGCCTGACCACCCTTTCTGAACAGTAATACTTCCTCATGTCCAGCCTGAATCTCCTCTGTTGTAGCTTGAAACCATTCCCTCTGCTCCTATCACTGATGACACGAGAGAAGAGGCCGACCCCCAGCTCACTACAACCTCCCTTATAGAGGGAAGTTATAGAGAGCAATGAGGTCTCCCCTGAGCCTCCTCCAGGGTGAGCTCCAGGTCTGCTTGGAACAAGGCTCCAACTTAAATAGATAACTTCAAGAATAGAGCAGTCTGCAGTGCCACCCTCCAAATATGAGATGCTGGAAGAGCACTGGGAATGGAACCAGGACTTCTGGAGACCCAACATGGTAGATCAACAGCAGCATCCTTCTTAATGTGATGGCAACACAAGGAGCAACTCTGCTTGTATTTGAGGTCAACCTAACCCACAGCATCTCACTACTGATGGTACACAACCATTCCTTTCTGTTATTAATTATTTTTGTGATAGCTTCCCCACGGCACAAGCAACAAGCAGAGAGAGCAGCAGGGCAGAAAATTGCACCTGAAGCTGAGGATGAAGCTGCAGGTATGGGGCACAGAGTGTAAGGCACAAACTCATCCTTTGGAGATCAGCATCTTGGCATTGAGAAAAACAGCCACCCTTCCTTCACTGCTTTTCACATATCTGAAGAATATAACTCACCATTTGGAAAACACAAGGGTAATAATGTTGCATTTGGAATCTGTACACAGCTTCAAATGTGAAACTTGGCTGGAATTTTCACTTTCCTTTAGTTTTTTAGGGCTAGCTTGACTAGCATTATTTTTAGGAGAAAAATGACCTCTCTGATTACTGTCTTCTCTGCTGAAATTTCATTCTGTCTGTGCCAGAATCGAGATGAGGTGATGCCAAGAAATAGGATGAGCTCATCGCATTGAACGCTTTGAGTTTTCACAGATAAAAAATGATGTTACACCGTCCAGAAGTAGACAGTGGTACACAACAGGGCTAAATGGCAGGTCGTCCCCAATGGCAATTTCGAGCATCTCTTCCTCTTATCACACAGGCCTTTTAAGGAGAAGGCTTCTGAGGTTTCAAGGCAATTGCTCTTGCTGGTGGGCCATCAAGAAGGGAACCAATTGCCCTTCTGCAGGGATGGAATTTCCGACTGCTCGCCATCATTGTACCATTACTGGGCTTTTATGACAATAATAAACAAGCAAGATAAATGGCATTGATAAAAACAACAATGAAAACACCGAGTTATAAGAAAATTCTCTGGAATTTCCTGCTGCACCATTGCTTGGGCACGTGCCACTGGATCATTCCATGCAAGATGGGTCACCTGGCTGCCTTGGATTCTCATTCAATCTGTTCCAAAATACAAATAAAACTGGGAGAAATGCTTTTCATCCATCCTTATTAAAGATATGTGTTATACATTTTAAGTCTGTTGCCAGTCAGCCTGTGGCTCTTCTTTAGGAAGCAATGGGAGGAATATGGCCCGTTCCCTCTCACAACGGGATCGGGGTCCCCCATGACTTTGCCTGTGGTGTCGGCTGTGGTGTCTCACTGACACAATGACCTCATTTGTTATGACTACCAAGAGCTGAGAGCAATGAAACGCAGGGTCTGCAATTAATTGGGGTCAGGTGGAGATGATTTATGATCTGAGGAATGCGCTCACTCCTGACACTATCATACAAACAACAGTATCAACCGAGCTTCGGAATCAAATTCAAGTTGGGATTTCCAGAAAATGAGAAATAGCACAGAGAGACCTGAAAGAGGAGGCGGAACGGGGGCAGATGAGGCCAGATCTGGGCTGCAGAGCCTTCACCTTCTCTTCCCAGACTGTCAATCAGCCCACGGGTTCTGACTTATCACGATTCCGAGATGCTGCCAGCTGTGGGTCCACGCCAGGAAAATTTCATCTGTCTGGAATCCGACAGGAAAAAAGAGGTTTGGAAGTTTCAGAGGAAGGTGGGATTTGGGCTGGTTGCAGTGCCTCTGTTTGTGCTCCCCAGCTGGCTCCCGTTAGCAACAAGCTCCCAGAGCAGCCCTGTCAAATGTGTTTTCCATCACTCAGGAACCTTGAGCTTGATCCCAAGATTGCTGTGCAGTGCAGCCCTCTCTTTAGGATCCTGCAGTGAGTTCCCCATGCTTCTGCTCCGCATCCTTAATCTACAGCCTTGTTTTCTCTGTGGGCTTGAGAGAAGAAGCACAGAAAAGCTGCTCTATTTTCAAACCCAAGGCACTCAGACTCCCTTCAGAGGTTAAACACGTATAACGAGATGATGAATTGATTCCACTTTATTCTGATTTCCTTTATATATATATATATATATATACATACATATGTTTCCTTTCCAAGTTACACCTCTTTTCCATTCTTCCCTTCCTAACCCTGTGTCCCATTCTTCATTGCATGCAATGCAGCCATTTGAGCCCAATGCAACCACTGACAAATGCAAACTGGGGACCTCCAATACCAAGAGATATCTCAACCAGCTTGGAAATCCCAGCTGGGAACTGGAGCCCCACAGCCAACCCTACAAGCACCTCATCTCAGCAAATGCACCGCATTGTCATTACAGCAGCTATCAATGGCAGTGATTTGACATTCTACGTGCAAGACTGCCAGCTACATGCATCCATTGTGCGGGTCTGTGCACTCTATTGAGCATGAAACCATTGGGAACCACAGAGTCACAGAATGGCCAGGGCTGGAAGAGACCTCAAGGATTATGAATCTCCAACCTCCTGCCACACACAGGGTCACCAACCTCCACATTTCATCCCAGCCCAGGCTGCCCAGGGCCCCATCCAACCTGGCCTTGAACACCTCCAGGGATGGACGGGGCATCACAGCCCTTCTGGGCAGCTGTTCCAGAACCAATCTGCCGGAGAGGAAGCCGTTGTCTCCTGATAGTGTGCTGCTCTGAGACCTAAGCACTATCACTACACACACCCTGAAGATTTGGGTTTGTTCCCTTTTCATTGCTTTGCTTTCCTTCTTCTTTATTTCATCTCCCTTTCTTTTTTCTTTCTGTTGTTGTTGCTGGCATTCAGATGAAACAACACACGGGCAGTAAAAGCACTAACAGAGATTGAGACCAAACTTCCCTTCTGCTCCTTCCAGAGCACACATCTCATTCCTTTTGGCTGAGAGGTGTCACACAGACAGTCTTGTATTAATCTGGGGCAGTGGTGCTCTGTTAGGAAAAACCTAAAACCTTGTGGGATATGGAGCTGAGGTCTGGTGTTCCTTTAACCACCGTATTCACGGGGATACAGAAGAGCATCTGATTGAACCCAATCGTCCTCAGATATTGGCTAAGTGCAGAGTGTATTAACCCTTAACTCCCTCTGCCCTAATAGGGTTTTTTCTTACCGTCCCATAGGGTTATGAACTCAAAACCTGCAGAACTTCTTAGGCAAAATGGATTATCACTTCAGAGGGGTGCAAAACATTCTGTGTAAGAGCAAAAAATCACTGTAAGGGTCTGCACTGAGGGAGATACAGGGGGTGTTAGACCTTATCTAATCGCACTTGCTGGGAGAACAGCAGGGCATCCCATGCAGCCATCCCCCATCCCTCACCCAGAGCACCCCAGCACAGGGAAGCTGGGAATGTCACTTCATCCCTATAAACCTTCCTGACCCTCTCTCATCTGTGGGATTGTTACTGGTTGCAGAGTGTGGCAATAAATACATTTGGCAGCACTCTTGGCTACCTGTAGTTTAACCCCCCAGCCAAGCAGCCCACAATAACATGGGGTATTTATTCAGCTGTGCCTCTCTGTGGATCCTGGGGAGGAAAGAGATGTTCTGATCCCATTAATCACTTCATTCTTTGCTGGAGTAAACAGGAGAAGCCACGGGGGGTTGTCTTTATGTAGGGGATCTGCAGCGCATGGGGTTTGCTGCACCTCCACAGAAGAGCATGAAAGTCCCTCTCTGTAATGAGGGGGAAATGAGTTGGGGTGACTCGTGCCTTACCATCTTAGAGATGGGAAATGGAGCACAGAACAGGAACGAGCAGCAGCCCAAGCAGTGCCTTTCTGTCCCTCCCAGCACATCTTTCCTTATACACCACATGTTGTGCCCAGGGGGAAGGACTGGAAATGTTTCTTAGCACACATGCATTGGAAAGAGCACAGTTCAGCTCCCTC
Organism: Tympanuchus pallidicinctus; assembly: GCF_026119805.1. Lineage (NCBI taxonomy): Eukaryota > Metazoa > Chordata > Aves > Galliformes > Phasianidae > Tympanuchus > Tympanuchus pallidicinctus. Next base: position 352,555 of record NW_026294771.1, read on the forward strand.
TGCTCCTCTCTGGGGAGAGAGGGCACGCGTGGGCTGCTGGCACTCCTGGGATCCAGGGAATCATGCATGGATTTTGGAATTCCCTGCTCTAAAACTTACACCTTCATCTACAAGACACGAAGACTGACTCTGAGATGAGGACATCACAGACACTCTGGTTTCACAGCCCACTCGTGCTTAAACACTGCTTTTCAGACCATCACAGGTACTGTAAGGCAGGAGAGAGCCAGAACAGCTCTGAGTCCTGGCTCTGCTGGGCTGAACATCTGAGATGTGCCCATGCTGGCATGCTCAAGGCCACTGCTGCTCCATGAGAGGTGGCAGCATTTCTCAGACACCATCAAACCCACACCCATCTTAAGTGAAATCCTCCTAAAGCCAAAAAAATTGTTCCCCCCCTCCTTTTCGTCTGAGCCTTCAAGAAGAATTTAACACCACTTACTGAATCAAAACAGCTTTGGAAAGGCAAATTTAAAACGAATTTCATATAAAGCACGTTGTATTTGTGTATTTTTAGACTTGCAGTGCACCACATGCCAGTTTGGCTGGCAAAGAACAACGCAAGTCCCACAGGGCTCCATTCAGAAAACATGGAGTGCTGTAAGGGGATGACTCACTTCTTCCCCTCTCTGAGCACTGGAGTCTTGCTGGCAAGTAGGAAGCTTGGCCAAGCACCAGGACTAAACAGTTTATAAAGAAAACAAGGTAAAATCTGATAAAGTGGGAGCCTCTTTCAGAAAGTGAAGCTTTAATATCGCTCTTACTGCAGGCAGACAGGAACCTCAGCTCCTGCAGCTCTACGACATCCCAGACCCAATGAAGCTGCTTTAGAAAATGTTTTCTCACATTGTAATTCCATGGATTTTCGTACCGCTTTGGAAAAGGTTTTCCACCGTCTCCTGGTGTGTAAAGGCCTTTATTTTGTATTAAACCCAAGCAGAAAGGAAGGAAAGTCAGAGGTACCAACTAAAGAGGCAACAAAAGGGCTGAGTGTCTGGGGGGGAGGAGGTTGGTAGATTTGCTATAGCACTTCCAATAGGTTTTAAATGAATACATGGAAGCAGATCTGATACTTCTGCTTCCACCTGGATGTGCTGGCTTCCTTACTGCTTATCATGTGCAAGAATCAAGTCTGAGAACTGATCACAGCCCTGGATAATGCATTTCCCCAACTTTGCATCACTGAATTTCTCCTCATTTGTACATAGCAAATGGGGGTGGTGGATGATCTAAACCTTCCTGCAAAGTACTTTGCAGGTTCACTGAGCCAAATTAAGCTGAGCTGGAACTCAGTGCATGCCATAATCTGAATCATCAGATTTTCAGGAGGTCTGTGTCTTTCAAGATGCGTTTCCCTTTTTTGTTGTGATTTAACCATACCCTCACATCTGTTGGATCCCTGGTTACTTTCTGACAGAACAGTGCAGTTCCATGAAAAGGGGCAGTAGCAAGGTAGAGATTTTGCTTTCTGTCTTCCAGCCTTGACAAACAATCACTGCTGTCCACAGCCAGACAAAGGAGAGAAGATTTTGGGATCAGAAGACGACTTCAATGGGAAATCAAACATATACACATCTTTTTTTCGTGGGTCATGTTAAATTTAGGTGCCAAGGGACCCTCTACTTTGTTATACTCTTATAGCTCCACCACATTCATCTTCCTTACCACCCCGGGCTGAGGATGCTGTGCTGATTGCTGGGCTGCCAACCAACCTCAGCACACAGAAACTGGCTGAGAGTTCCAGGTGAGCTGCAGATCACTGGGGAAAACGAGCTCAGAGCCCTGCAAGGAGAACCAAGCGCTGGGTCGGTGCTCACCAGCATCACTGCCCACACCGGTGGCCACTCTGCGGCATCTCACTGCAATCCGAATGGCTGACCCCACCGCCCGGTGCTTCCTCTGCATCCCTTCCATCATTCTACAGGCACTGCCCCACCAACGTGAGAGCATCTGGGAGCCGAGCTGTCTGTGTTGCCCTCTACTGGGCTGCAGCAGGACGGATGGCTCCTCTGCCACCGCAGGATCTGGAGGGTTAAAAGTCTGCTGCAAGTTTTGTGGCTTCTTTCCAAAAGGTTTCAGTTAACACCAAAGGTCTCCTGATAGCTCAGTCGCTTTAATAGATTTTTCCCATTGACTTCTCACTTTATAGACTATCATTTCCTTTTCTGCAGGGGAGCTATTTTCTGGGTCACTGATCCAACCAGCTTAAAAGGGATTTCATTGATTAGGTTTTATTGGTGGTTACTTCAGCTGTAATGGGGCGAGTTGCTGGTACCTGCTAACAGCTGTGTGTCTGCCGTGCTACCCCAGCTCTGTGCAGCCACCAGTGAAGTCTGTGCTCCTCTCCTGCCTTAATTGAGTGCTTGCTAATGACCAGCACCTCCTTTACCTCCTTACTAGCTCCGTTGCTTTTGTCCTTACCCATTTCAGCTGCTGACAGTCTCCCACTTGCCACACATGGCTCTGTGCTCCAGCAGCTCCAGTCATCCCCCAGCAAACGAAACCAGCATCACCACCAGAGCTGCTAAAGCACCTTCTGTGCTTTGTGCTTCTGTGGGGGATTCAATTCTGAAGCATTTCTGCTTCCTGCATTGCTGTAAGAGGAGGGGCTGGTTTGCAGCACCTGGCCTTGGGAGCTGGAAAAGAGGACAAGGAAATCCTCTATTTCATTTCCCACAGGATACGAGGAGAAGGAATGGAGGGACACAGGCTGCTTGCTGCTCACTTTCCCCTTTCTCTACAGTCCTCCTCCATAGATCCTGAGCACAAGTTTCTCTATTTGCTGTCACAACTGCTCTGGTACATTATAGGGAGATGACAATCAATTAGCTGCCCACTCTATCACAATAAAGAAGCCACCCAACCTTATATAACTCTTTTTAATTGTTTTCTTACATTATAACATTTTGCTAAACTTATTCTGCCATAAGTTATATCATTTAATTTCTCAAAGTGCTAATAATTTAATTGCTTCCTTCCTGCAGACAAAGTGCCTGAGCTGTCTTCTCTCACTCTGAACATTATAAAAAGTAGCTGGCATGAATACTTAACAGGGACATTTTGTTCAGAAGACCTGATAGGAAAGTGCTGTCTCCAGCTTCTGAGCTGTGTGTAAAACCACCCCAAGACTGGAAGAAACCTGCCCAGATGCTTCCATGTGCATTGAGACTGCAAGCACTTTAGAAGCCACCTAAATAAGTGAGGCATAGCGATGCTCCTAAGCAAAGCTCTACGACCAGTGGAATCCTCCTGCTGAAGTGCTCCCATATAACACCATGAAATTGAGACCAGACGTTCAGATGAGCAAATAACTCATGCACCCTTCCTGCAGGTTGCAGGAAAGCCAAACAAGGTCATCCTTGCAACTGAAACGTTGAAACAAGAGAAAGAAAACTTCCCAGCAAGGAAGCACGCTGTGCACTTCGAACCTTGGTCAGTCACTGTGTCTGCCAATCACCTCCACTCTTTTTCTAGGAATGCAGATCCGTTATGCCAGCTTTGCTTTTGGACTTCCTTCAGCACAGCCTTTATTTCATGTTCTGTCTCAGACTGAGTTATGATGGGGACGCTGCCAAGCATCCCTCTTGGAAATCAGGTGACATTATTCCTTGGATTCCTTCTAGCTCATTGTTATGGTCCAGTTTGCAAAACAAAAGGACTCAGACTTCCATGACCAGAAGAGCAAAAGCAAAAGGCTGCAGGAACAGCAGCAATCCAGAGCTGGGAGGTTCATGAAGCTGATTTAGAATGACACAAAAACACTCAAAAGTGTTTCCTGGGTCAGGATCTGCGTTCTCTCAGATACTGCATCAACTTAAAGGCTAAAATCAACAGCTAAAGAGTGGACTCAGCACCTTCCTCACAACCTCCCCACCCAGGGAACAACGTGGCACTGGAGAATGGCTGAACTCCATCCTGATGGTAGGAAACCTGAGCTCTTCACCCAGCTGTTTATTTTTATTAAACTGCAGGTCTGCTTATGCTGGGTTCCAAATGTGTTTCTGCACCTACAGATTTGACAGCAGTCAAGAAAGCTGGAAAGGTTATTTTTGTGTTATAGAGGTAGGGAAGGGAGAAGACAACCATGCAGAGACATAAGGCCTCTGCCAGTTCTGTCACTGCCCGCTGGATGGGAAATTTGAAGATCATAAAGCAAACAAATCTAACAGTGGAAAATCCCATCCTGTTCAGAGCACAGCCATATGTTGAAATCAGATCTGAAATAACAAAGGTTCCATTATATCTTAACCAGGAAATGCAGCATTAATAACCAAGAGTCAAAAAGCTATTTTGCAGTGACCTGTATAGCAGAAAGTGCAAAGCAAAGCAGGGGTGTCTGGTGTCTCATAGACTTTGCAGGACGCTTGAAGTATGAATTGCTGAACAGCAATGTAACTGGGGGATGTATTCTCTTGCAGCTTTCCAACAGCTTGGATTGAGTTTAACTGCTTGAACAAACTGCTAAAAACACGCAAACAGAATCTAATTCAGCAAAACTGAAAAGTCAGAAGATGAACTCCTATGCTTCAGTGGCCTTCTCAAGCCAGAGGAAGTTAAATTCCTGGAGCTACATTTAAGCACATATTTGTAATATCTGGGGATGTGGTATAAGTTATCCTGCTCTTGTTTTGCTCCCATGAACAGGTTAAAACTACATTTTGGGGCTGTTTTCCTGACAGTGGGTTCCTGGAGCTGCCTTTTTTTTTTTTTTTCCAGCAGAAAGATTAAACTACATTCAAACTAAATACTTTTCCATCATAAGCATGTTGTGCTGATTGCACTGCCTGTAGAGAAAACAGGACAAGATGTACAGTTTCTATATAGTGTTAACAGTAATCTGTGCTCTTGTCCCTTCCTGTGCAGCAAGGGTAAAACTGGTTTTGGTTGCTAAGGCTTTAATTATTCTAACTCCAGATGCACGAGTGAGATTTTTTTTCCAAATCTTGTTGGAACTTGAAGAACTTCCCCGGAACGGGGCTGAAAATAACCTGAAGACTGTTAGAAAATGACTGCAGTGTGGGTGAGAACTGGCAGGCCCTGTCGTGTGCCGCTCTGGGTAGGAGGCTGAAAGTGCAGGCTGGACGCGCTCGGTCGGCGCGGTTCGAGCTCCTTTGCAGCCTTTCATGAATGAACTTCCAGAGTTTTTTTATGAATGGGCGCTCCGTCCTTGAATGAACACCAGAGCGCCGCGCTCTGATTGGTCCCGGAGAATAAAGCCACGCCTACTTTCCCCTCAACCAGCTGCGATTGGCGGACGCGCCCCAGCTCAGGGCTTCATTCACGAAGTCAATGAAACAAAGGAGCAGGGAGCTGAGCTCGTGAAGGCGGCGATGCGCCAATGGGAGGCCGCCCCCGGGCGCTCAACGGCCTGAACGGCCGCGCGGGCGGGGCTGCGCGGGGCTCCGCATGGGCCGGGAGCCGCCACCGGGTGAGAGCGGGGCCGGAGGGTCGGGGACTCGTCCTGGGACCAGGGGGGGCTCGTTCTTGGGCTCGGGGAGTTCTGTCCCGCTCGCTTACTTTAGTTCTAGAAGCGGCACGGAGCTTCCTTGCAGTCCCTGCTCTTCCAGCCCTCTCTCCGGTGGGGGGTGCCCCGCTTGTAGCCCCCGCTCTCGGCATCTGTTGCCGGCCCGCTGATAGCCTTCCTCTGCGCCTCCCCCAGGTGCGCTCCGAGAGCCGGCAGCTCCGCGGCCGCGGAGGTAGCGCCCGGGCGGCAGGATGAAGGGGTACGTGGACCAGCAGGTGCCGTTCACTTTCCCCCAGGTGAGTGGTGGCTCTACCGGGCGTGGGATGGGGCTCAGGGTCTGGGCGGCCCCCGCTCGGAGTCCCGCGCTGATCCGCTCTTCCCGTAGCCGCCGCCGGGCCATGCGGGTTCCGGGTGCCGGACTCCGACGAGCGCTGGGAAGAGCCCCATGGAGCCGGGCTTACTGCCGGCGCAGGATTCGGAAGGTAAGGGGGGAGGAGGGGGACTGGCGGGGGAGGCTGGGGAAGGCTCTGGGCAAGGGCCGGGTCCTCCCCCTGTGCCTCCGCCCCCACCTCCCCGTCCCGCCCGGCGTCTCCCCGCTGGAGCATCCCGCTGTCCCTCCCCAGAGCTCCACTGAAGAAACCTCTCGCTTTTCGTGCAGACCTCTTCCAGGACTTGAGCCAGTTCCAGGAGACTTGGCTGACAGAAGGTAGGCTCCTTCCCCTCGCTCTGTTTTGGTTTCTTCGTCTTTCGCTTCTTTGTCTTTTTGGTGTTTGTACTGTTCCTTTGCTTTGTTTGCCCAGCTCCAAACATTGAGGATTTTTTTCAGGCTTGCCAACCTCTGCGCTGTGTAAATGAAGAAGCATGAATCACACCATTGTGCTGGGTATTTGCTTATGAATGGAACTTGGCTGCCAGCCCGTTTTCCTGGTTACAATTTTTGTTTCAGCCTCTACTTGTAACCGGTTTGATTTTATGCTAATTTGTCGCTGATCTTTGTTAGTTACCAAAACAATTCTATTTTCTTAAACAAACAATGAACTGTTATTTTAGTTTGGGAGCCGAGGTGCTTTTCCTAAGGCTTTTTCTTTTGGAAGATAATTCTCTGCAAGTACCATCCTGGAGTTCATCTTTCTACATTAATATCTAAACTGTTTTCTCTCTTGGCTTCAAAGAAGAGAAAACCTCAAGTGCTGGGGAGTGCCGTTAATTCCGAGTGAAAATGGTTCTGAGCGATGTAGTGAATTTGTTCTAATTTCAGTGCTTCAAACGATCTGTTTTGTAGAGGAACTGAAAAGGTTTCCTTAAGGACAGACTCGTGGTCAATAGGAGAGCGCTCACTGTGATACCGGTTCTCAACAGTTAAACAGTAGTTAAGTAAAGGAACATCTTTGTGGTTCTTTTCAATTTGGAGTAGGCAGAATTCAGTGAGGATTTCAGGGTACAATAGGAATTAACTGAGGCTGTTCTGGGGTTGAAACACTGCTAATTTGGAGCAGGAATATCGGTATTAATTACTGGCTGTCTGTTGGATCTATGGAGCTGCATGGTTGCTTGGGACTGATTTCTCCATTGAGATTTTTGTATCGGTCAGATTGCAGCAGTCTTTCAATTTCGAGTTTTCTGATGCTTGATAATGTTTTCAAATATTAACCCAAAGAACTGGTGCCCATTTGTGTGAATTCATCCCCACTCTGCAGATGGTCAGTGCCTCAGGTGGAAGGGAGGCTGCACTGAGGTCTCATAGCAGTGGATGGAAAAAGGGAACTGTCATTAACGTGTTTCATTACCTATAATGCAAACCTTAAAGGAAAAGCAGCAGCACAACATTATCATTGCTACTGAGTTCCTTCTGCTTGGAGGAAAAACTCTTTAATAGCTCTGAAGATGGAAGGAACTTTGGGTTGTGCGAACAGCTCCGCTCTTTGCATCCTGTCAGATGAAATCCCCCCCTTCTCACTCTCTGTATAAGTCTGAATACTCCACAGCTTTAAAATGCCTTTTGCTCCCATAACTTCAAACACTTTGCTGCTTTCTGTGAGAGATTCCTCACGATGCACTCAGCAATGATGTGCCGTGCTCTCCATCTTCTGGGTGCAGCTGAGTGGCAGAGCATCCCATCTTGTCAAGATCCCACAGCTGAGGATGGGGCTCTGGGTTTCCTATCACTTAATTTTATGCTGCAATCACAAGAAGTGCAGTGCCTGCACTCATAAAATGTAATGACTTTTATTTTTGATGGACACGTGGACTATTCTTGAAATTACTAATGAATCTTCGGAGCTGAGAAGACAAGATTTTAATGGGGACAGAATGAAATGAGAGGGTAGAGCCCAGAAATAAGAGCCATGAAAGGAAGGCTTAGGAGGTGGCTTTGTGCAGTGGATTATTTCTGAGAGGTGACAGTAGAAGTGGAAAACAAAAATCTGTTGGAGGCTGTTTTGTTGCTGTCTGATAGCAAGCAGATCTTCTGTCCCCTTTATCTGTGTTATCAGATTAAACCTCCAGGCTGAACGCAAGAGAAACACATGTGAGAAAATGCCCTGTGATTACAAACTGCTGCATGCTTTCAGAAAAGAGGAAGGTTTTACACAGCTCATCCGCATCCAGAATCTGTCAGAATGTGCTGATGTGAGGCTGGCAGATGGTGACGGTGCAGATCTTGGAATGAAGCTGTCAGCAAAGCGACGCGCGCTGAGCTGAGAAACCCAACCTCGGCTCGGAGGGTGTGATGGCATTATTTCTTCTCAGTCACTTTCTGTAGGTGGTTCATGCCGTGAATTGGGCAGGTTTGCTTCTGTTCCCCTCCTTTTGTGACTTATGGTCCCCGTTAGCTGGCACATGGGTTATTTTAAGGAGCAGTGATTGCAGTGAGAAGAGCTCAGCTAGCTCCACTCTAATCCGCTGCCCGTTGTTAGCCTGGATTATTCCCTGAGGTTTATTTTTGGCATGTCTTGTCTATCTTGGCTTCACATGACCGAGATCAGTGGGCTTCCATTGCTCATCTCCCTTTACTCTCTGCATTGCTTTAGAGCTGAGTGCAGGCTTCTGTTCGTGCCGCAATATCCAGAGCAAGGTCTGCAGTGAACCAGCAGTATATTTTCTAAGTGGTTTTGTGACTTCAGCTGCAAACTTTCCTTTCCCTGCAGCTAAAGGGGCATAAAAGTAATAGCTGGAAGTTATAAAATATTATTGCAACAGGCGTCTGCTGTGGTGAAGGTTCTCCCCAAGATGATTCCTTGCTGTGCAGTGAGGGCTGTGGGCTGAGGGAAGCAGAGCAGACTCATCACCAAGGATAGGACTCAGCAGTGTTTGTGCTTGGAATGTTGGAAGGAATTATTCCCTGTATGGATGCGCAAGGGTGAAGTTAGGAATGCTGCTCTTGGCAAATGGGAGATGCAGGAAGTGCAGGAGGACGTGTGGCTGACGGCTGTGAAATCACAAGAGCTGGTAACTACAACAAACAAAGCAGCACCACTTGGATATCCCAGCATTCTGGTGTCAAAACAGCCTACAGTAGCACTCTGGACTATGAAAGCATTTGGGTTCGTCTTTTTTTTAATGTTAATCTGCCAAAGGCCCACTTGAGCACCTTGCAATCAAACTCCTTCCTCTATTGTGCCGCTGACTTTTTGCCATGAGGCTCTTTGTTTCGGCTGAGGGAGACAATAAGTCTAGACTTTGTGCTGTTAGTGAGATGCTGGAGTTGTTCAGCAATATCTCCTTCCAGGTATTGTTGTTTTCCTCCTAAATGTTGTCTTCCTGCCCATCTACAAGTGATCTCCTATCCTGTTAGCAGCTATCCCCTGCTGCTGGAGCTGCTGAAAGGATCCTTCCTATACAAAGATGTAGGTGTTTCATGTTCTCCTTGCTGCTTTGGCACAGCCTTTCCGAATCCACCAGCTGGTCAGAGCGTTTCCTTTGCTAAATGCTTTTTAAAAAGATCCCACGTTTGATGTTGGTTGGGAAAAGTGAATCTGGAGCTGGTAAACTTGCTGTCACCCTTCTTGCTCCCAAGGAAGGGGCAGGATGCTGAAGCATAGCACTGTGGGCAGCAGAGCTGGATTCACAAATCCCAAAGGGAAGCAGCTCTGTGAGCACTGAAGTGCTCAGGTCTTTCCAGCGTAGAATCATTTCTACCTTACTGTTAATTGCACCATACAAAGTACCAAATCTAATTCTCCCCTCTTTCTCTCTCTTTCCCCCTCCCCCTGGCAGCTCAGGTTCCAGACAGCGATGAGCAATTTGTGCCTGACTTCCATTCAGAAAACCGTAAGTGGCGTGGGGTGGCTGTGAACCTCAAGGGAGAAGGGCTGGATGTGTTTCCAGGATCCATTTACCCCCCAAAGGACTGCAGATGTGACACAGATACGGAGGCTGAAGTGCTCTGCTCAGTCCTGCTTTGTTGTGACAGTGTTCCCATTCATACCATGCAGGGATGTCCATGTGCTCGGAGCTACCAAACCTTATGCTGAGCTGATTCAGTGGGTTTTGTTTTTAGGTGGTGCACGTGGGAACAATCAGGCATCCTGAAGAGTTTATAGAGGGCGTTAATATGATAATAAAAGGTAGAATTTGTGCTGTTGCTCATCCCAGATTGGAAGGATTAGGCTGTGTGTGGAATTCTGGGTGTTGCATGTCCTAGGAGGAATGCTCTGGGGCTCTGCTCACCCCCATGAGCTCATGCTGCCCTTAGGAACTGAAAACACGTGCTGAAAACAGCCCTGTTTGCACCAGAGTGTGCAGAGCACAGCATTTGCATCCATCCTGCAGAGCACCATGCAGGTCCCACATGGAGCTGGGAGCTTCTGCCCATGGCTGTGCAGCAATTCCTGCTCCTCTCCTGCCCAAATGCCAATGGCACAGCAGTCACTCCACCCTCTGGGCAGGATGTAAATGTTCATTGACAGCCAACTGCAGTCAGCTGTGCTGTTATCCCATCTCTGTTCCTCTCTGTTCAGGGCAATTCTCCCCATGAAAACCAAAACAAAACGCTCCTCCGAGTGGTTTTCTCCTCCTTCCTTCCCAGCTTGGCTCCAGGCGTGCTCTCTGAGTCATGCAGCTTGTTTCTTCCTTTCTTTGACCTAGAACTGAGAGGAGGGCTGATCCCATGTTTCTATCTCAATGAATGAGCCAGTTGTAATGCGATCTCCTGTTCCAGCTAGCAGGGGCCAGAAGGAGTGGGCTGCTCCCAGCACATTTTACTGCTTGAGGTTTCGATGGAGCTCAGTGTACTGAGCAGAGTATTTCTATTTGTGTTGGTTTTTGTTGCTGTTTTTTTTTCCCTGCAGGCTCAGCCAACACATCAGTGTTTTCAGATGGATTCTGCCTGTCCCTTTACGTTGTGCTTTGGGAAGAGCAGCTCAGGGGTGCCCACGGGAGCCCCTCATCCTCAGGGAGTCAAAAGCAGTTTGAGGCTCTGGTCTCTGATGGATGTATTTATTTATTCTGATTCTGTCAGGCTGCTTGGATCCCTCTGGGTGCTGGCATGGTGCAGAGGATGAAGACAGGCTTTGCTGGAGTGAGCTGGATCCCAAAGTGGGCAAACAGATCCAGACTAGTGGGCTATTTTTCCCCCTCCTCTTGCAGAGATCTAATTCTGGAGCAGGGTGGGGAAGTGCTAGCAGTAAGAAGTGGTCAGAATGTTGTGTACCGAGGGAAAGAAGCAGCAGCCCCTTCCCCAACCCTCTTGTTAGCAGCTTGCTGGGGTGCTTAGGAACTGCCAGGCTTGCAGTGAGGCACAGCTGGTGCTCCCGTGGCACAGGTTAGTGCAGAAACAAACCCAGCAAAATGAGTTATTTGTGGCTCAGGATGTGATCTTCCACCCTTCAAACTGTAATCACAGCTCTGGACATCCCACTGCTCGCAAGCAGGGTTGTGTCACCTCAAAGAGGTGGGAGGAAGCTGGCAAAGGGACTGCAGCAAGCCTTGGGAAGGGCTCAGCCCTCATTTGGGAGACTGATCTCTCCCTTGTTTGTAGAAACAGAGCTGGGCATTTCTTTGGGGTTACTCTTCCTTCCTCTCTAAGTGCCATAGCCTCCTACCAGCAGCTCAGCCCATAGGCAGAAGATGCTCACCGCATCCCTAAGCCAGGGTGAGATTTCCAGAGGAATGGGTGAAGGAAGTTGAGTTCCCTGCTGGATTTAATTAAGCACAAGAAGTAACGCTACCCACATCCTGACGCTGAGAACTGCAACCCACGTTTGTTATTCATGAAACCTTAACCAGCCCAGAAATATTCCTCCTATTACAGCCTAGGAGGGAGGCTGCAGAGAGGACCTGCAAGCTGCTCTTCCAGCTTGGAGGTGGGTTTGGTGAAAACAGGGACCTGAAGTCAGGTTCTGTGTGAGCACTGATGAGGCTCTTCTAGAACAGGACCTCCAGTTCTGAGTTGGTTGTGCTTCTGGAAATGCTTTTTGTGTGAGTTAGTCTGGTGACTGCCAGTAATAGGATGCAATGTATGTAATAGGATGCAATCTATAATGGTATTTTCCCAGGGAAAGCTCTCAGCTCATTGTCTACAGAAGCCTCACACTTATTTTCATGCAGGACAAACCATACAATCAGGAAATCCTCAGTGTGGCACCGTATGATTGCATTATAACTTAATGCAGTGTGACATGGTAATGCTACCCATAAGACATGTTTAACAAGTATGCCAACAGAAGAGAGTTTTGCTTGGTGATGCAAACCAGAGCTTTGCTTTCATGTGTTGAAAAATGGGATTCCTGCATGCAACCCTTCGGGACTTTCTCCATAAATGAGAGAAGTTTCAGCTTGATTTTCCCACCTCTCCCCCTCAGTAGCTTTTCACAGCCCTCCTGCAAAGATTAAAAAGGAGCCACAGAGTCCCTCCTCGGACCCCACGCTGTCCTGCAACCACAAGCAGCCATTCCAATACCACAATGGAGAGCAGTGCCTTTACGCCAGGTAACACAGGGAGGGATGGGGGCTGTTGGGAAATGGGGTGCTGCAGTGTTATCTGATGAGCTCTCATTGCCACGACCTGACCTGCAGCATGGATAACACAGGGGGTTGATATTTCCAATGCATGGCGTAGCTCAGAGCCAGCATCTTTTTTCCTCCCTGGTGTTGATGAGAGCAATACTGAGTGCATCATAACCATAGGATTGTAATGCTCTAATATGTTTGACTCCCCCAGTGCCTATGATCAACCCAGACCAGTTGGGATCAAGTCCCCCGACCCAGGAACCCCAATCCAGTCACAGCTCCAGCAGTTCCCCAGACAGGACAGGAACTTCCTGACTCCTTCAGGGCCACCCCACCCCATGTCCAGCTGTGGATACCTCGTTGAAAACAGGTGAACTGTGGCAGCCATTGGCTGGGTCTGTCTGTTTGGGTTTGGGAAGGAGAGATGGCTGCATCAGCAGGGCAGGGAGGGGACCGTGCCTCTCTGCTCTGCCCTTGTGAGACCCCAGAGCAACAGAGATGTGGGGCGGGTCCAGAGGAGGCCACAAGGATGCTCAGAGCCTACAGCACCTCTGCTATGGAGAAAGACTGAGGGAGAAGAGGGGGCTCTGGGGGAGACCTCATTGCGGCTACCTTGTACTTGAGAGGAGCTTATAAACAGGAGGAGATGCCCTTAAACTAGAAGAAGGGGAGATGTAGGTGAGATGGGAGGAGAAAATTCTTTACCCAGAGGGAGGTGAGGTGCTGGAGGTGCCCTTCCGTGGAGGTGTCCATGGCCATGGATAAACCCTGGGCTGCCTGAGCTGCTGGGGGGTACCCAGCCCATGGCAGGGGGAGTGGAACCAGATACTTCCAGGATCCTTCCAGAACAACCAAATTTTATGATCCAAACCCAAGTGCTCACTTCCAGCAATCCCCCCAGCCTAAAGCACCTCGAATCCACAGCTGCTGGAAGGGGTTTGAAGGGAGGTCTGATGTGAAGCTCACTGTTGCAAACGATGGGCTGCGTTGTTGTCATTGCAAACACCCACTGTAGGGTCGACTCCCTGCCCCACCTCTGTGTGCAGCTCCTCCAGCCCACGCAGCAAGCAGCACGAGGCCCTTTGTCCCCTTGAGCAGCCCAACACCAGCTCAGAAGGCCAGGAAAGCATCCCATGCCCTCTCTTCTCTTGCAGCTCTGCCTACCAGCCACCTGTGGAGATGTGCCGCTCCTTCCCCTCCTCCCAGGGCATGGCCCGGGATGCTCCCATCACCTACCAGCACCCCATATCTGAGCAATGCCTCCAGTTCCCCCCACAGGGCTTCAAGCAGGAGTTCCACGACCCTCGGTACGAGCAGGCAGGCAGCAGCTGTCAGTACCCAGCAGCCGTGGTCGTCAAGCAGGAGCAGGTGGACTACATGTATGACTCAGGTGGGCAAAGGAGCTCCTTCTGACATTGGTGTTGGTTTGGGTGAGCCAAGTCCATGGGTGAACATCCATCGTTGTTGGATTCTGGCCTTTCCAATTGTGCTTGGTTGCACCTTCAGGAGCTGGGAAGGTGGCTGTGTACTGGGGAATGCAAGCAGTTCTGCTTGGGGTGCTAAAAGGGAGGCTGGGGCATTCGCTTTCTGTAGGGTGCTATAGGAAGGAATTTCTGGTAGGCTGAAAACTAGATATAGGAGCTCAAAGGCGAAGATAACCCCACTCAGACTACATTTAAGGCATGCACCTTGTTGTTTTACAAGAGAATAAGCAGCCTTTGGAGGAGGCTTTGCAATTCCTTGATTAACCTAGAAAAGGTTGGCTTATTCTTAAGCCTGTTTTGGCAGCCCTGGAGGTCAAACGTTCTTCCTTGCCTCATGCTGAAGTTGAGTGCCTTTGGACAACAGCTGATTTTTGACAGGATGAGAAACCCGTTCTGACTTGAAGAGTGTTTTCCTGCCCACTCCTTTCTGGTGAAGCTGCTCCAGAAACTGCAAGGTTGTGCTCGTTGTTACATCCTGTGCTTTGTGGTGAGGTCTGAACCAGATTTCAATTCCCCCCCCTGCAGCCTTCCCAGAGCGGTGTGGGCATGTGGGATCACATTCATCAAAACCTGAATCTGTAAAGCATGAGAAAGGAGCCCTGTGTTTGTAGGTAATTAAAAACCTGGGAAATGGTCATGCAATGCCATACCTCATTTCAGCCAGACTGGATCACTGCATTAATAAACACCACTGATTTCATTTGCATTAATGGAACCAAAACCGGCTTCTTGGCCACCGTCTCTGAAAACCATTTGGGTCGTTGCCCAGCCCAGTGCATTTAGGAGGTTTGGACAAGAATCTTGCATTCTTAGATATATTTTTATCTGGTCAGGTAATGCTGATCATTCTGGTTGGATTCCAAGGGCGAGTCCCTGAAGGCAGAAGCTTGGCTCTGCCAAAGGACTGGCAGAGAAACTGGAGTTGGGGCTTGTCTCCCTGCTTCATTTTCTGCTCTACAAGCTTCTCTTGTATCTTGGTAGCAATGCATTGCCACTGCCATAGAACAAGAAATGATGCAAATAGAAGCATACAGCCAGGGGACCTGTGCCCCAATGCCAGGGGATCATAGGAGCTGCTTCTCTGTGCCACCCAGGTCTGTGATCTGGGTTACACATCTGTGCAAAGGTGCAAACAGCTGCAACAACAGACACAAGCAGATAAACTTCCTTTTAGCTCCTTGCAGCTGGAGGATGATGTGCACTGTGTTAAAAGGACCTTTTTTCCTCCCCTTTATCTTTTTTTTTTTTTTTGTCTATCTGCTTGGTAATAAGAGGCATCAGAAACAGGATCTTGGAGGAATCTCAAGACTTCTGCTATTCACTTCCTTCAGAAGGCATTTGGAGACCATAGCAGTGCCTACATAGACGACCCTCACCAGATGAATTAATATGTTGGAGAGCCCTGTGCAGGGAACTCAACACTGGGTGCTGAAGTTTCCCATTGAAGGCATAAGGAATGGAGGGGAGGGAAAAGATGTTCCCAGCTTCAAGGGGAGTTTCCCTCTTGAGGGGGACGTGGAAGCTGGCAGGAAGCAGAGAGGGAGAGATATGAGATCAGCGTGGATGGAATTATACCAAAAACCTTCTACCATTAACAGCAGAAAGGAAGGCATCCAATACCTCAGAGCCAGTACAGAACATCCACGTCAGGTCTTTGCAGCAGAGGTGACCCTGAGCTGCTCGAGATGCAGGGTTTGCATTGTACTATAAGGCAATGCTATGGGGCAGCTGTTATGGGGTAGTGCTGTGAGGTGATCCTATGGGACAGTGCTATGGGGTGGCATTATGGGGTCACACTCTGTGCCCTCCTGGCCCCGTTCCTCTGCTCTGAATGGAGGCAGAGGGATTTCATTCACAAAATGGAGGTGCTGGGATCACCTTTCACTGCTGCCTCGTACCCACAGCTGCTGCTGGAAACCCGAGTGCTGCTCCCTGCAGCAAAACCCTGTGCTGTGTGAGATAAACCTGCTGATGAGCAGAGCTAAAAGCTTGCCACTAAAGCAGGTTGGCTGCCCCCAAGCTGGCCTGTCCCATGGCCATAGCATGGAGCTCAGTGCAGATCTCTCTGTCAGTATCAGCCTCCACCTGCTTCTTCCCATAGGAGCAGGGCAAGGCAGAGCAAACAGCAGAGATCTCAGAGGGTCACCAACAGAAATCAAGTTCATGGTTCTGCAAATAGCTCTCTATGTGCCAGAGCAATTGGATAATTCTCATTTTCCACAAGGGAAAAATCTTATTTGTTTCTGTCTGAAGATGTGCTGCCCTGACAGCGCTCATCCCACATGCTGTTCTAGTGGGAATATTCCTTCTGCTTTCCTGTGTTTTAATGGAGGTTTTGAATTAATTCCTTTTTAGCAGACAAAAATCCACCACCCAAACTCATGTGGGAGCAGGGAATGCTGTGCCCCTGCTGATACCATGCTTTCACTGGGCCTTGCTGGGCAGATGGGGGAGAAAATGGGCAAACCCAGGAAACCTCTTCTTTGAGAGTGGTTTATGATCGTAATAATGCAGAGTCTGTCAGCTCAAACACCCTTCTGCCCTCAGCATCAGCAAAATATCTGTGGGCACTGATGCCTTTATGTGGGAGTATGAAGGACATGGGCTGCGTTCACCCACAGCTCCCAATTACAGCTTCCCATCCAGAGGGTGTTTGATACAGAAAATGCAGGAAACAAGCTAGAGAGGATATAAATTATGGCACCAGGCAACAGAGATCTGAAGGAGTCTTTCTGCTTGATTTTTGGGCTCTGGTTGTTTTTGCCTTCATGTTGGCTCTATTTGAATGGGAAGATGCTGTGTATCAGCGCCTGAATGTTGGCTGCTCTCTGTTAAGATCTTCATAGTGCCCCTAAAACAAGCCATAATGCCTCCTCACCTGTGAAAACAGCACCAGAGTGCATGGTTATCTTATACCAGGCTTCAGATAAGAGAGAGGAGATGTGCAAACTGAGCCTGTTGCCCCAGACCTGGTGGGAAGGGCTGTTCTGGAGGAAGCCAGGTAGCGCCGTGGAGATCAACTGGTTCAATCCATGGTACAAAACGTGGTGAAGATAAAGTTGTAGTGGGGTGGCTGGGCTGTAGGAAGGGGTCTGTCTGTCACCTGAGAGCTGTGCTTGTGCTGCCCTGTCTGCTTCTGACTCCTTTGTGCCTTCCTTCCCCTTCCAGGCTGCAGCTATGACAAGCAGATGAGGCCCTTTGCTGATGATGTCTGCGTTGTTCCAGAAAAATTTGAAGGTTAGAGGAAGAGTAACTTCTTTTAAATGGGGTTATCCAGCCTCTGTGCTCATGGCTTGGCCACTGCCTGTGCTGCTCATAGTGCATTCGCTGTGATTCATGAGCAGCTCTTTGGCACCCCATTTCCTGAGCATCTTTAGCAGCACGTTCTAACGATTGTATCTTAACTGGGAAGTGCATCAGAGCTTCTAGAAGAGCTGCTGGTGAATTTGCTGCTTTGGTTAACATGAACTGAAATATTCTGGGTAAGCTTTTACGGGATGTGCTCTCTTTGCAGCTGTGTTTTACCCTCAGAAGCACTTTGTTTGTCCCTCCCAGCAGGTGACATCAAGCAGGAGGTTGGAGGGTACCGGGAGGGCCCCCCCTACCAGCGGAGGGGATCTCTCCAGCTTTGGCAGTTCCTTGTGGCTCTATTGGATGATCCCACCAACTCCCACTTCATTGCCTGGACTGGAAGAGGGATGGAGTTCAAGCTGATTGAGCCAGAAGAGGTGAAGCCCTCATGTTTTTCTGCATGCTCAGGGGGAGCAGCTGCTGACCTCCAAGACCCCCAGGTCCAACCACAGCCCACCCCCACTGTGCCCACCAACCATATCTCAGTGCCACATTTTCACTGTTCTTAATGTCCTGCAGGCAATTGGAACTGCTGAGCCCATGCCACTGTTTGAGCCTCATCCTTAAGTGCTGTAAATGTTTCTATATGGACTGCAGTCCCCTTTATCCAAAGTTGATCAGCTGAATGATGTTCTCTGTTCACAGCTGCTCACGTGCTCTGTGGCTTTATCCTGCAGGTAGCCAGGCTGTGGGGCATCCAGAAGAACCGGCCAGCCATGAACTACGACAAGCTGAGCCGCTCTCTTCGTTACTATTATGAGAAAGGCATCATGCAGAAGGTGAGTTTGCAAAGAGAATCACAGAATGGCCTGGGTTGAAAAAGACCACAGTGCTCATCTGGTTTCAAGCCCCTGCTATGTGCAGGGTCACCAACCAGCAGCCCAGGCTGCCCAGAGCCACATCCAGCCTGGCCTTGAATGCCTGCAGGGATGGGGCATCCACAGCCTCCTTGGGCAACCTGTTCCAGTGCCTCCCCAGCCTCTGTGTGGAAAAGCTTCCTCCTAATATCCAACCTCAACCTCCCCTGTCTCAGTTTAAAACCATTCTCCCTTGTCCTGGTCACTATCTACCCCCATAAACAGAGCTGGAGCTTTTGTGCCACTCATGATGGTCCTTTTGAGAGAGCCAGGAAGCCTTGCAGGTGCACCATCTCCTTGGGCTCGCTGATTTACTCATTCCTTATCCACTCTCTGCAGCAGCTAAATGAGGATGGTGCAAAGGAGCTGAAGCTGGGAACGACACAAAGAAATTATGGCTCCTCTTTGCATTATTTTCCTGCATATCAGTAGTAAGAAGAGCTTGAATTTAGGCAGCTGCAAAGGTGGATGATCAGCTGAGAGAGAGATCCACTGCCTGTGGCTTGGCCCCGCATGGTGGGGATAACTGTGTGTGTGACACCGTGCTGGGCAGGGAGGTGGTTGGCAGCATCCTCTGCTCTCTCTCTCCCTACAGGTGGCAGGGGAACGCTATGTCTACAAGTTTGTGTGTGAGCCTGAGGCTCTGTTCTCTCTGGCCTTCCCTGACAACCAGAGGCCGGCCCTGAAGGCAGAGCTGGAGCGGCAGATCAGCGAGGAGGACACGGTGCCTCTGTCCCACCTGGATGAGAGCACTGCTTACCTGCCTGACCTTGGGAGCCTCCCCCCGCAGCTCTATGGCAAAGGCTACACCTACTAGAGCTGCTGGAGCTGTGTGCCACCCTGTTTGTGTATATAAGGAGATGTCTGGTTAGTATCCGAGCTGTATAGGTGTTTTCCCAGGCCAGCCTGGGGCTGCACGGAACTATGAAACCTGCTGTGGGCAGGAGAAGGGTTCAGGTTGATGTGTGGATGGATAACCAGCAGGAGGTTAATGGGGCTGCTGGGTGCTGGTGGTGCCAACCCCGTATCTGGCAGGATGGGACCACTCCTCAGTGTGAAGTCATCACCTGAGCAGGGCAGTTGTGGCTTCCCAGCATCACAGGTGGTCGCTGCCTCCAGCAGGAGCCCACCTACAACATCCCTCCCCTTGGCAGAGGTGATGCCATCCTGTTCAGCTTCTTCTTACAGCTGGGGATGTCACAGCTGCTGCTGGCTGTGTTCCTCCAGTGCTGATTCCCTGGGTATTCTGCCCTCAGCCAGAAGCAGCCCAGACCTGTGCAGATTCACCTCCTCAGGGCCAACCTTCCCTTCTGCCCAGGAGAACTGTGCCATCTGGCTGCAGACCAAATGCCTCCTCCTGAACTGCTTTGTTGGCACTGAGAAATACCCATCTTGTATGTGCATGCTCCTGCATTGCCACCTCCTTGCCTGCAGCACCTCATGCCAGGGTTACTACATATTTCTGAGCTGGGTAGCTGAAGACAGAGGCCACAGTAAGAGCACCCTCAATGTGCATGGCCCTGAAACCAGCACATGGCAACCACAGAGCTGCCTGATGTGCTGTGCTAAGTGTGAATCAAATCAATGTCGTTGCCTCTGCCACCTGTGCAGCAGTGTAGTGTGGCTGTTTCAGCCTAGAAAGGGCTAGGACCATCTCTAGGATCTTTGGAGGCCCATGGGCTTGGCTAGAAAATCATCTGAGGTGTGAAAAGTACCTGAGAGGGAGGGGGAAGGGATTATGAAAATGCTCTGCAGAATAACTTAAATCAGAGCTCTTATCATCTGAATTTAGACCTAACCTCTGCATGCATTTACCTCTTTGAAGGAAAGTCTGAAGTGGTGGAAAGGCAGATGTATCTGCAGCCCAAAGCAGCACTTTAACTGTTTTTCCACTACAGTGAAAATTCACAGTGAGCACCGCATCCCCAGGGAGAGGTGCTGCACTTCTTAATTAATAATTCCAACCCAGTGCCCATTTGGGTGAGGAGCAGCGTGGTGAATCTGTACCAAAAGAGACTGAAAGATCCATTCCCTCTGTGCTTCAGCCCTGCAGGGCTGACAGCAGCCCCTCCTGGGGGGGCATAGGAGCAGCTCCCTCTGCTGCTGCCTTCCCATGCTCAGCCCTGGGCTCCCAGCCCTGCTGCCTCATCCCACTCTACCAGTGCCTCCGCTGTCCCAAAGTGATGGCAAAGGGGGACCCTGCTGTTGGTATAATCTGCCTTTACTATTTATGAGTGTAAAAAAATACTATAATTAATAAATTGGTCTATGTCTTTGGTTGCTGCCCCTTCCTTTTAGCCCCTAGCTGTACCACCAGCTTGCTTTGGATCCATGCCTCCAAGCTGCAGGATGCCTGAAGCAATTTGTTTTCTGGAGTTCTTTGGGCTACCCTTGAGCCCATTCAAGCTTCCTTCCAGAAAGGAGGAGGGAGCTGATTATCAGTCGGGTGACATTGCAGCCCCATCTTTCACTCGGGGTTGTCAGTGCATGGATCAATGCTGCACGGAGCAGTTCTGGGAATCAGCAAGATCAGGTTCTCATAATTGAGGGGGGGTGACCTCCAAAGGGCAGAGATTTATAATACCCACAGCAGAGAGTGGGAGCTAATGAATGCACTCTGCAGTCCCAGTTCAGCCAGGCCAAGGCTGCTGGGGTGCCAAGCACTCCTTGTGCTGCTCCTGGAGGTGCCAACTCCATCCCACCCCGCATGAGATTTTCTAGCACTCAGAAACCCGAATGCCCTCAGTTGCAGCCAGCAGTGCTGCTTTTCTCCAAGCTGGATCCTTGTGGCACATCCATGGGTGCAAAGGGTTGTGCAGACACTGCTCCTGCACAACACTGTCCCTTCCCCCCCATACATTTCCAGGCCAGCTCTTCTCCATGCTAGATGTAGAACAGGGAGGAAGGACACAGCTCACACCATTGCTCTTCATGGGAAAACCCCCAGGGGCAATTTCTGCTCATGACAATGCTCTGCCACCTGGGTGCAAGTACACCTGATATTCTCACACTTTTTACTATTGTTTCCTCACCTTATTTAGGATTTAATCCTACTGGCTTATTCCTCAGGATACGATGGTGCTTTGGGAGCAGCAGGAAATAAACCCTCAGCATTCATTCCTTTCCAATTTTACCTTTTTTCTAGCATTCCTTTTGGTTGCTCCTTTTGCCACGGCCTTACTGTCCCTCTGCCTCCAGTAACAGCCCAGAGCCCAGCAGGATGTGCTGTAAATCTCTCACACAGAGCACAATGCAAAGTTCCTTTCTGGTCATAGTAAATAATTAACGTGCAACATTACAGCATGTCCCAGATGTACCCTTAAGTGTGTGCTGTCTGGGACAAAGGAATGAGCCCTAACAGGTTGCCAAGTGGAGCTGAACTCTCTTGAGCCCACATCTATAGGATTTTCTGAATGGAGGTCGGCGCAGGAAATATTCTACCCCTGGATTCCATAAGGCTGAATGGTGATAATGAAGAAAAGCGACAGCAAATCTCACCTGACCAGGAGGGGGATCAGTGACACAATGCAAACATCTCTCCCTGATCCAGCACAGAGTGCAGCAGGCACTGCTCCACTGCTTTGGTGCTGGTCTTGTCCCAGGAGCACCAGCCAGAATGCTGAGCAGTGCATGCCACACCATTACACACCATGGGTGAGCACAACCCCAGGGGCACTGACAGCAGGACAACCAAACCTGGAGGACACAGGCATCAAGCATGCAGATACGCTCAAGAGATTTGCTCTGCTAAATTCCTCAGCCCCATAATGCCACCTCTGCACATCTCCCCCTCCTCCTTGAATCGCAGGAACAAATGTCATCCCCTATAGCAGCTCGTTAGCAGGAGCAGTTAATGGCACCTGAAGTGCTTCTCATCTTCTGGCACAGCCCCGTGGCACCTGTTTCCATTTCTCTGAGTGAGCTCCATGTGAGTTTGGGGTGCACAGCTGCCCTTTCTGCTTTCATTCCATCAGGCAGAGACAGACAGAGCCCCCAGGGTCAGGCAGGCACATCCCAGCAGCTGACAGCCCCAACCAAACTGATTTTTGCCTATGCAAAACCCTGGCGTAGTTCAAGGATCCCAGTACAAATGAATTAAAGCGAGTTATTGAAGAGGGAACAACAACAACAAAAAAAAGCAAAACCAAAAAGACCAACCACATAAACAGCCCAGCAGGCACAGCAGTTTTGAAGTATTTGCATTAATGCACAACAGGAACATAGAAATTATGAAAAATATGAAAGAAATTGGTGCAAGGATGCACAGCTGAGCAGTGCCTGCATTCACCACTGGTGCTGCAGGGGCTCTGGGTGCTCTCCCCAGCTCTGATTCTGGATTTGTAGTGGAGGTCACACCTCCGTGCTCACAGGCAGCTCACTGCAGGAGGACCCAGGGCTCCAGCAGACACCCAGAGGGCAGAGCTTGGCAGCTGTGGCCCTCAGCACTGCTCAGTATCACCTGCATCACCCAGCAGCTCCTCCTCCCCTTGCTGGCTCTGCTCAGGTGCACCAGTCTGACAGTAGATTTCCAGCAGCAGAGTTTTCAGGCACTGACAGATCTTGGTAGCAGAAATGAATGGTAATGCTTCCAAAATAGCCAGGAGCCACCAGGATCCAATTTGTTTCCACCTCTTTGCTTCTATTCTGGCCAAAGGGAGCTGTTTTAAAAAGAGAAACTGTTCTGCACTCAGGGATTCCCTCTCTTCCCTCCTGAACACAGACTGCTGGCCAAGCAGCTCCACGAGCAGCAGCACCATTTTCAGCCCAGTCCAAGCAGCACAGCCAATGCAGCTCCAGCACCTGCAGCACAGAGCCACCAGCCCAAGGATTTGTGCAGGTGACAGAAAATGCACACGCAAAACACGTGGGCTAAAAATGGGGGCTCACTGTATTCCCAGCTGGCTTGAAGAGAACAATACATTCATAAATGAAAAATTCCACACAAGTGCTAATGGCTCGACATCACAGCCCTCTGCAATTGTCACAGAAAGCTCATGGAAACTGGATTACTACAAACAAAGCCCCTGTTGTATAAGGAGCACTTTGCTGTCACACTGGCTCTGGTAACAAGCCCATTAATGAGGCTAAAGCAGTTACTATAGCAGATGGAGCACGTGTGAGGGCGGCTGTAAAAATCACATTTATCTTTCTTGAATGAAGGGCAAAAGGTTGGGCTTTCAGGAAGAAATAAGACAGACAAAAATAAGATATAAAAACATAGACATATATAAATATAAGCCAACCACAGCTTGATGCAGCTCACTAGCACAAGCTGGAGGCAAATAACAGCCCGCCTGCCAACCATTGGGGAATGGCTCTCATTGCAACCCTTCACTTTAATCGTGCCCAGTTATTCACTCCCTGTCTCCTTTCCCCCTTTACTTGTAGCTAATTCACTGCTAAGCTTGTTCTCTGCCAGCAGGCAGAAGGGAAATGGCTCAGAAGAGGATTCAACAGGACAACTGTATCTGCACAGTGAAACAAGGAAAATAAACAGCCTCCAAACGTACAAAGTTTCTAATTCTATTTAGCTCTGTAAAGACGTAACAGCAGGGAAGAGCTCAGGGTATTTATATAACATAATAAAACAGTATATACAACATCCCTGTCCACTTTTGTACATAAATACAGCACATCTCCTTTGCAGATTGAAGCACATTTCTTGGTAGCTAGGTAGAGAACAACCAGCCAAGTTCTTTCTACTCACTTAAACAACTTTAGCAAACAAAAAAGTTGGAGATCTCCATCTATGGCACCAAATAAATTTCATCTGTTTGCAACAGAAAAAAAAACCAACAATTTCCAGATACCTCCAGCATGACATAGTGCACACAGGGCAGTCAGATCTGCTCTCAAACAGGGAACTGTTACACTGTGTTTTACAGACATTTCAGCTGTAAGAGAATATTCTCTTGAAAAACCAACGGTTGTGATGTCACCAAGCACTGGAAGTGGAAATAAAACACATGACACATTGTAGAGAAAGTCCAAACATCTGCAACCACTTATGCTCATAGACAGAGCCGTGCTACAGAGTGGATGTGGTTAATTACCATTTGATATACTAGCCTTCAGCACATAGGAGATGGTGAGGAAGGATAAGACTTGCAGTCTGACCTGTGCCATTATCCAAGTATAACAGACGTTCTAGCTGAGTTTCAAGGGATCTTTCCTGCATTATTCCAAAGCCATAGATACTAAACAGCTCATTGCAGAAGGAATAGTTAAAGTGAACAGGAACAATGCAGAATAAGCAGCTCCCTCAAAACAGCCACTGTCTGAGAGTGTAAGTTGAAAGAAGCCCCTTAGCAGAGTAAAGAAATAAACCTGGCCATTCCAAACAGTCGGGTTGGTTAGCAGCTATTTCTTAACCACTGCCTTTTTATTGTTGTTGTCCTGCTCAGATTTCTGAGCCTCAAGGTTTCATCTCTAAA
This sequence comes from Tympanuchus pallidicinctus, assembly GCF_026119805.1. Taxonomy (NCBI): domain Eukaryota; kingdom Metazoa; phylum Chordata; class Aves; order Galliformes; family Phasianidae; genus Tympanuchus; species Tympanuchus pallidicinctus. The sequence continues at coordinate 377,093 of NW_026294771.1, forward strand.
AAGAAAAAAGGGGAATGACTCAAAGTGTTTCAAGGGCCGTTTCTGAAGGGATGCAATACAGAGGACGTTTGTCACACTGCTGTAGAAACGTGAAGAGCAGCTGACAAAAGCAAGCGCCGCCCCCTTGTGCTTTTTCTCTGAAAACACCTCTTTTCTGTCAACTTTGTAAGTAAACTCCAATTGCAAGCGTTCTAAAAGAAAGGACACTTGCTTTTAGATTTGCTTTTGGACACAACAGTCCAAAAATCACCCAGAAAAGCAGTCTGTGGGAGGAGGGCAGGGTGCTTATCGGCGTCGGAACGCGCGCGATATTCTCCAGGCGTTGGGCTCCTCGTAGCGGTTGTACAGAGGTTCCAGCCTCTGCTGCTTCTTCTGTTTGCTCAGTTTGGTTGGATCCGAAACCTTGAAGAATGCTGGTGCAAATTCCACCAGCCAGCGGGGATCAATGGTTGTCACTTCACGCATGTATTCCTTGGTGGTCAGCACCAGTTCGTGATACACCACCCTGTGAAGAGAGGCAGCAAGGTGAGATATTGAGATCTCCAAGGAAAAAGAAATACAAAAGAGCCATGTCAAGGGCTGATTCTTCCCTCTGATTCACTCTGATTCTTCCCCTCTTCAGCAGAACACTCCAAAAGAACCCTCCAGAATCATAGAATCACCAAGGTTGGAGAAGACCTCAAAGCTCATCCAGTCCAACCGTTCACCTATTCCCAACAGCTCCCACTAAACCATGTCCCTCAACACAACATCCAGTCTTTCCTTGAACACCCCCAGGGTCGGTGACTCCACCGCCTCCCTGGGCATCCATTGCAGTGCCTGACCACCCTTTCTGAACAGTAATACTTCCTCATGTCCAGCCTGAATCTCCTCTGCTGTAGCTTGAAACCATTCCCTCTGCTCCTATCACTGATGACACGGGAGAAGAGGCCGACCCTCAGCTCACTACAACCTCCCTTCAGGAAGTTATAGAGAGCAATGAGGTCTCCCCTGAGCCTCCTCTTCTCCAGGCTGAATATTCCCAGCTCCTTCAGCCTCTCCTCATATGGCCTGTGTTCCAGACCCCTCACCAACTTAGTTGCCCTCCTTTGAACACGTTCCAGGGCCTCAATATCTTTCTTGCAGGAGAAAGAGGCAGCAAGTTGGGATATTGAGATCTCCAAGGAAAAAGAAATAAAAAAGAGGCATGTCAAGGGCTGCACTTTATCTCTGATTCTTCCCCTGTTCAGCAGAACACTCCAAAAGAACCTTCCAGAAGAACTATCTTCTCCTTCCTCTCCTACCTCCTCAGCATAGAAAGTTCCATTCAGCCCAAAACGACTCATTCTCTCTCTCAACATTCCACAAATCTCAATCCCACAAAACACAAACACAGAACTGCCACTAATTCAGTCCCAGCTTTGGTTCTAAACGAAAGTCTCATGTCTGCAGAGGCACAAATTCCAGCAGCAGAAAGAGCCAAAAGCAGATTTGAAACTTCTCTTACTCCACTCACTGCAGAAATCAGAAGCCTACACCTCAATCTGTGTACTACAAATAGTGCATATGACAGGCTTTTCAGTTGTGGAGTTTGAATTGAAATAGGAAATTACATGATATCCCTTTCCTTACATCAATTAGACAACAAAAAACCATAAAACCATGACAGCTTACCATTCTGGCTGCCTGTTGAAGAGAGCACTGGATGGGTGAATATAGACAACCTGTTGATCGATGAGCGTTCGATAACCCTCCTGAGGATCCTTCTTTGCTGCATTTCGGAAGAAACCACTGCAAATGGCCTTCTGGACTCGAACTGTTGCCTTGCCACAGGACACCACATCCAGTTTGTGCCTGCCAGAAAAGAGTGAGGGAGAAAAAAAGAAAAAAATAAATAAGTAAATCCGAGTTCTCCATAGGCAAGTGGAGCCACTATCATCAGATTAATATGTTTTATTCAGTTCCTGTAGTATAAGAACAGCACAAAGTTCCTCTGGAGATGCTCACCTGTCCATAATGCCCAACATCTGCTTGCGGATGTCCTGCGCCCTGCGTAAGGAGCGGGCTTGGATAAAGTTTTCATAGCACCAAGGATTGGAAAACTTGTTGTTCTTCCAGGAATTGTACACAGCCAGCAGGGTGAGGTGGTCACCTTCTGTCTGATGGAACTTGGCTTTCTTCTGATCAGCAAGTGCTTGTTTATCCTAACGCATAAAGAATGCATCCATCACTTACATCTAACCAGAGCTACTGAAGCTTTGACCCTGCTGCTCTTCCAACCCCTCCCCACTTGTCCAATCTGCTCATAAGTCATTAATTAGACACTGTATTACATAGTCTGTTAACTTCAATTTTGGTCTAAGTTGCAGCAGGCCATCCTAACAAAGGACCAATGGTTTCAAGAGCAGTCTGATGCAAAGGAATCCTACCACAGCACAGCCTGCTGCTTGCTGACTTAAAAGCAATCATCAGTGGTTTGTCCTGAAGAAATACATTCCATATACATGAAAATGACAAAGCCATTCTGACCTGCACAGCTAAAGCTGACTTGGTTTAGGATTATACGTATTTACTGGGGAAAGAAAAAGACTTGCAGCTTCCATCTTCCCACCTGCAAAGAAACTACTAGCATCCCCCCAGCTACAGAGTGTCCAAAAAAGGTGGCAGATATGCAATGCATGAACCAACAGGTTTGTTTTGGCAGATATGCTCACTCCCTAAGACCTAAGGCAGTCAACACAAAACACACTCATGTTGTAACAGTGCTTCCTCTCAGCAGCATTCCTTACCTTCGGCCTGTAGAACACATTCTGAACAGACAGCATGGAGACTATTGTCAGCATTTCCTCGCTGCATCCCAGATGTACAGACATGATCAACATTTTACACAACATGGGTTCCAAGGGGAATTCTGCCATCTGCAAAAGAATTGTTTCAGAGTACCCTGAAAAGCCTCAAAAAACCTTGAGTTCTCTCAGTGGAATAGAGAAAAGCTCTTTCTCCTATGCTTTCTCATCAAAACTGTGTGTATTATCCAGGATAATTATATTCAACATTAAATTATTTGTCTGTACACACACTCACAAGGAAATCTCAACACTTAGAGGAGATTATTTCAGATATTCATATAAGTAACCTTACGAATAAGCAAAAATAACAGCTGATCCTTAAAAAGCAGAAAATACAAAACAACTGCTCCATGCCACCCTCTGAATGGCAATCCAGACAGCACCAAGAAGTGTTTTATTTAGCCTACCCTGCGCCCAAGTCGAGTCAGTAATCCCTCATCATCCAGAGCTCCCAGAGTGTAAAGCTGCTCCATGGCAGTGATGAGAGTTTCCATTGGGGGAGCATCCATAAAGTCAAAGGACAGCAGATCATTGATGCCCATTGCCTGAGCAGAGGGAGTGGAGAGGCAAGTTAAAACACAGAGGAGAAGGAAGACACCAAACTCCAGCCAGAGATACATAAGCATCAAAACAAATCATCAACTGACTGAACCCGCATGGAAAGGCTTGAGGCAGAGCCTAATCCACTGAGAAGTTTATGATCAGGCTGACTTGCTGAAAGCCAGAGGAATACCCACCTTCAGGGAGAGCACTGTACTGGCTAAATTTGTTCTCTGGATTTCAGGCACGTTGGTTGTTAGCATTTCATCTCGATAAGCACGCTCTGTGTACAGCCTATAGCATTTCCCAGGTCCTGTTCTCCCAGCTCTTCCTGCTCGCTGCTTTGCTTGAGCCTAAAGGCAAAAAAAGGCATGGCAGTGAACAGGTGTAAACAGGTACCATTAAAAAACGTGACATAAAATAATCATTCACCGTTTTATTTGTTGTGATAGAGAAAAAAGATTTCCAACACATCCCAGGAAAGTTATATTACAAGGTTTAGTGGGAGCTATTGGGAACAGGTGAATGGTTGGACTGGATGATCTTTTAGGTCTTTTCCAACCTTGGTGATGCTATGATTCTATGATTTTCCTTAGCATGGCCACAAAGAATCTCAAAGAGTTTTAAAAAATGCAGTTTTATCATTGCTTTACTTTGTGCTTGGATCCCACACCATTTAAATGCATGTTAACAGCAGGAAATAAGAGCACTGAGTACAGAATGCCTACCTGTGAGATTGGTGTAACAACCAGCTGGTCAATCCCAGTCTTGGAGTTGTAAACCTTCTGCTTCACAAAGCCAGGATCGACTACGTAATATATTCCATCAATGGTGAGCGACGTCTCAGCAATGTTAGTGGCAATAACAACCTACAAACAACAGCTTGCTTCAGTCACCACTTTCTATAGGCATACATGCAACCAAAAACATTCTCCATGCTATGGAAGAGCCACCTTTTCTCCAAAAGTACTTCCCTTTGTTTGAAATAGTAACTACAAGGATGGGAAACGCTAAAAGAAGTGCGATCAGCACTGTTAAATACCCAACTATTAAAATATACCAGGAGAAAATGAAGCCACACTTAGCTGAAATTACCTTTCTGCTTCCTGGTGGAGCTGGGTCAAAGATCCTGGTTTGCATTTCACTGGGTAAGGCTGAATATACTGGGAGGATAATCAGCTCTGGAACATCAGGTCCCAGAGATTTCATCCTTTCATAAAGGATCTCACAGGCTGTGTCAATCTCCTCCTGGCCAGTTAGAAACACCAAAATATCACCTACAAAGGAAGTGAAATATGCATAGGATCAACTATGCTTAGTATAGCTCTTGTATGACCAGATTTCCATGTGACACCTTTCCATTTGAAGCAGAGAGCCCCACTTTTGTTGGCCCTTCAGCCAGAAGCAACTCACTTTGCCTTTCACCCAGCATCTTTAGCATTTTATTGACTGTATTTGCAAACAACAGACAGCAGTGCCAAGGGCTCTGTTCTGCTCCTGTTACCAACTACATTCCATGAATCAGAAAGGTACTGCTCATAGCTTACAGTCCCCCAGTTACCTATCACCCAGACTCACTATCCACGAATCACGACTCTCCACTCACCTGGAGGTTCAGTTAAGTGGATCTGCATTACTGTAATCAGACTAGCATCCAAATAATCTGTCTCTGGCTCTTTTGTGTATAGAATTTCGACTGGGTACGTTCTGCCAGGAATTGTGAAGATTGGAGCCTCATAGAAATACTGAGAGAACTTGACAGCATCCAGTGTTGCCGACGTCACTATCAGCTTCATATCCTGCCTTTTCTGCACTGTCTGTGGCAGGAAAGAAAGTTCTCAGGTCATTTATTGTCTTTGGGACGACTAAAACACGGCAATTGACTTCAGTCAAAGAAATATTTAGTATTTAAGAAAGAAACGTGACCAGCTGTCTCAGGTCATTTGCCAAATAATTGGGTGACTCAATCCAGCATTGGGAATTTTAAATAATGAGCCACTGTGGTCACATTTCAAACCTTCCTTAGCAGCACCCATCACAGAAAGCTTTGGGCAGAGAAGGAAGAGCAACGCAACAGCATTCCTCTGCTCACCCAACATTAAAAGCACCTTGGAAAGCTAAAGCTTTTTGTTTCTGTTGAATTTTGCTTGCTTCATCTTCACACAGAGAAAAACGTGGACTACAAATTATCAGGAACACAGCTTTGCTTCTTAAGAAACTCAGTACTGAAATGAACTTGACCTGCGTGGCCTTGCCTTTCCCAGTGGGCTCCTACCTGTGTACAGCACACAGGGGACATCAGAGCAATAGAAATCAGATATGACATTACCTTCTTCAGGAGTCCAAAGAGCACATCTGTGTGAATTGTCCTCTCGTGGGCTTCATCCAGCATAATAATGGCATACTGGGTCAGATCAGGGTCTATCAAGCACTCTCTCAGCAACATCCCATCTGTCATGTACTTGATGACAGTTTCAGGGCTAGTGCAGTCTTCAAATCGAATGGTGTAGCCAACCTAAAAGGAAGAGTTGAATAGAAAACACACCATTTTTACACTGAAACTGCATCTGCACCCAAAAGAGAGAATTAATGACAGAATCACAGAACTGTAGGGGTTGGAAGGGACCTCCAGAGATCATCGTGTCCAACCCCCCTGCCAAAGCATGTGATAATTACCACCATTAGTTCCTAGTTTGATTATTCTGCCAGCCAATTTTCCAGCTTACAAGGGAACACACACATGTACATTAGCAAAAAAAAACCCAACAGAACAGCTCCACTACTGATTTCTTCATGATTATTCTGGTACATCATTCAACTCTGAAATTCACCTCTTGTCCCAAACAGCAACCGAATTCTTCTGACACTCTCTTTGCAACAGACATTGCAGCCACTCTGCGAGGCTGAGTGCATCCAATCTTCCCTCTTGATGTGTACCCTGCCTCAGCCAGGTACTGAGTAATCTGTGTCGTTTTCCCAGATCCTGTCTCTCCAATAACAATCAGAATCTGGTTGTCGTGCACAGCCTAGAAAAGATCATTAAAAATGCATATATTCACAGTTTCAAAAATGAGAAGAAGCAAACACAGATGTAGTATGGTTAGGGCTAACTGAAAACCCACTTCTCTTGCTCCAGCTGACCCAGACCAAAAGTGATGTACTCTTACTGAAAGAGTCTGCAAACTTCTCAACCACACAGCTGACAAATCTCTTTGGCCACGTGATTCAAGCTTTAATTTTGATTTACTAACATCTATATTTGTAAGTAAAAATAATTACTCTGAGCTATAGCTATGCTCTAATCAAGTGGTTATGCACCTACTAACAAGCTAAAACAACATTTGTATTAAACTACTGCTGGTTCAAACATAATTTCAAGAGTCTTACTTGTATTAGCTGCTCCTTCAGTCTGAAGATTGGGAGACTCTCTCTCTGCTCAATGATAGAAAGCTGTGTCTTCTTACCATAAGAGGCTTTGTTGCCACCAAATGCATGTTTCTTCCACTCTGGGATATCATTGGGCATCATCCCAATACCTCGCATATTTGCAGCTATTTGTCTTCCATCCACTAGAAAAGAATCAATTTCATTACCACATTTAAGTTCACGCAGCACAGATCCCAATAATCCTGCTCCTACCACTCCATCATCCACACCTTCTATATTTTTCTTGTGCATTTATGCATTTTCAAAGTTCCTATATAATACCCCCCCTCTATTACATTAATTTCCAGCCTAAAAGCAAAATAAAATTGTTTCACCTTCCATCTTGCTATTTAGTAATGCATCCTCAGCTGCCACAAAAAAATGCACAGTTCACATTTAGATGTGTGCAGGCATACCATCAGGGAGAGGATCCACCCAATGTGTGTTGAGTCCCATGGGGATAGAATCCATCTCTGCTTCTCTTTGGGCTTGTTTAAGTTCCCTTCTTTCTTTAGCTAAAGCACTCTGCATCATTGCAGCCTGGGACAACGAGCCATCTGGATTCTGAAAAGCAAGAAAAAAAAACACATTAAAATTTCAAGTGCTCCCAATTAAATCAATTAAATAAAGCATCCTGTCTTTAACCCTAAAAATCTCTTCTTACCTTTACTATTTTTATAGGACTCATATCCATGCTCTGTTTAGTATGACCTCGAAGGAATGGTGGTTCCTCTTCAACTAACTCAATCTCGAGATCTTCATCTAAATTCAACAAGTGGTAATTTTAATAGAGTTCCAAATGCTTAAGAAAACTGTGATATGTTTCACATTCATTTCACAGCAGAAATGTGATTTCTCACATCCAGAAACATAAGGAATTAAGAGCCATAAGAGTACTCAGAAACACTACCTTCTTCATCATCAACTTTAGGAAGAATCCCAGTCTCCTCATCAAAGTCAGGAAACTCCTCCTTAGAAAGCACATTGGCAGCAATCATCTGGTAAGAGAATGAATAAAACATGAATTTATCCCCATGAACAAACACAGCTTGCACCCATGAGGTCTCAGTTCTAATGATACCATCAGAATTGCAAGCCAGGAATAAAGGAATGTTCTGATTTCAAAACAAAGCACCATTCCTTCGTTGAGGACATTCTGGACACATCTCCCCATGTCATCCAGCCTCACAACAGTCTTTCTGTTATTGTGCATAACATAAGCATGAGACAGCTGGCCAAAAAGCCCCACGAGAAAGCAGCAGGCTCTATACTTAGAGTCAAAGCATAAACTAAACTACGCACTGTATTTTAGACCACAAAACTTAGCAGGTTTACTGAGTGACACCCTGTTCCCCTCAAGACAAAACACACCTGCTTTATTTCCCATTTCTCTGGGTCTGAAATGCGGGTGAGCCGTTTCCGCTCCAAGGTATCATCCTCCACCTCTGGGGCATTCACCAGGGACAGGTGACTGGGTCTGTCTGGGTTTCTCATTGAAGTTTCTTCATTGGTTTCTCCAACCAAGTTTCTCCTCCGGTTTGGATTCAAGTCTTCCCCAGTGTCTTGATCAACATCCTACATCAGATAGATGAATTAGTCAGCTCTACTTACGCTGCATCTAGATAAGCACAGCAACAGCTTGAAGCTTCATCAGTCATTCAGGTGAGTGTCAAATCAAAACAACTGTTCAGACCATTACATCAGAAACACACAGAACTACAGAAAATGAATAGGAGATAACAGGTCACTTAAAAAACGAGTTACAGTTGTTATCTCTGACTTGAAGAATTACGTGTTAGCATTCACTAACAAGACAACAAAAAGAAATGCAATCTTTAAACATCTCAGCATCCCGTAACTTCTACACAGAGCACCACAGAATGGATTCTACATCCAGTGGGATGTGACAGTTCCATACCTTCATGCTCAGGCTGGTTTTGGATCCAGTAAAGGATAACACTTTGACCTTCACTCTTTGACCTTTGCTCACAACATCAGCAACGTTGGCAACACGTCCTTCCCTTCGAAGCTCTGAGATGTGGACCAAGCCCTCCCAACGCTTCCTGTAGGTGAAACAGAACCACGTGAGACGTTGAAAGTGATTACTCAGCTGGTCCTTCAGATCATGAAGAGTCCAGATTAAAACATTTTGTTGTCAACTGGTTGTCTGTGTATGTTCATGAACTGCTTTTTTGTAAAAACAGTTCACGTTCTCCTCTGTCTACCTTATTTTCTGAAACAGAACTTCATTTTAGCAACAAAACTCAGCGTACCGTTTTGTAGCACTGTAACCTCTTTGAGACACCAGCAGAAAAAAGCAGAGACAGAACAGTACCAGATTTGTTGTAATTATTATAACATACCTCAGACCTTCCAGCTGCACAAAGCACCCAAACTGCATTATACTGGTGACTTTGCCATTGTAAATGTCTCCAATGGAAGGCTCCTCAGGCGGTGGACGGTCCACATGCTTGTCTCTCCATCTCTCACTGCTCTTCTCGACATACTTGTCTCGATCCCTACGGTCCCTACTTGGACTCCTGCTCCTTGAGTGGTATCTGGATTTACCCCTGTTCCTATCCCAAGTCCTGGAACGAGACCTAGAACGAGATCTGTGCCTTCGTTTCCTGTCCCTGCTCCGGCTTCGGCTCCTCCTCTTTTTCTTTGCCCTTAACAAACAAAAGGAAATATATTCACACTGAAATTCCACACAGCAAGCAGACAATATTAACTGCCAATACCCATTCCCTTAAAGATGAATTAAAAACACACCGGTGCTCACTGTTCCTCTGTTTGCCTTGCCTGTCTGCACTAGGCATCAGAGCTTCAAGTTCTTTAAGTGCATCCGCTGCCACTTTCACATCATCTTCATCCAGCATGTTCTACAAGAACAGAGAATCACTCTATAAGCCAGCTGAGAAAAGAATCCATCACCAATAATTCACCTACAGAAAAAATTATCTCGTGCATTTCTAGTCAGAAAGAATACAAGTTTAAAAAAAAAAAAAAGATCAGGCAGAATATATGATAAGAACAAATGAGAAGTCTAACAAAGCTACTTTATTTTGCCACAATAGTGAGCCAATCTGCTTCTACATCAAAGACAGCTTCATCCCAAACCTCCAACCAAATTACTGAGTTACAAAATGTAAGTTTGTACAAGCAACTGTTTGTAACAGCTATTCCTGATGACTACATCCAATAATATCAGCCTTCGGGCTCTTTTATGTTTTATTTCTCAGTCTGCTCCTATTCATGCTTTGGCTGGAGATACAAACGCTAAGAAGAAAAACTTGAAGTAAACAGAGACATCAAAAAAGCCACAATCTGCATTTTTGCACACTCTTGAAAGAATATTGAAATCATAACCTTACCCTAACGTTGGGATTGTCTGGCCTGCAAAGGGCTGGAAATAATTCCTTCAACCTTTCCTTTTCCGACTTGGGTTTGACAACAGCCTCTGCTTTGGAGATTAATAAAACAAACAAACAAGAAAATTTTGAAGAGTCAAAATGATTTCTGCTCAACCAATCTGAAATTAAATACAAAGTTTCAGCCGAATACAAAGGTTAATACAGACCTCATAGGTTTTAGAATACTAACATATATTGCTCTGTAAAAATACAAATATATATTGTCTCTATAAATACAGACAAAAACTGCAAAGGACATGAGAGTACAGTATTGTTATTTTTGTTTCTTTTTTGCTGAACTGATGAAAGGGAAAAGACTTCACTCACCTTTACTCGTAGATGGTTTTGATGGAGGCCGCATTGTCTGTATGAGACGCAGCAAGTTACTAATGAGGGAATCCTGAAAAGGAAATGGAAGGCTTAGATCTAAGAAGTGATAGCATCACTTTTGTTTATTATTACAAAGCACAACAGAGGGGTAAACAACAGGGCAAAGAAAACTGAAAAGCTGAATATTGCATAGCTGTGCAGCTGAAAAAAATCAGCAGCCAATCCCCACAACTCTCTTTGATAATTCAGGTCAAAGGAACACACAAAAAGCATTCAGATCTCACTCACAGTGAACTCAGCCCCATTCTTTTGGAGAACAGCTTTAAACGTGTCAAACGTGGTGTTTTTCTCGGCAAGATTGATCACGAATTCGGCTACAAAGAAAGAGCACAGAGTCAATTAAATGAGGGCAATGTCTAACTAGATCCATCTATCTACAAGGCAGCGGCTTCCCTTTCTGGGAGCCCACATCAAATTTCGTCACAGTGTTTCTTCGGAAGGCTTTTTTTATTTTTTCTGAGTTCCAAAAACCCTTTGCTAAAGGCGTTGCGGTCGCCAGGCCCGGCTACAACCGCCCTCCCCCCGCAGCTGCCGCCCCGCCTCGCTCACCCAGGTCCTTGTCGTTGATGCCCAGGTGGTTGTCGAGCTCGGTGCAGACCTTGGAAACCAGCGACAAATATTCGAGCTTGGCGAGCTCCTCTAAAGCCGCCAGGTCCGCCATAGCTTCCCCCCGCATACCCGGAGCCACTTCCGTATCCGAGAGGCACCGGAAGTCGTTCTGATCATAGAGAGGACGTGGGTGTGCTAGAGCGGCTCGCTCCAGAGCCAATCAGCACAGACGGTGGGCGCTCGGGGCGCAGGAAGTGTCCGTTGCTAGGCGACGCGTGCAGCCGCCATGTCGGCCTTCCACTGGGAGGCGAGGCGCAGACAGGCGGCGCTGGAGCGGCGTAGGGCCGCGTTTCTACGGGTGCGTGGAGGGCAGGGGCGGGGTCGGAGGCGTGGCGTCGGGGTGGCTTTTATCGCCTCGTCCGCGCTTTGCAGGCTACGGGTGGCTCCAGGATGGATACCGGGCACGGCGGCGATAGCGGCGCGACGCAGGCCTTGCTGTCCGGTGAGCAGAAAGCGGCCCCGCAGTCCCGGGGTGGAAGGAGGGGCTGAGAGCCGGCCCCAGCCCGACTCAGGGCTGCTTCATTCCTGTCACAGAGCCTCAGCCCGGCCGCTGCTGCTGCCCGTGTCATCATGTCTCAAACCCCAGTGCCAAACTGCCCAATCGCTTCTCGGTAAGGAGCTCCTGAAAAAGCTGGAACACACGTGAGAGCTACACAGGACACGTTTAGATCTGTGGCGTTCCTGTTTTATTTTGTGCTTAGATCGTTGAGGAAGAGGTTGGTAATTTCCTGTAGGCTTAGTGTGAATCGTGCAAAATGACTCCTTGAGCGTTTCACACGTATGGGAAACAAAGCAGAACATCATGCAGCGCTGTGGGACGGAAGAGACAGTAATTTCCCTTTGCATCTTTAGGCTGTACAGTACATGCAGCAATGGTGAGGACCAAGAGACTCCCAGACCTCCACCAGCAGAACGAACCCAGCACCGCCTGTGTACAACGCAAAGGCTGTTTCACCAATGTCAGCAGCAAAAGCTAACAGCTAAATAAAACAGCATTGCGCCTCGAAGGGAAGAGTCTCTCTTAAGCAGTGAGCGCTCTCCCAAATCCTTATTCACTCTGCTTGTCATGCCCTATCCTCTCCCTGGGGCTGCCAGATTTCAGGATTGCTGGCTGAGAGCTCCCCCAGGAAGGAAGCTTCACTATTTCTGCATGATCCCAGCAGATGACGCAGTGAGGGACAATGCTTCACACTCACAGCCCTGTGTTTGTTGTTCAGGAAGCGTGTTTTGAAGAAGAGTTCAGAGGTTTTCTTCAGCTATTGTGATGCTTTGGTACTCCCCTTAAATGGGACAGAGGTAAGAAAAAGCTCAGCTCCTGAGTAAAAATTTCTGCTGTTTTACCATCTAGAATGCATCAGGCAGCATCTAAACTAGAACTCAAAGCATCCATTTAATACACCTGGCACATAGGTGGTGCTACTGCAGTCAGACAGAAGGCTGACAGGACTGGTCCTCCTGTAAAAAAGTTTTTCTCTCTCTTTAAAAAGACCACGAGAAATTAAATGTTGAGAGTCCTTGGTGCCTCTAGGGCACCCTGGAACACACTGAGGAGCTTAGGGAGGCTTCTAGTGTACTCTTGGGTTCAGTGGGGTGCCCTTGAAGTCCTCTAGGACACCCTAGAGCACACTGAGGAACTCTAGGAAGCCTTCGAGTGCATCAGAGCACGTCGGGTAGCCCTGGAGGCCTCGACGGCCCCCCATCACTTTCAGCGGCCCCGCTCCCTCAGGCCGCAGTACCTCATTTCTGTCAGCGGGCGGCAGTAGCGGGCAGCGGGAGAAACAGCCAAAGACAAGCGGTCTTGCTCAGCAAGCGGGCCGCCGCGGAGCACGCCGGGAATTGTGTCCCGCCCGACAGCTGAAAAGGCAAAGAAAAACTACAAGTCCCACAATGTCGCGAAGAAGCATGGACCAATGGGGAGCGGGCGTCTTGACGTAGCACGCAGGCGCGGTAGGGCGGGCGGCCGCGGATTCATGTGGAGGTCAGGGGCGCTGCGGAAGGAGAGCGGGGTGGGAGGTGGCGGAGGGTCTCGGGCCGCTGGGAGCTGCGCTGCGGTCTGCGGGTAGGAGCGGGACCTCCGCCCACCAGGACTTTGTCCTGGGAGTCAGCGGCCTCGAGGAGCGTGGATGGGAGGAGGGCGGCGGGGAGAACGGGGACGTGAGAGGAGCTTAAAGTGTGTTCGGGGTGTGGGGGTCCTCGAGGGGGGTGGGGGAAGCTGGGGCAGGGAGAGCTGCGGGGCCTTGGGCTCAGAGCTCAGGGAGAAGCAGCGTGGTGGTTGTTGGGGGTGGAGAGGGGGGAAAGGAAGCCTGTGTGGCTGCTGAGGGGGAGAGAAAGAGCTGCTCTGTTAATGTTCCTACTGCAGGGCGGGTTCCTTGGAGGAGGGTTACTTCTTTACTGCCCAGGTCTGTAGGTGCACACGTGCAGCGCTGCCTGGCTTTCTCGTTTCGCATAGTTTTACAGAAGTCGTGGATTTTTGCAGGAGGTGTTTGTTAAAGGGGCTAGAACTCGTGTGAAATGGCTGCCAAGGTGTTTGAAAGCATTGGGAAGTTCGGCCTGGGGCTGGCTGTTGCAGGTGGAGTCGTCAATTCTGCTCTATACAATGGTGAGTGGGACAGGCTGAGTGCTTCCAGTTCTCTTTGTATCCTTTTTGCCAGGCTCTTGTTTGCTCTGTACTTTTGTTGCTAATGGCGTCTGGGGAAAACAGCCACGAAGCCTTTCAGGGCTGTTTTGTACCTTGTGCATTGCATAAGGAGGAGGACAGCAGACTTTTCTCAAGAAAACTGTCTCTTGTGAGCAAGCTGAGAGGTCAAAGGTTATGGATGAGTATTCTCTTTTGATTTGTTGCTCCTAAGAATGTAAATATTTTCACCAGTTTCACAGTGCAAAAGGCCTTAACTAACTCCCAGGCTGTTTCCATGGAGGTTTTGGTGCTGTGCAGGTATAACTTGTGACAATACTGAAACAATGTTGTTTTATTTTCCAGTTGATGCAGGACACAGAGCTGTTATCTTTGATCGATTCCGTGGGGTCCAGGACACAGTGGTAGGAGAAGGCACTCACTTCCTCATCCCCTGGGTACAGAAACCAATCATTTTTGACTGCCGTTCTCGCCCACGTAACATACCTGTCATCACTGGCAGTAAAGGTGAGCTTTTGGACTGGGCAGCTCTACAAGATCTGGGCTCTCTGATGTGCCATGTGTCTCTTTTGCTGCTTTGCAGCTGGATGAACAGATGCATGAGAAAAAGCTTTCCCACAGTCAAGACCTTTATTATATATTAACCTGCTGAAGAGGACTACAGGCACGAGGGTTTTCTTTTCTGAACGTGGAGATTTTGTGTGTGTAGAGTCCAGTTTAGCAGTCAGGAATAGTTTGATACTTGTCCCTTAAATAAAAAATTTCTATGTTTGCAGTAGGGTCAGTAATTCCCTGAGTTACAAACTGAAGCTTAAATTTAATCTGTAAGGAGGATTTGGATCCCTAGGTGAAAAGCAGTCCTTGGTAAAAGAAATACTAAAAACTTTTCCTTTCTTAGAAATCTGAATGCTTATTTTGTCTTATTTTGCTTTCCTTCGGAGAGGACAACTTCAGGATATCTCCTCCCCTGCTGCTAAATCTGTGACTGTTTCTGCAGATCTACAGAACGTGAACATCACGCTGCGTATCCTGTTCAGACCCGTGACGGCGCAGTTACCCCGCATTTTCACAAGCATTGGAGAGGACTACGATGAGCGAGTGCTGCCCTCCATCACAACTGAAATCCTCAAATCTGTTGTGGTAAGAACAGTGTGAATGCTGCTGGGCTCCACCCACCACCTTTCTTTTGTTTTAGCGTTTATGGGACCTGCTGGATTGTGAAAAATGTAAAGCTCCAAAGTGAGACTTCTCTTTCTACCCCTTGGCTCTAACGGGCAATCCAAAGGAGTTAAAACTGTAGCTGTGCTAATTGCTTCTCTGTCATTCTAACTCCTTGGCTTTACTTCCATTGAGTTACAAGCAGAGCATCTGAGAGCTTTCCTCTCACTGTTGTCCATCCCAACTTCAGGCTCGCTTTGATGCTGGAGAATTGATCACTCAGAGAGAACTGGTCTCCAGGCAAGTGAGTGAAGACCTCACAGAAAGAGCAGCAACTTTTGGCCTCATTCTGGATGACGTATCCTTGGTAAGAGTTCTCTTTGTTTTTCTCTCTGCACAAATAAGGGAAGAAAATTGGTAGAGGATCAGAGAAGAGGTGTGAAAGTTTCTGTATGTGGACCATGTTTGTCTGCAGTTGCACATGATGCAGTGGCTACAGTTCAAAGCAGTTGGTTGTGTTATTGGCCTCCTATGTCCTTGAGCAAGTTCTTGCACTAGCTTATCAACAGAGTCCATTATTAAAGGGCTTGTGTAGTTAAAATGAGAAGCAAATGATTTTGTGGATGATGGATCAGTCTGCAGATTGCTATAGAGAAGCCTGCTGTTCCACAAATACCCCAAGACATAGCATTTTTTTTTTGTTTGTGTTGTCTTTTAAAACTATTCAGGGAGTGAGCACTCCCCTCCTTCCTCCCTAGAAGCTTTGTAAATTAAATCTTTGGCAGACTGATCTATGCATGCATCTCCCTCTTCTGGGATTTCCTTCCAAAATCCTGCCTAGAGAAAAGGGAAACAAGCGTTTTCATCTGGCTTTGAACACACAGGAAGCGTTTGCAGGAATGTGGCTTTGTGATTTATTTTTTTTTAGTCTCTTTTTCTGAATGCAGTACTTAAGGAAACTCACACTTCCCTTGGAGCATCCCAGTAGTCTGTATGTGTACAGAACAGCTCAGGGAAGGCACAACAGTGCATAGTTGAGCATGAAGAGGACAGGGTTGCTTGGCAGACTGCAGGCTCCTGATCTCTAAGCAAGAAATAGTAGGAGAGCATATTATGTCTCTCAAGATATTTGTGTTGACCGACCTGCTGGATTGAAATTGTGTTTATGGTGTCTTCCTTGACTTTTTTTTTTAAAAAAAGGGAAAGTTTGCTAGGCTTAGCTTCTGTTACACTGCATTTTTAATTTTTGTTTAGTGATACTGGCTTTCCATCTTCTCTGATGAAGGCAGGATGCCTCCTGCCTTAGAGGTGTGCTGTTGATAGCAGTGTCGCTGTAAATGCTGTTGTGAACTGTGATTTCTGCCCTGCAGACCCACCTGACCTTTGGCAAGGAATTCACTGAAGCAGTTGAAATGAAGCAAGTGGCCCAGCAAGAAGCAGAGCGAGCCAGGTTCATTGTGGAAAAGGTGCTTTATCCTTCTGAGAAACTTTGGCTTGAAAACAGTCTCTGGTATCTCTGTAATTTCATCTCATTGTGAATGTTTTATTCACTTGGTTTCACTCAGAACCATAATGCTAATATAGTTCACAGTTCTGAAATCTTCTAAGACAGCTATCCACCAAGAGTGCCCTTAAGTGAGTTGCTCTTCCAGGAGGTTAAGATAATTTCAAGACTTTTAAACCTCTCCTCCACAATAGACAAAAAATGTGCATGTATGTACACAGTTTTAAGATACAGCTACCTGTTCTAGCTCTCTTAAGTCTTCTGGAGGAAAGAACAGTAGGCTGGTGAAGGGGAAATTTGTACTTTAAACTTGACAGTAGCATCTTCCTTCTGTTTTCTGTTCTGCTCACTTCTCATCTGTTCCTTTGCAGGCTGAGCAGCAGAAGAAAGCAGCTGTCATCTCAGCTGAGGGAGACTCCAAAGCAGCTGAGCTGATTGCCAACTCACTAGCCACTGCAGGTGATGGCTTAATTGAGCTACGCAAGCTGGAGGCAGCTGAAGATATTGCTTACCAGCTCTCAAGGTCTCGCAACATTACCTACTTGCCCTCTGGACAGTCTGTACTCCTCCAGTTGCCACAGTGAACCTGGCTCTGCAGCCACAGCTACCCTGATCACCTTTACCTGCCAGATCAGCTCTTTGCAGAAAAATCCTTGCATTTTCCTGATTGGGTAAAGCAGAGAAAATGAAAATTCAACTGATACAGGATTCTTAAATAAAACTGAACAAGCTTCAGAACAGACCTGTGTGCCTCCCATATATTGTCAGAGTAATGGCTTCATTGACCATTAATTAAGCTAGGTTTGAGAATACCAACTTTTCAGGGAGCTTGAGTAAAGGAGTTTTCTTCTGTTTGTTTCTGGGCACGATTAAGTGGCACTCAGAACACCGCAGTGTTTGTATCGATGTGTTGCTGCACTGTTCAGTGCCTTTAGGCTGACTACACGTGGGCTGTTACAAAGTTGCAGGTCCTTGGACTGTGGAATAGAAGCTGAGAACTTGCTGGTCAGTCAAGCCAGTGTTTTCTTAGGTGTCAGCTAAGAGCAAGGGGACACCTGGGCTTTGCTATTTGTGAATCATGCCAGTGAGAGCTGGAAAGACAGTGGATTGAGTCTGGGGGTGCCAAAGCAGAGGTTCACTTAACGTGGTGGGTGGATTTCAGGCATGGAGGAAAAGATGGTTCTGCAGGAAGAACTTTTTACGTGCATGCTGGGCATTGCCTTTGTCGCATCCTGATTCATTCCCTGTCACTTCTCCTGTTGTGTAGCTTTAGTTCTTTCACAGGATCAGTGGATGTGACAGTCACACTCTAAAAAAGAGTGCTCAGAAGGGCACGTGAGCTTAACTTTTTCAGAAAGCAAAACGAATGCAAACTGAAGGCTTGGGGCGGCAGCTATGCTGCTCTCCAACCAGATGGTGGCAGCAGCTATTCTGCTATCTGCACGCGGAGGGTGGTGGAGAAGACCAAGCTGTGCCTCGGCCTGCCCGGAGAGAAGGTTCCCCCTGGCCTGGGCAGAGGATGTACAAAGCAGAGCTGGACAGTGGCACACACAGTGGCACACACAGTGGCACACTGCCCAAACAAACAAAAAAGCTGGTATAAAAACAGCACTGGGCAGTGCTGTTCTGGAAAGCAGGTAAAAGTATTCCTTGTGTCAGGCTGTGCTAGTAAAACTGATGACCATTCGACTATATGGAGCATCTCTGGTCCCATCTCCAGGTTTTATCCCCTTTAAACTACAGAAAATGCTGAACAAATGCCTGTCATCTTGGTCCCAAGGTGGTTTTGCTTTGTTGTGTGTCTCCTTGCAGCCCTTCAACTGTTCCTCCTGTGCTCCTTTTGATCCTGAAGGCTCTCCCTAGCTTAGTACTAACAGGGTGGGCAGAAGTAACAAAGTCATCTAGGCATGACTTCAGGGTTGAAGTTGTATAGCTTGACATTAGGAAATAGAATTGAGATTCTGGATCCAGACAACTAGTATTTCCAATTCTTATTGGAAGTAAGAATTACCCAGTGTTGGTAAAAGATTGGCATTTTTTTCAATCTAAAGCCCCATAGTTACTTGGCACCATAGCAATTACAGTAACGGCAGCACAGACTTATCACTGGCAATTATCTGAAAGCAGCCCAAAAACTAAGCTGTGGGGACTGATAGCTTTGGGTAAGGTCTGCTGTTTGTGAGCGACATGAGAGACCTGCTGGGGCTGCTGCAGGGCCCTGTATGCAACCTTCTGTGCTGGCAGAGGTGCCAGAACGCATCTCCTGCTTTAGACCAAAGAGCAGCATTTGGTTGCTACCTTCACACATCAAAGCCTTACAATCCACAGTGAAATCTCCCAGCCCACCCTGCTCTGCCTTGTCTGCAAAGTTCCAAAGAAGTGGGGGGGGGTGGGGGAAAGATTCTTCTCTCCCATCCCCTGGAGACTTGGCTTTACTACTTCCTTTCATGCTATGGAAGAGCTCAGCTTTGCACTAACCACAGCAGCTGGGCTAGCCCGCTAGCAACATGCAGACCAGCCAAACAAGCTTTTGTTCATGATAAACAAACAGGAAACTGTTTGATTTCCTCTGTTCACCCCCTCTCTTCCTATTTAACAGATAACCAGCTTACCTGAGTTGAGAGGAGAGCAAAAGAAACCACACAGACAGGTGCTCTGGAGCAGCTGTACTTTGCAGACTGGTTGTTGCAGAGGAATGGGCATCTACTCTGATAGCTGCTAGTATACCAAAACTGCTGAAACCTCTCTAGGTAAGGGAGCTCCCTGAGTTTATGATAATTTGTACCCTGCAGCAAACTGGCAGTACGTCTGAAGTGGTTAGAGCAAGGAATAGGGAGGAGTTTCCTTATTGCTTCTTTTGTACTGCGGATCAAGCAGAAAAAGCCTATCCCAAAATGCAGAGAATGGGGGGAAGCTCTTGTGGAAGTAGGTAGGAAGTGAATAATTGCCTAATCCAAACTGGAGCTCAGCTAGTTTAATTATTCTTTGCATGACACTAGGCAGCACAGGGGGCAGAGGGTCCCCTCTGAGGCTTAGCTCTATTACTGCTGTGAAAACAGCATTTGAGATTCCTATGCTAAATCAGCATACAATACTGATCTGGACTGCATCAGAAACTTGCAGTGAGTTACCCCTGATCTCTGACAGGCCATCACTGTGCCTAAGGCTGGGACAGTGCATCCCAGCTGCTGGAGGGCAGGGCAGAAAGTTAACAGTGTGAGATGCCAGCTGCAAGACTGACATGCTTCTGTCCCCCAAGCTGGTAGACAAAGTGAGGCAGGAAGGGCAGGAGGAGGCTAGGGAAGAATGTGTGCAGGATGCTTCAGAAGCAGTAGGTTAAAAATACACAGCAGATGCAAGGACAGGAAGGAAACAAAGGTTAAGCCTGACTAAGGTAAGCCCACTCCAGAGACATTAACACAACATGACTTTCGTAGGGGTGAGTCTCACTGTGCCCCCGCTGCAAAGCCAGTAAATATTGCTCTATTGAGGCAATTGCTTCCTCTCAAACACAGCTTTTAGTGGGTGATTTTCAAACCCAAAGAGGTGTTTTCACACATGAAGCTGGGCTATAATATTGGATGTGAGTGGAAAGGAGCAAGTTCAGCCACTTTTTTCCTCACTAGCCAACATATAATAGACCTGCATTCATATAACTCTGGTAGGAAGTTGATGCTGATCAGAGTAGAGGTGTTCTTAACAAAAGAACATGTTTCCACAGCCTGGTAAGGTGATACTCACACTTAATTACTTCATCACAAGTCTTAAAGCTTACATAGCAATCATAGCACCAAGTGTCTGGACAGCAAGCTTAGACATATGGTTTAATTTTCAGGTAGTCCTGTGTGGAGTCAGGAGTTTACTCAATCTCTGTGTGGCCACTCCACCTGCATCCTGCTGCTCTCAAGGTCTAACCAAGGGTATGAAGAGAGATGCTGGTGGTGTTAACTCTGCATTATTTGGAGACAGATAATCTTTAAATGCGGCCTCACATTGAGCTAGCAAAGGAGAAGGGAGAGTGGGAAAAGGAATTTCCTCTGTCTGATCTTCTCTGTGCTGATGCAGTGTCAAAGCCCAACACTCAAGGGGGTAGTTCCCTTCGAGCATAGGGCTTCCTGTGACAAGAGCTGGCAGGAAAAGCCCTTTGTTTCCCTTTTGCTTCCTTTCCCATTGCTTGAGAGGATCCTGAATCCTGCAAGACGTAGCACAATACCTAAAGTATTAGTAGTCCAAAAAGCAAGTGGTTGGGTTACAGCAAGACATCAGTGCTCCTGTCCATGCTTAAGTTTCGCTTCTCCCTCAGGGCCCATTCACTGCAGCATCCTTGAGCAACCCTGAGGGCGTTTCCCCTTTGGGGAAGGAAAAAGAATCCTACTTGCAACTGCATTCTCACCAGGCCCTCAACACTGAGTTCAGGCTTTTCCCAAAGCAGAACTGTTATGACGTGAAGGCTTCAGTCAAACAGCACCTTGCTACGCTTGGTGCCAGCCCAGAAACAGCACAAGCCATGAAGATTCACCTGTGGGAACAGTGAGTAGGACAAAAGGAAGGCAGCCCACCTCCCTGCTGGCTGTAGGAAGAAAGAACACTGGCAGGGCTGTTTCACTGGCTGCTGAGAGTTTCCCAAGAAATTATCATAGCACAAGTCCAGGTGATGCAGAGAGCTATTGCTGCTTGGGTAGAATAGAGAACCCTCACCGACAGAGCCACATCCCATAGCAGCACAGCTTAAATGGGACTGCAGGCCCTGGACCAGACAGACATCTCCTTTCCCAGAGCACTCCAGCACTGGTTTACTATCTGGAAGACATAAAATAACCAGACCAATCAGCTCAGAGATTGCCCAAGAGCACCAAGCTGTGCAAACCCAACAAGCTGGCCAATGCCACAATAAAATTGCTGATAAAGGTAGGAACTAAGCTCTGTTTGATTTTTCTCCTTCCCACACTATTCTGCACCTGGCACTAGCAGTCATCTCCAAAGAGCTGCATCTCAACAACATTCTTATCCATTAGATTTGCTTTCTCAGCAATTCTAGAACACCCATTCCTATAGGAAAAAAAACACAGGTGTGCGATACTGTGTTCTGGTGCATCTAATTTGAATTTGCATAATATTTAGTCTTTTTAACTCTGAAAGATCCTAAGCTACTTAGCAATGAAGGATCTGGTTCCCACAAAGGAATTCACCTATAGCTGCATTGCTGCTACTTCTGGAGCGAGCTGCAAACAGCTGCTTGCTGAAACACTGCAGCAGTTGAAGGCAGGAAATGAAGATCTGTATCACCTGTTCCTGGCACTGCATGAAGTGAGGAGGATGTGTGAGGGCATTTCCCATCCTAGCTGTACTATAGATAGAAGGGAAATACCAGAGAAAGTAGGCAAACGTGCCACAGCATCTTACTGAGCAGCGAACAAGATGCACATATATGCCTCTAGAAGTTAAACAACAGCATGAAGGGAAGACAGAGATGATAGCAAGGAAATCAGAGGGCTGATAAGGATCTGTGGCTGTAAGGCAGGCGTGTGCTAGGGAGCAGATCATGTGCAAGCAGAGATGTGGGACTGTTCCTGCATTTTGTTTGTTTCCCTTTACCTGGCTGACATGTCTTTTCATGTCAAAAGATAGATCAAAGAGAGGGATGTAAATAGCTGAAGGGAGCCCTTTGTGGGAAAAGGGCTGTGTTACAGCCAATGACTCAGACAGATCCCTCCCTGGGAGCCAGCATGAGGATGTCAACTTCCATTAATAAAACAGCCAGGGAAGAAAGTGTGCAACTGCAGGGTGCCCTGGGCATTCAGGAGCCAAATCACACAGCAAGGCTTAGAAGAGTCAGTCTCCTCTGCAGCAGCCTCTTCCCCAACACAGATGCAGAAGTGACAAAGCAGAGAGATAAGGACAAGTGCTTTGTTGTCATGTTGGAAATCTGACAGTCCAAGAATACTTGCGCTCAGTCCCTTATCTTTTTAAGTCCTTCCTCTGCAGAGTCCTAGGTGTCTGCTGAGAAAGAGGGACTTAACATTTCCTTTTAACCTCTGTACAACTTGTTTTTGGGGAGAACAAAATCACTATGTGAAACTGAAGTAAAAAAGCATCTTTTACAGGAAAGCCTCTGCAATCTTCCAGTATCTATTTTAAGGTAAGGGGACTTCATGCCATAGGTTCAGAGTAAAGAAGCCAGGCTAGAAAACCACAGACACAGCATCAGGGAAGGTGGGTACAGCAAAACAAATTGAGAGACGAGGTGTTCTTCCCACACATTGGAGAAAAAACTTATCAAGGCACTTGCCTGCTCTTGTCCCACAATCAGACATTAGCAGTGGCTGTGCCTTTATACAGACATGGAAATGGTGGCTTCACTCCTCACCTGCACTCCTTTGGACACAGGTATCCCTCTGACAGAATTTCACATTTGAAATAGCATCTCTACAACCCACTGCTTTCTTGTTCGTCCATCTGACAAGAAAAAAGTCTCCAGAGCTTTTCTTCCTGCTCTTTTCAAGGTTTGAAATTTAATTACATGGCCTCTCTTTATGAAGAGCTGCATAGCACAAAGGTGTGGGGCTGAGCAGGGGCAACAACATGCTCTCAAAACCTGGGTCTCCCTTAGCTACCCTCTCCCCTGCCAGCTATACACAGTCTCTGCAGAGATGAGAACAGCCTGGGATCTGCTCTGAACTGAGTCTGCCAGTAATAGCTCCAACAGGGCTGGCCTGAGCAACGCATGTTGTGCTTTACTCCTTTCCCATGCCCACACAGCAGGAGTTGCTGGGGCAAAGAAGAAAGCTGGCAAGCAGTTGGAACTAGATGATCTTTAAGGTCCTTTCCAACCCAAGCCAATCTGCGCCTCTATAAACACCATTCTGATCTTACTGTGGTGCTTCCCAAGCATACGCTGTCCTTTTATTTGATTGTGAACTTTGAGAGTCCCAATCCCTGCTCTCCACAGGGAGCTCAAATCTGGGTTTTATGTGCAGTAATAAAAAGCAGGTCAAATATTCCAGCAGGTAGCATTTCAGTAGGCGAAAAGACTTTTTGTTCCCCCCAAAAAAACTCAAATTAGATTCCTACACCATTTGGGGACCGTTTACAGCAAACAAGGAAACAAACCACAGGTAGAGGAAGGGACTAAATGATTTTAGAATGGGGCTATGGAAGGGATACAAGTCTGAAATCAGACAGGACAGAGTCAAAGCTATGCAGCACAAAATTCCTCAAGCCTTAGGATGCAGCTAACACCACCAAAAAGGCTGTGCCCTGCCCCTTTTTCCTGTTTCTGCTACTCTTACCTGTCCTTTTGCTGCCGCCAAACCTAAACCACAGCAGCGCTCTCCCCTCCTACACTGCACTCAGAAGTGGTTTTTAGGGCTACAGAGGAGGCACTGCTGCTTCCTGGGAGAGGTGGGACTGCTGCTCAGCACTGTGGACCCCAACCCAGCCCCACGCTGGACCCCAGCCCCACGCTGGACCCCAGCCCCACAGAATCACAGAATGGCCAGGATTGGAAGGGACCTTGGATCATGAATCTCCAACCCCCCTGCTATACACAGGGCCACCAACCTCCACGTTTAATACCAGACCAGGCTGCCCAGGGCCGCATCCAACCTGGCCTTGAACACCTCCAGGGACAGGGCAAACACGCTGGACCCCAGCCCCACAGCCCTTCATGAGCCCCATACCTGCCCCAAGCTGCCGATTCCACCAGCAAAATCCATTTCTCGTTGCATCTCTCCCTCACACATCACACAGGCCCTGCAGGTGGGTGCAATCAAGAAACCACAGGCCAGAATTAAGTGGTTATTAACGTTTTAAAGCAAGAGAAGGCGTGGAACAAGAGGAAACCAGGCTTTGGTCTAACAGAATGACAGGATCCTCGGTCCGGTGGGTTTTCTCTCCACGAAGCTTTACCTGAAGGGCGGCCCTCAAAGACCCGCCCGGCCCCTTCCAGCCGCTCGGTGAAGCGTTACCTCCATCCCTCCCGTCTTCAGCAGAGCCACGGAGGTACCCGAGGGAAGGAGGCGTGGACCGGAGCGAAGCCGCAACTCGCCCAGCTCAGCTGACTGCAATTAGGGCGGCCTCTTTTATTACCTCAGCGGAGTAACGGTCGGTCCGGCCGGGGGCAGCCGCCGCCGCTCGGCCCCTCCTGCCGCCGCGCGCGCGCCTCACCTGAACCCCGCCGGGCGCCGCGCATGCGCACAGCTCCCCCCCAAAGTGCGCTCACCTGCGCTCCGCGTCCCCTCCGCCGCCTAAGCTGAATAGAGAGAAAAGGGGGGGGAGAAGAGAGGCAGCCGCGCATGCGCCGCCGCGCGCCTCGCGCCGCTCGCCCTCCCCTCAGCCTATGGGTGTCTCCCCCCCGCGCGCGCCCGCGGCAACCACCTCCTCGGCGCGTGCCCGCGCGTGCGCGCGGCAGAGTCGCGAGACTGGCTGCGGGCGGCCACGTAGCGCTGCGGCGGCGGCGGAGGAGAGGAACGCTGAGCCGCCGAGTCCGAGCGGGAATCGCGTCCGTTGGCGTGAACCCGAACCCTCGGCCCAAAGGCAGAGGTCGTTCGGAACGTCTCGGAGGCGGCTGAGGGGGCCGAGCGGAGGGAGGGAAGGAGGGGAGGGAGGGCCCCGGCCGCCCTGCCCTCCGCCCTCCCGCCTCGCCTCGCCTCCTCCACCCGCCCTCCGCCGCCTCGCCCGTGCCCCCCCTCCTCCTCTCGCCGCCCGGCATGGAAGGCGGCGGGGGCGGCCCTGAGGGGATCGGCCTGGGTGAGTGAGTGTGTGTGTGAGTGAGTGAATGCGGGCCGCCCGACCGGCCCGGCTCCCCTTCCCCCTTCTCCCAGGCCTGGCGGTAGCGCTAGGCCCGATCGCGGGTGGGGGGCGGAGGGAGCGAGGCTGAACGGCCTGAGGGGCCGCTGAGGGGCGGGGGGGGGGGAGGGGGAAGGGGTAAAGAAATGGGGGGGGGGTTTGGGGGCTGCCACCTGCTGGGAGCAGCGAAGGAGGGGGGGGGGGGAGATGGCAGCCCCCAAAGCCGGCTTTGTGTGCCCCCCACCGCGGCCGAGGTGAGGGCTGTGATTCCAATCGCGATTAAACGCGCTCCTTCCTGGAGGTGTCAGGTGAGGAGGCGGCTCCTGCGGAAGCCCGCTGTCGTGTAGGTGCAGGTAGGGAGAAAACGGACGGTCTTCCTCTCCCTCAGCTCCTTGCTGCGGTGTTTTCCTCTTCCCGCTGCCCTCGGGATGTCGGTTGTAGGATGCATGTCGCCGCGTTTTCGGTTTGCTTTTTAGCTCGCAAGTGCAAAGAACGGATTCTTTGAGGCGCGTTTCTTTTTTAATGGTGTATTCTGTGGTCGTGGCTGAGTTTTGTCACGCTGTGCTGTGGAAGTGATGGAAGGGAAAGAGGAGGAAGTGCTGTACACACAAAACATGTGAGGAACGTGAGATTTGTCTTTCCAGGGGAGCTGCATATTGTTCTGGGAATGGCAACTGGCACACGCTGTGTTGGTGTGAATCGAGAGAACGGTGGTGGGAATGAGTGTGGACTGAATGCAGGAGCTGGGGTGCCAGCAGCGATTTGTGGAGGTGCTCTGTCTCTGCGCTGGCTGCAGCTTCACCTGCAGAAGTTGTGCCCTCCTTCCGTTGGAATTGCTGGACAACGTGCATGCTATGGTTGCAGAATTCTATGCAACTTATGTGGCTAAAAACACCAGTTTTAAAATCTCAGATAGAAAGGAACTATTGCATGTAATGTATTTCCTTTATGTGGATTTGCTGCTATCGTTGGTATCTCTTCTCTCTCTTTCCACCTGGATTTTTTTTGCTTAACAGAGATGAATCCAGTGCTTGCTGTATGGTTTGGGTGCTGTATGAACTCAGTCCTTGCCCCAGGCAGCCAACACTCAAATGTAGATAGTGATAATAAAGCTGAGATATAAATTCACAGTGTAAATTTATAGTTGAAGGATAGAGATTTTGAAAGCGCTTTCAGTGCGTTTGTGTTTGAAAGAGAAATGCCAAATCGTGAAGGCTTTTTGTTTTTCTAACCAAGCAATTATATGTAATAATCTGAGACTGAAGGTTTTATTTATAACGCTATCCAGTGTTTGGTAAGTTTAGCATTCATGGGAACTTCAGCATCTAGTTGCAGTAATAGATCAGATACCCGGTAAGATAAAATATTTTGTGGCTTAGCATTCGTATTACTTTATGAAGAAACAAACTTCCACGTATTTACATGATCAAAGAGATTTTGTCATTAGAGATTTATTCATTTGTCTTAAAGGACATCGTTGATCATCTTATTTCTTAATGCTGTTCCAGAAAACCTTTGGCTGATATTTTTTGGAGCCTCATTTCTCTAGCAGTTTGGTATGAATGTTTAGTTGTATACAGGAGCTAAATGTAAAGAGCTGTGAGGTTCTCCTGTGAGCGCAGAGTACTGGGATGTTGTGGTTTTGCTCTCGTTGCTAAAGTAATACAACGTGAAGATTTCAGACTGAGAGGTGCAATTTCATCTAAAGTTAAGAAGTTGTTGTGTGCACAAAGATCTGTTTAGAGGTTGGAAGTTGTCTCATGCAGTCCCACCTAGAGCATAAGGTATCCCTGTAGGAACTACTTAGGAAGAGTCCTTTGAGTGTTGACAACTGCATTATATCCATATTTTCAGTAAACAAGATTGCATCTTGCCAGTCTTGATGCCATGGGCTGTATTTCTCAGTGCCTAATGGCAGAGTGGTGTACCAACAGCATATCTGAGATGCACATATGCATATTTACAGTGATTACAAAACTACGTGTCATCCGTGACCTATTTCTGTGGCACAGCATAACATGCCTTATCAAAGAATAAACTTCTTTCTAACTCCATAAACAAAAAGACAATTGGAAGAAAGTGCCAACCCACTGAGAAGATTGATGTGTTCTCCTCAGCCTGATGCTGTGGATTATTGTTGTATTAAGATGTTTTATAACCCTCTCTTTGTTGGTTAAATTCCTGCAGTATGTAACAGCTGATCTTTGAATGTATTCTGCAGTAAAACAGCCCCCTCAGCAAGATTTTGCCTTCTAAATGGAAGATTAAACAAATTTTAAGAGCACACAGTTCCTTTAAGCATTCTTTCTGTATGTTTTGCTTTGTCTTTGCTATGTGTCTCTTCAGAATCTCATAGCACAGGGAAGGATGGGACCCCCACAGCAAGCAGAAAAACCATGGATTCTTATGTGGAGGTCATTTTATTATCATGCACTTTCAATATTAATGCAAATCAGCATAGCAGATGCTGTCTGCAGTTGACATTGCCCTATAATATTTTGAGCTTCTTCAAGCTGAGGAAGCGTGGCTGAATTATTTCAGTGTTTTCCATCAGGATTTGTAGATTTAACCTGTTGTTCCTGGGGATTGAAAAGCCCAACTTCAGTATTTCCACTGCAAATGCTAGGCTTACAGATTTAAAAACTGCAGCATTTCCTTTATTGTATCCAAGGAACTGTTATTGCCTGTTACCTTATAGGGGTGTTTTGGGTGGAAGTTACCATTTGATGCCTTTCAGAACATTTAATAAAAGGTGTGATTTGGCCTTGAAGTTACAGACTGCTTGAACACCCTTAGAATAAAAAAAAGTGTGAATAAAATCATATCCTCTCTCAGGTCTTTGAAGGATCTTCATTTCAGAAAGTGGGTGCACTTTTCTTACAGCTCTGAATTAAAGCTGATGGAGGTCCAGTAACTATTAGAAGCGCAAGGGACAGACTTTCCGAGTTCACTTGGAACGTACCTATAACCTAAACTTCCAGTACATCATTTCCCAATTACTTTTGCAAATTCCTAGTTTGTGAGTGAATTTAAATTGATGATTTTTTTTTTTTTTTTAATTGCTCCTCCCTCCTGCAAAACAATTGCATGGGGAGTGAAACTCTGGCAGTAGCTCTGGTGCCAGCAGCTTAAACTCATTAAGGCAAGCAGCTTGCATGAGTTTCCTTGACACTTTAAGACACCCTTCCCTGAGGAGGTTTCAGACTGGTAGTTTTCACTCAAGAGAAACATTTTGCTATGCTAAGCAGCTCCCAGCACTTATGTGCCCTCGCTTGTGTACATCTAAAGTTTTGAAACCTGATTCTTTTCATGGAGAAGTGATTTTAGAAATGCAATGTGGAAATAGAGAGCTGGCCTGCTGGCTGGTAGTTCGCTGCTGGGATCCATATCGAGACATTTGAGACAAAACCTGTTAAGCCAATCCCATCCTTTCTCAGGTACTAAATATTACCAAGCAGAAAGCTTTTTAGCTGGAATTTTAGATATATATTTGTGGTGCCACTGCGCAATCAGATGGCCTGGTAGGGTAGTGGAGAAGTAAATCTTGTGAAGCTTTCCTAATTTTATTTATTTTTACAAGCAGAAAGCTTTACAGTTTGGAATTTACAGACAAGCATCCATTGATCGATGTCGTTCTTTGGTGGGAATTCGGTACACAGAAAGTTGCAAATATTTGAGTTGGAGCACAGCTGAATCTTGCAGGTGCAGAATGTGGACCAGAGCTGCTTTTCCTGTGGCTGACCAGTCTGATGGAGGTCTGACAATCTGTTCTCAGCTTTACAGTTCTTTGGAAGTCATCACAACTTTGTTAGTCCTAATGGGATGGAAGGGGGTTTATAGAATACTTCTTAACTCTGCTGTGTGTATACAAGTTACACGTGCTGATAAGTGTGCACTTTGGTGTAGAAGGCAGCTATTTCTAACTGAAGGCCTGGTTGCTGGTATCTGATGATCAGAGCGCTGGAGCACCTCTTCAATGAGGAAAGGTTGAGGGAACTGGGCTTGTTCAGCTTGGAGAAGAGAAAGCTCCAGGGAGACCTCATGGTGGCCTTCAGTGCTTGAAGGGAGCGTATAAACAGGAGGGGGAACGGCTCTTTGTGAGGGTGGATGGTGACAGGACAAGGGGAATGGTTTTAAAGTGAGACAGGGGAGCTTGAGGTTGGATATGAGGAGGAAGTTTTTGACCCAGAGGGTGGTGAGGCACTGGCACAGGTTGCCCAAGGAGGCTGTGGATGCCCCATCCCTGCAGGCATTCAAGGCCAGGCTGGATGTGGCTCTGGGCAGCCTGGGCTGCTGGTTGGTGACCCTGCACACAGCAGGGAGTTGGAACCAGGTGAGCACTGTGCTCCTTTTCAACCCAGGCCATTCTGTGATGGCAGGGATGAGGCTTCTCCTAATGTGTAGTAGGTATTGACACTAATGTTTTTGGACCCTGGCTGAACAGTGTTTATGATTTCTGAGTGATGGAGATCTTGTTAGCTGTATATGTTTTAAAGAAGCAGCTCTCCTACTCACACTTGTGTAGGTTTTCTGGTTCTGTCCTTTCTACTGTACTGTTTCATACAGTGATGGAGCTCTTTTCTTCATTCTCATGATTTTTCATTATTTTTTTCCCTACAAGTTGTGATACAGAGATGTGATTTCAGAAGGCTTCAGCAGGGACAGAAATGTGTCCTCATGCATCTTTCTCACCCAGGTCATGTAGTAGTAAAAATGTTTGCTGGGGAGCTCTAGTTACCTTTATTGTAATGTCTGTATCTTGAATCATTCATTTCACACTTCCTAACTGCAGGGTAAAATCTATTGGAGTGACATGGCACTCTGCTTGCAGTTTGAAAGTCTGAGAAAACTTAAGCACTGAATGTAATGGCAGCTTTTCTCCTGGCAGTTTTAAGGCATACCTTGTTGCACTTTGCTTCTAGTTGTATCATTCTAAACTGGCTCTGTATCTTCTGTGCCCATGTTTGGTGTCTGCTCTCCTTGCTTTTTCTTTACTGTGGTGTTTTCTACTGCCCCTTCTAACTGTTCTCACCCTGAAACTTGCTAGCTCCTGTAAAGGCAGAGTCTCTGCTGGTGAACCTATCATCACTAGGCCTTGGAATTCATTTTTAAGTGAGAATTTAAGCTACGCAAGGGCTGAAGTCATTGGAAAGGAGAAATCCTGTTTGCCACAGGCTCTTGAAAAAGCATTTCTCAGCTTAAATTATTAAGCATCATCCTCAGATTGTTGTGGTGCCTCTGGTTTTCTTACTTTGCTTTTTATGGGCATTGAAAGCCAGATCACACCTATAGAACAAACGGGTGGTTTCAGGAAGCAAAATCTTGCAGTGGATGGTAGCATTCACGTGTGTGCAGAGTGAGCTGGTTCGCTGGTCCAGCCGAAAACAAATCCCAAGGAATGATGATGTTTTGGACTCATTTCCCAAGACATCTCTGTGTGCAGCCATAAAAATGCCACTGCTGGCACAGAACTGCAAAAAGAGTGCGCTGCCTCCTCTGGCCGTCACACAGACTTAGATCAGATTAAAAGAACCAAGTAACTTTGACCTTAACTTGATTATTGTTTTCACTTCACCCAGAAGGAAATTTATCACAGAGTGCAGATAAGGTGGAGGTGGCTGAAGGAGGAACTAGAGGAAGAACTGGGAATCAACGCTGCTGTATCAGTGGAGGAGTACTTATGTTTGAGAGCTGCACCTGCCAAATGTGAAGCTTGAAATGGAGTGCTCCATGGTGCACTGTGTATTTCCATCACACCTTCAGGTGAAAGTAGACTTGCTGAAGGCTTTCTATCTCCATGTCTGGCTCTGGTAATTTTAGCACTTAATGTCATTTCTGCTTGCAAAGGTAGAGCTTATGCAAGTAGGAATTTTTGTCCCTCAGTTAGCATTTGTTGAACGCTGATAAAACTGTGTGTTGCTAAATGTACTTGAAGTAACATAAATATTTTAAAAGCAAGACTGTATGTTTTTCCAAACATTTACATTGTGCATCTAAAACAGTGCACCATGTTTCGGAAGATTCAGTAGCCCAAAACAAGCCAGTAATTGGTAATATAAGATACAGTATCAAACAGTTATTCGGTGTTTAGAGGAACACTGTGACATTGTGCAAGGAGAAGCACATACAGTGGTATAGTTCTAACACTGACATATTTTTTTTGTCTACCCTAGCTTGTCTAAATGTTACAGCAATCATTCCAGGACGGCAGTTCTGGTCGTTGTGCTTGCATGAACACACTTTCTGCATGAAGCATGAGATCAAATAGAGTAAGTTTGAGTAGCGTTTGGCAATTCAGTAGTTAAAATGCTGCTGGAAGTTATAAAAAGGGAACACAGAGGATTTAAATCTTTTCTTTTATGTTTTGCTGGTGTGAGAAGAACAACCTTTAGTTTAAACAAATTCACACTTTCACGAAGCCAAAGGTTTTGCTGTTGAAACCTTGATTCCCCATCACGTAGCACTCAGCCAAAAATACTGAGCAGATTTTTGGTGGACTGCAAGTGACGCTTTTCTTCTTTTTCTTTTTTTCTTTTTTTTTAATAAATGTAAATTAAACAGGGATTCTGTAAAGTGTGCTTTGTAACATCACGCTTTCGGCTGAGGTTGAATCATTTTAAACATTCCCCTGAAAGAGAAATGATGCAGGAGGACGTGATGTGCTGCGATGTGCAGCACGGACCGATGGACTGAAAACGTGTTGGCAAACAGCAGTGTTAGTGAACCTGTCTGTGAGCTTTCACGTGCTTCGTACAGAGCAGTTCCGTTCCAGGCGGATGGCCTTCTCCATTCTGCACACTGCAAATGTCTCCTGCAGGGCTCGCTGAGCTATGAGTTACAGCTGTTCTGGGTTTAATTCTGAGTGCAGGTATCCCTTAAGGTTTATTATTTCTCACCAAGTTATTGCTGTTAGTTTAAACTGAGGAAGAACACCTTTTCCCCTGGAATAGATGTGCAGATGGAAGATATACTTGTCAACTTTGCTTTGTGGACAGACTGTTTACTGTTATATTTTTTGAAGTTCACTCCACTGATCTCCATTGAAAGGCACAGCCGCACATCTCCTGCCACTTCTGTCACTCCTCACCCTCTGGGAGGAAAAATGTTCACTTAGGGAAACAAAAGTACAGATCTTGAGGATTAGATTTCGTATGCCAGCCCGTGTAGCCTATATTGTTAGGGCAATTATTTGCAGTCTTGTCGGTGTTGTTTAATAAGTAATATCATCACTGGGCATCTATGAAAATAAATGAACAGTTTAAAACGTTGGTGGAGTTTTTATTAGGTTTCAAGATATGCAAACAGATAATGAGGAAGGGAGAGTTTGTGAAGCAGAAAGGAATCTTGCTACTGAACAAGAAGAAAACCAGGCCAAAAACCGAGTGGTTTGGAACAAAGGACAGACTAATGGCTGAAACAATTGCCTTTCAGTATCATGGCAGTTCTGGGGATTTGGGCACATACTTTGAGGAATATACACATTCAAAAGGACAGATAATCTTTCCATAATTACAGTTATTACAGAAAAGTGATTAGCATGAAAGCTAGGCGTGTATATGTGAATGGCTATGGTTAAGTAACTACCTGGTTCTGTTTTTATCTTGCTGTTTTTTTGCATTGAAAGAAATAAAACTGCTCAGAATAGATTTGAATACAAGGAAGTTCCTAACCAAAAGTGTTTAATTTTGATATATTAAAGACAGCAGGAAGTGTTAAGACTTTTAATTTTAACATAAGTTGTGCTTTACAGAACATCTTTCAGGATAACAACATTGAGATCCATGGTTATTTATTTCAAAGCAGTTCCTTCCCAACAGAAAGCCTTCAGCTTGTGGCAAAATCTGGGGGATTATAATGCTGCTGAGTCCTGAAATGGCAAATTCTTCAACTATTTTCTGTGCAGATAATGCTTGAAAATATTCTAGATTGTGAAAATTGCTGGTTATGAAAGCCTTTGTCCTCCAGAGCAGATTTCTAGACACAGCCAAAGTATTTCATCTTCAGAAACAGAAAAATTCTGGAGGTTTTTTTATCCTCTCTGTTGTGTTTTAACTGTGGGATATTACAGAATTATAGGAGGCATTTCCCTCAGATTGGAAAGACGCTCTGCCTCTTTTTGTCCATTCGGTTGTTAAATATTGAGAGGCAAAAAGACAGCTCCATACAGTGAAAATATGTTGCCTGCTGAGTTAGCGAGATACCTATCACAGATTATGTTAGAAACAGTTGGGGAAAAGAAAACAAAAAGTGGGAGATGAGACTGTTTGAATGTTGTATTTCATCTCTGCCTTTCATATACCATCCTGCCAAGCATACTTGTGCCCAACCTCTGCTTGGAGAGCTGGGCACTATTTACTCACTCTTCAGTCTTTTGTTTCCTTGCCAAGACTCCCTGCCATATTTCCAGTTACTGCCAGCACTGTTGTGTTTCATTGGATTCTTTTTTTTTTAATGGTGTCTGAACAGCTTTAATTTCACCAAAATGCAAACCACGGTGCTGCACATGTTTTGTATCTCAGCTTACATATGAGTTGATGGGAAAATCTGCTTCAAGTGAAGAGAGTTATGATTTTTGTTTTCACAGTACAGCCTCAGCAGTTCCTTTTTGAACGCTGCTTCCGAACATCCTCTCCCCATGTTAACCCACAGATCCCAAAGTGCAAATTTCACATTCTGATTCAGCAGAAAGGATTGCTCATCTCTGCTTGCCTTTGTAGCTTTTCCTCCGAGTCGAACCTGCTGGCAGGTGCCACCTTTTAGGTGGGTATTACTGACGGTGCAACACACAGTTGCATTTCTTCTTTTATTCTGAATTCAGGTGGGCAAAGGCAGTGTGGAAACAGCAGCACTGTGCTGTCTTGAGAGAGGATTTACAAGTAAAGAACGTTTCCTTTTTTTTTTTTTTGCATTTGAAGCAGCTGAGATGCACAAGAAAGGAGCAATTGTACGGCGATGTAAATAATTCCCTCTTGTCCTATAGTCCTGATTACCCTCTGCTGACACGATGTAACTTGTACCAGATGTGTTTTACCATTAACTGGGAATTGCTGTGCCTGTGCACTGCTCTGTTTCGTGCACCTGTTCTTCAAACTGTGTGGCTGTATTGCAGCTTTTTTTCATGTGCTCTGAGATATTGCTGATGTATTGAAATGTGCAAGGAGCATTTTACTCAACGCCTTGACTTCAGCATTGCATCCGTAGTCATTTCTTGTTAATGTGCTACTCAGAATTCAGAGAGAAACTCATTTTGCTGATGCGTTCCCTTGCATCTCTGTCTTGCCATCTGATGAAATTTGTGACATTAAATTGATTAATGGGTAACACTGATTACTACAAATATTTACAGAAGCTGAGCAAAAAATCACCTTTGCTTTACTTCCACATTTACACTTACCTTTCAAACTGAACACAATTAATGCTGCCTTAGAACAATCCTCATACTTCTTCTACACCCAAATGAGGTCGTTAATAGGTGTGGAACTGTTCTTACTTAAAATCCTGCTATTTTGAGAGGGTTGAGCTATCCTGCTGTATTCTGAATTCAGCTTTTAGCTGTCCTGGGCATTCCTACCTGTTGAATTAACACACAGCCATCGGAAGCAGAGAAGCAGATTCTCCAGCTTCAATTAGAAATTTGGGTGGTGGTCAGCCTGTGGCGCGTCCCCAGCATGGCATAATGTTGGGGCTGTGTTCATTTAACCCCCCAACCTGCTATTGACTCCAAGAGCAGTTTATTCAACAAATACTTGACTAGTTTGAAATTGGCACGTTATCTTGTATAATATAAGTGATTTATTTTATACACATGGTTGTTTCAGTGCTTGCAGACTGTGTGCAGCATTGGCTGCGGTGGAGCTGCTGGATTGTAGCTTCCAACCAAAAGACATCCAGGGTCTTTAACGCCTTCAGACTGTTAATGCAGACACAGAATGGCGATGGTTTGTAAATTGAAGGATGGATTTTTATCTTTTGAAGTGATTTTTTGGCCCTTACAGCAATCTGGGAAGAGTGGGGAAACCTCCAGATGTTAACTAAGTAATAAATCGATGCAGTGCTATCTTCACATGTATATGCATCACTCCATGTGCCTGCATTACTTCTCCTAGACTTGCCAACCTACAGCAAAACAAATTAGACCAATGTCTGCCAGTTCTCAGATGTAATACTGATAACTTGGTGGCAGC
This sequence comes from Tympanuchus pallidicinctus, assembly GCF_026119805.1. Taxonomy (NCBI): domain Eukaryota; kingdom Metazoa; phylum Chordata; class Aves; order Galliformes; family Phasianidae; genus Tympanuchus; species Tympanuchus pallidicinctus. Next base: position 412,567 of record NW_026294771.1, read on the forward strand.
AGTGAAACTGGTACTTAAAAGGAGGGTGGATTGTCGCTGGTTGTGGGGAGCTTTTCCATTCCCCTTCAGGGAGCCGGCAGAAACAGTGCAGGCAGAAAGAATGAGCAGTTCAGTGTACATCTGTGGAGCTGGCAGCCTATTTCTGACCTCAGGCAAACAGCTGTAGGCCACGCAGGGGTCAGGAGCTTCCAGGGAACCTTGATATGCAAGACTGACTGTGCTACCACTTCACGTACTTAAAAGGGTGGGTAAGCAGTATTTCTCTTTACATCAGTGTCTGCTTTTGGTGGATGCTTGCCAGCACACAAATCACACAACCTGAATGCGCGTCGGACTAAAATCTGAGATATCCAGACTTCAAGCTGGCCGCTTTCAGAGGCCTCCCTCTGCCCTAAAGGACGTTTAATTTAAATTCATTAACCCCTCTGAATACTGGACTTGGTCTGTACTGATTTCAAGGCATCAGCTGAGTCAAAGTTGAGGCAGGCAGTGTTCTGTGTTAGAAACTGTTCTATTTTTAGTCCAGAAAGCACAAAGAAATGTGTTTTTCTTCAAGAAGCAGCAAAAGCGTTATGTGAAGTGTTGTTCCCACATACACAACGCTTCCTCCACCCGTGTGTGTGTGTATATATATGTGTATGTGTGCTTTCTTTCTGGGTGTGAGCTTTGATGTTGGTAGGCTTGCAATCATTTCTCATGCAATCTTTGATTACCAAACACTGCATGCGCCTCCTAAGTTCGTTCTGTGTTCATTAATGGTCATTCCATGGTTTTTTTTATGTCTTGAATCTCCAAAAACCAACTTTGAAGCTTTAGATTGAGGATGGTGAGGCACTGGCACAGGTTGCCCAAGGAGGCTGTGGATGCCCCATCCCTGCAGGCATTCAAGGCCAGGCTGGATGTGGCTCTGGGCAGCCTGGGCTGCTGGTTGGTGACCTGCACACAGCAGGGGGTTGGAAGCAGATGAGCACTGTGCTCCTTTTCAACCCAGGCCATTCTATGATTCTGTGATCCCATCTATGTTTTAATGAGAACGTTCGTTGCTCTCCTTTGTAGTATGGCTGAAATTCTGTTGAGCAGCTTTTAAGAAAGAAATGGATTCCCCCTATAAGATTTCTTATATCTGAGATTAGAGGAAAAACAAACAAGTTCTGTTGCAAGATTTTTTCACGGTGTTTGAACTGCTGCCTCTCAGAACTGTCAGCCGCCCAATAGTGCATTGTTTGTGTTTGATGTATGAGGAGGGCTTTGCTTTACCAGCTGTTTGGCTGCTAAATAGTTTTGTTCGAAAGTTGTGGGTCCCTCGAGGGTGGCAAGCAGTGCACTGAAAGCGAAAGTAGGTTACGGTGCCTGCAGGCTGAAGTGGTTTTCAGACCCAGAAGCTTTGATAACTCGTAATCTGCCCTTCTTTAAAAACTGTTTTTTGAAGTGGTAACGTGTTCATACAAAGTGGTGTTTTGTATTGGATGTGCCGTAAACGGGCACAGATGAAATGATGGCAGAAAGAACGTTTCAGCATTAATGGTTAAAAAGTTAAAGCTTTCTTCTCACCATGAGATTTTGCTTTTTCTGGCTGGGTAGCAGCAGAATTCTGGTAGCCTTCCTGAACTCCTCCTGCAGTTTGTGAGAAATGCTTAATGTGCCCAGGAATTAATCAGGTGTGGTTTTCTATGCAACATAGTGATTTTTTGGGAGCAGCTGAATAATTTATTAAATGTTGTCAGAGAAAAACTGAACGGTGGATTGCATCGTGCCCACTGCTTTTAAGCTCCTTCCTGGGTATAGGATTGTTAATTCTGGCTTGCAATCACAGCCAGCTTATTTGGTTATTTACTAGCATTTCCATCCGAACGTTACTTGTGATCACAAGCCAATGTTAACAGCCCCATCTCCACGTATTTCCTGGCCCAGCTGGGCTTGGCTCTCCTCCTCCTCCTTCACCTCTGCAGCTGGGAAGCTGCAACTGGGAGCCTGCTGGGCTGGGGAGAGCAGGAGCAGCAGGAGCAGACCGTGCTGCTGGGGTGCTTGTGAGTCTGCCTGCAGGGTTCTTGTTGAGTGCATTTGGAAATTGCAAGAGCTGTTCAAGAGTCTTTTTAACTAACTGCAGGCTTGTAATCAAGCAACTGCTTGTTGGTAAGTCACTTTCCCCAGTGTGTTATTTCAGAAAGATTAGGGCAAGGTTCAATCTTTGTTATTATTCAAACAACTGAGACCATTGGTAGGTTTATTTCCTGTTCAGTTAAATTCATTTGGAAGGGGGAAATTTCTATTGGAACAGTAAGCTTGAAACTGCAACATATAAAACATTGTATGAAAACATGTTTGGAAGGAAGTTACTGCATTTGTTGTGTGGAAAGTAACTCAGAATGAAGTGGAAGGAAATTTCTGATAAAAATCCCTGTCTGTGTTACTGCTTCAGATTGGTTGTTTTTCATTACTGCACCAAGAATAATAATAAAAATCAGAGTATGAGTCCACAAGTGTAAATGTTTTGTTCCTGTCTGCTGCCTGAGGTTTCTAACATGAAACTCGATGAGATTTTCAGGCCCTGGTAACGGGACTTCTGTTTTCTTCATACTTAGAGAAGGTCCCTAAAAGCAAACATGAGTGATGATCTCCTCGTGGGATCTCTCGCAGTCTCTCCTTCATTAACCTCTGCATCCTGTAGTTTCAAGTGCTGTTTGCATGAGCAGCTCTGATGTATTTCTGACTTGATCCACATAACCAACAATCTTGGCTTGGTATTGTTAATGCTGTGCTACTAAAATGTAATTGTCCTAGTAAAAAATAAATGAGAGGGCTTGATTACTTGTATTCATTAGGGATCACGTGATAATTTTTGCAAGAGGAAGTAATGGTATCCTGGTCAAATTCCAACTTGGATAACATAACTGAAATTTAGATGGGCAAATGTAATATCACTTGGCTACTGCAGTGAGGAACAAATAGCTGGGGGAAGGGAGAGTGAGACAAAAGAATAAGGTATCTTAAATCAAGAGGCTCTGAGGGATTTCTGAGGTGGAAACAAGGAGGGGACACGCTGTTCTTAACCTGAGTCAGTGCTGCCAGTTGAAAATGTTTCCATTGAAATTCTTCATGCGTATCTACACTAATGGAATGTTGTTTGGTATAAAAACTTAACATGCCCACTTTCGGGGTAAGAATGGGCTCTCCAGTGAAGGTTCTGATGGAGAAGAGCTGTTTCTAGGTAGGCGTACACCTCTTTTGATGGAGAGGCATGTAGAGTAGTGCATTGTCTGGGGACCATCAGTCCTCCAGAGTGTCCAGCAGAAACACGGGTCAGCACACTGACTCAGCTTTGAGGCAGTGATAGTTGGTCTTTGGCGGGTGGAGAGCATTCATCTGGAAATTAATACTGTGCTTTGATTTCAGATCCTCACAAGTCTACTTCTAGCTCACATAAAGGTGCATGAATTTGTGCCTGACTCCCACATTTGCTTGAGATAATGCTGTAGGGCAGTCCCCCCCAACCTGCAGGAGATGCAGCTCATAGATGGTATACACTGGGCTTTACCTCAGTTGTACAAAATCAAAAGAATTTGGTGAATATTTTAGTGATTTTTTTTTATTTTTAATTGACCTTATGTTCTCTGTTGTCTTTTATAGATAAAATGTTCAACAGTTCGTTGGCAACTTTCTTCAGAAGAATAATTTCTACTGCTCTGCTCTTGCCATAATATCAGAGTTCTGTGACCTACACATCCGTGCTAAACATCAGCTGAGAATCCTGGTTTGTTCCTTCTGTGTAGATGGAACAGGCATCGGTCATGAGAACCCACCCTGATTTAAAGCTGCTTGCTTGGTTTTCTGGGATTAAAGGTGCTTAATGAATCAGGCCCCCCCAGATGAGTCAAACAGCCAATTCTTGCCAACAGTTGGTTGAAAACTGTGCTGTGCATGTAGCAGGTATGGCGCAAGAGGACAGTCGCCGTGGTCAAGTGCCACCCACATTTTATCATGGTGCCAGCCAGGAACTCGATCTGTCCACCAAAGTATACAAGAGAGAGTCAGGAAGTCCTTACCCAGTGTTGGTGGACAGCAAAATGAGCAAACCACATCTCCATGAAAGAGAGGAGCAGCCGTATTTCAGGGAGAACAGATCAGTAGGAGAAGTCCGGGCTGTGAAAGAAGATAGAGAAAACTCTGACGACTCTGAGGAGGAGGAAGAGGAGGAAGATGAAGTGACTTACAAAAGGGAGCAGATTATAGTAGAGGTAAACCTTAACAACCAAACATTAAATGTATCAAAAGGGGAGAAGGGTGTCCCCTCCCAGTCCAAAGAGACTGCTGTTCTTAAGACCAGCAGTGAGGAAGAGGAGGGTGACAGTGGGGAAGAGGCCACTGAAGACAGTAATGATTATGAGGAAAATGAGAGGCAGAAGAAAAAAGAGAAAAGAGTGGAAAAAGTTAGTGTTGCACAAAGGAGAACAAGGAGAGCTGCATCTGCTGCAGCAGCCACAACTTCCCCATCACCCAGAACTACAAGGGGTCGTAGAAAGAGTGTGGAGCCCCCCAAGCGTAAGAAGAAAGCTGCAAAGGAGCCCAAGGCACCTGTGCAGAAATCAAAGTGTGAAGAGAAGGAGACTTTAACCTGTGAGAAGTGCCCCAGGGTGTTTAACACACGCTGGTACCTGGAGAAGCACATGAACGTCACTCACAGGCGCATGCAGATCTGCGACAAATGTGGGAAGAAATTTGTTCTAGAAAGTGAGCTGTCCCTTCACCAGCAAACAGACTGTGAAAAAAATATCCAGGTAGGTTTGCTCACCTGCTTGCCAGATTTCCATACCTTCTGTCGTGCCCTGGATACAGCTAGCGGACACTTCAGAGGGGGAAATCTTTTGTGCAGACCAGGTTCTGACCAAGGCCTTGTCTCTGCTTATCAACACCTGGTGTCTTCCAAAAGAAGTAAATGGTAGGGAACAAAGTGTGCAAGCGTCGTCTGATTTAGCAGAGTTACTCTAGTATTTAACTGTATGTTGGGGAAAATGCAAAGCCACTTTAACAAATGTCAAACTCTAGAGTAACTGGCCTGGAAACAAGTGCATTTGACAGAGTAGAGCCAACTTCTTCAGGTGCTGAGCACCTGCAGCTATCACTAGCTTTCAAGTTTAGAACCTAAGGTTTCAGGGGAGAATGAAATTATATAAGTGGTATCATAAGCAGAAAACTTTACAGAACTGGAGAGGCAAGCAGGTGAGAAAGAAACTAGCCAAGTCAGGATTTGGAGTTGTGTTAAGATGCAATTTCTTTAAATCCTACTGAGATAATCATATATAAGTAACGCAGCATTGCAGCATTGCAGCTCATGTGTTCACAGGGAAACGCATGAATTCAGTGAGTAAGCCTGCTCATGAGCCTGCCCTGTTCTCAGTGCAAGTAAATCTTACTGATAATGCAGAGATGTCTGGTGTTACTCACCAGAAGATTTCCAGTGTATGATTTTATACAACAATGGAAGCCTGTGTTGTAATAGAACCGTTTTAAAGTTAAAGCTGTGGAAAGAGTTTTAGTTTCTTATTCATCTGTGGTTTGTACTTTGCTCATAGGCATCTGTGTTCTCATGTAACTGGGGGCAATGTTGTTTTATCTGGCGATTTGAACGTGCTTTTTTGCCTTGTTAAACTTGGCGTGGTGTTGCCTAGTTGAAATTCTTCCACTGCCAGGGTGAAGCAGCTCGGGTTCAGTTTCTTTGCAGCTGAAATGTCTGGAGTTTGTAGGGCAACAAGGTTTTGTTTGTCTGTCCAGTGAGTTTTACCAAAAACGTTTTTAGTTTGTTTATTTGCTGAAGTGCTGAACTGAATTGTTATTCAGTCCCCACTGTGTGGGAGACGGTTGAAATATCTGTTGCAATTTCTCTTTGCTGCACGACTCTAATGCAGATCTGTATAACGCTATGCTGTTTTTCCTTATGTTTCAGCTCATAGGAGGAAGACTGAAGGAAGGAATGTATAATATGATGAGTCTTGAGCATAGCTAGTAAAATGCGTAGATAACTCATAGATATTTCTTTGAATTTTTGAAATAAACTGTTGCACAGTTTTGTGGCAGAGGGCACTTAAGGAGCAGGAATACTCTTATCATCCAGATGGCTCATTCACAGCATAAAATCTTTTGATTTTAAACAAGAATTCACAAGTAGCTTGTGTAGTATAGAACAGAGAAGCATCCCATAATCCATGCAACCATGGGCCTTTGAAGGGTTGCATTCCTTTGTCCAAAGGAATAGAAAAAGAAGTTGTAGAAATTGTTTTATATCCAGTGCCAGAAGAATCAGCTCCAGGAAGCTTCCCTGTTATTCCTACTGGTGGAGGCACTGCTACACATCTTCACATTTTTGCTATAAGTATATATTCAGCAGTTATTTTTGTTAGGCTTAACATTTGGAATGCATTTCACAGCTGCCTGCAAATTTGTTTTTATTACACTTGGCAAAAGGAGTAAAGGGATGTGAAAGTGTTACATTAATGCAGGGTTTAATGTGTCAAGGGAGACACAATTATCTAAACACAAATGGCTCCATTATGTAAGAGGTGATAAATATGACTGACCATTCTCTGCATTTGTCATCTAAGTCATGGAATATATCTTTTTTTTTTTTTTTTTCCAGATAATTTCTGGTTTTATCCTTTCAAAATGAGCACCTTCCCAGAATTGTCATTGTCATCTTAGAGTCTGTGTAGTAGATGTCAATGTTAGTGGTCTGAATTGCTTGCAGTGGTCATCAGTGAAATTGTAGATTGACAGCTTCAAGGACTCATATAACCTTAAAGGATTTTTCATCATTTCTTAGCATTGCTTTGCTCTCTAGGGTCCCGTTCCACTCTGTGTTCTCCCCCCAGCTCCCCTGCACTGCAGTTTGTTCCTGACATGCCTCCAAGTAGATACTTTCTGAGGTAAAGGACCTCCTTGCAGTCAGCATGGTGAGTGTTGTACCAGATTCTCCAGGCCTGCAGAGATTCAAGTACTGTGGAAGCAGCATTACTTGCTTTATGCACAGAAGAAACAACTCAAGCTGACAGAAGGCATGATATTTGTTAGTTCTTCAGTGCAGAGCATACAGCTGTTCCAGCTTTGGGGGAGAAGGGTAACTGATGTACTGGAAACCCCGAACACCCCAACAGCCATCAGAACCAACAACCTACAGTTCCTTCCCTCTTCACTTGAATGATGAAATTGACTTGGTATCCTCATATGTATGGCTGCTGTCAAGTTTCAAAACTCAGATTATTATGGAATTTGCAGAATTGTGCAAGGATTTTTATGAAGTCTTTAGCAAGAACCATTGGGAAGAAAACACATAAAAGCCTGTTCATCCTGCTCATCACTGACTTAATGGATGTCTCACAGTAGTTGTGGGAAGAGATTTAAAATACTGTCTGCATGTAGTCATTTTAGACCTTCAGCACTACTGATGTGTCTAAGTGAAGAGTTAGAATGTAACACATGGCAGTGACAACATGCTGTACCAACTGTGTGCCAGGTTCTTTGCATGATCAATAGTTGCAAGATGGAAGCTGTCTTCTGTACAGAGCTAAAAGACTGAGAGTGCTTTGACTGGTTCAAGGGTTAGGAGACCTGCAATCTCAGGAGTCACAGTGCTCCCAAAGCCAGGTTAGGTGGACAGAAAGGCTTAACAGCTAGATGGTGGTAGGCCCCTTCACCTTTGTTGGCTTCTTCCCATGCTGGGGTTTAGATTACCAGCAGCATCAGAGCCTGTGAAGTTGTAGTCTCTGTTAGGGCTTGCAGCTTTGTTCCCTGGAGGCTGCATCCAGCTATGGATGTGTTTTGGAAATAAGCACAGAGGCTGTCATCCTCTTTGGCTAGCACCAAAATGCAGTGTGTTAACACCCTCTCTAATCCTGCTTAATTAAAATTGCAGCCTTTTCTTAGTGCATTTGTTTCAGCTGTGAAACAGTGAAAGTATTCTGAAGTGCAGTCTGAGAGAGTACACAGCATTTTGCCCTCTTTGGGGTTTCCTTTTGCAACATGAGAGGAAGACACACGGTTTAACTCTGCGAGGTTGAATCTTTCTAATGTAAACTTCCTTGTATTTATCCTATTCATTCAGTGTGTTTCCTGTAATAAGTCTTTCAAGAAACTCTGGTCCCTCCATGAGCATATCAAGATTGTCCATGGATACGCAGAAAAGAAATTCTCTTGTGAGATATGTGAAAAGAAGTTCTACACCATGGCCCATGTGCGGAAACATATGGTTGGTGAGTTATTGATCAGTGTTTCTGTTGGTTCTACCCCAGAACGTCTTCGTTTTTTGTCACTCCAAATTGTTTGGGGGAGACAAAAAAATAAGGCAGATTCAGTTGTCCAAGCATTATCCATAGCTAAAAGCTCAAGTCTGTAACATTAACAACAATCAAAAAATATACATGTGTGTACGTAGCATACGTATACGTACTTGTAAGCTGTGTAATACTGATCATCTTCCTGCTCAGTGCTGGAGAAGAAATTTGATTCAAGAACTGTTTGCATTTTAGTGACTGTCTGTAACATGCTGTTGTGTTGCAGCACACACAAAGGACATGCCTTTCACATGTGAAACCTGTGGGAAATCATTCAAACGCAGTATGTCTCTCAAGGTACATTCCCTACAGCATTCTGGAGAGAAGCCTTTCAGATGTGAGGTGAGCCTGTAAATATGAGTATTTTTAGATGTGGTAGCTTAAGACACAAGATTAATAACGCTGTCAGTAGGTGAAAGTAGAACTGACCGACTGTATACAAGGTGCAGTTTCACAAGAATCTGGGGAAAATTATTCTCCATTTGGAGAGCAGGCAGAGCACATCTAACAGTAATTCAAACTGAGAGGCTTTTGGTTTGCTTTTAAGGTTGGCTGTTATGTTTTTCTCAACAAGAACACTACAGAAATACTTCAGCAGGATTTGAACACCAGTTGGAAGTAGGGAGGATCTCAGTAATGCCTTCATGTGTATTTGTGATTTGTAGTTCCTTCCCTGACCCCACGAAGGAGGTCTGTATGGGATAGACTTAGCCAGTCATGTGTCTAGTGCAGATAATGTCTCGATCATGTGATGGGGATGCTTGTGGATATCACATGATGGAGGCAGGCCCTGGTGCAGAGCACTTCCTGCTTCCAGGTCAGTCCAGTGCCTCGCCTTGTCCACAAAGTGGAGAAAAACTCCTGCAGCCTGTGAAATAGTAATGGCAGTACTGCAGCCACACAGAGCTTGTAGGAAAGCAAATTACTTCATGCCAATGAATAATGGCTGGGAAATCGATCTGTCTTTCTGGAATGCAAGCCTTAGTGTGCTGCTTTTGGTTTTGCTGTGTGAGCAGAGTCCTCTAGTGGAGGCATGCTGTAGTCCAACAGCTACAGCTGGCAAAGCTGCAGAATTTCCATCTGGCACATTAAGTGAACAGAAGCACTTTTCTGTTGCCATAACTGTGCCATAACTGTGTCTCTCCCAGAGTTTTACCAACAGCTATGTCAAATAAAGGCTGCAGGCATTCCGTACTCCTTGCTAAGACTACTGTGGCAGCAGACCTTTTAGTACAGGCCAGTTTCTTCTGTCATTAAGTAACTTAAGTCCTGCATTTGTAGGACATGAGGGTATGTATTTGTGCTAATCGATGAATTCTTTCCTCCTTCACTTAATATGTTTGAGTGCTATCCTATGATTGCCTTGCTTCCTGATGTGTGATGCCTGAATATCACGGTTGCTGTCCTTCTGTTGCAGAACTGTGATGAGAGGTTTCAGTACAAGTATCAGCTGCGTTCCCACATGAGCATCCACATCGGGCACAAGCAGTTCATGTGCCAGTGGTGTGGCAAAGACTTCAATATGAAACAGTACTTTGATGAGCACATGAAGACACACACTGGTAAGAACTTAGCAGAGAAAAGTGCAGGTACCTACAGCACAGAAACATTCCTATTCTTTTGCCTGTATTCCCTCCCTTGGAACTTGGGATCAAAGCTGTTACCCAACAGAAAATCAGAAAGGAGAAAGTAATAGGATAACTTCCCGTTAAATGAAAAGAAGTGTTTATAGACCTGTGATTCATTCACTGCCCGGGGAACTGAGAGGTTAGGCCTTATGGAAGATTTTCTTGGGCGATCATAATGCTAAGGTGAGAGAGGATATCATAAAGAGTGGGGGCTTCTGTGAAACAGATGAATCTGTTTGCTGAAGGTAGCAGCTAAAATAGCTTTTGTAGTCTGCAATTTGTATAAGCATGCTGAAGTAAGTGTTAGCAAACATTCAGTGTCTAACCAACTGCCATATCCATATTTATCAGGAGAGAAGCCCTTTATCTGTGAAATCTGTGGGAAAAGCTTCACCAGCCGCCCAAACATGAAGAGACACCGCCGAACTCACACAGGGGAGAAGCCCTACCCGTGTGATGTGTGTGGCCAGCGATTTCGCTTCTCCAACATGCTCAAGGCACACAAGGAGAAGTGCTTCCGTGTTACCAGCCCTGTTAACGTGTCATCTGCTGTCCAGATCCCACTGTCCACAACTTCTGCCTCCACAGTTCCTGCTGTAGTGAACGCACCCACCGCCCCAACCCCACCAATCAACCTGAACCCAGTGAGCACGCTTCCTCCACGCCCCATTCCCCATCCGTATTCACATCTTCACCTACATCCTCATCCTCACCATCCACATCATCTTCCAGTTCCCCCCGTTCCCCATTTACCCCCTCCTCCTGCTCTTTTTAAGAGTGAGCCTTTAAATCACAGGGGTCAGAGTGAGGACAGCTTTTTGCGACACCTGGCAGAAAAAAACAGTTCAGCACAGCACCACTAACATCTTTGCTTCCTGCCAGCTATTTTCCCACTTTATGCACATGGAAACAAAATGCCCTCATGGAAGTGCAGAGGGTTAGTTGATGAGGACTTTCGTCTCTCTCGTAGCCCCAGCAGATGGTCCCGATTTTTCCTTTGAATCATTTAGCAAACAAGGAAATCCTGTTTTGGATCAGCAGTGCTCATTTGAACCTGGGAACCAACAGGACTTAACCCCGATTTGCTTGTGTTTTCCTGGTGACTTTTATAAATTTCGGATACTGAGACTTGTGGAATTTTATAATTTCATATCAGCTGATGAGGTATGCTTGCTTTTATATCCTGGACTTCTCCTCAAAGAGGAGAGAGGCCTGGTTTTCTTTGTACTAATCGGAAAGGCTGTGAGATTAATACAGAGCATTAATTGTATCACTGTGTATCGTAATGGATTCTTTTCAGCTTTTGGTGCCGGCTATGGAGTGAGCCAGCCACGTATCACGGTATATTTGAGCATTATAAAGAAAGACAAAAAAATTTCTTGTTTGTGTAGCTCTCCTAACACACTCTTTATTTTACTACAGAAATTATTTTAGATTTTTTTGTATAGACCTATTTAGTAGTCAGTTTCTAAAATGAAATGTATTTCAATAAGCGGTGTAATTTTTTCAGTGTAGCTGGACCTATGTTGTATAATAGATAAATTTTTATAATCATCAAAATGTGATTCTTAAAAGATGCATATAGCTTCTATAGTTAAAGTTATTCTTACAACCTTACAACCTAAAACAACAAAAGGTGCTTCAGAGAAGAAAGGAATCCAAGAGGTCTCTGGAAAGGTTGCCTCAAAAGTGATGTTGATTTCAGAACTTTATGTAATTTATTTTAGTAGGTTGGTGGGGTTGTTTTGTTTTGTTTCGTTTTTCTACCTTAAGTTTCCCTTTCCACAGTTTCTGTTAAGAGTTTATGGAGAAGGATGTTGAGATACTGTATTCTCCCTCCTCAAATTTCATGAAATTCAACTGGAGTCAGCTGTGAAATGGGCTGGAAAGGGAGTATTTCAAGTCAACCAAGCATCTTTATGTAGGAGAGCCTGTTTTAATGGCTTTTCATGGTATGATTTTAAGCTGGGGATCCTCTCAAATGCTGCTCTTCAGATTGCTTTTTGGAATTCCTGGAGTTAGGAGAGGGTAATTAAGTGAAATCATAAATGCAGTGTTTCTGACTGGTTGATTGTAAGAGTGAGCAGTTTGGATGAGACAACAGTGTTTCAGTTGCATTGTGAAGACAGCTGACAGCAGTGTATGTGCCATGGGAAGCTCCATCCCGTAAATATACTGTGCATGAAATTATGGGATGATTTCTAGGAGTTGTAGTCATATGTTTGGCAAATCTAAGTTCTACAGTTGTAGGATAGGAAGCTTTGAATTGTAGGCATGTCACTGTTCCATAATCCTGGGAGGCAATGAGGAGGAAATTGACAAGTAGTGCAGGGATGGTGGGCTGGAATGCCAAATGTGTATGTTTTAACCATCAAGTAGCTATTAATTTTTTCAGGTTTGTATTTCTCCTCAACTAAAACTAAGTATAGCAGCATTATGCAATCTAGCAGATTGTTGCCACCTTCAATGAAGACAGATGCTCAAGGCAATGCACTGCAAGTTCTCATTTCTTTCAAATTTATACTCTTCTGAGCTGCTTTTTAAATTAAATCCCACCAAACTGTAGATCCAGAGATCCTCTAGACAGATGTCTACCATACCATTCTGCTTACTGACGAACTGGGGTTTTGTGGCTGATGGGAGTAAATTTTTTCGGTCTCCAAGATAGCAGAAATGGTGGGAGTTCCTCTTCCTGTTACTTCCTCGAAGTTGACGCTTTTAAGCACTGTGTTTTGAAACACTATGTCCTCTGTCTGTCAAGAATTAGTTCCTTAGTTGATGTTTTTCACGATCTCCTGCCATCTAATCGTTAATATTTTTTTCATAACATGCATAGCAAACTGTAGGAACCAGGAAGGGCAGTTTTGGCCCAACAAACCTATGCGTTTTTGACTGAGCTGAAACCCCTTCCAGCATTTCTGAGAAATAAAACAAGGTGTTTTTTCAATGTTTTCTCTACAGTATTTATATACACTCTCTTATCTTCTAGGCAAAAAAAAAAAAAAGCCAACAAAAGTGAATTTACACTCGTGATGACAACTGTTGTATTTACTGTGGCTGGTCCGCCCCAGAGGTTCTATGCATTCCATGTCACGTTTGCACCCTACATTTCTGTTGTGCCACTATTTTACGGTCAGGCCCATTATTAAATGATTTTTAAATGCTAAAAATCAGTTGTATTCCGTTTTTGCAAAATGACCTTCTCAATAAATTTACCACATTAGGCTGCTATTCAGAATTCTGAAATTTGGAACACAGGTTTTTTTCTGTTTAGTTCATAGCAATGATCCCTTCTGTTTTTCTACCAAGACTTACCAAACTTAGGAATCCCTTCCTGTGGAAGAAGATTAAACTTTCTAACCAGTTTCACAGTCTGTCATGTCAACAGATTCTCCTCATTGTCTGGGACAGACGTAGTGAAAGCTGACAGACTGGTCTAGGAGTGTTGCAATGTGGGATTTGATGAAGTACATCTTTTACCGAAAAAGGAAAGTGGGTGTTACAAAAGTCTGGAAATTAAAGGGTAAGGTTTGCTGAGGCTTTTTACTCCTGCTTTGATTTGCATAAGTATGCACACCTACAGAATTTGTGCAACACTAAGGAATGTATTCAAGTGCGTTTACTACTTTTTGCATGTTAACAAGCTAGGAATAATATTTTGTATGAGCTTTATTACATTTGGTAGCACATGAGCTTGGTTTGTGTTACTGAAGTGCTTTCTTCGAGAAGAGCAAGGACAAGTAACCCCAACTTCAGCTTTGATTTGAATGTTTTTGGAAGGTGAGACTGGCTTCTCCATTAGTTTTCCAAAGCATCCTACAGCCTAAGGGGAACTTCATTTTTGAAATGACATTTTTAAGGGGAAGAATTCAACAGAACTAATATTGCAATCTGGACATGGGGCTGTTCAAAGGACTGTCTTTTCTAAAAGCTGCTAGTCCTGCAGACAGTGCCTTTTCCTTACTAAGGGCACTGGCTGTGTGGGCTTGTTTATTCAGTGTGCTATCTCAGGCTCATTTACCTTCCTAGGTGAAGGTGTGGTGATTATCTGTTTTGTATTGACTTGCCTGTCTGAGTTATTGGCTCTCCTATGTACACAGCGTGGATGCTTGGTAGATGATCTAATTTGTATTGCTGTGCACATCAAAAGTTACTGTCACCCACCTTGTGTTCCCAACCACATCTCAAATTATGGGCTTTTAAAAGAGTGCTTTGAGCTGAATGTGGGCTCTTATCACTGGGAGATTAGTTGTATCTCAGCACTGCAATCCCTTTGGATATTTTTGCCTTTGCCCCCTACATCTCTTGAGCATGTAATAGCAATTTTCAGTGTATTGGAGAGAAGGCAAAACTCACCAGTATGCAGTTTAAAGACAATGCTTCCCTTTGATACTTTCAGTCTGTTTTAAACAGGTTAACTGAAAGATTTCTCCCTGAGCTGAAAAGACTGCTATTTTTGTAATTTATTTACTGACTGCCTGTTTCTTTGCACTATAGTGGCCTACGGCGTGACCATTATGGGGCTGAGTACCATTTTGTTAGGAGATGGAGAGTCTCTTGTGCAGAGCTGTTTCTATTCTTGCAAAGGTAGTGTTGCATTGACACATTCTGGTTTGATTATGAATTGCAGAGTACGTAGGCCTTTGAGAAAACAATAAAAGAATAAGCAATGTGCAAATACAGCGCTGGAAAACACTAAATGATGTCAAACTTCTTTTTTCTTTTCTCTTGGGACTTGACCTCAGGGTTGTAAAATGTTTCAGTCATTGTTTTATGCTTTCGTATTTCTATTAACTAGCAGTATTAAAAAAGAAAACCCACCACCATGATGTGTGACTCAAGAGGATTTTTTTTACCTGCTACCGAGGAACATCTCACTTGTAAATAACCATCGTTAGCTACAAGCTCATCAGTCCAAAACAGATAAATCCCATTCCTCTCTACACCACATAGTAAATCATCAGTATTTCCAAAGTAGAAAAAAAAGTACTGTGAAAATTAATGACTTTTAAGTGGTGTCATTCTTCTTCAGTTCAGCTTTGAAAGCAGAAGCGTCACCGTGCGACTGTTGACGTGCATGGTAAGGTTTAAGCAGCCCTCTGTGGCTCATTACTTTCAAGCTTCCATCAAACAAATCTGCCATGTACCATAATGGCTGTTCTGCTTGTACCTGAAACAGTTTTGTACCTTTGTGACCATTTGGTTTTGTTTTGTTTGAACAAGTGCTCTTTGCTATCAGCTCAAAGGATCTGTTCTTTAAATGGCGTGGGTAGGGAAGAAGGATCATTTGTTTTCAGAGTTTGTGTCAACGTGGATGAAATGTGATCATTTTGGGTGGAAATTTTGGATTTTCATATCTGGAATTTAAATCAACTTTAGTAACAGATAGAGAAGGAAACTTGAAGTAACCTGGCACTAATCAGTACTGTCTTGCTGACCAAAGAAGGGATAAATTAGTTAATGTTTGGATTTAAGCTGAGAACAAACACTGCTGTATACTGTAGGTGTATTGGAGGCATGGCAGAAAAAACCCACTGCAAAGGAAAGAGACATTCAATAGGAAGGCAAGCACTTGCAGTTTGTGTAGATACCAAAGTCTACCTTAGCATTCACGTGTTGGCAATAAAAGCTGCTTATCCTAGCAGCAGCAGGAGAATGGTGCAGCTTTCCAGCTTCTAATATAAATCTGAGTGAGGGATGAGCGTTAGGTTAGTGATGCCATGATTCTAATTTCACTCAGCAGCTCTCCACGATAATTTCAGCCTGAGTTGACGTGTTCCCATTAACCGTGGTGCAGAAGTTCCCTGTGGATCACAGAGGGCGCCCTCTGCCCTCAGAAATTCAGGCAGAGCTGTGCCTTTTTCAGATGAGGATAAAGATTTGAAGGCTTTCTTTTCCTTTCTCCATTCTAAAAACTGGCCTGTCCTCCTTTTTTCTTGCAAATAAATCCTCCTGCTGCCTTCATCCGTTGCTGCTTTTGCAGATTGGAACTGGCAAATGCATCTTCTGATGAAATTTCTCTGGATATTGGGAATTGCCTTTGTGCTCAGTCATGGCCCATGTGTGTACAAAGTGCATTCTTTCAGTGCAGGCCTCTGTGTACTGAGACTTTACGTACACAAACACTGTAGTCAAATGGAGCTCAGCAGTGGGTGTTGGTGTTCACTGTCTTTCATCATATTGCTAAATAGTTCTTTCATCCTTTTCATTTGGCATAAGGCAGATCTGGGTGGTACATGCATGCACTCCCATTTTTCACGCTGCTTCCCTACACCATGTACTCCAGCAGAACAGCCTTATGGTATGAACTTCAAACACACCTGAAATGGAGAAACGATAGAATATTTTGCATCAGAAAGGAAATGCTGCTTTGGTTTGGATTCTGTTTGAATTCCCTGCCTTGAAAAACCTGCCCAGGTGGAGGCAGAGCAGAAATCCCTCGCTGAAGTTGATCTGTTAACGTTAATTATTATCTTTTGCTTGGAGAACTCTGCACACTGTTGTTACTTTTTCTTTTTAATCAACCCATATGACAACAGCATGGCTCTGTGATATTTTTTTATCTCGATTCTGCACAAAGGTGACATTTGTAACCACGCTGACAGTAATCAGTAGAGGATGTCTTTTCAATAAACTGCACGTCTACATTTTCCTGAGCTAGGTGTCTGGTTTCCTACAGGGTCATTGAAGCCTTTCAAGCTCCATTGACCGGCTACAGAACCCAGACATAAAGGCTGGTGGGAAAACACCCCTCCAGTTCTCATG
Source organism: Tympanuchus pallidicinctus (assembly GCF_026119805.1). Classification (NCBI taxonomy): domain Eukaryota; kingdom Metazoa; phylum Chordata; class Aves; order Galliformes; family Phasianidae; genus Tympanuchus; species Tympanuchus pallidicinctus. Next base: position 429,281 of record NW_026294771.1, read on the forward strand.
GACTGGTGAGGTCGGTTGATTTTCTGATATGCTGCTGAATTAATGCCTTAGGAGAGGCATCAAGGGCAAGAGCTGAAGTCTAATGTGCAGTTTAAAGACACACACGTGCATCGTCTGTTCAGATTTAACTTTGTTTAGATGATTACCTCTAAAGACAATCTTGCTAGACACACTGAGTTCATTAGAAGTACTGGGATAAATTGTGTCATTCAGTAATACAGGTGGTTTCTCACTTTGGGGGAGACTTTCCCATTCTTGTTATAAATTGCAGGAGCATCATGATTTGACAGGAATTGTTGTTGGTAAGAAAGCAGAAGGTTCTTTGGGTAAGCTGCAGGTGAATTGCATTTTCTCATGTCTTAGATTGGAAGGTATAGAAAGGAATCCACTGTAAGAACAAAGGTTTTTGTGTCCCTTTGAGGTTTGCCATAGCTCAGCTGGACCAAACAGCAGGCAGTGTTTCCAAAGACATTTGAGCTTTTCCAAACAGAAGCAGCCTGTCTCAGTTTTTCTCTCCCCTAAAACAATTGAAGCTTGAAAAATGAAACTTAATTTGTGACTGTATTTTTGCAAAAAGTCTGATTTAATTTTTTTCAGCTGCCATTGGTAACGTATTATTTGATGCTCTCAGTAGGCACAGCAACTGGTTTGGTGCTGATGTCAGTTGAGGTTGCAGCCCATGTGGCAGGAGGGGCTTAGTGATGTAGCACCTTTCATTCTTCAACCTTCAATTCCGGGTTCAGTTGTCAGATGATGTTGGAGAGCTTGGTGTGTGTTTGAAAGCAGCAATGGTACAATGTCTTGATGGGAGGGTTATGAAAAAGGGTTTTTGCTCTGTTCAAAAGCTGCAGCTGTAGAAAAGCACAGTAATGAGTTTTCCCCACCTGAAAAGTTATTTAACGTATTAAAAGAAGAGAGTTGAGCATATATGAACCTCAAGTGTTCTGACTCTGCTTCTCCTGAATCCCTGTTACAGTTCCTGCATTGAGATTTCAAGTGATAGCTGATGCTAGCAAAAGGAGTGTAAGAGGCCCACAGAGTGAAGTCAGGAGAATGCTGCAGCACGGCCACCAAACGACTGACAGCCCTGCAGTGACCTTGACCTGACAAACAGTAAGGATGTGTAATTGTTGGTTACACCACACTTCTTGCTTATGCAGCCCGAACGTAACTGAGTGTGTTGTGACTAAGTGCTGCTTATGTTTACCATCTTAATTTTGCAATTTCGTCTTCAGATTGCCTTAGCTCTGTTTTGCCTGTTGTCTGACAGTAACGATGAAGGGGCAGCTGGCAGTGACCTCAGTGTGAGGTGCAGTCCTTCACGTGTGCTGCACATTGGAGTGGGATCCGGGAGTTAAAATTCAAGGATGCTGTGTTCTCGTCTGAATTGTGAGCTGCAAAATAACTCTGCAACTGTGTGTTGGCATACCTGAGAGCTTGCAAACTGAAAGAGTGAGAAAGCATGTTACAAAATAGCTGCCAGTTTTGCTCTCAAACAGGAATCCAGCCTGCAATGCCAGGCAATGAACAGTTGTCTTCTTGCTTTCCATATAAAATACTGGGGTGCTTTCATCTCGATGCTTAAAACTCAGCCTCCTTTCTGCATGCTGTAAGAATTTCTTAATACCTTTACCAGGAACATGACTTTTTCCATCAGATGTGTTAAAATTAGGGAGTGTATTAAAAGGGAATTGTTGCAAAACAGAACCATTTACCTAAAGCTTTCCTTTGGTGTTTACTTGAGCAGCCTGTGTGCATAAATGTAGTGTATGATGAGTAAATATCCGTGTTCTGCAGATGTGAAACTGAGAGACTGACATTATGTAAGCAAATGACAGCTGGGGACAGAGTTCTGAGTTATTTCTGATCCAGACTATTGCCCTTAACCACAGGATCACCATTTCCCTTTTCAGTTCTTTTTAGATTTTCTGCATAATTTCCTCCACAAGGTTTTTCAGTCAGTAGATGGAGTATATTACAATAAAGGAGATAAGAGTCAGCTCCTTTGTGGTTGTACGGTAGCTACTGTGTCAACAGGAAAAACAGCAGCTCAGGAATCTGACCCATCTCACAATGTGGAACACATTGATTGCTTAAGGTAAAGCGTGGAACAGAGCACAGCCTGTATTTCAGTGGGCAATGTGTCAGAGTAACGATGAACAAAATTAGTTCAGACTGAAAATTGATACTTTCCAAGACAGCCCGAGCGTGAAGATATCAGCTTTCTGGTAGATATCATTCATAGTCTGAAGGTCTCAGGACACCTAAAATGAACGACGGTGTCCTGTTCAAACTGTGTGTGATAATGGCTCTGGTTCTTACATAGCAACTGTGATTTCAATAGGTTAAGGCATCCTACAGCTCTCTTTCACAACAGGTTCTTTAGAATGATAAAATGCATCGTATGTCAACAGAGAGGTTGAATTTGAATTTGATAGCAGGCAAAGGATTGTTCCCAGGGGGGAGAAAAAGAACAGGTGGACTAGGAAAAGAAAGCGTTAAGGAAGCGTGTCATCTAACTGTTCATTCCAGTTGCAGGTTTGCAATCACAGAATCACAGCACGGTTGTGTTGGAAAGGGCCTTAAAGCCCATCCAGTTCCACTCCTGCCATGGGCTGGGTGCCCCCCGGCAGCTCAGGCAGCCCAGGGCCATGGGAGCCTCCAGGCATGGGGCACCCCCAGCTCTGGCCAGCAGTGCCATGGCCTCATCACCCTCCGTGTAAAGAATTTCCTCCTCACATCTCCCCTCTTCTAGTTTAGAGCCATTCCCCGTTGTCCTATCGCTATCAGAGCGAGTCAAAAGATGCTCTCCATGTTTTTTATGAGCTCCTTTAAGAACTGGAAGGTCACCATGAGGTCTCCCTGCAACCTTCTCCAGGCTGAACAAGCACAGCTCCAGCAGCCCACTTCTCAAACTTGTTGGGGTCCCTTCGGATGGCGTCCCTTCCTCCTGCTGTACCAACTCCCAGTAAGTTCTGCTCTCCAGCATTTTTAGCCTTGGTTTATTACGAAACACACAGAGATTGGAATTACTTCCATGTGAAAGAATAGGATTTCCAGCTGAATGATTGAAATGTATTCGACAGGACTGCAGTTACTGAGAAGAATGTGTTGCTCTGCTCACCAGCCTGGCAGCGTGAGAGCAGTTAAAGCAGCAGATTCTGCTGACCTGTAGTGTGCAGAGATAGCACTATCAGTGCCTCTCTTACACTGCTTCAGCAGAAGCTTATCCCACCTGATAAAAAGCCCTGTCTTGTTGCCTGTGTTTCCTGATTTCTAAGTATTATATAGAACAGAACAAATTGAGTGCTCTGTTTTATATGGAGCTGCACAGTTCCAGTTTGGTGCTTCTTTTTAATCTCTTGTTGTACCTTTATATTATGGCAGCTTGTTATATGAATCATTAATGGTGATTAATCTTGTAAATGCTTTCTTAACTACTAGTCTTAATGTAAAACTTCTTCCTCAACATGCTTAGCTTGAGACAGAAAGGAGCTTTTGGTGAATGAGTTCTGAGTGGGAGAGTTGTTTTTCAGATTGTCTGAACTTCATGACAGTTCTGTCTAGGTGAAGAAGGGGAAATTCTCCATATTGATTGGGGAAGCGGGGAGATGGAAGTCCTCTGAAGAGCTTGCCCAGAATTTAAGTTAGACGTTTGATTCACTTTTCCTTAAAAAGAAATTGGAGTCGTACTCATCCCCTGACCACATGAGTACAAGTGAGGTGACTGTGGGGAGGTACAGAGCACGGCTGTTTTATTTGCCCCATTTAATAACTTGCTTCCATAAAAACAGCATTTACAAGATGGAAAAGGTGTGGGATTCTCGTCTCCTGCTGGATGGTTACCTGACCACTCTGGTGAGTCTGTCTGTCTTCTTTAGGGATTATTACCAGTACAAACTTGAAGCCTGTGTTGGAGGAACCTCAGGAGACCTGGAATGGCCTGAACTGAGCACACCTGCCTGCTCTGTGTCGTGTCCCAGCTGCTGCACTGAGGGGTTTGCAGATTTGGATGCATGGTGAAGTCACTCCATGCAGTGAAAAGCAAGGAGTGGAGTTTTGTTCTCTCTTTTCTTGACGGTTTGTTTTTTGGTGGTGCTTTGTTTGTTTGTTTGTTTGTTTGTTTTTTTCCTCTCTCTGATACTGAACAAACATTATTTGCTCAGCAAATGTTTATTGCTATAAAAGAAATGTGTAAGATGACAGCGTGTTGGGAAGGAGGTAGCACAAGGTGACTGCAATTGAAGGTTCCTTGTCTGTGTACCTTAAAGACAGCAAGAGTTCCCCTTGTGAATAGAAAAAAGCTGCAGTTTTACTCCAAGGCTCCCCAAAAGGTGTAACCCAAGGAGAGCAGGACTCTGAGACAGTTGGCCAGATGGATTTCATAGGGAATTAGGCTTCACCTGAGTGCTGCTGTGTGTTGCTGGAGGGCCATGGGCAGCAATGGGGCGGCTGGCAGCTGTGTGCAATTGTAGGCTTGCTGGGTTGCTGATGCAATCCACTTGTTGGTTAGAAAACAGGACGACAGGCTTGGAGACAAGCATACAGCAGTGAATTTCCTTCAGCATAGGGATGTTACACCCATTGTGGGGAAATTGTGTGTTCATAAGAGGGTTGCCTGCCTGTCTGGGGGTTGCCAGCAACCAGAGCAGCCCAATGCAGAGCCATGCCGTCCTCACTTGCTCTCCTGGATTCTCAACAGTGGAAAATCACTGGGATACAGGATCACCCTTGCCAAACTCCTCTGCCTGTGGTGTTTCTGGAATGATCTTCGCTCTGGTGCTGCTGCTCAGTGGGAAAGAGACAGCATGCAGGGGATAACGTGCCCTTGTTGGGTTTCCCCTTGCCTTGGACCTACTGATGGATCACATAAACGCAGCCTGCTGCGTTCCTGGGGGGTGGTGTGAGCACGGGGGGCTGTAACAGCCCCAACGTCCCAGACTAAATAGATGATAGAACAGTTCCTTGATAACCAGGATTCTTCCAGAGGGGAGGACGGTGCCTGCAGGCAGCTCTCACTGCATAGAAGTCAGTGTGCTTTAACTCTCAGAAGCGAAGTCCGTTAGGAGAGATCTCAAAATAGCAGTGCTGTGGCTGCAGTAACGCTGCGGGCTGGGGCTGGATTTTGGAGAAATAGGGGGGAATCTACGGGGCTACGCCTGGCACTGCGGGCAGGGAGCGCTCCGCAGCACAGCTGGCACCGGAGAACTCCAATTTGTGCAGCTCTTCTTCAATTTAGCGCGGCTCCTTCCTTTCTTTAGCCGCCGTTAATTAAAAAGCAGGACAAAACCCATCTTCTGGCAGCCTCTTCAGGACGTGTTTTTCAATGCCACGCTGTTGCGTCCCTCCCTGTGCGCGTCCTCAGTGCAGACTTTATACAAGCAGCGCTTTGCTTCCCCCCCCAACCCCCCCCCTTTTTTTCCCTTAATCACTGGCGATCCCGGCCCCAATTACACGTCCTGCGGAGCCGCAGATACCGCTTCCCCCCGCCCTGCGAGCACAAGGGGGGGTCGGGGCGTGGGTTCGCTTTGCAGCACTCTGCAATTCGATGTCCTGCGGCGGAGCCAGCACCCAAAATTAGCTGTGCTGCGGGCGGCGCCCGGCCAGAAAAAGAGCTATTTTGGGGTCCTGTCACCCACAAACGGGGCATCTTGGGCAGCGCCGAAGGGCCGAGCCCTCGCCCCGCCCGGGCGCCGTTTGGGGTGAATTGCCGCATTTTTGGGTCCGAGCCTCGCTGTTGGTTTTTTCTTTTTGCAAAGCAGTGCGAAACGGCGAAGCTTCTCGGAGATTCAAAAAAAAGAAAAAAAAAGAAAAGAAAAGAAATAGGTTCTTGTTGGTTTATTGCTGGTTTTGCTGTAACTTTTTAGGAGCAAAGTCACGCTACGGCCGCGCTCCCTGTGTGCTGGTGCGCGTCCCCGACGTTTATTTGGGGAGGGAAACGCGGCTCTCTGCGCCCCCGCCCGACGGGAAAGGGGTGGGACTTCTGTAAGCCCCGCCTCCTTGCTGCGCACAGAGCGGGCTGCTATTGGCTGCGTGGGCGATGACGTACGCGCACTGCGGCTGTCCCGTGGCGCCGCGCCGGGGCTTCGTTTGCGTCGCCTTAAAGGGGCCGCGCTCGCGGCAGTCCCGGCAGCGGCGCCGGCCGCGCGCCGCTCCCCAGTCGCTGGTGTCTGGCTGTGCTCCGCCGCTCTGTGGGGTGAACCGGGCGCTCCCGGGAGGTTCCGACCTGGTAAGGAAGCCCTGGAGGCTGCTCAGACATGAGTCGGCACCGGTACGGCTGCTGCCGGTACCGAGAGGTGCCGACTCCAGTAGGAGGCTGCGAGGAGCGATGCACAGGGACGGCTGGCACCGGTACCGGGAGATGCAGGCGGGTACCGGTACCGGGAGGTGCCTGCTCCGTGACGGTCTCCAATGGCTGGTGCGACCGGTGCCGGGAGGTGTCAATCTGGTAGCGCTGGTGCCGGTACCGGGATATGCTGGTATAAAGCAGGAGCCTTCAGGCACCGATCATGCGTGATCCAGCCCCATTGCGGCTGTCACCCGTACCGACAAGACCCGAGGAGCAACCACGCATCATCCGGCACCGGCCCCGCTCCGTGTGCCGGGCGGTTCGGTCCTGGCAGCTCCCTGTGCCGCTCCTCTGCATGCGCCCCTCGCCAGCCCCATCCCCGGGGAGCGAACTGCACTCCGGGAACCGATTTTGGGTACCGCGGAGAACCGGCTGTCTGCCGTCCACCGCCTCGCAGGTGTAGCATTTTGGGGCTAAAACAGCCTGCTTCGGGTTTGCTGCTTGTTGGTTTGGTTTGGTTTGGTTTTTTTGCAGAGAGAGCAGTGCTTTGGTGACGGCGCTTTGAACTGCGTCGTCCTCTTACTGTCGGACAGGGGGAAAAAACAAATGTATAAAATGAACCGTCCCCATGGGCGGTCCCCAATGGATCATCTACCAACGGAGGGTGCTTTCCTCTCCTTTGCTTTTGGGGCAGCAGCACTTTGTTTTCTGCTTTTCCTTTAGTACGGGTTTACGGGCTGAGCAAACAAATTCGGCGAAGGTTAGCGGTTGGGTTTGGGGCTTAAAAAAGGGATATATTGTCTGTTCCAGAAACATCAGCTAAGCTTCAAATCATCAAAACCGGAGGTGTGGGGGTAAGCAGGGCGATGGAAGTGTGCTTGGGCAGGTGGGAGATGTCCCAGTGCCCCTCAGTGTGCCAACAGGTCCTGCAGCAGTGCTGGCTGGGTGGGTGCAGCACTGCGCTGCTCTCAGCCGGCGCCGTGTCCTGGGCTGAACCCGAAATCATGGGATTAAGCTGTAAATCCCACAGCCGGGCAGAGTTCCCCTGGGACACACAGCGGTGACCGCTCCGCGGAGATAACGAGGGTGGCAAATGTCGTTGGGTTCCTGTGGGGGGCGGGAGGATGCTTGAGGGGGATGGGAGGGATAGAAAACATCGAGATTTGGGGGATAAATGACCCGGAGAGATTCATCTGCGTGTGACACCAACAGCTCCCTGCTTTTATCGGGGACATTTTCACCCTCGTCTCGAAATTGAGTTTCTTTAACCCTTCGCTTTCGGTGCTGTTAACGAACCAACGTCTGTTTCGTTTTCCAGTTCCAACCTTCAGACTTTGAATAATGTTAGGAAGCACGGCTGCTTTAATTTTATTTCGGAAGGACTCCTTTCTTTTTGCAGAAGGTGGAAGGACACTCTCCCAGGAAGCAGCTGCCCGGTGAGTCATCTCCACGTATAAATAGCACTGGTGGGAGCGGTGCCGCGGTTTGCTGCTCGCAGAGCAAAGGGGTGCAGTGCTTCTCTTTAGATGGAGAAAGAAAGCATCCATCCCTGAGGAAATCCTTGGTCTTTGTGCACAACGTAACTCCAGGACTTCAGCTTTTAGAGCTGCCTGTAAGCTGTCATCCGTGGGGCTTCATGCAGCTCTGTTCCAAGGCTCTTTGCTGCTGTAATGCGTCCTTAAAGCTCAGACCAAAATGATTTTGGCACCAATGTAGAATATAAAGAAAAAAGTCACAATTAATCTTCCGTGCTGTTTATTCTGTTTGTTTTGACTCGAACCTGAAGATCATGGTGGTGAATTTCAGCCCCAGACTGGCTGTGGCTTGATTTGGTTTTAAATGATTCCTGTGAATAAGCACCATCTTTTGGTGGGTGCTTACAAACAGAAAGTTGGTTTGGACAACCTGAGGTTGTGGGAGAACCAGATTATGGCAGAGCAACTGGATAATCTTCAAGTTCCTTTCCAGCCTAAGCCTTTCTGTGATTTGTTGTGGCCAAAATAACCCGGTGCTGGCCTTAAAACAACTCAATTCCCAAACAAATCCCCTACAGACCAAAAAAAAAAAAACCTCTTCATAAAATGACGCTGACATAAAAAAAAGAAAATCATTGAAATCCTCCTCGATTCAGCCAGCAAACCATTAAATTGCCCACGTCCCATTGTGTTATTCCTCCTGCCCAGGTCTCCCACCAGGCTGAACTCTGAGTTTTGACATTCTGAGGTTTTCTGTCGCTCTGTTTTTCTCCCCACACGCTGCAAGAGGTTGGCAGGATTGCAGATCCAGGGCTGTGCCTGCACTGCGGGCAGCAGGCTGGCACGACTCAACCAGAGCTGCCTGCGCCCTTCTTTGCCTTCCAAGATAATTGCTCCATTTAAAAAAAGCAACCCAAACTAATTAGACTGGAAGAAAATCAGGACGATTTTTGGAACGGGATGTTGTTGCTGGGTTGGGTCTTTTCATGTGTGGCACAGCCTGAGTGCTTGGGAGAGCTAAGAGGGATCAGGAGCATTAAGTGGTCCCTGCCCACTCACGCTGCTCCCTACAGAGTCATTTAATTCTTCAGCTCCTGATACAAAAGGTCATGAGCTTGGGAGTTCAGTGCAGGACACGGGCACACAGCGTGCTGCACGTCTGTGCACATCACATCCATTAACCAGCATCACCCTTATGGTTTGCAGGGAGGATCCCAACACAGAGAGCCCTGAAAGAGACCTTCAGCAAAGTGGTGCTTGAAGAGTGATGCTCTCAAAATGAAAAGGTGCTGTGAGGGTGTTGGGCTGCCATGCCTGTTTAAGGTCAGTGTGATTCTCAGTGTTTTCACCTCTCTGTCTCTTCTCAGGGTCAGGGAGCAGAAGTGAGGTCCCTGTCCTGCGTGTCTGATTGGTGGCAGGCGGTGAGCGGGGGCTGCTGGGTTTGGCACTGGGCCTGGGCTGAGGCTGTCCAGCTCTGTGTGTTGTCAGCAATGTGGTTTTACTTTGGAGAGAAGGGTGGACCGCAGCTCTGAGCCCAACCCAAAGGGAAACCATATCCAGGTGACAGCAAAAATTTAACCTGCAAAATCTTTTCCAAGGAAAAGCCAGACTCATCCTCACGGGAATGGCAGCAAGAGGGGTTTGTTTGCAGGTACTCAAATCCTTTCACACAAGTGTGATGTGAGTGGGATGGGGAGCAAACTGCCTCACCCCTTCCCCAGCCCATGGAACCACGCCAGCAATGTCCCCATGTCCCTTGGGAGGACGTGTGTCAGTCCTTGGCACACTGACCACCTTGTCTGCAGAACAGGGATTAGCAGTGGCAAAGTGATCTCTTTATAGGAAGGATAAACACTCCAGGGTCAGGGCTGAGGTATGTCAGCAGGGGATTACCCCCAAGGTCCCCAGCTGGGTTAATGAGCTACATGGCAAAACGAGGGCAGGGATAATTTGGCAGAGAAATGCCGCTGTGCAGCGCTGGCAGCCTCTTGTCCTGTGTTTGTTGCCTCTGGCTCCAAAGCCAAACGCTCGGCTCACTATGGGCGCTCTTCTTCCCCCCGCAGGGTGTTGGCATGGCCAACTCCCGGCCTCCCAAGTACCTCCTGGTCTTTGATTTCGATGAGACCATCATCAATGAGAACAGCGACGACTCCATCGTGCGTGCAGCACCGGGGCAGGCGCTGCCTGAGCACATCCGACAGAGCTTCCGCGAGGGCTTCTACAATGAGTACATGCAGCGTGTCCTGGCCTACATGGGGGACCAGGGCGTCAAGATGGGGGACTTCAAGGCCGTCTATGAGAACATTCCCCTGTCTCCAGGCATGCCTGACCTCTTCCAGTTCCTCTCCAAGAACCACGAGCTCTTTGAGATCATCCTCATCTCCGACGCCAACATGTTTGGCATCGAGTGCAAACTGAGGGCAGCCGGTTTTTATTCCCTCTTCCGTAAAATCTTCAGCAACCCGTCCAGCTTTGACAAGAGGGGTTACTTCACCTTGGGGCCCTACCACAGCCACAAGTGCCTTGACTGCCCAGCCAATATGTGCAAACGCAAAATCCTGACGGAGTACCTGGCCGAGAGAGCGCAGGAAGAGGTGGAGTTTGAGAGGGTGTTTTACGTTGGGGATGGTGCCAATGACTTCTGCCCTTCGGTGACTTTGACTTCAGCTGACGTTGCTTTCCCCCGGAAGGGCTACCCCATGCACCAGATGACCCAGGAGATGGAGAAGAAGCAGCCTGGAGCTTTCCAGGCCACTGTTGTTCCCTGGGAGTCAGCTACCGAGGTTGCCCGCTATCTGCAGGAGCTCCTCAAGAAGAAGTGCTGAGGATGGATGGCTCCAAAGAGGTTTGTTTACGACAAACAGCTGGGAAGGGAGAAGGCTGGAAGGTCACGTCCTGCACCCCGTGTTTATTTGGCACTGCTCACTTGGACTTTGATTCCTGGACTGCTTTCCTGCCTTCCTCTCCGAGCTCCTATCTCCCCAGTGATTGAAGCACTTTCTCTCCCCCTACGTCCTTTCCTCTTCCCTCTGCCACATTGAGATGAAGTCTTCTCTATGCAGCTTAGACGGCTTCTCTGCTGTTGGTGGTTGGCAACACTAATGGTATGGTTTGGTTTTTTCCCTTTTTGACTTCACAAAAGCAGTTCTTTACCATCCACAAGTCAGCTCTCCTGCAGGCTGAGCCCTGCACGTGATTCCTCTTGACTTCACCCCTCTCACCTCCTGCCCATCTCCACTCTCCATGCAGGAGCCTCATGCTGTTGCCTTGAACCCAGTGCTCCAAGGGCTCTTTGCCTCGCCAGGAAGCCACGAGAAATTTGGTCTGAGCAGTTTGTGCTGCCCAGGCTCCCCGGCTCACCATGCATCCCACTCCTTGCTCAGCAGATGAGCCTCGCACAGGAGTTTATTGTCCCTTCAGACTTCATTTTCTGAAGAGAAAAATCATGAGAAATCAAGGAAACCTTTTGGAAGGTTGGTACCATGCAAAAATAAAAAGCAACCCTCCTTCAGTTCCCATTGCCCTCACCCCATTTTTCTGGGGGGGAGGCAGAACGGCCACATCCTGCTTGAGGAGAAGGACCTGACTTCACCTTTCTCTTCCTCCCCATCACTTCTCCTCCTGGGGCAGCAGCCCCCCAGTGCAGACAGCTCATCTCCATGTCTTTGCTGGGTCGTGTTGACTGCCCTGCAACCTCCTGCCTTGGTCCAGAGGTGCTGAAATCCTCCCAGCTGGAGAGAAAGGTGCTTTAGCACTTCTGGTATCAGCTCCCCCAGAGGCCAAACCCTCTTACACCACCACAGTGTTAATTGCCCATTCTAATTGCACTCTGTAAAAGGGAGCTTGCAGTATTTTGCTCTCTGGTGTTGGCTTTTCCTGGATTTATCCACAGCCTTAAATGACCCCCGAGAGTGGCTTGTAACTACTCCAAAGCATAGAAATCCTGGCAACAAATCAGAGAGGTAAGGAAATAACCAAAGTAGCCCTGAGATGATCCTCCTTTATTTCATTTTTTCCCCCTTTTCTTCGTTCTTCCTCGTCTGGACACTGTTCAACTGTGTGGAACTTAAAGCCATGGAATTAAAAAAAAAATACATATATATGTATATAGATATATATCTATATATTACAGATACACAAGTTCTTTGTATCCAGAACATAAACCTGAGTGTGAAATGGCTCTGAGGTGCACGCACATGGTGTTTCCCTTCCTCAGGCTGCAGGAGGAGGCAGGCAGCCTTGGGAACTGACCAGGGGAGCAGCAGAGTGGGGTTGGATTATAAGCAATGCTCTGCAGGTTGGGCCTGATCCTACAGCAGCCCCTTTGGTGCAGGATTTAGACCTGGCTCAGCCTCCTCTCTCCCCATCTCAAGCAGCTGCAGATAGGGAGCAGATCCTCTGTGGTTATTGCTCTCCTCCTCATGCTTGTTTGTCATTTCTGAGCTTTGGTCCTGCTCTACCATCAGTTCTATGGGTTCAGGAGCAGCATCAGGGCCAGCCCATGGGATTTCAGAGCTTGCTGCTCTCCCAGTTCCAGCAGTTTGAGGGACAGGGGAGTTGCCTCAGTGCTAAACCTTCACAGCATCTCCGAAACAGCGATTGCTGGTGTCATTAAAAAAAAAGATAAAGGGTGGCAGAGGTGTGAGGAGCAGGCAGGGGGATGTGTGGGGCGCAGGCAGCAGCATGTGGCATGGGGCCGTGGCGTGGCTGCAGCAAAAGGGCTGAGCTGTGCAAAGCCAAAAGCCAAAGGCAAAGTGGAGCCCTCGCCTCCTGCACACGGCTGAGCTGGGTGGGCAATGAGGGGTCGGGGAGCTCCTGGTGCTCAGAAGGGCTCCACGTAATTGCCAGGGAAGAAACCTGCCTCCTCGCCCAGGATGCCTTCACACCATCCATCAGAGTACCTCCGTGTGACGTAGATGAGGGCCCCAGGCTCGAAGGAGAGCTCGTTGTCCTTCTGCCGTGTGTACGGGTAGAGGGTCAGCACTGTGCAAAGAAGGGGAGAGAGGCCATGGAGCAGAGTGAGGACAGCTGAGATGGGCAGGAGGAAAGGGCTGCACTGCCCTGTAGTGGGGCAGTCACATCCTCAGTGCTGTGACCACAGTCAGGGCCAAAGAATCTGGTGGATCTCAGCAGATCTGACCCTTGGAGCTGCTGTACCTTTGTCCAGGTAGCTCTGTGGGGCACAGAGGGGCTCCTCTGCAGCTGGTGGTGGTGGTGGTGGGGTGAAATCCTCAAAGTTGGGCAACACTGGTGGTGGTGGCAGTGGTGGCTCGAGGTCATCGGAGACTGTAAAACAAATTCAGTGAAGGCCAAGGGGCTCCACGTGGAACAGAGACCACGCACAGCATTTGTGTTTGAAATGAGCACCCCGGCATCCCCAGACACTGCAGCACTCACCTGGAAGGCTGAAGTCCGGTGGGGGCACAGCCAGGTCCCCTGGTGGTGGTGGGAGCAGATCCCCAGGGAGAGGTGGGGGTGGTGGGGGTGGTGGGATGGTGGCTGCAGCCGGGGTGGGTGGTGGACCCGGTAGGGGTGGAGGTGGGGGTGGTGCTGGGATGCCTTCCCCAGGGGCTCCTCCACTCGAGCTGAGGATTCAGAGTCAGGGAAAAGATGTGTGTGGGAGGGACGACGATGTCACCATGGGCAAAACACCCCAACATCTGCGTGCAAAGCCATTTCCCCATTCTGTGCCTTAGCTTCCCCCTTGGGAACCGTCTATGTCAAGTTTTTTTGCTTTAGAGATATACAGTGAATTTCCTGCTCCCCAGAACCATATTGCTTATCAAAACCTCTCTGCAAACAGATGCAGTAGGGTAACCACAGCTGCCCCAGACCCACTAATCCTCCTCCCTGGGCATTCCAGATCCCCCCCCAGGCCCAGGCTGGTACCTGACTGATGTCAGTGAGGAGGCTGATGAAGCTGCAGAGAGCTTTCCCTCAGGAATCACAGGAGGCTGGATGGGCTCAGGGACACGAGTGCTCCTCCTGCCAACAGAGAAGGCACTGAGCCCACGCTGCCAGGTGGTGGCATCAGGACAGGGACAGGACACTGAGGGCAGCTGCATTAGGCAGTGCCCCTATGGCTCTGTCCCTGCCGTTGTCACCTGCTCAGCGACACCCAAGGCAGAAAGATTTCCTACTGCACACCACCCCAGAAGCCTCACCCCATGGTGCCTGCAGACTGTTGACTCTTGATCCCTTTCCGAGACAGTGTGCCTGTGCGGGACAGCTGGGTGCTGTGGTCCTGCAGGCAGGAGAAAACACAGACATATGGACAAGCTCATTGCACCCCATGCCTACCATGCCCCTCAAGTGCCCCCAAGGCCTTTGCTGAACCCTTCTCAAAAAGATGGGGGCTGTTGGAAGCTGCCCCAGCTGATAGGAGCAGACGTCTGCTGTGTGGCATTGCCACCGTGGGAACTGCAGCCCAGCACCACCACTTCCCCTCCAACTCTATGGTGGTTTCACACTGTGCACGTGGCTCTGATGCTGCTGAAAACCCACAGGAGCCTTCCGGTGAGAGGCAGCTTACAGGGGCAGTTTCAGTGCTGAAACAGCACTGGGGTAGAACAGCAGCTCAGCCCCAACCTTGGCTGAGCAGCTCTGGGACTGTGTGCCTTTGTGGCACTAACAGTGTTCCATTCCCCTCCTGCCCCAGGATGAGCCCTGCTGGGACAATTCGTGGAGTGGGCTGGGCGAAGTATGGAAAGACCCCGATTCTCCTTCCAGGAGGGGTTTGTGATCACAGAAAGTCCACCTGAGCCCCCACCTTCCCACGGGACACCCTCCAGACTGACCTTTATGCCATGGCCAACGTCATCCAGGATGCTGAAGTTGAGGGGTTTCCTGTAGTAGGGCTCCAGGGACGGTGGGTTGGGGGGGGATGTGATCTTCTGGTGGGATGGGAACCTCTTGCTGACAGTCAGAGAGCCAATCTCCCGGCGAGACACTTTCTCCTTGTGCATGTCAACACTCTGTAAAGATGAAAGGCTTTAGGAAGCCTTCAGGTGTCAGGAAGGATGAGTGGCTGCAGGGCTCTGTGTCAACATCCCCAGTTCTCCAAGGGGACAAGGCCAGTATCCACTGAGGGGGGATTACAGCATCTGAGCCCTTGTGACTGCTGCAGGGCGGCTCCTTGGGGGTTTCCCCAGAGGCTGCCATGGTCTCCAAACACTCAGACCAAGACAACCCCTCAAGAACAGTTTCTCACCCCTCGGTGGACTTTTCTTTAGCACGTTGGGTGACCAAGGTGTTGCAAGGGCTAACAGGCCATTAAAACCACAGGGAAGGATGGTCTCCAGTCCCTATATAAGCTGCTCCCCTTTTTTTGAGGCCAACCCTTCCTCAGGGCCCAAACCCCACAGCAGCACAGACCCATAACCAGGCAGTTGCTGAGGTCGGACCCACCTGGGCTACACAGCTGACGTTGGCCTCCAGCTTTTGCAGCTCGGCTGCCTGCAGGTCCAGCAGCTGCAGGAAGGTGGTGGCCAGCCTGCTGACCTGGTAGGCCACGCTGGCCAAGGACTGCGTGCTGAACGCCATCGTCTCCTCCAAAGCCTTCCGCTTGTCGCTCGCCTGGAGGGTGAAACACAGCCGTGATGAGCTGGGAAGGCTGACAGCACACAATGCTGCTGCTGCCATTCCCACACTCGGGTCACAAGGGAGCAAAGGGGCTTCCTTCTGCTTTCCAAATGCATCACAGTTCCTCCAGCTCAGGCGGTGGGACTCAGCGGTGCTCAGCACCACCAGGGTGCGGTGGGACAAGCACAGAGGGGGGTCAGGAGGGTCTGTCCCAGCCCTGTTGCCAACAGCTGGGGAAGCAGTCTCAGTTCTCTGAATTGTTTTGCATGCTTCCCCTTCAGAGATACAGCTGGGGGCTGTGAACCGGCCAGAAGCTGCAGCAACAAGAAAACAACCCAGCCCTAGAGGATGCTTAACTGAGGCAGCAGCAATGTCTGGCTATGGGACAGAGAATGCTAAGGTTACAGCCCCAGATGGTTGGGGGGGCACCCGCCCCCTCGGGTCGGCCATGGGGAAGTGAGGCCAACAAGGTAGGATCCTTAAAGCACCCAGGAGACCCCCAGTCACAGCACTGTCCCCAGCCAATGGGGCCAAACCAACCCTTTTGCATTCCCTCAGCAGGTCACAAGGACAGCGGGGAGGAAGGCAGCACAGAGCCCAGTGCCCACCGTGTGCTGGGAGGGAGAGAGCATTGCGCAGCACCTCCCAAACCCCGAGCTGCCATCCCCGCTCCCATCCAGCACCAAAACACCTGGAAGACCCCCCCCATATCCCATAACCCTGACGGATGAGCAGAGGGGAAACTGAGGCACAAAAGCAGCGCTGAGAGCACTCAGTGCTGGGCAGGAAATGAACGGGAACAGCAAAGCCTTCGCCCTCACACCATCCTCCCCACCACCACCACAGATCCCCCCCCCACCCAGAGACCCCCCAGCCCCACACCCCACCTGCAGGTAGTTGCTCTCGCAGTACTCAGCCACACGCTGCAGGTTGCTGTGGTTGTCACGCAGGCCCTGCCGTGCCGTGGGGACATCGCAGGGCTGCAGCGGCTCCGCCATGGTGCTGGGACTGGAGCCCACTTCCTCCCCAGCCTCTCAGGCGCCGCGTTTTGAAGCTCGCGGCGATGCTGACGCACTGCTGTGCGGATGCCCTGTGGGTTGTCACCTCTCCCAGCTCCGCCAGCTCTGCCGGCCCACAGCCCCATGAGGAGTGGGCTTGGCAGGCTGAGGGCCGCCATCTTGTCTGCCATAGCGGTGGAGGCTTGGGGGCATGGAGGGGTAGAACCTGAAAGCTGTTGAGGTGCTGCAAGCCCAGTCCCCACCAAACCTGCCCTTCACATTCATACTTACCCCTCCCCCCCCCCCCTCCCCACCCCCAAATTCAAACGCCCCCATCAAGGGGGCCTTCATGAGGTTGAAGGCAGCACAGCCCTGGGCAGAGTGGCATTTCCAGGACAATGCTGCATTTTGGCTTCTATCGGCCCAAATTTGGCCACTTCTGGGCATTTTGGTGCTTGCACCTCCATCCTCTGACAGAGTCCATTAGGCACGGGGCCAGGCTTGGCTCTGTTGCACTCAGTGGGGGGAATTCCCTTCCCCTTGCCTTTATGGGACTGGCAAGAGGACATCTAGCCTCAGGATGGTGCTTCCATTGCCAGCTCAGGTTCCCCAGACGGCCCCATGCCCCCACCTCGCCCAGTTCAGGTGCAGCCATCAGTTTCTGCTTGCTTCTGTGTGCCGGGACAGCACAACCCTCCTTGGTGCTTTGCTGATGGCCTTTCCCATCCCCACAGCACAGTGCCAGAGGCCAGGGCCAAGGGCAGGAAACTCTCACTTCCCAGCACTGGGAGGGTCCTTTGTGCTGGGAATCCCCCTCCACCTCCTCCTCTTTGCGCTCCCTCGGGGCCTCCTGAACTCTGTCCTCAGCTTCAGTGTTGCGCATGGGCCAAGCAAGAGCCAAATGCCCATCGTGAGCCCACAGCAGTGTGAGGATGAGAGAAATGATGAACCAGCTCTGCTTCTCACACCCTCAATGGCCAAGAGCCACCCCAAATGCTTCCTGGACCCCCACAGTCCCCTTACCCAAGCTCTCATCCTCTCCATTCCCTCCTATGGTGGAACCTGTTCCAGCTCCCATAGCGGATGCTCCCTTTGCTCCCCTAGCTGGGTTCCAGCCCTGCACAGGCTCAAACACACACACTGGAAGCTCAGGGGCTGTCGAGTGCCCCACAAGTACATCTCCACCCTTGCCCTTCCTCCCCCATCTTCGCCCTCTCCCAGCCCTCCCCTATGGCCCCACCACTGATTACCCAGAGCTTTGAGGCTAATGCCCAACACCTGACCAGCTTATTCTTCTGAGTCTATTATCAGCTTAGGGACCAAAGACATCTGCTCCCTGCTCCTGGCTGGGAGATCTGAAGGAGTCTTCAAACAGAACAGTGCAGACACAGAGGACAGCAGCTCGATGGGTTTCTGAATACCTCCAGCACTGAGAGGGGGAGCCCCTCATCCACACAGGTAAGTGACTTTGCTTCTTTCCCAATGCACAGAGGCATTGCAGGTGCTATCACCACCTCCACGGGTTGATAAAAGCTGCAGCTTTTATCTCCTCGGGACTCATTGTGCCCCATAAGCACTGATGGGGAGAGGAGTACTGGCTATGCATGCCATGAAAACAGCCACACAAAACCAGTGGGGTCTGGGGAACAGAAGTTTGATGCCTTCCAAAGCAGGGACAAGACAAACCGCTGCTTTAATCACATTCCTCTTTATGATTTAAGAGGTTGTGGTCAGGCTTTCAAGCTAAGTTTTAATATGGGAGCAGCACAAGGCAACTCTCCAAATCTTTTTTATATCCCTTGGGTGCACCTTTGTAAAAAACAGATGAGCTTTTCCAGTTCACACCATGGAATGTCTCTGTGCCACAGAGGTAACAGCAATGAAGGGACATAATTCACACCATCACTTACTTGCAAGGGTGGCACAATGAGTGGAGGAGAAAACAATAGTTTAGTTCCTCACAGTGCCTGTGGGCTGCTCCTGCCCAAGCAGAAAGGTGTAGTTACAAACTCACATTGGGAAGGCATCGTCTGCACCTATGCTGCACTGCTTTGTTTAGGAGATGCTATATAGTTTGGTACATTCTTATCTGGGTTCTCCTAAGATGCTGCAAACCCAACAGACCTGCAGTGCAATTGGTTTTTCTGTGGGCTCAGCCAGCCCCACTGAACCAGCCATCTCTTGTCCTTGGGAAACAGCCTCTGCTGTACGCAAAGAAAGGGCTGGATCTTCTGCTGCTGCCTTCAAACCACTGTTTTTGCTCCATTTGTCTGGGTGAGAACAAGCAAAACAAAATTTGATTACTGCAGTTACACTGTGCTTTGAAAGGTGCCCGAAAGCTTCAGCTGAGACGTTATCAGCTTTTGCAATAGTGTTAGGGCAAAAGCAAATGCCTTAGGAGAAGCCTTACTGCACTTCAAGCACGCGCCATCTCTGTTGGTTACAGGGCAGAATGGCTCAGGATATGACAGAGAAGGAACTGCTGAAAATGGAACTGGATCAGCTGAAGAAGGAGGTAAAGAACGAGAGGCAAATGGTGAGTATTGCCCCAAAATGCAAAATGGGGAGCAACCTTGGCACCCTGAGGATGCTGATGGGGCACACCACAGCCAAGGGCAGCTCCGTGGTTCCCTCTCCCAGAGGCTCACATGGATTTGTAGGCAGACGATCAGCAAGAGAGCAGCTCTGCAGTGACTGCTTGTTCCCATAACCCACACGAGGCGTCTCCTCCCTTCCTTCCTTGCAGGTCTCCAAGACCGGCAAAGAGCTCAAGGAGTACATTGAATCCATGGCAGGAGAGGATCCACTGCTGAAAGGTGTCCCTGAGGACAAGAACCCCTTTAAGGAGAAGGGCGGCTGTACGATAAGCTGACATCCTTCCTCCTCCTGCACCGCCCTGCTTGGGCACAGAGCCATTCCCATGCTCAAGCCAAGACTGTCAGAAACCTGCTTTCCCTATAGTCTGACCTCAGCACTGGGGAGTACCAAAATAAAGTGTAGTTGCATCTCAAGTAGCAGCAGAAAAAAGAAAAATTATGAGAAAAAAGAAAAAAAAATTACCCCTGTGATTGCAGAGATGAGGTGCAGCAGACAGAGCAGAGTGCGTTTGTGTGCTCCCATCACTGATTTATGGTTGGTTTCCAGCAAGCAAAAGTTCTGTGTTTTCAGCAGGCAGCAGCAAAGTGGGCTTTAATGGCACAGGTAGGGCTAGGAATGGTTTGTAGGTATAGGGAGGGCGTAGGGCTGTACTGAAACACGTAGGGCTGTACCTGGACTCCAACCCCAGGCATCCCAGCAGCAGGGCGGGCTCCAAAGCCTAGAGCTGAGCCCTGCATCCCCACTCGCTAGAGAGAAGCATCCCGGTGGGACCTCGCTCACGTTATCGCCTATCAGTGCCTGAATCCCCCATCTGGCACAGGCAAACACGCTCTGATGCTCCCAGGGGTCTGAAGCTTTCATCTCCTCATTCATAACTCCGTCCATCGCTCACAGATCGCACCTCCCACCCGCAGTGCGTCTACAGGACTGGGGGAAGGGGGCTGGGGGATGGGGACCGAACAACCCAAGCGGGGCACGGGAACGAGCGAAGCCTCCATCAAAAACATCAGCCTGCCTCCGTGTCCTCCTCGGGAAACCCTCCAGCAACCACAAGAGATCAAAGCCCGGAGGTTTACAAGTCTGGTTCTGCTCGAAGCACCGCCTTGGCTTCACCTTCCGCTCTGTGCAGCCGGGGAAGAGCGGACAGCCTCCATGCGGGCAGAGGTGCTGCAAAGCCTCGTCCCGCAACGTTTCACCATTGATAAGGATCGACTCGGAGCCGGCAGTTCTGCTTGGAGGTGGCACAAAAACCGGGGCAGATTGGGGCGGCACAGAGATGAGGTCGATGGGGTGCAGGGGCCCATAAAAAAGGGAAAATAAAGGTTTTGTTCTTCCTCTCGCGGAAATACTGAATAAATCCACTCCGTTCCATACGCGGTCTCTTGTCTCTCTCGTACCCGCGTTCCCGTGCCAAAAACATCACCTCGGGGCCAGCATCGTCCGTCCCCGCCGCTAACCCCGGCGGAGGTCCCATAGAGCTCCGCGACCCCTGAGCTAAGCAAAGACAGCCCGCTTAACCCCGGCTAAACCCCGCGCCAAACCCCTCTCATCCACGCACCGCCACCAGCCCGCCCCTTTCTGACCAGCCGCAGCCGCAGCTCAGCCCTTATCAACGAGCCCCGCGATAGCTGCGACCGCAGAGAGGGGGGGGGGAAGCTACCAGCCAATAGCAACGCGGGAAGTCATGAGTGTCGTCCAACGCGCCCAATCGGAGCCAGTTCCTGGATTAACTCCCACCCCCCCCTTAACACCGCCCCCACCGCTCTTCCCGCGCATGCGCATCGCGGCGCCGGCGCCCCCGCACAAAATGGAGCCCTGGAGGTGCGCGGTACCGGTGGGGGGGGGTGGCGCAGCGCGGGGCGACCCCGCAACGCTCCCCGCAGCACCGCGCCGCCGCTGCCGTCCAGCGGGTTCAGCGACGCGCCGGGGGCAAAAAGTACGGGAGGTCCCACCGAGATTTGAACTCGGATCGCTGGATTCAAAGTCCAGAGTGCTAACCATTACACCATGGGACCACGGCATACGCGTTGCGCCACGGCGCCTTCAGGCTTTGCGCGCCGCCGCGGGCGTCCGCCCCAACCCCAATTCTACCGTGGGTCTCGATGGAGTCCGCCTCGCACGGCCCCATATCTGCCTACAGCCCAGTGCCGGCAGCAGCCCCATTCGCCTCCCCCGAAGCTCCCGCTGCTTTCCTTTTAAACCGGGACGCCCGTCGCCGTGACCCCGTTCCCCATCCAGCGGCCAGAAAACGGCATTCCACCGTCCTCCAAACGCCATTGAATTGTGACACGGGCTTGGGTTCCACCGCCGCTGCTGGACGGCCCCGAGCACGCATGCCATCGGCCCGTGCACCCCCCGGCAGCTCCATTTCTTCGTTCCCCCCACCCCACCAAATTGATGAAAAAAATGCACAGGAACAGCATTAGAGGAATTTTTTTTTCCTTTTTTTTTTTTTTATTTTAATTTTTTTTTTTTTTTTTTTTAATGAAACAGTGGAGTAAAGCGGTTTGTGGCAAAACCTCGCTGGGAGAGAAATGAAACCTGCATCCATCCGCCATCCCTGCTACTCCACACCCAAAGCAACGGCTTCGCAGTGTGGGAAGGATGGGGGCAGAACAGGCAGAGGAGGGGAAAGGTAGAAAGAAACAGCCAAGAGGAGGAACACCAGCATCGGCCCCGTACAGTACAACGGTATTGAGGAACAGCCTGAAATCACACTGGGGCGGCTGCTGGGAGACATTGCTTTGGCCATTGGTGTGGTGAGAGCCCTTGGGTGCAGCTGTCCCATGGCTCCTGGGTGTGGGGTGATTGGGAACCCAGAGCTGGCTCAGTTGGATCAGATTGTATGGCTGGAGGACCAACTGCTCAGAGCAGTGCTCATGCTGTCACCAGCCCAGTGGCACCAACCCAATGCCACCAACCCAGTGCCACCAATTTAGTGCTGCCGGCTCAGTGCTACCAGCCCAACGCCACCAACTTGATGCCACCAACCTGGTCCAACCAAACCAGTGCCACCAGGGAGCCATCAGCCCAACTTGGTGCCACCAAGCCAGTTCCACCAATCCAGAGCCAACCTGGTGCCACCCATCACCCCAATTCCACCAACTTGGTGCCACCAAACCTGATTCCATCAACCTGGTGTCACCAACCTGGTACCACCACCCCAATTCCATCAACTTGGTGCCATCAACCCACAGCACTAAGCCACCCACACCCATGGCCATTGGGAAAACCATTGAATGATGGCCCCAGCATCTCCCACCCATGCATGATTGGGTTCAGCCCCGTGACGCCGGGGAGCTGATGGAGTTCTACTGCTGACAGAAGTAAATATCAAAGTTCAAAAGGGAAAAAAAAAAAAAAAAAAAAAAAAAAAAAAAAAAAAAAAAAAACCCAAAACAAATGTAATGGAAGTTTGAGCATTAAAAATTAAAAAAGAAAAAAAAAAAAAAAAAAAATCAGTCACAACCAAACGGTTTGGACTGCTGAGGTCTGGAGCTTTTACAACTAACGACCACTTTAAAGTGAAAAGAAAGCCCGTAAATTCTATTTTTAAAGAACATTTTTCTTTGGAAAAAGAGTAATTTTTTTTTTTTTTCCCCTAAACTACAGCATGTGGAGTTGCCACTACCTAGTTTTAATCTATTGTCACTAAGAGGTAGATAAACAAAAATGACTTGGTTATATAGGAGGTCGCGCCCCGGGGCTGACGTGGTGGAGCAGGCAGACCCCCAGCTCCAGGGCTTCCTCTGGGGCTTTGCCTTATGTAGGGTGACCCCAAAAGTCGTCAGGTTCCGATACAGCCACCCAGAGCTGGATACAAGGTAGTATCAGGGGAGGGGGAAGGCACATGTTGGGTCTGAGGACCGGATTTTGCCTCCTGAAAGTCAACGAAAGTTTGATGTCAACACTGAATCCAGATGTGCTTCAAACGAACCATTATCTGCTGGGTAACGAACACTTCAACCCATTCCAGTGATTCTCACCGTTTCCACTCTGATTCCAGACAATCCCATCTGTTTTCTGGGGTGACCCCAGTGGCAGTGGGGGGCGTGGGAAGGATGGGGCCCTATGGGATGCTCTGCCCCAAGCACTGCATCCCCACAGACAACAGCCTGTGCTGCTTTACAGAGACCATTTACATGATGGGTCTGAAAAAAAAAACGGCTTTGGTTCTGCTGTACAGCTGTCTCCCATGCCTTAATTTGGTGCTGGTTCTTTTTTTTCCAAGTGAAAAGTTCCTTTTCATCATTAGCTCATGTTGATGTTTTCCAGTTCATAACCCATTGCTTTGCCACCATGGCCCAACACAGCATCCCTACTCAGAGCATCCCTGCTTAGAGCTATTCGCCCTCACCAAAAGCTACAAAATGCATAATGCAGCAATGGGTCAATTCCCAACGGGCCCAACGTAATACTGCCCAGTGACCATTCCAAACCAGCAGCCCCAGCAGTCTTCCTCACCAGCTCTCCTCTTCTGCACTGCAGCTCTCCCTTGGGACATCCCTGCAGTCTGGGGGTGGGGGGGCTGTGCCCAAAGCTCCTCCGTGCCCAATGCTCAGCCCTGAGGTAGTTTGCACGTGTGCGTTCGCAGCATCTGCACCTTCTCCAAAATTCAAGATTGAAGAGCCTCTCTGCTTCCTGGTTTCCCTTTGGGGCTTATCCAGAATCACAAATGTTCCAAAGGGGGGAAAAAGAAGAAAAAAAAAAAAATAGAAAACCACCAAAACGATGAAGGAAGGTCGAGGCCGCTGAGCGAGGCTACATTTTTCCCTTCCTACTCCATACCAATTCAGAGCTCCCATGCCCTGCACCACCATGGCTCACACCTCTGATAGGACCTGGAGCATCACTCAGCTCAGAGCTGACCTCCAGCTCTGCCCACAAATGGACCCCCAGTCTACTCAGACCCTTCCACCTGCTGGCACTCAGCAATGGGCAGCCATTGTCCTCCTCTCCCTTTCCAGGAAGATGGAATGGAAACTTCTTGAGCAAAATCACTGCCAACCACTGTTCCCAAAGCAAATCTGCAGCCCAAATCCTTCACCTCCCATCTGCACAGCCCATGGACAGGCCGGAACGTTAGCAGCAAGAGTATGACTGGGATGGCTGAAGGGATGCTTAGTGGAACATACACTCATCACAGGCTCACACTGACTTCACCCAAAGGAAACAGAAGCTACAACAGAGAAGAAAAAAAAAAAATGGAAAAAAAAAAAGAAAAAAGAAAAGACTCCATAAAACCCAGTGCTGCCGAAACCCCGTTGCCTCAGATGCAGTTTGAGGGCTGAGAAAATGGGCAGAGCCTGGAAGGACAAAACAAAATCTGATTTTTCGGTGGGGTTTATTTGGCTTTGTTTTTCATTTGCCTCCAGCTGAAAGACAACACAACATCCTGACAGCATGAACACAAACCCCATAACCCACACAGCATCGCTTTGCCCGGTGCACGGCCCTGAGGACCACAAAGTGCTTTGGGGGCACGGGGCTGTGGGCAGTACCCTGTGTGAGGTAGGTGAGCAGCATGAACCTCAGCAGGGAGAAACTGAGGCACAGAGGAATTCTCATTATTTTGCTTCCTTTCCTTTTTGTTTTACATCCTCAGCACCAGTGAGAAACAAATTCCTCAGCCCTGGGGAGCAGAAGGCTGCATTGCCCCATTCCCTCTCTCCTGCCCCAAGGTTCCCCACGTCCTCAGGTCAAAGCTCAGCCCCCAGGGGAGAAACACCCCACATCCACAGGGTTGGGCTTGCTGCTTTCTCACTGCAGAAGAAATTAAATATATAAACCCAAAGGATTTCTGTAGGGAAAGCAAAAGGCAGCCCTGAGGGCAGGAGCTGGAGATGCTTTTGCCTTTCTGGTCCACAGCAAAGCTGTGCCATGAGTGAGCACCTGCCTGATTGCTGCTGCTATATTTTTTTATCATTCAGCAGATGGGGGCTGATTTTCTTGCTTTCAAAGTAGGGTGGTTTCCTCCTAAACTGCCTTTTTCTTTTCTTTTCTTTTTTTTCCCCCCTCCAGTGCAAAGAAAGCAGCTAACAGGCAGCAAGGTTCCTTCTCCTCCCTTCTTGCTGATGGGCATCCCTGATTCAAAGCTCACATCTCCTTCCCTGGGACCTGGGGCAGGGATCCTGCTGCATCCAGGCAGGAGATAGGCACAAGTCCTATTGAACTCCATAGGACATCAGTAGGGATTTAAGCAGGGATTGAAGGAACACCACCGAGGGCAGACCTGCCCCTTCCCAGCAACCACCTTTGAAAAAACAAAGCAGCCTCCAAAGAACCTCTCAGCCCTTGGAACAGCACCACAAGGGGAGGCACAGCTCCCACAAAGGGATGGCAATGGGAGCAGCACAGCAGGGTGGCACTGGGGTGGCAGCACAGAAATGGGGGAAAGCATCACAGGTTTCCCTGAGTCACCATCAGGTTTAGGTATGCGTCCGGATCTGGACCTTATCCATGCAACAACCCAGAGAAACAGGACTGGGGGTAAGGAGGGGGAAAATGGATCTTTTGTTGTTTTTTTTTTTCTCCTCAACGATACACTTTGCACCAGTTATTAAAAAAATAAAAAATAAAAAATAAAAAATGCTTGCTGTGGGAAAAAAAAAACCACAATTCTTATAATCACCGATGTCTGAATAACACTGATCTGTCCAAAGCTGTAAGAAGTAGAGAGCCAGAGATGAACACTTCCCTAGGACACAACGGCAGCCCCAGCTGGGACCGAGGCAGCCCACCGCCCACTGCACTGCATCACCCACAGCCCCATGCACCTCCATTTCCATCTTCTCATCCAATGCAGAACGGGTCGTTTTCCTGCAGGGACAAACAGCAAGATGGCACGTAAAGAAAAAAAAAAGAACCTTGTCAAGCATATAGGGTGAGGTCCGTGCCTGTTATTCGTGAGGGTCATTCCATTTTTCTCTCTCCTCCGTGTGCGTTTGTAGAAGAAAAGTTGGTTTCCATTTGTCTTTTTTTTTTTCCCTTTTTTTTTCTTTTTTGTGTTTTTTTTTTTTGTTTTTTCTTTTTTTTTTACTTGCTTTATCCTCGGTAAAACTGAGGCAAATCTCTGCAATGAGTTTACCAGCATCATAGTGGAGAAGACAGGCGGCCATTTTGCCTCCATGGCAGCACCGTTGGGGCGGCCCATATGGGTTTGGTTTATGGCAGTCCATATGGTTTATGGCTGCGGGATGCTGCCTGGGTTTGGGGCAGCTCAATGTGCCCCACGTGGTGCTGAGCTCCATTCCAGGAGTGCTTTTGTGGAGGCAAATCCATCCTCATTGCCCACAGTGGAAGATTGCCAATCCCAAGCTCTTCAGCCGTTTGCTTTCCCAATGAAGTCGGATGGACAAAAGCCTTTCGTCATCCAGTAGTTCTGCTGTTGGTTTTGTTTTTCTTTGTTCTGTTGGTTGGTTGGTTTTTCTTGCATGTGAAAGGAAAAGAAAAAAAAAAAAGAAGAAAAAAAAGAAATAAAGTCTTTCCAATTGAAAAACGTCGGTGGGCTCCGATTTGTCCAAGGTCTCAAAGAGTCGCGACATCCGACAGCTCGTGTGTCGTGTTGGCATTTCTGCCTGGCTTTGGGAAGGCCAACACCATTCGTGCTGCCATCTTTTCCACTACGTCTGAGATTTCTGTCGTTCTCCATAGAGAGCTCATCATCACACCTGGGGACCCGGGCGCAGGGCTCCTGGCTCACAAGAAATTACGAACAACTTAACTTCTCTTTTCATTAAAAAAATAAAATATTCAAGACTATCAGCTTTTATATAAAATACCAGCAAGCCCCCCATAAAAAAAAAACCAAAAAAAAAAAAAAAAAAAAAAAAAAACACCAAATAAAAGTTCAATTGCTGAGGTAACGTCATACCTTGAGGTAGCTTTTTTTTTTTCTCCTTTTCTCTTTTTTTTTTTTTTCTCTTTTTTTTTTTCTTTTTTTTTTCCTCTTTCCCTCCTCTCTTGTTGCTCAAACACACGGCTATACCTCACCCCAACTCCTGGCCTCACCCCACTGCTGCTGCTGCAGTGCCCCCAGGGACAGTAACCGCTGCTGCGTCCCCATCTCAGCTCTATGGGAGCAGTCTGGTTTAAGAAGAAACAGTACAGAATCAGTGCGAGGTTCACCCCCACCTCCCTCCTTATCACCTCCATGCGGGCTCGCCCCGCTGTCCCCAATGCAATCAGAGCTTTTTGCTTTCTCCCCCTGCTCCCCAGCTTGTGGGACAGCATCGGCGCTGAGTCCCCAATGGGGCCGGGTGGAAGGGCAGCACGGTGCACACACAGCCCCATAGAGACACGACCCGGCCCCGTGTGGGGCAGTCACAGCAGTTACTGTCCCTTTCCCAATACTCAAATATTAAAAAACAAACCATTAAAATATATCTAAAATATAAAAATCCTCCTAAGAGTGACGGGAATCAGGAACCACCTTACATTCGTTTGACGGATCTATTTGGTACGGTCGTGTGAGGGGGGGGCTGTTCTGGCCGCAGAAAGAAGAGGGTGGTGGTGGTGGTGGTGATTGGGGGCTTTGTTGTTTTAAAAATAAGAAGAAAAATAAAAATAAAGCTTCAGACGTGCCAAATTTCAAAGATTTTTTTTTTTTTTTTTTTTTTTTTTTTTTTTTTTTTTTTGCCCCTATCTGGAGAGAGATTTGGGAGAGGGGAGAGAAGGGGCTGGGATACACCACAAACAGCCCCACGAGGGTTAACACCAACCAGCATCATCCAGCTTTGCTAATGAAAATATTCCATTCCCCTGAGTGGTTTTTGCCCCCCACCCCCTTCCCCCCCCTCAGACAAAAAAAAAACCCAAAAAATCACTGCATGTGGCTGAGCCCATGGAGATACCAATGGGATTTCGGGGCACAAATCTGTACTGGGAAGCAAAGCTGAGGCTGAGCCCCCAGTCCCAGCAAAGCCCCAAAACCCTTTGGCTCTGAATCCCAAATCTGTTTAGCCCCCATTTCCCATTACTGAAGGATGGACGTTCATTCATGCTTCCTACCAAACGGGCTGTGCTTTGTTCCTGTTTTATTGCTGTTGCTCAGAGGGAGGAAAGTAAAAAAGCAAAGCACATCCCTTGCCCCTTCCCATGTCAGCATCTCTGCAGTTAAAGCTCTGCATCCCATTCTGCCATTAGTTCATAGGTCACAAAAAAAAGAAAAAAAAACCCACGATGACAAAAAGAGAAAACAAGCCCAAAACTCCCCCCAAAAAACAGCTCCTTTCAAGTAAACTAACATAAAGAAACATCCAACCAAATGAAAAACTAAAAAGTTGTCCTGGAAAATAGAGGTCCTGCGTTGGTTCCTAAGGCTTCAGAAGGCACTGCACTGCACACACAGCACAGGGGAGAGGAAAGCTCTCCTTCTGCCCACCCTCGGGTGCTGCTGACATGATGGGATCCTCCCAGGGGATCCAAATCCATTTGGCACTACGGAGTTTTCCTCCCCCCTCCCTTCAGTCCCTCACAATGGATCTCGTTACCAGTGGGGGGGGGATTGGTGATGGTCCACTGGAATTTTTGAAAAATTAAAAGAAAAAAAAAAAAAGAAAAAATTTCCTAAAAAAGGAGAAAAATTAAAAGGGGAAAAAAGAAAAGAATTAAAAAGCAAAAAAAAAAAAAAAAAAGGATCCCAAAGGTTTAACATCACTCTGGGAACATCCGTCAGCCACACCGCTGAGGCAGGGAAGGGACTGAGGGAGGGATGGGGAAGTGAAGCTGGGGGGAGCCCTGGGGGAGCCCCAGAGGCCCTGAGATGAGGGCAGGCAGTGCCTGCAGGGGCTGAGTGCAGTGCCTGGTGTTGGGCTCCATCCCCCAGCCCCACAGCACCTCCCACTTCGGTTCAGTACAGTGTCAGCACATGGAGCTAAAAATGAGTCAGATGGTGCGGTCTGGTTCTTAGCCCCGTCCCTCTTGCCTTGAAAGCCAATCAAACTGCCTTTTAGTGTCGACCAGTTAATGAAAACAATTGCATCTGTCTATGGTAACTGATTCCCAGCCACTCTTAAGCCTGGCATTGGCTTGTTCCACTTTTCACATTGGTGTCAGTGCTGCTCTCATTTCCTCCTCGCTTGCAGCTGGCCGCTTTGTCCCTTCTGATGCTGCTGCTTCACCTGGGCCAGGATGTCCCGGATTTTGCGCTGCGCCATCTGTGGATGAAAGGAGCAAAAGGAAAATGCAAGGGAAATGGCACTGAGTGCCGTGAGGAATACAGCTGAATGGGAAACCATTGGTCAACCATTGGCCTTCTTGGCCAGCAGGGCACATTGCTGGCTCGTGGTCGTCCTGTTGGTCACCAGGACCCCCACATCCTTCTCATCAGAGCTCCTCTCCAGCAGCTCAGCCCCCATCCTGTACTGATGCTGCACTTGTTCCTCCCCAGGCACAGACCCTGCACATGCCCTTGTTAAATCTCATCACATTCCTCTCTGCCCAACACTCAGCCTGCCCAAGTCTCACTAACCAGCATCAGTGAGCATCAACCACTCCTCCCAGCTTTGCACCATCAGCACACTTGCTGGGCATGAATTCTATTCCTTCCTCTGGGTCACTGATGAAGATGTTGAACATGTGTGAATGTACCCCTCACCCCACCTCTCCCTCCTGCCCACCGCTCCACAAAACACACAAAGACAACAACAAACAGCAGCAGCCAAGCGCAGAAAACACTTTCATAGGAGGAAGCAGCACTGAACACAACCCCTTATGAGCCATCAGAGACTCCACCAGCACCGAGCTGCTGGGATCATACCTGGCTGGCATAGAAGTGCCCGATGATCTTCACAATGACCTGCTCGTTCTCATCAGGGGTCTGATCCCGTGGAACCACCACCTCTGCAGCCGTCAGGTTCTGCAGCTCATTGACCTGCAGGGAAGGGACAGAGACCAACATCACCACACACTGTGGAAGAGATTTCCCCCCCCCCAGACATCCCAAATGCTCCCACCCCCTTCCAAACGCAGCTTTGCTTACAGTTTTGCCCCCTTTGCCAATAACCCTCCCTGCAGCCGAGGCGGGGACACGGATGTGTGTCTCCAGCTTCACTTCTTCCTTCGGCCCAAAGAAGTTCTCCTCCTTCAGCTTCCCATAAATCCTGCCTTGTGCCTGCAGAAGAGGAGAAACAGCATCAGGCTCTGTTCAAGACGCTCTGTCCCCACACATCTCCATCCTGGGGACAACAGATTCCCTCCTCAAATCCCAGCCCCTCAGAGCTTTATGTCATCTCAGCCCCAGGAGGGCTGGTGCTGAGTTAAGACAGGTCTCAGTGTCACACTGGGGAGGGCTGACTGTGATGCTTCTTCCCACCCTGCTCTGAAGGGAAGGGGATGGTGGAGGAGGCACTGGGTGACTCTGACACCCCACTGTGATGGCAAGAAAGTGAGGGGACCTTGAACTGAGCTTCTGGAGGGCCTGTGATGACCACCATGCGCACTTTGGAGTCCGGCGTCTCCGGGGGTGCAATCTGGAATGGGGGAGAGAAACAGTCACTGCAGCATCCATACACATCACCCAGGTTTTTAAGGTAATTTCAGCAGCAGAAAGGCACCCAGCTCAGCAAGAGGTGCTGGCAGGACACTGCTCCTTAATGAGGTGACACTACCTTAATAGAGGCACTTGCGAACCGGGAGAGCTGCTTGATGTGCTGGCCCTTCTTGCCAATGATGGCACCGACTGCTTGGGCAGGGATGAAGACGTGTACGGTCTCCTGCTCGGGAGGCTGAGGACACAGAACCACTGCTCAGAGCTCACCACGCCCCCAATCCCCCCCAGAAGTGTCACCCATACCATAACTGCTGGCCTTCAACTGCATTTGCAACAGGTGAAGAGCACAGATCCTGCACACACGTGGACGTGACCATGCTGAAAGCACCGCAAGGTTCCTCAGCTGTGCACCTACCATGAAGGAGCTGTATGGAGCAGCCCCGGAGACGCTGCTGGGAGGAGGAGGTACTGCGTTGGAGGAGGCAGGGAAGAGGCCGACAGCAGCCAGGTTAAGGCCAGGGATGAGATGAGATTGCAGCTGAGGGGGAGAGGAGAGAAACGCTCATTGCTTGTACCAGGGCATCCTCTTAGAGCACACAGGAGGGGAGGTAGGGCAGGAACCCTGCCTGGCAGAGCTGCCGTCCCGAAGCTGAGCCGCACTCACGCTCATGGCCGCGACATCGTTCTCGTAGGCTTCTCTCACTTTCTTCATGATCTCCTGCTCTGCTTTGCAGCAGTTCTCGATGGAGCCCTTCACTGTGATCGTTCTTTCAGGGTTGTACAGGGTCAGGTCCTGCAAGCTGATGGGAAGCCAGAGTTACACCAGTGCTGACCAAAGCAGGGAGCATCACAGTTTACTGCCCGTGTTTGTGCTGCCTTCCTTAAAAACATGCTTAAAGAACAAAACCCCAGTTCTGCCTGCTAAAAAAAAAAATAAATCAGTACTGAAGCACAGCTCCAAAAGGGAAGAAGAGGGGAACTCAGGAAACAACACGCAGGTATATCAAGACAGGTTTGGGGATCAAAGCACTCATGCCACAGGCTGGCTTCCCAGCAGGTTGACAGCGATCTCTTTGCTTTCCTCACATCTCCCATATCTGCCTCCCCACTTCTATCTGCCCCAGGTTGGGAAAGTCTACCCTGCTTTTCTCAAAGACATCAAGGAGCCTTACGATGAAATGGTGATCTTTGTCTCCGTATCCTGCTCCACTTTCTTCAAGTTTCGCCCTTCTTTGCCAATCAGGCGCCCCACAAAGTTGTTATGGGCCAAGATTTTCAGAGGCACTTCATCAGCTCTTGAGAGAGGAATGGGAAAACAACAGAATTAAAGATTACAGCAGGCAGAAGAAGAGGGATTGGGAGCAGAGTGACGGGGAAGACCATGTCCCCTTGCTCAGAGTCCCCCAGTTCTCCCAAGGCAAGGCTTCCACATGCAAACTGGAGCTCTGAGTGCTGGGATGCTAACAAAGCCCAGCAAGGAGCTGTGGATACAGCCTACAAGCACAGAGGGGTAGGGGAAAAAACTTACGTCTTTGTGTCCTTTGCCTCCTTCTGCATGATCTCCAAGATCATTTTGCAGGCAGCAGAGCAGCCCTCAGGGGTGGAGTGGATGCTGATGGCTTTTTCTGCAGCTCCTGCATTCTCCTTACGGTGAACATCAATCCTGCAAGCACAGCATTGATGTTAGAGTGGGCACAGAGCAGAGGCTCTGCAGCTTCACAGCATGTGCTGGATGCTCTGCTCCTCCAGCATCCCTGCAGGCTGCCCAGAGCTGAAGCTTGGATGTACACAGGAAAGGAAAGAGCAGTTAATTCTGGGCTCAGCATTCCATGTAGATACTGTAGTTAGAAGCCCCATTCACAGAAATCCAAGTAAGACATCTGACTCTGTTTATTTTAAACAACATGAGTGATCACATAGTGGAGAACAGGTCAGTTGCTGGCAGATGAGATGCACTGCTCATCACTTCACATCTTAGATAAAGCCCTCTTGGGAGAGAAGAGCAAAAACACGTGGGACAAAACCAAACTCAGCCTCATCAGTCACTGCAGACCACTCCATTAATTAGAAGCAATGCGGGGGGGAAGGGTAGAGAGACTCACTTGGACTGTGTCTGCTTGGTAATGTTCCTGATGGTGGCCCCTTCTTTGCCAATGATGGCACCCACATACTGTGTGGGCACCAGCAGACGGAGCGGGATGTCCACAGGCTGCTGCTTGACTGGAGCCCCTGCTGTGACAGGGGAACCCTGCCGGGGGGCACCTCGGGCCCCAAAGCCACCCCGGCGCCCATTCTCTGGGCCCTGCACTGACTGCTCATCAGGGATGTAGGAGACCTTCAGCACGTGGTTCTCCAGCTGGTGCCCGTTCAGCTTCATGATGGCTCTAAAGCAAGGAGAGAAGGGGTTGGGGTGAGGGGATTCCTACCCCTTAGAGCTCCCAGCAAAAGGCAGCATATCAGCACCAGCCCACCCAAAATGGGACAAATCCACCCAGACTGGGTCAAGCCTTGACGTAACAGCCTTTGGGAAAGAACTGGGAATGGGGCACAGAGATGTCATCAATGCCACGGAGACCTGGCAGGATTTCCCACCTGGTCCAGATGAGCAAAGTGCTTTAAGTGGGGGGGGGATTTCCAAGCAACCAACTCTGGGGAGGGGGTGGAAGCAGTGGGTGAGAACAAGGAATGATCCCCAGGCTCTCCTCTGCCTTGCAATATATTGGTTGGTATTTCAGCTGCTGGTGGGGATTTTGGGGACTGGCTGCAAGAGCTAAAAGCTGTCGATAGATGGGGCTGGCAGCAAGAGAAAAGCAACAGCTCTGGCCACAGCTCTGCACAGCTCTCCTAACTTCAGTGGAGAGAAGTCAAACTGAAGGTCTCCAGAAAGGGCTCAGTTACTCCCTTTTGGGCTGCAAAACCCCACCGCTGAACAGAGACAAATAACACCATCTCTGCAGGATGCAAAGGATCCAAAGACCCTCCATAAAGCAGAAAAAGATGACAGAAAGGTCTCACACCAATATTATTACTTTTTCCTTGAGCTGCAATTACTTAAATTACTTCAGTACAAGAAAATCTTCACTTTTCCTTATAAAAAAAAAAGAGTTGGTTTTCTTTACTCTTTGAACTGCACAAAAAAGCCTAACTTGGATGTGCTCTAAAGGGCTCCAATCCTACCCCAACCCCACCCCACCATGAAGGTGAACAAAAAGAAATCAGGGCAGAAAGGAGGATATTTCTCAAAGGTTTGCAACCCCAAGTTGATGAATTCTGGGACGGCCTGACTCCCAGCAATGGAAATCCCATTTTCTGTCCCCAGGGAAGGGGCAGTGGGCCATGGGAGGTCCATGGGGTGGCATTGGGGCAACTTACTGCCTGGTCTGCTCCCGGTTTGTGTAGGTGACATTAACCACAGCGGTCTCACTGTCTGTGTTCACTGCAATAAGAGAGGCAGAAATTAGAGCCAGCACGAGCAGTCTGGGCCATTATGCAGCATCTTTGGCCACCAGAGAGTGCTTATGTCTGTACAGCCCATCCTGCTTTATTTTATATACAGGGATGTCCTTGTTTTGGCCAAGCAACAAGAGGACACAATTGACCAGACTCAGACATCTTTAGCCATAGAGATAACCTCTAAGAAAGCACAACAACCTGTCTGTCCTCCTCCCTCCTCCAGCCCCAAATAGCTAGGGCAGAAAATATTTAAACAACAGCACGTTGGCTCCTTCTTTCAGCCTTACCTTGCTCACAGTTTTCTACAGTGCCATATTGTGCTAGCAAGCCATCCAGAACCTGGGAAACAGAGAAAAAGCCCATTATTCTGTGAGAATCAGGACAGACCCAAGAAATACAGTCAGTCGATAAAGGCAGCCTTCTGGGCATTAAGATTTCACAAGCAATTAGATGAGCAAAGCTGCTGTGTGCCCCAGGATGTTGGGTCAACAGGCCCCAGAACCAGAGCTGGGAAGGCAGCAAGAAAAGGACGAAGTCCCAACAGCTGGAAGGAAGGATCCGTGTTGTTCCTACAGTGGATAAATCATATGCTGTTATTAAAGGGGATTTTGTTGGTGGATCCTGCATTGCTTCTACCAGCTGAATTGAATCCTGCACAGAAGAGGAATAAGCTGCATGGACGCAAGGGTGCAGCACCATTAGACTCAGTTAAAAACAAAGAAAAGGATGAACCAATTGTAATCCCAAGTGCAGAAACCCACAGGGGAGTCAGTCCTTAAAGGTGCCCCACACTTCTCAGTACAAATCCTTGTGTCTCAGGCTCATGCCCTGCTCCCTCACCCCCTTACCTCCCATCGCAGCTGGGGTGGGATATTTCGGATTTGAATCTTCCGGCTCCTGAAAGAAACAAAAAGTGATTAAAAGCCAGGTTTGGTGTCAGCAACGCATCCATCTCACACTGAACTGCTCCTCATTGATGGACCTAATCAAGCTTTCCATTCCCACATGCTCCCGGGGTTTCTGATGGCTCTCTTAATTACACCCCGCCAGGTTCTGCATTTACACTGCAAGCTTCACTGTGAGCAAGATGCCCAAATCCACCAACCTTCCTGCACCAGCACAGCTACAAATGCTGAGTTCTGCCAGATTGATTACAAGGATTAGAAAGAAAAAAAGAAGAAAAAGAAAGAACCATGCAGTCATTTAACCTGAAAGCAAATCTGGACATGAAAAGGAGACCATGGCGATGCCCACAGAACCTGGAAACTTGGCTCCAGCATCCCAGTTTGTTTAAGATCACTCCTCCACTCACATTTTTGGCTTTTTCAAACCTAATTTTTCCCAAAATAGAATTTTTGGGGAAAAAATTTGATGCCCAATTGACCCAGGAGGTGCTGCCATGGATTGCTGTGGGTCCCTGGGGCAGCTCCAGCACCCACACACAGCCACACTGCTGCCACCCCAGCGCTTCCACCAACACAAAACACTGAGAAATGATTTTTTTCCTCACCGTTGTGGTGTTTCCACCACATGGTGCTGCCATCTCTGCAGTGTCAGCACCCCAAGTGCTGTGTACAAGCAAAGGGATGAGGAGCACACCAGGCTGAGCCTCACATCCCAGCTCACAGCACCCTGCAAAGCACTCACCCTGGAGCAAAAGCACCCATGGGTGCCCAGGGTCATCCTTGGACGATGCAGCTTTGTGTGGGCAAATGCAGCAGCACAATTCCTTCGGGTTAAACCTCTACTCTCCAGCTAAAGTCACTGCAAAACACCCTCCTTCATCACTGCCCCTAATTTCAGTCCTCTGAATCTCAGCATCTGATTTAAGGCCCAAAATGAGCATCTGAGAACAGTGATGGGGCCTGCCTGCAAGCTCACCGAATATGGAACCTTAAGATCCCTGAAAAGAAAGGGAAATGAAATACTATGACCATCACGTGCAGCTCAGCACTGGCATCACTT
Source organism: Tympanuchus pallidicinctus (assembly GCF_026119805.1). Taxonomy (NCBI): domain Eukaryota; kingdom Metazoa; phylum Chordata; class Aves; order Galliformes; family Phasianidae; genus Tympanuchus; species Tympanuchus pallidicinctus. Next base: position 465,131 of record NW_026294771.1, read on the forward strand.
TTTTGGGAGATCACCTCCGGACCTGCACTCATCATAGACCTGGGTTTCAATCCAAAATATTCGTGAATGTTTGAAATAATAACTATAAAAAAAAAAAAAAGAAGATGAAATTCTAGATTTTTATCCTCTTCAGAAGATTCAGCTCGTTTGTCAATGAGAAGAAAACAGTCAGAAGCAATCAGTGTTGCTTAGACATGGAGGTAAAGGGGCTGATGAGGAATCCTTATCCCATAGGGTTCTGCCTGGAGAGCATCCCCTGACCTGGGCAGCAGATTCAAACACACACACAGCAAAATGCCTGGAAGGGCTGAGCTGTTCAGGAGGTTTCCAACAGAACCAGAAGTGATGCTTCCCCAAAGTCGCTCAGATTCAGACTGGAGGGACAGAATGGCCAAAAAGCTTTGGGGGTTGCGCTGCCATTAGAAAGACAAAAAGGAAGCAAAGAAAGATTTTCAGCACTCCCATCAGCTCAGCTATTGGGAAGTCTCCAAAACACCAAATTTCACTGCTGCTATGGAGGAAAATCTGGGTGGATGGAGAAAAAGTCCTGAACCCTTAGAACTGCATCGCATCGGGGGGGATGAAGGGAGAAAGGGGGGAGGGGAGCAGGCTATGAAACCAGATCCCTTGTTTACATGCTAATCCACATCCCAAAATGAATGGGAGAGAGAGATTAAGAAATTCAGAATGCAAAGAATGCCACAGTCCAGGGAGGGTCACAAGGATCTGAACTGATGGAGGAAACCACGTCTCCAACCACCCACCCCTGCCCCAGAAACTTCTCCAGATAGGTCCAAGCATCCGCACAGGCAGAGCATGTGTTCTTCACATACGTGACCAGAATGAAATGCACCACGGAGAGAAAAGAGCCATTTATGTCCCCGCACCGTCATTCTGCTGGTGGCATCTCATTTTCTCCCCCTTAAAAAGGAAGAAGAAAAAGCCCCTCCGAGGAGCCAGCACCCTGAGCACTCACTGCCCATCTCCATCAGCGCCCATCCTGCAGAAGGGCTGCGTGCCACAGGGCAGCATCCTATGGGGCAGCATCCCAACTGGAGCCAGCATCACTCAGCCCTGAGGTCCGGCTCAGCTCCTCACAGTGCATGGAAATCTTCCTCCCGAAGCACAGCCCCTGCTTGGCTTTGGCTCCTTTGGAGCCCTGTGGTTAGAATTACAGAGGAAGTCATGAATAAATAAACCCATCTATTTGCTTTGCTTGTAAGCAGGTCCGACTGGATTTAAACCCTTGTCGTGAAGTGCCTCTCTTTGGAGAAGCCCAGTTCTGCTCCCTCCGACCTCTGCTCCACACAAGGCTTTACTCCAAATAAATAACTCTGCTCATCACCAATTCCTGGCTTTTTATTCACCGTGTTGCAGAGCTGGAGCTCCTCTCATCGCTCACAAACTCAGCACAAGATCTGAGCTGGGAGTGAATGGATGGGGGTCTGCACACAGGGGAAAAAGGGGGAGGAGCAGCTGAAATAGTTGTAAGCAGAGAACTGCAGGTCCCAGGAATGCATCCTGGTGTCACCTCCCTCCTGCTTCATGCCAACACTGCTCTTTGTGCCCATGGGATGTTAGCAGCCATCTGTGGCAGTACTACAGCACTCACAGACCTGCAGAACTGCCCAGCAGCCCCACGCAGACATCCCAGCTCTTCTGAGGAGCTGACACCTTGGAAATCAGGAACTGAGCAGCTTGATGCTCTCAGCAAACCCTCCCCAGTTCTGGATAGGGTGTGCTGGGAAGATAAACGCTCAAACCGATGCAAAGGGATGGAGCAAAGTGCTACAGAGCAACCTGGAGCGTCCAGGAGATGGAGGAGGTAATCTCATCTATCCATTGTCAATCCAATGGGGATTTCTTGCCCTTGCCTCCTGTGCCCATCAATGCAGCATGAGGGGCAGAGCACATGGCTCAGGAGAAAAGCATACCAGCAACACCCTCTCATCCAGAATGCACAAACCAAAGCATAGCTGCTTTTTTGAAGAACCAGCCCTGCCCATTGACAAAATGCCCTCTGCTGCTCCCCAGCAGCCCCAAACCCAAGGGGAGATCACTCTCATTCAATCCCAGTGCATCCAAAGCCCTCCCAGCATCGCTGTCGGTGCTGAGGCAGCAGCCACACGTTCAGAGCTGCCCATCCCACACGGGCATACAGTGCTGTGTGTCACACAGACAGGCAGAACCCTCAGCAACAATCCCAAATTAGGTCTGGTTCTGTTTGTTTGTTTTCAATTTTTAAATCTCACTGGGAAATACCCCAACAATAGATTCAGCTGTCGGGATCTCCTTTCACATCGAGGAGGGTGGCCAGAGCCCTTCATTAAGAACTCTGCTGGCACTTCCCCCAGGACTGGCACAGCAGCAATGACAGGGACCCAAGCAGGGGGCACTGACCCGCTCCAAGCCGGGCTGGGAGCCAGCAGGAGAATGGGGCCAGCTGCCACAAGCAATGGCAGAGCACCACCAGGGCAGCCCCTTCTTGCTCAGGGTTTCTCTTCCCTTTTGCAAAAGCCCCAAGTGATGCTTTCAAAGTGATGCTCTGAAAGGCAGAGTTGCTCCTTTGCTGCACTGCCAGGGGAGAAGGCAGAGCAGCAGTAGCTGTGATAAAAGTCAGGTGTGTCCCCATCCCACCTCACCCTACAGATGTGCTTCCTTCCAGAAAGTGCATGGAGGTTGCACCCCACCAGCATGGCAGTGAGCGTGCAGTCATGCTGCTTTTCATAGAGCCACAGAACGGCTTGGGATGGAGGGGACCCCAAAGATCACAGATCGATTCGAGTTGGAAGGGAGACCACTGATCCAGATTTTATGCAGACAATTTGATTTGTCTTCAGCCCCAAAGCACATGGCCTGTCTAGTGAATTCCTACTGGAGAAAGTTTCAGCCCCACGTACCACGAGCAGCCCTGCATTACAGCATCAGTAATGGTGGGTCAAGCTGCACAGATCCACCAGAGCTGCACATACACAACACGAGGCTTCTGCAGGATGCTCCCTTACATCCAATTCCTTTCTCCACTCCCTACCACAGTTTCCTCAAGGCAAAGGTGATTCAGAGCACCAGGGCACGGAGCACTTTCAGTAAAGCACAGCCAGGCACCAACCTTCCTCTCCTCCCAAAACCATTTCTGGAGCTCTTGGGGACAACAAGAGAATGGCTAAAGCTGGAGAGACACTGGGAGACCCACTAGAACTGAACAACATTCACGATGGAGATTCAATCAAATGCAAATGCTATGCAAATTTAGGGGCTGGAAAAAAAAAAAAAATACAACAGCACATCCCTGATTCAATTAACAGCATTTATCTAGTTAAGCTTTGATTCAGGAAAGCACTTAATCCTGTGCTTAATGTGTTGTTGGTAGTGGTTCTTAATGTTTTAAACACTTCTAAATAGGAAAATGTGGTTGCTAAGACACAAACATTGCTGGGGGACTCAGAGAAAAGTTGTAGCTGAAATCATGACTTTTTCCCCATATAAACTGATATGCTTGGAATTTGTCAGCATCTCTGTGAGGTGGGAATATCATCCCTGTACAACCTTTATTGACAGCGAGATAAGAGCACAGAGAGGGAAGCACCTGCTCCCCATCACACCTCTGAGCACAGCCCAGCAGGGCTGTCCAGGTGGGATCTGCCCCAGGCTTCAGCCAATTTGCCTTTGATTTTCACTGTCCCTTAAGCTGACGCGGCTCTCAGCTTCCCCACATGGCATTAAACTCACTGACACACAAGGCAAAAAGAAACAAAAAACAATCCAACAGCAAAACCATGTTCCAAATTCACCAGGTGATGCTCAAGGAAGCCCAGAATTAATGCTTCCTTGGAAGCAGCATCGCTACAATTTGAGATATACTGAACCAGAGGCAGAGATATTGGAATTTCTTTCTCCTGCTCCTCCCAGAGGTGCTGCAGGTTCAAGTTTGATTTTTGCAGCCTTTGTGGTCTGGGAGAAAAAAGCCTCAATGTGGGCATGAGGAAACAGGGCAGGGAAAAAGGGCAACAGGAAAGTCTTCTCCTAAAGCTTGTACTGAAAGCAGAGCTCTGAGATTTGGAACCATCACATAACAGCACTGCAGGCGCCTTGTGCAAAACCACGATGCATTTAGACCTCAATTTAATGCAATTGAAGCAGCAAACCAACTTACTGTAATATCCTCCATTGTGAGGCTCCTATCACACCCCTCACTCTAGAACCATCTCGTGCTCTTTCAAGCTCATCTCTTGCAGATTTGATCTAGAAATGATCCAAAAGGCCCCTTAGGAAGTTAACAAAGACACTCAGCTTCTTGTAGCTGGAGAAGCACAGGAGTAAATCAGCCCTGGGATTTTGGAGGAATGCATCCTCCACGCAACAGCCTTACACAGTCTCACTAGCTTAGCTGGCAGTTATCTCTGGCAAGCATACACAACATGATTAATCCTTCCCATCAATCATCCCAGCAACCAGAATTTGATCTTGGACTAATAAATCTGTCTAATTGGTCTCTCCCCATTAGTTCTTTTTTGGAATCACATTTAATGACTGATGAGATTTTTTGAAGAGATGCCAAAGAATGAGAAGTTGTCCATGAACACCCCTTGAAAGGCCTGGAAAACTCGTTTTTTGAAAGAAGTGCTACAGCTCGGACACAGAAGGAAGAAGTGGTCGATGCCCAAAGTGAAGGGCTGGTCAATACCCAGAGCTGTAAGAAATGCTGTCCCTTATTCCCCTCCTTTATGAACCTGCTGTGCGGCCTCATTCCATTCCCCCACTGACCCCAGGTAGATGGTGCTGGCCTGGAGCTCATGTCAACCCAGCTGAATGCCAACATCTCACACCTTAAAAGATCAAGAAACCTCAAAAAAGCCTCATAAAACCTCAATCTTCAACAAGCCCAGAGGAAGCCTAATGATCCCCCAGACCTCTGCTGTTAGTCCTTGCCAAATCAATACATCAAGTATCCGCAGACAGGACAAGTTGAACAGTAAGTAATAGAGAGGAAAGACAAGACGGATTTTACACAGCGCACCCATTATCTTTCCATTCTAATTTGCTGGCAGGTTGCCATTTATTGAAAGACTCTTTCTGATGCTCAGGACACGTCCCAAAGCCATGCCCAATTATACTTAGGCTCCCACAACCCAGCTCCAGGACTGACTGGGATGCACCAGTTGCTTCCTGGCAAACTCCAAGCACAGCAGCTCACACCCACTCTCCTACTGAGGTGCCAGCAACACAAGGTAAGAGGCTTTCAACCCTTAAGAAGATCTGAAATTGCAAATCTTAAATTGACCTTCATCCAATCTGACCCTTGAGCTGGTGCTGGCTGCAACCAATGCGGGAACATACACAATGCTGCCATGCAGTTTTCCTGCAGCTATTACACAGAGAATGGAAAAGAAAAACGACTTGTCTCTCACCTCATCTTCCGTTTGCACGTCTCAAAGCACGTCTGAAACCATTATCCTGGAGAGCAGCACAACATCACCACCACTAAAGCAGTGGGGTGAGGGAACATGCAGCAGCATCTGCTCGTCCTCAAAGTGTCAAAGCCAGCATTTCCAACCCCACTGCATTTTGGTTTGCGTCATTTTTGTTCGTTTTCCATTTATTGCGACCGCATTCAGAGCGCTGCTCTTCACCCACCATGACTGATTGTGAGCAGAAGAAAAAATCTTAAAGGCACATTCATGGCTTTTCTTCCAACCTCACCTCCAGGACCCACCAGCGCAATAGATGCCAGCCTGCCAGGTTTTTCCTGCTGTCCTCCCTCAAGTCCAACAGTGCATTAAATAAAAGCTCAGAAGGCACGAAACTCACAGAGTGGTCATCCCAACCCCCATCCCTTTGTCACCACCCCCTTCAGGATGCTGGAGCCGAGGTTTCAGCTGGTGGCACCCACTTCTCTTTGCCAGCAGAGGGCACTTCTGCCCTCTTCCAGTTCCCAGAACTCCTTTCTAACTGGTTTCCAGTGGCTCTGATGGTGCTGTGGGACTGGGGCTGCTTCAAAGCCCATTCAGGCACTGCAAAGCAGCTGACATCACTGAGGACCCCAGAGTCCATCAACACATGCTCTATGATGGGTCTTAAGCCACTTTAATTTGTTAATGTTTAAGCATCTTTACCAGTGATTGACAGGTGTCACTATATTTCACATAGCTTGCTTAGAGCAAGTCATCAGGGTCATCTTTTTCTTCTGTTTCCAGTTCAAGGACAGTGGGGCATTGCCTTAGAGACCCTACAAACAGCAAAGGCTCATAGAAGTTTGAGCAACAGAAATGGGAAGGGATTCTGCTCAAACTTAGGGGGAGTTGCAGAGATTCAGGTCCCCACCAACTTCAGGTGTGCCAGCAACCCTCACCCCTGATGGGTACAGATCTGTCAGATAAAACTGGGTCCAAAAGCAGTGAGGTGGTCACTACACAGGGCTGTGCACTGAACCACTTCTCAATCCAAATCAGGTTAAAACAGCACAATCACCGCATGCAGAGAAGCCCTTGATGATCCAAGTGGATTTGTCACAGTAATCGAGTCCGAATTCTGAAGTTATGAAACAGATCATCCAATTTCATGAAGGGCAGAGACCCTTTCACCAAAACACAAGCTGAAACCCAGAATGCCATCCTCAGATCTGCCAGTCATCCCAGTTTGGGCAATGAGGCGTCACGAGGCTTTCCAGCCTTCCGACAACCCGCAGAGCTGCAAGCACCCCACATGGGATCCCCCATTGCATCCCTCATCACATCCAGCAAGGCACCCCCCATGGCACTGCCCACCCCCCATGGCATTGCCCACTGCATCCCTTATCACATCCCTCACGGCATCGCATTTCTTATCACACCCCACACGACGTCACCCACTGTACTGCCCACCCCCATCCCTCACTGCATCCCCCATGGCATCACTCATCACACTTCTCATCATATCCCACAGGGTGGGTTTGGTGTCACAACCAAGTCTGTGGTTGAGCCCAAACCGGGTTGAAAGTGCTACATTTTTTTCCACTAATAAACGACATCAAAATGCTTCTGTGCTTCTTCCTAAAGGGAAGGTAAGGAGAACCAAAAAATGAGATTAAGAAGTACAAGTGGGGCTTTTTTTTTTCCCCCCCCTCAATTTCCAGTTCAAATTCCTTCAGTGTTTCGTGCAAGGCAACACAAAGGGTGCTCAGACCTTCCTGGTCACCTCCTTCTCATACCAAAGCTGGACGAGCAGCTGAAGAGATGCACATTTTCCAGATGGGGAAATCTATCTTACACTCATCCATTTCGTTTTGTGTTTTGTTTTCTATGTATTTATAACGAGAGGATCAGGATTAAGAGGAGAAAAGGCTGAGGCTTGGGTAAAACAGAACGGCTGGAAAACTGCAAGGATGGGGCTCTTCTACTTCTCTGCTGCCCTTCTCATTACAGAGACACCTCAGCAAACAGGCTGAAAAGCCCACCAGGACTTTGGCACGGACAACATGAAAAGCCAATCCAACATCCCCCCTCCGCCCCAACAAACTCAAGGCACCGTTAGGGAAATCCTGCACAAAGCTCCCGAAATATCTGATCTGGATTTTTTCCTAAGTGAATTCCCCACAGACACGTTCATGCCCTCTCTCCCGTCTGCCTTCCATAAACATTCACATGGCCAAGTTTTACTGGCACAAACAGCGGCAGAAAGCGGCTCTCAAAGCCGCACCAACAACTTTTGGGGAAGCTAAACATAAAATTTACACCGTGCAAACAGGCAGGCAGGATGGATGAAGACTCACCAATGCAAATTTCTCACTCAAGCCAGTTTTAAAGAAGTTACAGCAGCTCACACTCTGCAAAAGGCATCAAATAGAAAAGGCACCGCTGATGGCACCTTTGCCATAGACAAGGGGCTGCAAATGTTGGAGAAATTGAGTGATTATTGGTTCTGCTGTAACCAAATCCTCATCGATGACTGCATGACATCCACCTAATGCTGTGTGCTTGGGCTCAGCTTCAGCACATGTCTCATTACAGCACTGAAACAGAAGCATTCACTTTGACAGGGCAACTTCCCCGTTTAAAAGCGCATCCTTTGGAGACTTGTGAAGCTGAGTCTAAAAGCACAAAACTTATTTGAGGGCTTTGGCTTCTTCTGGAATTACTCCCCAGTAAACAGCTCCATAAGAGCACATGCAGCAGCCACAGCTTCTTCCCTACAGAGGACATCACAATTTTCTTTTATTCTTTGATCATTTGATCAATTTGTTTGTAAATACTTTCATGCCTAGGGCTTGAACCATAGACAAGAAAACACTCACTCACAAATGTTTATATATGTGTATATACACACTCTATTCACTCTGATGCCCGAGTCTGCTGAGACACAACCAGTATTTAACAAGAAATAATCTGAATAACACTGACAGCCCTGGATATAAGGCAGAACATCAGAGCTCATCCCACCCTGTGAGGTTTCCTGTTAAAGACACATTTCCCAACACCTTGCAGGTATTTTAGGGGGCTATCTTAATACAAATATCAGTTATTTGCAGGTGGATCTCTGCACACAACCTATCCAGCAGGTCTGATCCCACAGCCCTGAATCACACAGGAGTTCAAGCAAAGGCAGTCGCTTTGCAGGTGACACATGATAGAGAAAACACAGACAGAAGCAAGAATGGAGAACTCCTGTAGCACTCCATCCCCAGCTCTGCACCATTAGACTGCATTTAATCCTCGAATGCTGATCTCAATGCACGCTCACCAGCAGGATCTACTCTTCCCAAATTCCTCCTCTGAGAAGCCTTACACCCCAAGCACTTTGTGCAACGGCTCTCAGAGCAGCTAAAAGCACAACAGCAGCGGGACGAGCAACTTTCCTGGATCTGAGAGCCTGCACCCATGGCATTCGTCCCCCACCTCAGAGGCCCTGATGCAGCTGCACCCTCTGAAGACCAGCCCCAGAGGGACAACGCTGCTTGAGCCTCCTGGCCATCACCTGGTGGATCCACAATCCTCTAAGAGAAACCACAACAGGCAGGTTTTCAGGAGCACCATCAGGTGCTATAATCACTTCTGAAAACGCAGCTTTTTCCTGAGATACTTAATCACAACTTGGAAAACCTGGCTCTAATTGCAAATACAAACCCAGCCCCGAGTGCATTTTTCAACCCCTCTTCTTTCACTAGGCTCTGGATCTCCACTCCCCCACCTGTCCTACACTCCACCAAGGAGCCTGCTCCCAGAGAAGCTACACTTCCAACTTACAACAGCAAGCTGCCACAGGGGACCTTCATCCCAGTCAAACTTGCTCCTTTTAGTGCAAATCAATTTCACTGCAATCTCCAGCACTGTTGACAGTGCGTGGTGCCACTGGATGGTGCAGGACCTGCTGCACGCATGGAGCCCTGCCAGCTGCACACACTCCTGCTGCATGGTTTGCTGCTGCTTTTACAACAGTTGCACTGCAGCACTGGGAGCCCAACCTGGCAGATCGCTCGTGGAAACTGCAAACTTGATTCTTCCGGGGCTGCACGTGGATTCAGTTTTATTCCCTCCAGTTGCTTTCCTCCACGCACACCGGGCAATTAAAGCAGGCAGAAAAGTGTGAAATTTCAGCTCCGACCATGTCAGAGCTCCCAAGTGTCAGTTACAATAAAATAAATGACCCATTTCCTGATGGATTGCGAGGGCTCCTCCGAGACGAGCGGACGGACAGATTTCCCCGCTTGTTTATTTTCTCTTTTTCTGGCAGAAAGGCTGCACTCCTCTGCTCTTTGGCATCGAGGGCTGCAGCAGCTTGGGATGCTCTCGCTCCTGTGCGGCTGCCCTGGCAGCGCCCTCCTGGCTGCTGTCCTCAGCAACGCCCCTCCTCTTGAGCCCTGCCAACTCCTGGCACGTCTCCTTCTGCAAGAAGCTCCAGAAAACCCACTCTGCTCTTCTTGCAGCTCCTGAGAGGCAGCACCCACCTGCAGAGCCCACAAAATCCCCTCTCTGCGTGCCAGCACCAAACCCGACGCTCCGCAAACGAAGCCAAACCCCAGGGGATGGGACAGGGTTGTGCAGCATCACCTATGGTGAGGGCTGACAGGAGGCAGCACAGAGGCATCCAGCTAAAAGGGGGCTCAGAAGAGAGCTGGAGCTCCTGAAAGACCCCTTCCACAATGCCCCATTTGTTGCTGGCTCTGTCCAGGGGGAAAAAAAAACCAAAACCAACGAGTGGGCTCCAATTAAAGCGCGATTTTTCATTTTAATCTTTCTATTTAAAATCGCTAAGATCCCTCCAGCATCTTCAGGAGAGTGCTAGGGATGCTGAACACAAACAGATGGCAAAGCAGTTTCCTCTCCCATTCAGTAGGTGATTAAATCAGAAAGATGATGCACCCCGGGCTTAAGACCACCAGCTTGAGACAACACCTGACACTTAACTTCCCAATGGAAGAACAGTTTGTTTTCCCAGGGGCTGCACCGATGTCTGAGTGCTACAAACCCTTTTGCTTTGGTCTGGAGCATCTCCACCAGCTCCACAGCAGGACTCAGAGGGTCTCTTTCCTCCACCCATCCCCTGTTGGGTTGGTTTTTCTTTTTGTTGGGTCTTGAAGCTGCCCAAGCAGAGCAGCTTACAGTGCCAGAAAACAAGCAGCAAGGTGCAGAGCTGCACCCACACCCAAAGCACTGCTTATAGAAACGAGGAGATTCTGCAATCTCCCCACAGCACCAGAATACAGGGACAGTTTTCAGCTGAAGCCCAGCAAAGGTATCTGAGCTAAATTCACAACACTGCACATACACTGGGAATGCCCAGATGATGCAGGAATGCAGTCGGGATAACACAACACACAGATTTCTGGAGCAGACAGGAACACCCCCCTCGCCCCAGGTTGGGGCTTTTAACTACTTTAAAACAAATTAAATGAAAATTAAAAGGAGAAAAACTTCCCTAGCGAGCAGACCATCCCACAGCTGCCTCTGCAATGCATCTCAGAGAAGCAAAAAGCAACTCGGAGCAGAGGGGGATGCTGCAGGATGTTACCCCCAGCCTCCAATGCGTTTTCCTCCTGCCCTCGTTGTTTTCCTATTTTATTTTCTGTTTTAATTTGCTGGGAAATGCATTTTTTTTTTTTTTAAACCCCCGCAGGCACTCAGTGCAGGATTCCTCCATCAACTGGGCAGAATAAGGATTTAAAGATTAAAAAAAAAAACAGTTCAGCCCCACAGGTCCTGGCAGTGAGGAGGAGGGACGAATCCTGCACAACTGCATTTCTGCTCTTCTCCCCTCCTCCCTTCCCACTACCCCTTCTTTCAGCCCAGCCTGTTTAGTAGCTGGGAAACCTCCTCCTCCCACCAAAACTGGAAGACTCACGCAGTTCAGGAGGGTGACTTAGGAGCTCACACCTTCACTTTAAGCTATCAGTGCCTCCAGGTGTGCTCAAAATGAGAGTTTTCACCTGCAGCATCTGATCATTTTTTCTTTCTCCGCTGAATCAAAACCCCAAAAAGCCTCCACAGCTCCTCCAAAATGCATTTCCTCAAAAGCCAACTACAAACCCAAGTCCACAACTCCTTTCTCCTGCTCGTCTCTCATCTCTCCCTCACTTTTGGGAGCAGCTCTGGCGTCCCCCGGTGCTTCGCTACACTTCAGCCTCCCATTTCTCCCCATCTCCAAACCAGAGCTCTACCAAACCAGCTGTTTGATCAAACCAGCAGCATCGTTAGGAAAGGAGGAAAAAAAAAACACAAAACTTTCCTAGCTGCCTTGAAGTAGCAGGCAGGCATCCCCAACTTGCTACATTCAGCACATTTGGAAGCAAGGCACGTGCTGTGGAGGGGCTGCAGGCAGTTCCTCCTTGCCTCACCCTCCCATCTCCCCCAAACTGCAGAGCCCTGAGCCAACCCCATCCTCCCAAACCCCCCCCCCTCACCAAACCCACTGCTGACTCTGGAAAACTCTGAGCATTTCTGGGGGCTCAGGCTGGAAGAGGAGAGGGCAGAAATCCTCTTTTTTTTTTATTATTATTTTATTTTTTTTTTCTCATCCTGAAAGCTCTCCATTTTCAAAGCAAGCACTTTAACCCCACCTCTCTTATCCATATCTCTGAGCTTTGTTTGCCTGTTTTTCAACCTAAAAGGCAAAGACAGAAACACAGGTTAAACTGGAGAAGGAAACTCAGCCCTTGGAAGCGCCACTGATGTGGCAGCTCTGTTTTACTGCTACCAAATTTATTCTTTTCTTCCTAATTCCAAAAAACTCAAACACTTAAAGGGCATCAAGGCAGGACAAACTCCATCTCCAGTGCTTTCTAAACTTGAGGCTGCAGAACTTACAGCAAAACTGCAATTTCTTGCCCTTGCTCCTGCTTGGAGAAGGGGAAATAAGGAGGATTTCTTTAACTTCAGACTGCAAACTGTTAAATACATTCCTCCTTCCCCAGTACATTAAAAATTGGTTAAATTACCCCAGCTCTGAACCTAATTGACGAAACTTGCTGACAAATTATTAATCCCTAATTGAATTACAAATTATTCCTAGTTTTTCTACCTGGAAATCGTTAAAAGGCATTAATTTCCAAGCCATCTCAGCAATCCAAACTCAGCACCGCGAAGCTCCCGGATCAAAAATGGGCGCTCAGATTAAACTGAAGAACTCAATGTTACCACCACCGTTTGGGGGGGGGAAATCAAGAGACACAGAACAAACTGACCCACATTCAACCCCCCCAGAAAGGAGCTTTCCTCCTGCCTCGCCATTCCCACACATTGCAGTGCATCGGGGTGTTCCTAATTATTTTTTAATAAGGCTGTAACTTGTACAACAGACCTGTTTTAAGGGGGATTGTCTTAGGAACGGATTAAGAATACGTTTTGTCTCAACGCTCCGGAGAACCACCTTCGTTTGACGAGAGAAAGAACGGCCAAACTTCTTTCTTTGCCCCCTGTTCGATTTGCACACAGTTAAAACAAAACAGGGGGGAGAAAGGCACCGTTTTCTGATTGCTATTTACAAACAAAGAGGGCACGCTAGCTGCTATCAAAAGTCCTACAGTTTTCCACCACGTTTCACTGCACGATCACACACACGGCGTTTTAAACAGGTTTCAAGCAAGGACTTAAAAGCAAAATGCAGCTTTCGGGTTTCTCCATCCAACTCCATGCACCTTCACACCATTCCACAATTCCCACCTCCTCTCAGGAGCTCGCTGACCCATTCTGAACGCAGAGCAGAACCCTCCAAGCTTTAAGCCTACTGCCTCTTATCAACCCAACTCCCTCTTCCCCCCCAATTACTCGGTTTCATTCTCTCTGGTCGACTCACTTCCACATTCCTCATATTTGGAATGTCTGCTTGATGGATTCACTTTTTTCCCCCCCTCGCCCCTCCTCCTTCCTTCCTTCATTCATTCTTTCTAATGCTCTCGACTGAGCTCCCTTCAGCTTTGGAGCTTCCACCTCTACCCCCCATTCTGATTTATTTTTCTTTATTTTCATCTCGACTTGGAAAACCAAACCTTTTTTTTTTTGTCTTAAAAACGAGTATTTTTCCTTATTTTTAACCTTCCAAAGAATAAACAGTAATCGTTTTTCAGACTGTAGAAAACACACTTTTAGCTTTCCTCACTTTTTTCCATCAGTAAAGTGAGCAGAAAAAAAACTCCAAAACAGAATAAACGATGGTTAGATTGATTTAAACCCATTGTTTTTAACGAAACAACGTATTTATCAGCAACGACCCTTTTTTCAACAGTGATGTTTTAAAGTTTCGCTGTTGTTTTCTCTTTTTTTTCCCTAAATAGCTCCCAATGATCACTAGGATAAGTTGCAGCTTTGGGTGTTATTTGGAGAAAAAAAAAAATCCACTGTAATTAAACAGCTCTAAAGCAGTTTGTCCTTGTTGTGAATCGCTCTCTCACACCACATTCACAAATTCTCCATTTTTTATCCCATTCCTGCTGCAGGACTGAAGGACAAGAGGGGTTTTAATGAAGAAAAGACACCAGCAGGGGAGATTTATTTACAACACGCAGTTTCATCGCATGCGTTTCTCCCCAAAAGCACCCAGCTCAGCTCTCCTGAACTTCAGCATTCGTAATTTCAATGAAAAGAAACACAACCATCGAGCTGAGTTTTATTTTACAGGTTATCTGCAAAGCACATCGTTGACCATCGCTTTCTTTCCCACGTTTCTACATGAAAATAATGCAGATCTAAACGCGAGGCTGGGGGAGGTGGGTTTAGATCACATCAAAACCCATCTGATTTCGTCCTCTCTGCTCACACTTAATTAACCATATCCTGCTCTCTGGGCTTTAAACTGGAAAATCCTGTCTTAAAAAACAAGCAGAAAAGAGGAAAAAAAAAAAGGCAACAACTTCAAAAACAGAGACGGTGCCATCACTGCAGCCTTTATCCAGAGAGAGGGGAGGGAAGCAAAACAGGCAGAAAAGTCCACCAACAACCTGCAGAGTTTGCAGCTATGCCACAGTTGCCTTTGCTGACCCAGAAACACAAACTTGGCATCCCAAAACTGAGGCAAAGAAACTGTAGCAACCTCTCCACCAAGCATCCAGCCACCCCATCTCGGCTGACGAGGCGATTTTCCAGCAAAGCGCATGAAGAAAGTCAACAGCAAAAATGGCTCCTGCAGCTTTAAAGGCAGCAGATGGGGTTATGGGGCTCAAACCAAAGCCCCTTCTCACCCCCAGCCCGGGATTTAGCCACCAAACGTAATGAACTGCACTTCTCCTGGTTCTCATTAAACCACGCTAACGAACCTTCCCTTTGCTTCCACCCATTGTAAAGTTTCACCCAGCATTTCTTTGAATTACAGACGCCAAAGAAATATTTACATTTCCATTGAATTTCTCCCGGAGTGCTCTTAGCAAAAGTCAGAGGGGGGGAAAAGAGGGGAGCAGGGAAATACTCTGAGATCTTCTGCACCCCCCCAACCCCATTGATCACCAGAAGTACTACAGATAAGTAAAAAAATCGTGATGCATCCCCTTCCCTTCCCCCCCTTTTCTTTTTTTTCCTCCCCCCCGATTTATTTCTCGGCGTTATTACGTTACCCTTCATAGGATAATTGCCTTTCCAATAACACACTTAGATTCATTGATACTGGGAGCCACGGGGAGACTCCGAGCCTTATAACGACCGATATCGATCCCCTTTCCACGAGGAGGGTCTGGAGAAAAAAAACAAACCCTACAGGGGACGTTATTAAATGGAGTCCTGCCTTTAGGGTCGGCCCCACCACAAGGCACAACCCCCTGGAAAGGAAAAGGACCCTCGCCAAAAACCTACAGCCTCGCAATAGGGTTCCAACCAGCTCCCCCAAAGGGATCCTCGGCCAGCAGAATAAAAAAAAAACCCCAAGAGTTTAGGGAAGAAGAGTTGTTGTTTTTTTTTCTCTTCCCTCTGCACCACGTTGAGCGCCGGGGCGGCCGCCCCATCACGTGGCGGAGCGGCTGCATGGCCCAGCATGGGCACAGAGCCTTGAGGAGAGCTCCCCCAGCTCAGTGGGGGGAGAGAATCAGCATCACCCCCAAAGACCCCCCCCCAACAAGCAACAGTGAAACCCCCTCTCCCTCCCGGACCCAGCAGTTTGCTGCCTGCACCCTCAAGTCCTCCAGGCTCGGCGTCCCGCGCGCCCTCAGCAACAAAGGGCCAAGAAGATGGGGAGGGCCGGGGAAGGCCGCGACGCCCAAAGAGAACGTGAAGAAATGGGGTTTTAGCCCCAAAAACAACAAGTTAGGGGGGGCAGCCAGAAGCTGAGCCAGCACCCCGCATGGCCGGGCTGAAACCTTGCACCAACAAGCAGCCGGCCCTATTTTTATGTAATTATTGACGCCCGTTTTTAAGCCCTCGCCCTCCATCCCGGCAAATTTCACCCGTGAAGGAGAAATCAGCCAAGAGTGTTTTATTAAAAAAAAAAAAACAAAAACTTGGCGGTTCCGTAGAAATAACAAAAGGTTTTCGGGCCCCTTCTCACGGGGAGAGGCTGGGAAATTCTTCCAGTGTCACAAGTTTGAAAATCCCAACCCCAAACGCCATTCATCACTTGGGCGAACGGACGGGCGGCGAATCGTCGGGTTGGTTTTTTTTTGGGGGGGGAGGTGGGGGGATTTTTCTTTTTAAGCAAGCAAACAAAAAAACCCTTAAACCCAAAGAAAAGCTTCCTTTCGAAAGACCCTAAAGATAAGAATTGGGGCACTGGTCCTCAGAACCGCTCCTCACCTCGCTGGGCCATTACCCAAAGCCAAACCACCACCATATCTCGTTCCACATGCACATATTTGGATATAATTTTTTTTTGCCTCCTTCCTCTTACGTTATTATTTCCCCCACTCCAAAGGAAAAAAAAAAATAAATAAATCAATACAACAAAAAGACAGAAAAAGTAATTAAAACACCGTATTACCTTTGCTTTTTAGGTACTGAGTGTTCAATCTCTAGCTGTTTTCCATGCAGCTCCACTTTCCCTAAAAATAAAATGGGGCTGTTTTGTATGATCTGGGCGGAGGGGTCAGAAAGCTTTGGGTAACATTCTATCATGTGAAACTTCCCATTTAATTTCAATCACTACAAACTGCACAAAAAGGCTTTTTTTTTTTTCCTCGTTTTGTTTTGTTTCCGATCACAAGTGCGTTCTATTAAATATAAGGCTGACTTCTAATGCGGCGGGAGGGAGTGGTGAGTTCTGAACAATGTTCCTTAGGAATATTTAATTCCGTCCTTCATTCAGCTCCGATTCGAGCAACAGCAAACGAAGAATAATATTTGGAGATCAATTTTTCGTCTTTAATTCCACGCATTTGAACCGTGCAGAACTCCTCCGGGCAGATCACTCCTCCTCCCCATTAAAAGACTCGAAATTTTAACTCCACGCTACGAATGGATTTCTCTTCGAAAACGGGGCGGATTTCTACACCGCCGGTTTATTTATTAATTGGGGGGAGGGATGGGAAGAGGGGAGCAGCCATGGGAAAAGCCCGGAGGAAGAAGCTTTGGGCGAAGGGGAAAAAAAAAACTCCAACATTTTCAAAAATTCTCTGTTTCCCGGGGATTTTTTTTTTTTTTTTTTTTTTTTTTTCGCCTCTTCCCCCCCCTTCCCCCCCCTTCTGTCTTGCGAACAGCATGGCGACCTTCGCGCTCCTCCGCGCATCACATGCCCCAGGAAACCCAGTTTGAAATCAAAATGGCCAAAGTCCCACCCCACCGCCACTGTCGCGACGGGACCCCCGCGCTGAGTACCGCCGGATCGGGCACCGTGCAGCCCCCCCGTAGCTATGGGGGGCCATAGGGAGCTGCGGGGGCCCTCTCCTTCCCCCCCTCCCCCTTCCCCACTGCGGTTATTGGGGGAGAAGCGGGGTTTGCCCCCGCGCACCGCTCGCTGATGCAAACCCCGACGGGGCGCAACGGCCCGAACCCCCCCCACCCCGCTCCCCACCCGAGCCTGAGACCCGACGGGGTCCCGCAGACCAGAGTAGAAAGGGCCGGAGGACACCGCTTACCCGAAAAAGTTTCGATGGCTTTCATGGCCCACTGTTCGTCGGGGCAGTCCACAAAGGCATAGCCGGACTTAACCAGGAACTGCCCGCTGAAAGAGATCTTGTGGTCGTTGAAGACTTTCTCCAAGTCGGCCGGAGTCACGCTCTCGTTTAGGTTCCCGATGTACAGCTTGTTCATGGTGGCTGCCGGCGGGGGGCGGCGGACGGGCGGGCGGTGGCGGCGCGCCGGGGCTCGGAGCGCGGCTGCCGGGGGGGCTCCCACCGAACGCCCGCACCGTCGGACAGCGGCCGCCCTCTGCCACCCCACAGCCGGGGCGGGGGCTCGGTGCTCCTTTTCTTTGAACACTCCCTCCCCCCCCCCTCCTTTTTTTTTTTTTTTTTTTTTTTTTTCCTTTTTGCTTTTTTTTTTTTTTGGGAGGGGGGGGTTCGGTTGGGTTTTTCTTTTTTTTTTTTTTGGTCGTTTGGCGGAGTTTTCCTCGCAGAGGGGTGCAGGCGGCTGCTGGACGGGGGGGGTTCCTAAAGGAGGGGGCGGCTGTAGAGGGCGACGGCAGCGGGGAGGGAGGCGGCGGCGCCGGCTGCGGGGCCCCCAAAGCGGCGGAGCGGCACCGGAGTGTCACCGGACGCCTTTCGGCAGCCGGGCACCGCCTCTAAATAAAACCGACCTGGAAAATGAGTGAAAATGTTTGCGGGAGGAAGCCACGTGGTGATGCGGGAGGGCCCGGCCCCCGGGGGGAGGAGCCGAAGGGGGGGGAGGGGGCAGCCTCCACTTCATTATTTATTTTAATTTAAATACTACGTTATTTACCTCCACACAGACACACACACACCCCTCTTCGGAGCGGGGAGCGCAACCGCTCTGCGTTCCCTTCGCATCCACCCCCCCCCTCTCCACCCTTCGGGCCCCGCCCGTCCCGTCCCGTCGGAGGCACTTTCCCATCTGTGCAGCCTCCAGCCCCCACCGCGCCCCTCCCCCCATCGCTCCCCTCCCCCCAGCCTCTTCCCCCGGTGCCTGAATGGGATTTTTCTGGGTGTAAAAAAAAAAAAAAGAGAAAAAGAAAGAAAAAAAAAAAAAAAAAAAAAAAAAAAAAACCTTCGGCATCAAAGGGGCCGGGAGGTCCCCTGGCGCCAGGGGAGCGGGGCTGCAGGGGAACGGTCCGACCCGGCGGGGTGAGCGGAGGAGCCCCCGGGGAGGGCTATTGTCCCCGGTATTGTTTTAAGCCCTTCATGTGCAGCCCTGCGGAAGCCTTCGGGGAAGGGGGAAGGCTCCTCCTGGCACAAAAGGGCCCCGCGATACAGCGGGATCGCTCCCCGCGGGACCCGGGGTAGGGGGTGAGGGGGAGGGGAAGGGGGGACGCGCCCCGTCGGCGGGGAGAAGCAGCCCCCCATCCCCCCGTCCCTAGAAACCCTCCCTCCCTCTTTCCCTCTTCGCCTTTTCTGGAGGCTTTTTATTTTTAGGCTCGAGATGGATTGAAAATAGCAGCGACCCCCCCCCCCCCCCCACCGGCACCACCCACCCGGCCGCCTTCCTGCTGCCTCCCCCGACGGGGCGGGCGGGGGACCCCGGTGCTCCGGGGGCTCGGGGCGGGCGGCTGCCGGGCGCGGAGGGGCGGGGGCGGCCGTGACTCCCTCCCGTACATGTAGAGGCACGGGCCGGCCCCTCCGCGCCTGCAATTAAATGTAACGCGCTCCTGCCTGCCTTGCCCGCCGGGCCGGAGGTTCCGTTTTCCCCGTCCCATCGATCAAAAAATAAAATAAAAAATAAAAATAAAAATAAAAATAAAATTAAATAAAAAATGATTTTAAATAAAGAATTTCCCGATATAAAGAATAACTTTTCCTCCATTGAAAAAAAGCGTTCCGGGCGCTGTTACCCCCAGCGATATACGGGCACAGCGCCCACCTTCCCCCCCCGCACCCCAGCTGGGGGTGGCGCAGCGCTGCGGTCGGGATGGAGCCCCCCCCCTCCTCCCCCCGCGCTGCTGAGCTGTTCTTCGGCTTCTCATCGTCCGTCTCTCCGCTGGGGGGGGAAGAGCCACGTGGAGAATTTGTTAGTAAATAAATTCGGTGGTATTATTCGAGCAGAAGAAGTTGGGAAAAGCTTTAGAAATCAGCGCACCTACCCAGGGGTATTTCGGTGCGTTCAGTGCTACGGCCACGTAGGAAACTCGTCAGAATGAACGACTGAAAACAAAAAAAAATCTGGGAAATTTAAAGCGAAGAGCTTTCAGCTCCCCCTCCTCTGTCTGATGCATTCTGCTGTCCTGGGCTTTTGGCTTTCCAAACACAGAGATGCTGCTCACAGTTTGGTGCCATCCTTCCAACTGCATCGCTCTCCTCAGAGCACCAAACCGAATCCACCAGAGGGGTTTGGATGGAACTGCTGTGTCTGTGTGTGTGTTTCTGAGGCAGCATCAGCTCCATGTTCACAGGTGGGAAGAAGAAAGTAATGAAATTTGGGGACAAATCTCCTGTAGCTCCCAAAGTGGCTGAGAAGTGGAGAATTCAACTTCACACACAGACACGTCCCACAGGAACAACTCATTTGCTGCCTGCTTCGCATCCAGCTCTAATCTGGTCCCAAATGTGTCTGTTGTTGCTTCTTCTTTTCTTTTTTTTTTTTTCTTTTTTTTTCTTTTTTTGCTGATTTATAGAGCACCTTCCCCGTGCAACACAACCCTTTAGCAATGAAATGAAAGAAACCAACCCCAAAATAACAACAACCAAAGCCCTAACAAAGAGGGAAAGCCTTCCGTTTAGACCCACAACAAGCAAGGCTATCAGTCAACCTCCTTCCCTCGGTGGAGCATTCCAGATGTAAGGTATTTAGGGAATGCAAACAGCAGAGCCCAAATCATTGATCTGCTGCGGGGTGATAGGGCTGCTCAGCCCTGGGCAGGAGGAGGGGCAGCTGCCCTGCAGTCCCAGCTGCCCCACTGAGAGCAAAGCTCTGCAAACCCCCTCCCCCCCCAAAAAAAAAGAGGGGAAAGGGCTCAACCTCACCAGGAAGCTCAGCAATAATCCGGTGTGATACGGGGAGCTGAGCTCTGTCACATCCAACAGCAGCGTGGCCTCGTTCCTCCCCCAGCGCTTCCCCGAGGTTTTGAGCTCCCTCTGAGGAGCGGATTTCTTTGTGCAGTTTGCACCACGTTCCAATGGGTCCCTCCATGCTCTGCAGCCACGTGAGGCTGTGTTTGATTTCATACCCAAAATGTGAGCTGGGTTAGAAGTTGGTTTTGGTTTTTTGGTTTGTTTTTTTTTTCTGGGAAGGGGGGGGGGGGGAGTTGCATGGTTGATTTGTTGTTGTTTTGGTGAAGGATTTCCACCTTGGAATGAGGCAGAAAGGTCCTTAATGAGTTTTTGTGATTACTGTGCAACGCCAAACAACCCCTGTTGTCACACAGGAGTTTAGGAGAACTTTATTAAGGTTAATTTAAAAAAGCAAAACAAAACAAAAAAACCCAAAAACAAACGGTGGGAACTGAATGGTGGATAATGCACCTATGAGTGCAAGGGTTCAATATGGAAAGGTGCAATTCCTGCACAGTGGTGAAGCACTGTTGTTGTGAGGCAGAGGAAAATTAAAGCAGGAATGATCTCTGTGGCAGAGAAGTGGTGAAATGGAGGAGCTCAAATCCTGCTATCTTTCCAGGCAGTTGCCATTTGATTTTGTTTTAATTTGTTTGGGTTCTTTTTTGATTTGGTTTGGTTGCTTTTGTTTTTAATGTCTGGTGATGGCACTGCATTTCCAGTTGGGCAACGCAGAGAAACACCTGAAGCTCTGAACAACACTCATTTCCCAGGGCTTTCATGTATGGCTTAAGTCACAATCAAACAAATATGGGCTGAAGGATTTCACTGAAGCACTTCTGTCACAGAAGGGGGGGGAAAAAAAATCACCATTTGATTCATGCTGAATCTGTTACAAACAAACCTCAGCCACCAGAAATCAGCCGAGCACAGAGCAAGGCTCTCCCTGAAACACAGGTGAGAACTGAGCAGAATGAGAGGTGTGAGGGTGCAGCTGGGGAATATTTCCTTTCTCTTACATGGGATCCCAGTTCAAACCACCTTTTGTTCATTTTTTGTAAGGAGGAAAACATTCGTGAATGAAAAAGGAATCTCCTATCCGTGATCTGATCCCATTGATTAAAGCTGGAGCGCAGGAATCAGCTGAGAATCAAACTTACTGCAGAATCACTAATTGGATTTCAAACAAAATTCCAGCTTGGCATCGATTATTAATAATTTCCTGATTCTCTGTGCTCTCTGGACACAACTCTGATCCCCAAGGGCTGCTTGCTGAAGCTGAGGAGCAGAGCAGCATCCTGCCCTGGGGGGAAATGGGGGCTGTGAGCACAGGGGGGGTCCCATGGAGCAGTGCTGAGGGTGGGGATGGCTCCCAGTTCTGGCCACTGCCTGAGCATTGCAGCACTTGGATTAAAAGCCCAGCACACGCTGTGATCAACTCAGGCTGCAGCATCAGCTCACTTTCTAAAAAAATCCTTTTGTTCTGCTGCTGAAAGATGGGGCTCCTTCCAAACTGCAGCGAGCCACAACCAAACTCTTGTTTTCTTCTCCCTCCATCTGCCTGGGAGCTGCTTTTGCACAGGGCAGGGTGCTCTGCTCTTGCACTCCTGCAGCAGCAATCTGAATTCCCCACTGGGGCTTTGCAAACGTTCCGAGAGCTGTTCAGACTTCAGCAAAACAAAGCTGCTTTGCATCGAATTTTTTTTTTTTTTTAAATTGTTTTTAATCGTTCTTTATTTTTTTTCCTCCCACGATGGAAATGATTCGGTTTCGTTTTGGTGCTTCAGTCCTTTGCTTTGGCTAAGAGGTAAATCCCAAATGCAAGGAGAGGGAAATGCTGATGGGAAGGCGCCCTGAAATTATGCTGTTCAGAGTCCCTTTAATTTTTCATTCCCCCTCTCTTTAATGCAGCTTTCAAATATGCCCCCACTTCCTTCCATCAGACTTTCCTAACGTGCCAAATTGTTGTTTTTCCCCCCTCAAAATCACTGCAATCTGTGGGACAAATACCTGGAGCAGCCATTCCTCCTCTGGGTGGCTGGAAAGATCCATGGCTATGAAGGTGGTGGGAAGTTTTGCTGTTGGTGCAATGATAAAAGAAACCAATGTAGCCCAGAAGGCATCGTGGGAGATGGATCCTGCCGTTGCTGAACTCCCCCTGACCTTATTCCAAGCAGGAGCTGATCTTTTTAACCCCCCTCCAAGTATTTGCAGCACATATACAGCACGGATCAAAAGTTTTCCTGGTAGGTATTTGTCTCAGATTTCTTCCTATCCAAACTAAATACATTTATATCAGATTTGTGCTACATGGGTACAAATTCAGGGGTCTCGTGTGTTTTGATGCACCATTTAAACCCCCCAAGAAAAGAGGGCTCTCCAGTGCTGCTGCTCTTCACCCTTCTGCTTTCTCAGCTCGCTGAAGCAGGAGGCAATGAAAAGCTCAGCATCACCATCCCATTTTGCCTTAATTCTTCAGACCCAAAACAAGTTTATCCCGGGAGGTGGGGAACCGCGCAGCGACCGTTTCTATTGTGGGTCACTTTCAAAAATAGAGGTCATTTCACAATCCAAACCTTGAACTGCTCCCCACCGCCTGTGCTGGGGCACCAGTGCTGCTGGGCTGCTGGAAAGGTGCTGGTAGAGAACAGAAAGGGCACAAGATGGAAATAATTTCACGCTACTGAACCGGCCACTTGGGCAGGCGCCGTGCCGGGACTTCGCCGTCTCGTTTCTCGTCCTGCTGCTCTATAGCTGGGATTTATCGGGACTGATTATTTCCTCTCTTTTCCTGTGTTTTCAATGCTCTAATCTCTCCAGCTGTTCGGTTCTGGCTCTGCCTTTGCTTAGGGATGGGTTAAGGATGGGTTTCGTGGAGCTGCCACAAGGTATCGCTCGACAAGGATGAGCACAGGTAGTTTTATTGCCGTGGCAGTTTCAGCCCCGTCCATTTGGAGCAGTGACAGCACTCGGTTGCACAGAGGCAAAAGATGCAGTTGAGGGATTTTTATCCTGAGAGCTCTGTGCTCCAAACAAACCTTTCATGCAGCGATGTTCACAGCGGCTTTTTGCTACACTCAGTGCTATCCCACAGCTCTCTGCTCCTGGGGGTGCAGAATAAGCACCAAAGATAAAAGAAACAGAGAAGTGGGAATGTAAAAGAGCCTTTTCCCCGTGTCTCGTGGTTCCCATTTATTTGGGTGTTGTGTTGTTTTGTTTCTTTTTAGTTCAAGCTTTTGATTTTCCCAAAAAGAAATGGCAGTCACAAAGCAGCAGAGAGACAGCCACACCAATGAGTTGGGTTAATCAAGATCACAAAGAGCTTTAAAAGGCCCCAGGGTTTGGGTTTTTTTTTTTGCAGTTAAGTGTGTGTATTGGCATTTAAAAACATATCTGGCATTTTGCTATGGTGAACAAACCTGTTCCATTCCTGCGAGCCCAGGGAGGGAGAAAGGCTGGAACCAAGAGGAGAGGATGAAGTGATGCTCGTCACTCAGAAGATCCTCTGTAACTACAGGCAGAACATCACTCATGTCCCGTGTGCAGATAAATGGCAACAGTGTGGGTTTAAGCATCAGGGATGGGTGAGAAGCCAGGGAAAACCTCACTGCTCATAGAATGGCAGAGGTCTGTACAGGGACAGCACTAGAGAGGAGGAGAGAGAGAAGCCAGATCTGGGCAGTGGGGTTGGAGACTGAAGCTGATATTTTGGATTGCCAAGATGCAGTAGGATGAGGAATAATAAAGCGTGGAAGAGTTACATCCCCTGCAAACATCACTGCTGGTGTCTTAGGGGGAAAAAGGAGCCACCAACAAAATCTCTGAGCCTTTCTGCCTTTGCAGACAGCAGGAAGGGTGAGGTAGGAACAGAACCAGTCCTGACTCAGGAGCAGAATTGGAAAATGATTCCAATGCTTATGATTTAAGGGAGAGGTTTTAGGAAAACAAAAAAAGTACCAAAAATCATCCATCTGTCCCTGTGGGGAACAGAGCAAATGCTGATGGTAATCAATCACAGCTGGATACAAGCAGCAATCTCAGATCAGCCCAATGTTTGATGCAAAAAGGAGCAGCAAGGGTTTTCATGTGGTTTGTGCAACACCTGAAATCCTTCCCCTGTGGCAGAAGAGATGCCTTCACTGCTGCCACACAGAACAGCACCTGAGCAGCACTGCTTGAGAGGGAAAGGGAAAATCCTGCTCACCACATCCACCAGGAATGGGACGAAGGTGTAAATGGCACCACTTAAAGTGAGATGTCCAGCAGAATTCTACAAAACATTCACTGGGAAGTTACAGAATTTCCGTGTCTGAAAACCTTTGGGAACAGATCAGGCTCTCATCCATTGGGAACGATTTAAGCAGAGCCAAGCCTGTCTGGAAGCAGGGGGTGAAGGATCAATCTCTTCAGGTCACATCAAGCCCTGCTTTTCACGATTACAGGGACGTCTGATGCTTGAAACACTTTATAATCAAAGTTGCCCTCGAGGTGCTTCAGTGTCTCAAAGCAGAGTGGGACTGTCAGTAACACAGCTGGGATCTTCCCAACACGTTCTCAGATTCCCAGAGCCCCCGACTGCTCAGGTCTGCTGCAGAGGGGAGCAGAGCACTGGTGCTGGGTGCTGGGTGGGTGACATGGGGCAGCCCTGGCTCTCCTGCTTTATTTGCAGGGAGGGAAATGCTGCAGCTGGGTGAAACCTAAGCAGAAGTGTCCTTTGTCCCAAGCTAAGAACCAGCTGAAGCTCATGAAGCAAGTTGTTATTAGGGAGTGCAGGCAGTGCTATAAGGGGAGCTGTGATGGGCAAAGGCTGGAGAAGAGCAAGGTCGACATGTTTAATAGACCCTCTGTTGTGCTGGGGGGAAGAAAAGCAGCACATGGCTCTTTTCTGTCAGTGCTTTACTCCTCGTTTCTGCACTCGTGTCTTTAATCTGCTTGGTTGGTTTCAAATTATTTTTGTACTATTCTTTTTTTTTTATCTGCAAGACTGTGAGAAACTTCAGAGCGATGCTGATGTCCAAAGTGGATCACAAACAGATACCCTGAAGCAACCGTAACTGTGAACAGCCCATCATTGAATGCTCAATATTTATTTCACTCTATTAACTCCCTACCACACAGAGGCACTAAATGAGAGGAAAACAAACAGCTTACACTTTGGAGAAACAAGATATCCGAGTTGGCTGGCAGCAAAGTGCCCAGAATACATATAATAAAGACACCAGGATAAACTACTCCATTTTATTGATTAGCAACAGTGATAAGAGTGTGAATTGCTTACTTGTAATTATTACAGTGCAACATTTATTACTGCAGGCACGATGCTTTTGCGTGAGTGAAAAGCTTTTGGCTACACTGGCATGCTGGTGTGCTGCTGGTTAAAGGATTAAGCCGAATGTTAAGTAGTTCCTGTGAAAGTAATAATTACTCCCTAATAGCGCTGAGCTCTTAATCTACCTGAAAAAAAAACCAACAAAAAGTCTTTCTGATTCTTTATCTTAATGTAATATAGATGCAGCAGGGGCTGGCCGTGCCAGGCTGTTGTGTAACTGCAGGGCAGAGAGTCCTGTGCCAGGCAGGGCTGCAGGATGCTGTGTGCGTATCATTCTGTGCCCTCCTGGTACAGGAATACAGGTGGTGACTGAAGCAGACTCACATTTGGCAGAGTGTCACAGCAGGGAAGCACTTTTTAGCAAGCATTTATACAGAGATCTGTCTCTCATTGCACTGGATTTCTGTGTTCGTTAAGGATGAGATGCGTCGGGGTGCAGTGATGCCCTCATCCATGCTGAAATCACAGACATTGCCATTATTTCTGCAGTTCCACCAAGGGCTGCCCCTTGTGCAAGGGAATGGATGCTAGCAGAGCTCAGTGCGTGGGTTAAGCTGCCAGGAAAACACTCCTGTAACAGATTGGAGCTGAAGGCAGCAGAGACCCCTGTGAGCAGCCTCTCCCCTGGATGCACGTAGCAGAATGCATTACTTCTCCTCCCAAGTAGACCCAGAGCAGGTTGGACACCATGGAGGACACTGTATCAGGCACACCACAACAGGAACACTCTCAGAAATGTCAGAATGGTGCTCTGCCCCAAGGCTAACCACCCCAATGCCACCCTCCATCCCTTCCACTAATACTGCCTTGCTAATTCCTAACAGTTTCCTGCTTGCTGCTGTCCATCCCAAATGGAGGGAGCCCTTTAGATGCCAAGTTTGGGGGGTAGCCCCGACTCCCAGCATTGGGATTTGCACAGGGGGCTGCAGAACACACTTCATTTGCCCCAACTCAATGCTGGTGGTGGCGAAAAGAAAACTTGGAGCTTTTGCTTTTAGCAAAGTTATTCCTCCCGCATGGGAGAAAAGCACAAGGGGTCTCTCTAAGGTGACACTCACACCTGACAGCAGAAGAGATGGGAATTAATAAAGGTTTTGCCAGGGAAGCTGTGTGGAAATAAGGTGCAGCCCGATGCCATTTGTATTCTGCCCACAGTTCTTGATTTCGCGATATACTCGTGTTTAATTACCATTAATGCAAACATAATTTAAAAGGTTATTTCCCTGCTCTGCGGGTCAATGGACCTAATGGAGCAGATCTAAGCGGGTTTGAGTTGCTCTGATTGGTGCTCAGTTTCCTGTTTGCCTGATGGAAGTGGGTTTGGTCCCACACTGGGAATGTATATAAAGGCTCTGAAGGGTCTTTTCTGGGCACCAGAATTGACTGAAAGCTTCTGGGCATCCTCGGGGGAGCAGGAAGGTAAGCAGCTCTCTGTTGGACTCTCTTTTTACTTCTTACCTTTATTCTTTTTCCTTATATGAGTGTGAGAGTGGCTTGAAAGCAGCAGAGCAGGGTGAGCTGTTGGGCTGAGTTGTTCCCCAGGCAGTGCAGGAGCAGCAGCTTTCCTGGTAGGGTCTGCAGGAAGGAGCAATTCAGCAGTGAAGACCATGATTTCGAAGGAGGGTTTGGTATGCAGCGCACCTTAGGCTGGGATCTGCCCTTTTACATGTATGTAACACAGGGAAAGGAGGAAAAATGGCTCTCAGTGGCTTTTTGCATCCTCCTGGCTATGGATAAAGCAAGGAGAATGTTTCTTCCAAAGCAGACAGTGTTGGACAAGGGGTTTAAGACCTTTGCATAGCTGAGATCCATCAGGAGATGTTTTCCACTTGTCTGAAGGGGTCTCAGGGTAAGGTAAAGCAGTGCAGGGACTGCATCAAAATGCACCCCAGACGGGTGGAGCAGAGCTGGAGTTGAGCATCACGGAGACAAAGGGGTCTTGTGTGAACTCAGGAATGTTTGTTCCGACCATCTCTGAAAATGCAGACTGCTTTTTCCTCCCTATTTTGGCAAAATCTGCAGAGAATGAGCGCGACCCCTCCTTCAGATTAAGGCTACAACGCATTTCTTCTCCTGCTTTTGTAGATAATTACCTTCAGCAGCACAATATTCTCTTACCACATAACTGTTTTCAGATTCACTGTCATACCTACAGCAATATAGAAAATGAAGGGCAAACAAGAGGGGAAACCCATTGTTTAATCACAACCATTTTTCTGTTCCCGTATAGAATATCCCCCAGCTTTTTTGTATCATGAAACCCACTTCATTCAATGCATTCTGTAACTTCTGGCTTTAGCTGTAAGTGTTTTAGGGGGGTTGTGAGTGCTCAGAACAGCACGCTTTGCTTTTTGAGGTATTCCTCTGAATTTGATGCCTCTGAGTTATCAGAACACATCTGATATTTCTCTCATTCAATCGGAAAGGCTGAAAACGTTTGTGCAATGATGCCACAGTTTCCCAGGAATAAAAAAGTGCCTCAGTTATGAACAACGTCAAAACTTTCTTTCTCCAAACGAATAATTGAGCTGTTGTAAGAGTGTGAGCAAAGTTGCACTGATGTAGGAGTGCAGTTTGGAAGGATGGGATGCTGAAGTCCTGATCTACGCCTCTACTTCTTGTCATCATTCGATTCTTGTGAACAGTAGCTCTGCAGGGCAATGCAGATTCCAGACACATCTGTAACAAAGAGTGAGGTGACAGACAATAAACCACATCCCTGAACCATGATCAAAACCATTTTTGTACAGAGTTTGTGGAGGTGGGATAGTAATTAAGAGCTCAGATGTCTGAGGGCTGTTGAGCTGTGGACTAAGAACAGCCTGAAACCAATAAACCATGGAATTCAATCTTGTCACTGTCCTGGGATGCTTCTCCCAACTGATACCCAGTGGCTCTGGATGTGTTCCCTACCTATAAGGCATTATCCATACCAACAGAAAGCTTAGCAGTAATTAGATTGGGCTCCTAAATCCTGTAGACATGCAGGGAGGGAAAGGCAGGGTGCCATGTTTCTCCTCTTTGCCATTGGGACTGCCTGATCCCATTCACATACTGAAGGTTGAACTGATCCTTGAGGAGGAATCCCTGGGGGTCAGCTTACAAACACGGAACAGGACGATGCCCTTGCCTTCAGGAATGTGCAAACCACGGTGAATTTGGTGGTTACAATAAAACTATGGGGAACAAACATCAAAAAGCATTGGGATTGAACAAGTAATTCAGCTGGGAATGGCAAAGGAGGGCTGTGTGTGGTGGAGGAGGCTGTTCTAAGCACAAGGGCTGAAGAGCCATGATAACAAGCACAGACTTGTGCCCAGTCGTGGCACATCCCTCTGGGCTCACTGTCTTGTCCCTTCTGTCCCAAAGGCCAAATATCCAGCTCGCCCTCCGCTTCTGAACAGAGAAATCAGCCACGAAAATGATGTCTCTGAGAGTTCTCTCGTTGCTTTTTGCTTCTCTGAGCTTTGTTTTGATGGAAGAGAACGTCTCAGGGTAAGTGTTCTGGAAAGCACACGATGTATTTTGAGCCTTTTCCAACTTCCCGCTGGAAGCAAATGGATTCTTTCCATTGGCATCTTGGTATAAAGGTGAGAACACGAGTCCTGAGGTGGCTCTTGGATATAAAGAGATGAACAAATGATAAGAGAGATCTCAAACTAAAGTCTTTATGCCAAAGCCAAGAACTCCCAAGTTTTCCCTAGAAACTTTATTGCTCCAGGTTGGGAGTAGCAAGCTGGAAGTCGACCAGGGAGAGAAGGTTGGCTGGGAACTAGAACAAGATGTAATCATCTCACAAGAAGTAGGCTAGGGGGCATTTCTTTTTTTTAAGCTTCTGAAAATGTGACCAGTTACATAAAGTGGGGACATAAGAAAGGCTTTCCCTCCTTTTGTTCAATTCCTGAAACAGAACCTCCAGCTGCTACCCAAGAAGGTCCAAAAGAATCCCTATTAGAGAAGTAGGAGCTGATGTAATTCCAGCTAATAGTACCAAAGGAAGATCAGCCCTGACATCCTTGGCTAATTTAGGCAGTCCCCAACCATGTCTGCATTGTCAGACTGGTCTGAAGGTCTCAAATTGTCACCTGCCATCCCACCCTCAGGCTCTTTGAGGATGTAGGGATTGGTTTCCTTGTTGTGTAGCTCACTGGAAAAGGTGCCTGAGCGTCCTTTAGGCTGAGTCAAAGTTTGGATCCATCAGAATATGGCAGGAAAGTGGATGTGGCTCTGAGGGATGTGGATCAGCGGGCAATATTGGTGATGGGATGGTGGTTGGACTGGATGATCTTGGAGATGTTCTCCAGCCTTAATGATTCCATGATTCAACGATGCTATGAAGAGTCCCACTGGCTCCAAACATCCCAAGTTCACCCCGTAAGTTATCAGATACGAGCTGCAAATGTGTCAGTAGGCAGTAATGGTTACCGGGATGAGGAGCACGGCAGCTCCTTGTCCAGTCAGCAGTTTGCTTTGCAGAGCTGGGCAGCACTCATTCCTCTCCTTTCCTCCGCTCTACTCTTCCTACAGCCTCAGCATCAGGACTCCGGGCTCCAGACCGATGCACAGACGCTACTCTGAGGCCACGCTGGCGAGCGACTACAGCCGCACGATGGACAACATGCTGAAAAAGAACTTCGTGGAGTGGCTGCTGGCCCGGAGAGAGAAGAAAAGCGAGTGAGTGTGCAGACTTCCAGCGCTCCAAACTCACAGCTGTCGTCAGCCGAGTGATGGCTGCGTTACGATGCAGAGCTGAGGATATTTTTCTTGGATTGCAGCGGTGATTCCCGGGGGGGCAAAGGGGTTGTTTTTCTTTTTTTTGCTTCTTTTTTTCTTCCCTAAATCCTAGAGGTTTCTTCTGCTCTGTCGGCACACGGCACTGCCTCCTCCGAGCTCCAGTCCGCCTTCTCCCATTGCTGCGGTTGGATGGAGTGGGGAGAGAGATGGGTTTGTGGAAAAGCAGCATTCCAGCACCCTCTTGCGGTGCCTCAGGCTGAGATTTCTGCCCATTTCTGCCTTCCCAGCAACGTCATTGAGCCGTACAAGAGAGAAGCCGAGCCCCAGCTATCCGCAGTGAGTGACCAAAGCTCGGACCTGCGCAGCCACGAAGCCAAAGACTTCCTTGCCTGGCTCCTAAAAGCCAAGGAGAATCAGAGGTGAGAGCAGAGAACTGAAAACAGAATCCGGTCCCAAGAGGGGGGGGGGTGAAGTCCCCAAGTTCTCAACTTTTGGGGGGATTCTATAGGGCAGGAATAGGTGATAAGCATCAGCAAGCAAAAGGATTTCTGTTTCAGAAAGGAATGCCATGCTTTGCAATTGTCTCATGGGTGAGGGAGGCAAGAAAGATTGAAAAAAAAAGCTTCCATCCCTCTAAAATTTCTTAACAAATTCACATTGGAGAAATGCAGATGATTGAGGAGGCTGTCCAGGCTGTTGGCTTTTTGGTTGTTTTGGGGTTCTTTTGGTCGGTTGGTTGCTCTTTCTCAGGTAATATCAGAACAGCCTCAACAAACCCAGTGCTCTGCTGAAGCCTGAGCACTGTTTTTGACAGAGCTGAGACACAGCTGTTCCTACAGCATCCTTCACGTCACAGCTTAAAACCAAGCGCTTTGAATTAACCAAACCATTCCAGTGTGGTTTATTCAAAGCCCTATCGAAATAAAACTCACCAGTGACAACTGAAGTGAAACTGATGTGCTCCTGGGAGAAGCGAGGACTGCTAATTTATCTAGGCTGGGAGGCAGAGATTTGTACTTTTTGGCTTTTTCAGAATAAGGAGGGAGAAAAAGGACTTTTTATTTTAAGGATGAAGTGGGGAAAAAAAATTAGTTAAGAATAACAGAGTACTGAGAATCAAAAGAAGGAAATGTTGCTAGGATTCAGGGTTGACAAGCTGGCAAACAACGCATTAAATCAAAGGAAAATAAAATATCTGTGATGTGACTGGGAGAAGATTGTTGTATACTGCATTCAGGTTGTTTCTTCTTTCGATGGCAAGTCACGTTTCTTGCAGTTCTGCTTCTCCGGATGGTTCAGAAGATTTGAAGGATGTTGTGAACCAGGAGTTTCTGACATGGTTAATGTCAACTGACCTCTGCAGACCATGGTGAGCAGCTGTTCTGCCTAACCCTGTAGTAAAAACCATCCTTTCCACTGTGGCACCGTACAAAGCCCCTGCCCCAGGGGTTCTTGCTGCCGTGCTCCATCTTCTGATGAGCACTGAGTGCTCACACAATGTGGCTTAACTGGATTTCATTGGAGAGTTGAGAGCTTTGGTCAGAAGCTCTGCAAAAAAATCTTCAATGATGAACTGGGGGATGGACAAACATCAAATAATGACCGTCTAGAGAAGGGTTAATAAATCCTCTGCCCTGCTTTTCTGAGAAGAGGGGATGTTCATCTTAGAAATGATGTTTCCTTTCTATTCAGTATACTTAAGTGTGAAAAGCAGAGAGAAAAACAAGAAATCAGGGTGCAAAAGGTTGAGGTCCCAGGGGGACTCAAAGGAATGGAGAGCACATTTTATGGGTTCTAAGAGGAACGAAGACTGAGAGGAGAAGGTCAACATCTATTGAAATTTAGAAAGAGATAGAGAGAAAAGCTCCTTATGCTGATGGCAAAAGTTGGATAAGGATGAAAGAATCTCCTCACCCAAGGAGGCTGTGGATGCCCCATCCCTGCAGGCATTCAAGGCCAGGCTGGATGTGGCTCTGGGCAGCCTGGTCTGCTGGTTGGCGACCTGCACAGAGCAGGGGGTTGGAACTGGGTGAGCATTGTGGTCCTTTTCAACCCATTCTATGACTCTATGACAGAAGGATGGGCTGGCCATGAATGAAGGAGATGGGGGCTGCTTTGTGCTACAGAGAGCTCCATGCAGGTTGGTCAGATAACGGGAACCAAGCAAACAACAAAGCAGAGACAACAGCTGAGTGCTGAGCTCATCCTGCAGGGAAAGGATGCACACCTTTGTATCCCGCTCCTCTGATCTGTTGCTGCTCTCTCTCAGAAGTTATACCTACTTTCTATTGGATACCTGTTAGCTGTGAGATATGTCATGCCATCACAAGACATCTAAAAGGTGCCACAGGGGACTGGTGGGGTAAAGAAGGAAACAAAATACATTTTGTTTGCCGTCGGAGCTGCATTAAAATAGGGTAAATGTGGTTCCATAAGGATTTATGGCTCTTTTTTTCCCCTCCCATGTAGAGCTGTGTAACCACAGCACCGCCTGAGGAGCTCCCACAGCCGCACTGAGGAAGAGGCTCTGCGTTGAGTGTCACCCACTTTGCCAATGGAAGAAATAAAAGATTTTTAGCCTGAAACTGCAATCAGATGAAGTTTTCATTTGGGGACGGGCGGGGTTTAACTCAGCAATTAAAATAAAAGCACGTGTCACAGAATCACAGGGGTTGGAAGGGACCTCCGGAGATCATCGAGTCCAACCCCCCATCAAAGCAGGTTCCCTAAACCAGGTCACACAAGCAGGTGTCCAGGCGGGTCTTGAATATCTCCAAAGGAGATTCCACAGCCTCCCTGGGCAGCCTGTTCCAGTGCTCTGTCACCCTCACCGTAAAGAAATTCTTGCATATTTGTGCAGAACTTCCTATGCTGCAGTTTCTGGCTGTTTCCCCTCGCTCTGTCAATAGATTCTCCCATAGAGGGGCACGGTGCTCAGCGAGTTCAGCCTACAGCAGTCCGAACTGAACAGCAGGAGGGGATGGGTTTGCATTTTAGGAATTGCCGTTGCCTCCAGGGATGGGGCATCCACAACCTCCTTGGGTGAGGAGATTCTTTCATCCTTGTCCAACTTTTGCAATCAGCATAAAGAGCTTTTATCTTTTTTTTTTTTTGTAATTTCAAGGGATGTTGATTTTCTCCTCTCAGCCTTTGTTCCTCTAGAACCCATAAAGTGCGTTACCCAGCCCCCTGACCCACAATAAAGGCGGCTAGGATGAACCGAGCCCCAACCAGCCCTGAGAGCCACCGCCACCAGAAGCGTCCCTTAAGGCGGAGGCGTGGAGCGGAAGGCCCCGCCCACCTGGGTGTCACGTGGCGCGTCGCGGGTTGATGACGTCAGAAAGTACGCGACGCGCGGCGGCGGCGCCGGGATGCACCGGCGAGGGGTGGGCGCGGGCGCTATCGCCAAAAAGAAGCTGGCGGAGGTGAGGCGGGGTTGGGTCCGTAGGGAGGAGGTTCCGGGCCCCGGTGGGAGCTCCTAAGTGCGTTCGTAGGGGGTCAAACTCCGCCGGTGTCGGGACAGGTGAGCTGCCAGGCTCCGGTGTTCCCGTGTGAGGGGTTCAGGTCCCTTGTGGTTGGTGGCAGTTGCGGTGTCCGGCTCTAAGTGGGGTCCTCAGCATCTCCGCAGCTGTGTCTGCTCGGGGTGCCCCGAGGTTTCTGGCAGTTCCCTCGTTTGGCTTCTGGGTTTGTATGTCCTTAAGGAGCACTTCTCTCACCCAATTTGGGGTTTGGTTCTTCTGTTCTCCAGCGCTGGCTTTACCGTTCTGTTTTCATCCTGCAGGCCAAGTACAAGGAGCGAGGGACAGTCCTGGCTGAAGACCAATTGGCCCAGGTGGGAGACCCAGCCCTGCTGTGGTGTAACCGTGTTTGTCAGCCCAGCTGTAAATCCAGGCGTCATCTCGCACTGTTTCAGGGTTGGAGCATTAAATGATGGCACCACTGGGCTGCTTTTTCCTCTAAGAACTGTGCTGTTTGCTGCAGACGTTGCTCTGCTTCTCTCCTCTCCATCTTAGCAACATCTCATTTTTGTAGAGCTGTTTCCTTCCTTTTGAGTGCATTGAGGCTGGGCAGCACGTCAGAGTGCTGCGTGTTGCCTTAGGGCTGTGCTTGCTTAATGTGTACTGGGGGCTGTGTTCACAGAAGGATTGAACAGAAATTCTTTTCTCTGTCCTTCAGATGTCTAAGCAGCTGGACATGTTTAAAACCAACTTGGAGGAGTTTGCCAGCAAACATAAGCAAGAGATCCGAAAAAACCCTGAATTCCGGGTCCAGTTCCAGGATATGTGTGCAACAATTGGAGTGGATCCTTTAGCATGTGAGGACCAGGCAGCAGGGGTTAACAGCTGAAGATCCTCCTGGGAAGGATTCTCAGTGAAGCTGTTAGAAATTGTCCTTGGGGAAGTCTGATGGTGTATTGATTCTTAGGGTTTGTGAATGCTTTAATATGCTTTTAGGTGATACGTAAATTTAAAAGGGAGAAAAGAAAAAGGTGGAGGTAACCAAAGAGGCTTTTCACTGAGATCCTCACACTGAGGTTTGTGAGCAGCAGTGGCTCTTAAGGAAGGTGTTTTTGCTGATGGTCCAATTGCTTTCTTTTTTTCTCATTTCACAGCTGGTAAAGGATTCTGGTCAGAAATGCTGGGAGTTGGTGACTTCTACTATGAATTGGGTGTGCAGATTATTGAAGTCTGCCTGGCTCTGAAACACAGGAATGGAGGTGAGGATCTCTCTCTGTCTGTCTTCACTCCAATAGTGCAATCTGAGGCTAAGAGTGGGCAACAGCAAAGCCAATAGGAGCTGGAATCTGATACACCGTGGGAGTATAATGTGAGGCAAGAGTGAGCCAGTGGTCAACACACAAAGAAGCCTTCACTACTACTGCTGGAGTAATTTTCTTGCTGTGCAGTTATGCTTTCTTGTCCCCTTTTGTTGACTCCTAGGTCTGATAACACTGGAAGAACTTCATCAGCAAGTGTTGAAGGGAAGAGGGAAGTTTGCTCAGGAAGTCAGCCAGTGAGTGTCTGTGTATTGTAGGAGAAGGGAATAAAGTAACATGAGAAAGAGGAAACTGAGTGATTGATCTCAGCTGGGCTTGAAGGTGCTGCTGTTAATTGGACTCCAAATTCTAGCAATTAGTCATGTGCATGTGCTCTGTAGTTAATGACTATTTCAGGAGTGAGCCAGAAGTATAAAGAGCTGTTGGCTTGGGCTGCAAATGCTGCATTCCTATTGTCACAGTCTGCTGAAGCTGCTTTGGTCCAAGCTGTAAAGGAAGGGACTGATACCCTTTGCCTTAGAGCAAAGATTTTAGGGTTAGGATACAATTCCCTAGAATTGGTAATTGGGGCTGAATCTTAAACTTAGCACTTGCAGCTTGGATTTTACCAGTGTCCCTTTGATGGAACTCTGTATTTCTGTAAAGGGACACAGATAAATTAATTGTAAATTAATAATAGGAGAGAAATCAGCTGTCGATTATCTGAAATTGCAGCAAGCTCCAGTAGCTGTATCTTATACCCTCTTCACATGAAGTCTTCCTCATTTACTAAACTTAGTGCAGTTTGGGAGAGGCTTTTGGCTTAAAGCCCTGCATTAACTTCTGCTTTCAGAGATGATCTCCTTCGTGCAATCAAGAAACTGAAGGTCTTGGGGAGTGGCTTTGGGATTATCCCTGTTGGTGGAACGTATCTGATTCAGTCTGTACCAGCTGAACTGAACATGGATCACACGGTTGTCTTGCAGCTTGCAGAGGTATTGAGCCAGGAGACTTTAAAATGCCACCTCGAAAGAATCTCCCTGCTTCTGTGACAGGGAACACGTGGAGTGGAAAATAACGTTCCAGCAGGAATGTGAATCCAGAGTTCCTGCTCTGGTTAGGTCAGGGCCGTGGGTAAAACTGTCCACACTCTTCTAAACTGTGGGCTTAAGTCTTGACTCCAAGCATGCTATTTTTTTTCTCTCTTTTCAGAAAAAGGGCTATGTAACAGTTGGTGAGATCAAGTCCAGTCTGAAGTGGGAGGTGGAACGTGCAA
The DNA here is from genome assembly GCF_026119805.1 of Tympanuchus pallidicinctus. Taxonomy (NCBI): domain Eukaryota; kingdom Metazoa; phylum Chordata; class Aves; order Galliformes; family Phasianidae; genus Tympanuchus; species Tympanuchus pallidicinctus. Next base: position 501,708 of record NW_026294771.1, read on the forward strand.
AGCAAATTCTGGTATGTATGAGGGCCTCTTGTGCGTGATGGAGGTCGGTGACAGGGTAGAGTGGCTGCTCCTGCATCAGAGCTGCAGATGCTTTGGTGACTGTGTGTGTTGTCACAGCATGCACAGGTGATCCCAAGCTAGGTGGCAAAGGCACCATATGCACAGGATGATATTGCTGTGACTTCACTAATCTCACTGAAATTTGGGATGTGTTAGCTCTGCTCCTGCATGACTAGATGTCCAAACTACATTTTCCCCTGCTCAGGATGAGTAGAAATCTGAGTTCTACACACTCCTTTACTGTACAATAAATGCAGGGTGAGGCCTCCCCTGTGAATGGCTTGTCAGCTATCTAGTTATGCTGTGCTCATGGTTTCTGCTCTGTTTGAATAGGAACACTTGCTGAAGGAAGGAATGGCCTGGCTGGATACACAGGCAGCAGGAGAACCTCAGTACTGGCTGCCTGCTCTCTTTACAGAGTTGTACTCTCAGGAAATCACTCCAGAGGAAGCCAAGGAGGCAATACCTTGACTGCTAAATGTTCTGTGCCTGTATCCAAGTCTGCTTGTGAGGGTACTTGCATATCACTTGAAACAGAGGGACAGTGGACTTGAAATAAAATTTTGTAAAAAGAAGTGTCTAGCTTGACAAGTTTCATAGGACCAATTCATGCTTGGTTACCTTGGGATTTTCTCCTCTGTTGTGAGTGGAAATAGCACTACTTATTGCAGATGGTAGCTACCTCCTCCCAGCAAGAGGAAAAGTATTGCAACTGCAGTCATGGAGGATGCAAAAATGACTGTCTAAAGATTCTTGCTGCCTGCAGTGATGCTTCTAAAGCCACTCAGAAACGGTGCTGCAGTCCTCTGTCCTGTGAATGAGTCGTCGTTCCACCAAGGAGTACCACAGTCTAGATTCTGCCAAAACAAACTTTATTGCACAAAAAAAAATCTTATGTACAATAGTATATAAACAAGGAATCTTAGAGTGACTCTTGTGCATATATTTTTGACTCAGTTAGGTCTAAAAATCTGTTGCTAAAACATCTCTGCCTAAAGCAGTCATTTGAGGATTGTCACTTTGAAATGGAAACATTCAGAAATGGTAGGACAGACAACATTAGAGCTAGAAAACTAATACTTCTCTTTTACAGCCACATGCTAGTTATGTGAATAGTGTCCACAATAAGGCATTTTCTTGTTTCATTGTATGGGTGGATGGTAATGCCACATGCATCGCAAACAGATTTCAGAACCAGCTCTGCCTTGAGAAGGCAGCAGAGTCACAGCTCTATCCACAATGCTACTGAATGGTGACAAACAACGTGACATTTACAACAGGATTACAGAGGCAGAAAAGTAGCATACTGCTCATGATTTCTCAGGAGACCCTGCTGCCTCCCTGAGACCTTATCTGAAGGTGAACACAGCTTTATTTACTCTCTTTTGGTGTATGTGTTGAGTGAGTCCTATGTAAGTTTAGCTTTCCCTTGAGGGAAGGTAAGGTTAAAGTCTAATTCATACCAGTGACAGACCCAGGGGAGGTTGCTTGCTAGAAGGGAGGAAAGGTTCCCCTACTTGTTAAATGGCACATTTACAGTTCACAAACGTTTCCACCTTCCAGAGCTGCTTAGAGAGCAGTGTGCAGGCTTCTAAGTTCTGCAAGAGCCAATATAAATCAGAGACTGAAAATAATTCAGTGACGTATAGGACAATGCCTTTCTGTGCAGTGCATGGCAGGGGTCTTTTGGCTTTTCCTCCCGTGCTTCTTTTGCTTTTAGAACAAGAATGACTGCACTGAATGTTCTCCCACTACCAGTATGCAGCAGAGCCGTGCTGGGGGAGAGGGAATGGGACAACGTGCAACTTTGTGCTCAGCTTTCTATCAGCGTCCTCATGAAAAAAGTGGATGAAGCTATTTACCAACAAAACATTTTACTGCTTCCATCAATCATCCCCGGGGTCTTTCACCATGGAGAAGCTTTTATTCACCTCCACCCAAGTTGCACTGAATACATATTTGACATAATTGCACTTGCAGCCAGCACACACCTCTCCTCCAGCCTTGCTTTTGCTCACGGTAAAAAGCTGCCATTTAAAACATTCAAAGTACTGAAGTGTTAACTTTACAACACTCGTTGAGCTTGGCCAAGTTTGGCAAAGGAATTTCAGTCAGTAACTAAGTGTACACCTCTGGAAAGCTCCACCTAGAAACAGTGGCTTCCTGAGCTAAATTGCCCCTTATCGTAGCATTTCAGTCTGAGCAATGATGGTTGCTGTGGGGAGGGAGGTGGCAGGAGGAAAATGAAATATTACACTGACTGGAGAGATGGAAAGCAAAAAGTACTTCAGTGAAGGAAACAAACCAGCTCTCTGTTCAGAGCAGCCAGAATAAAACACTTCTAGAATACTAAATTCAAACCAAAACCTTAAAGAGTTACACAAACAAGACTTAGGGTTTTTTTTTTTAGTGCTCCCCTATCTCTGAACCAATGATTTTCTCGCCTTCCCCTTCCCCAAAACACCACAATGAACAGACCTGCACTCAATGTACAGATTCTTGCCTTTTCATCCTCCCCTTTTGTGCCTGAAATCTCAGTGGATGAAGCCACCCACGGCTTGTGTAAAGCTTTCAGAAAGGAGCCCAGATTCCACCACTGCTCTTTATCTTTGGTCTGTCTAGAACAGTGTCTAGAAGAAAGACATCGGGTAGATGGGCTCTACAGAGCAAACAGGCTCCATCTCTCCCAGTCTGCACAAAAAGGTTTCATCCAGGCACACGGTGCCTGGGCCATGTCATACCCCAGACTCATCAAAGCGCTCCCACAGCTACAGCTCCATGTTCAGCATGGCCCCAGGGAAGGCCTCACTGTAGGAACAGAAAAGCTGTAAAGAGGAGTCGCAGTCTACATCTCATTCTTTAATCAAATGGAGACAAAAATAATAATAATAATAATAATAATAATAACCAGTGTAGATGTTTTTCAAAAAATAACCTGATGCCACATGCTCCGGATTTCTAGTAGAGTAAGTACCTTGTAAGAGTAGCCTGTCACAAGCTTGGCTTTGTCTAGCATGAAGTCTTCTCGTTCAGCGTTATCCACCAGAGCAGTAAAAGGAGACAGAAGATATCCCACAGTTTTCTCCACTCTGGCATTGGTTTGGTTGTTGAGTCTGTCAGGGGTACTCTAGTGTGAAGACAGAACATCCCCACGGCTTGGCCTCTCCGTTGGTAACGCAGCTCTAAGCTTTGGAGCAGCCCTGAGTGTCTGTCTCTGTCTCAGAGGAGCTGCTCTCAGAGTCTATTTCTGTATTCTCCTGCTGATGTTTCTCTTGCACCTTCTGCCGAATTCCTTGCAAACGGATTAATAGGGACTGATAGTCAAAGTGGCCTCGTTTTTCTCCAAAAGGATCCTGGAAGGAAACCAGAGATGAACGCATTCATATACACCTCTTGGCAGAAGGATAATGGTCTAAAGAAAGCTGTACAGTAACTGGCCAGCAAAGAGTTGAATTCCACCTTGTGATCAATGGGACCGTGTCAGTGGCCTCACAAAACTCTAAACTGATACCAATTGCTCTTCCCTTACCCACCAGCAGTCATTTTGTTGTAGAAGGCCACCAGAGTCATCAGGCACAGCTTGTCCTTTGTGAAACTACATTTTAAATCAAGATGCTGAGCTGCTTAAACACTTACTGCTTTTATCCCTATTCCATGTTAAAGGCAATTATCAGGGCTATATGAAGGAGTGGTGAAGTTTCACCTGTCCCATGTGGCTCCAGAGTTAACAAGACAGCACATCTGCCAAGCACTGAACCAATATTATATCTGTCTAGAGTGACTTCATTTCAAATACAGAGCAGTGGAGATAACAGTAGCAAATTGTGTTCAGACTCCCTGCACTGCTATTTACGTGAGCAGAAAACAGACTGTGGTAGCCACCAGCTCTGCTCTGAGCACAGCAGTCCCAAGCCATCGTGTTCTTCAGAAGTAACCTAGCTCTGGCTCCTTGAAGAAGAAACAAGAGTTGATCACACCTGACAATCCTCTGATCTCACCAAATACAGCCTTCAGCACAGTGCTCTCATTTTCATTTCTCGTTTTCAGGAATTTCTTGCTTCAAACACGAACCTTCCTGCTTCAGGAGTGCTTTCATGTTATGAATTACACAGTCAGTGATGGCACTGACAGGAAAGAAGGGCTCAGATCAGAGACACTGGATCATTAAATCAAACACCTCCATCTTTTCTTAACAGTGAGATTTCTCAATGAGTCAGACAAGAGGTGCCTGATGAGGGAGGAAGACGTGTTCAGATGCAAATAGCTTGGCAGTCTATTCTGTAAGGTCTATTTTCCTACAGAAATGAGCTCCTTTGTTCAACCTGTCTGGATGTATTTGCCATATTGTCGCTGTTCCCCTAATCCTTCCTCCTCCAGATACTTTTGCCTCAGTCAGCCACTTTCAACTGCATCTTACAGAACAACTCTGACAGTGTCAGAGAAAAGTTCCTATCTGTACCAGCAAAGAAATCCATGAAAAAGAAATCTTACCAGCACCTCAAGAAAATGATGCAACAGAGCTCAGCTGCCATCAGTATTGCATAGACTCTATGGGCCTCCCCTGCTTAACGCCAAATCCACATGAAAGCAAACTGCACTTCTTTAAACAGTGCTATAAGTATCTGCTTGCTCTGAGTGTGGCTCAGGTCCAGCACTGAGTGGAATCCAACAGCCATGAAAACACTGTGTGCATACTCCAAACTCAGGAAAGTTAGTGTTTTATTCACAGGAGTTCCATGGTTAACTCAGAGTTGAGTTAACCACAGCGGATAGAAACTGTGGTTGAAGCACAGCTGATAGAAAAGGTGCAGATCCACCCCATGTTGCACATCACACAGTGCAACTGTTTGTCACTATGAGTGTATTTGGAATCCAAGTTCTGAATTGACAAGAAAATCATCTGCTACCCACCTGCATCGTCTGACCTTGGAGATAAAGTCTCTCTTTGCACACCCCTTCATAGAAGTCGTAGTATTCCATGAAGGATTTCTCCATTACACCCCTGAACATAATCAGAGAGCAAAGAGTCAACACAGAATGACAGTATTACAATGGTGGCATCATCCAGGGTCACAGCATCCCACTGAACCACAGTCATGTAATCAGCACAGCTCAAGCCAGACAACTGGGTACAGCGAGGCAGGACAAAGAACAAAACAAACTGCAGCATTGCTGCAGCTGAACAGACCCTGCACGTGTTTCTACAACAGCTGTGCTTTTCTCTCTGTCTGAAATGTTCTTTTTTTTTCCCCTCTAAGAGAAGGCACATTTCTTCCCAAACACAAATCAGAAGATGAAGCCATTGTGCACAGTAACACAGCTTTGATCATTGCACAGCTCCTGGGCACGACAGAGATGCAGTCATCCATTTCAGAAGAAACAAAACCACTTTGCACTAGAGCAGGACGATTTAAAGATTCCTCTTCTCTGGAGCACCTCTCAGGATCTCAGGAAAGGCAACCAGAGAATCTCAACCTGTTTCCCCACACCCGTTTTCTTATGCTCCCTCCCTGCCTCCTTTCCATACCGTAGTGGCTCAGGGCAGGGACACTTTCCTTCCAACATGTCACACACTGCTACTCGGATGGTCTCATGCCGAATACACTCATTATAGTTCTTGCTGTCCCCAGGGTGCCTCTCCTGGAAATAGAATTTGGGCCAGTGAGTCCATGTTACTGGAACGGCTCTTCGTCTCTCTCTCTTGAGACTGATGAATTTCACTGGTGCATGAACCCACTACAGCTCTGTCTGTTTTGTGTATGCTGAGCTAATTTATACAGGAGAAAAAAAAAAAGGAAAAAAAAAAATAGCTGGCACCATTTTCTACATCTACAGAGTCTTGGACTCGCACAGCTGGGGAGGCAAGTCAGCTGATAGCTGGCACAGAAAGCTGCCTCTCTCTGGGATGCCAGAACCATGAAAACCTGAGCAGTTTGGTTTCTGTACCACAGTGTGTCTCAAGGAAGCTGCATCAGGAGCCATGTAGCAGAAAAACGCCTTTTCTTCTTCTGTTACTTTTCACTATGAGAGCTAAGCAGCCTCCAGTTCAGAGCTTTGTAATTCCCCCCCCCTCAAGCTCTGACCAGAGGCAGAGCAAACTGAAAAAAAGCCAAGTGACACAGCCTTGCTTTGTCCCCATTTCCAGAATGTGTTTCGTTACCAGGTCAAGGTGTGGAGTGAAGGGAGAAATTGCTGCAGAACCAAAGATGAACCATCTCCAACTCTCACCTGCTCAAAGCCAGGTTCATTGTGATACGGGTTCTCAGTCATCAGAGACTGGATGGAGATGAGGACTGAGGAGATGCTCTGTGCTGGGCTCCACGCAGGCCCGGTCCAAGTGCTGAAGCATCAAAACAGAAAAGGATCAATTAACAAGGCAGGATCAGCCCAGCAACAACCATCTCTCTAAATATCAAAGATAAGAAAGCTCAGAAAACACATCTTCACCTTACAGAAATGACAGGAGAAGTAACAGCTGCTACAGAAAGACAAAGCACTGCACACTGAGAAAGTTTCCAAGTCGAAGGCAGTTTATTCTCTCAGTCAAATGAGAGCATTAATCTGAGCCATGCAAGAGGCTGGGGAGCTTCACAGCTAACACACAGAGGGAATCACATGTGAGCTGAGGAAAAGTACCATCTTCAAATACCTCTCAGTGCACTTCAGAGCTATGGCTGTAATCTTGTACAGCACCCTGAAGCAACACATGCTGCCAACACTACAATAAGTCAAGAACTGCAGCTGTTTAAGAAGTTAAATCTAACTTTGCAGACTCAAACAAGACCATTACTTGGGCAGTTTGTAATGCAGACAGCACAAGGTCTGCCACCAAAAGCACTCATGGATGCCTTGCTGTAGGAACAAGGTGCTCCTTTAATATGCGTGGTGTAGCAAAAACCTCCGCACAGAACAACAGGTCAGAACTGCTACTTGCCATTAATATCCCAGCTCCAGATAAAGAGCTGCTTCCCTGGGAGCTGAACAAGGATGTACTGACCCACATATGCTCTTCCTAAATTCATTCACAGCTTCCCATTGCTGGTAAGGCTGAGGCTCTTTGTTCACTCTTCAATAATTTAGCTTCCATGCCAAGGCTACAGTACATGAGCAACGAGGCAGCTTGCGTGGAAGCTGCTGGGCATTCAGCCCCCTGAGCTTCAGACAAGCCCTGCACACCTCAGTGCTTCCCAGGCATTGGCATCCAGCTCACTGGATCAGAAAGGCTCCCTCACTGAGGAAAATGTTTCCCAGCACACTGCATCTCTCACCCAGCCCTGGACCAGCAGATGAGTATCAGTGACTTGAATCAACTTTAGCATAAGGGACACGGTGCTGCTGAAACCATCCCAAAGACAATAACCACAGCTGTGCTCAGATTCCTGTTGTTTGATGAAACCCCTCCAGCAATTCAAGACATCGCTGCCCTTTCCCCACTTGGCTGCCTCTACCTGCACCAGTCCAGAGCCTCAGCAAAAGCCTTTTCTTACTTGCAACTGAAAAACCATCACAGCTGGGGTGGGGAATATCACACTACAGCCAGAGTCCCTCTGGTAGAGCCTAAAAGCCACTGAATCAGCCAGGACTCAGTTTAAAAACCAAGTATGTGAGTAACAAGCATTTGCAGCAGTGGAGCCTGTTGGAACAGGCAGCATGGGAGCAGGGATTGTAAATCATTAGACCTACCCAGCCTCACATACTACATGTAGGTGGAAGCCCAGAGCACTCAAATGGCTTTCAAGGAAGTTCTTAGAGGCTTTTAATCTTATTTATTTTTAAACCCACACAGAGGGAGGAAATTAAAACCACGAAAACCTGCATTCAGAAAGCATTAAGGATCAGCTTGCAAAGAGCAAGAGCAGAAGAAAGGCAGCGCTCAAGCCAGGGCTTTGCAAGGGGAAGCAGAAAAGTGACAGTATGCACTGAACTTCATGCTTCCCCTGCTCCGCTCTCAGATGCTTTTAGAGACAAGTTAGACTCTGAGCTCAGAAGAGGAATTTGTGCTGCTTTACGACTCTGATCCAGTGCATAACTTTACAGAAGCATAGAGGTGCATCCAAGCATGTCTGGGGCAAGATCAGGGCACAGAGCATTGAGAAAGATGTGCGAGGCACAGAGCAGCCAGTGGCTACCTCCTGATTTCCCACCAAAACAGCCAAAGTCTCCTCTTACCCTAGAATACTCAGGCAGACTTTCCCATTGCGGTAGAAGTTGGGGTTAAACCTCACTGTGTTATTGCCCGTTGTCATCAGTTTGACCCTTGGCGGGTGGATGGGATAATCTGGAGGACAGCGAAACAGGAACAAGAAGAAACCCCCTTCATAAGGCGTGTCAAATGGGCCTGTGATCAATGCATGAATCTGGAAAACAAAAGCCCATCTTGCGCACCACTTCAACATTGTGCAGCACCATCAAATCCTCAACAAAGCCAACCGAAGGCAAGCAATACCTCCACCCAGGCATGGACACGGCACCTTCCCCAAGCACACGCCACGTGCAGGCCATACACAACCCCCCCCTCTTTCCCTCCTTAGCCAGAGCCACTGCTGCACCCTTCTCTCCCCTCTGCCACACTCAATGTGCAGAGCAGGTTTCCAACGCGAGGTTTGGCCACAGTCCACGGCAGCTGCCTCCCATACATCTCAACACAGTCCAAAGAGGACTGAATCACAGTTCAGCTGGTGAGCTCTGCTTTAAAAAGATTTCAAATATGAAAAAAAAAGGCTAATTTTAGCAAGAAAAAAAGGCAGATTTTCTGCCAAAACTAGAACATTCCTCAATTTTATGGTCTCATGCTGATTTGGTTTTATTGAAACCAATCATTTAATTACCTCTGCCAGGATCTGAAATTAAGACCCCATGCTCCCCTCACTAATTACCTTCAAAAATCTCGATTGCATACCAGGAAATCTGCTCCCATTGGGCTATTAGGGAAGCTTCCTCCTTTTCCATCCTCCTGAAGTGATCCAAGCAATCTCCTTTAATGATCCTCTTACCCACCTAGGATGTTAGTTAAAAACCCCAAGGCTGCTGTTCTACAAACCCGCATTTCTGCTGAAGGGCATTTTGGCACTTTTCAGCCTTCAAACCCAGGGAGGTCAGAGCTCCAGCAAAATGCCCAAGGTCTGAGCTGTCTGCATACAGACACTCCCTTTTGCACTATCTCCAAAAATCCAAGAGCCCTAAGCCAGGCAGGTGCTCACACTGAGGGAATCAAGGCAGTGCCAAGTCTGTCAAGGGGGTGAGAGAAGTGTGCAGCAGAGGAGAAACCAAAGCAACCCCATACACACACACACACACACACACACACACACACACACACACACACAGAGCTTTCTCAGAATCCAGCACAGCCAGATGAGGTGACACTGGCTGGAGAAAAGTAGCATCAGCCAAGGAATGCACTGGATCACGATCACTGTTTGAGCAACACCAGCCTCCAAGATCACTGCACTCTCTCAGGCGTAATTGGCAATTCCCTATCCTGGAAAATCCCTAGAGCCAGGCAGCCAGAAGGGGAAGAACTGGGGCAGGAGAGGCAAGAGACACACCTGGCCCTAGGGAACAGATGTGCTGGAGGTGATGTGATGGGAGTAGCTACACAGGTCAGATCTGCATGAACTCGTAGAATTGTTTGAGTTGGAAGGGACCTGTAAAGGCCAGCTGGTCCAGTTCTCCTGCAATGAACAGGGACACCTACAGCTCGATCAGGTGCTCACAGCCTGGTCCAACCTGACCTCAGGTGTTGTCTTCAGGGACAGGGTATCTACCACCTCTCTGGGACAGGGATGCTGTTACCTGTGAGAGCCAGGCAGGCAGCTCCACAGCAAGACAGCATCTGGGCCCAGGGATAAATCCCACTGCCAGATCACAACAGTTAAACACCTCTGCCTTCCATAGGTGACTTACATATAATTCAGCATTTCCAATGACTGACAGGTGTTCCTCATTTCCAGCCCCTCACAAAGCCCCCCACGCCCAACAGATTTCCATAGAACTAATCCAGTGATTCTTTTCAAGCATCTGCAGGGCAAAGAACAAGCTGGGTTGGCACTCCACTAGTTCATAGGACTGTCTTTATCTGTGGAAACTCCCAGGTTCCTGTGATGGTATCTCTCCACAAAACCATTTTTTCCTTGACAGCCTCCTTCCATTTAAATGCAGCCCAGATTGTCACCAAGAAAAACCAGAGCTGCACTGTGCTCTTACAGGACTCACCCTGACTTCTTGTTTTGAGAGAAGGGATTACACCATTTGGGAGAATCCTCAGAGCAGCCACCAAAAGCAACACACAGAAGAGTGGGAACTTGAACCCATTCCAAAGAGTCTCTTACCTTGGTCATGTCATGGGGATCAGGCACAACAAACATTCCCGGGGGCGGTTCCTTGTAAATGGACATAATATCCCTGCAACAAAGGAAACAGGAATTAGTCAAAATCTCCCTTGGTGTTCATCAGCCATTGAGGCATGGAATGTTCTAGAGGACGAATCTGCGTAGAGATGCAAAGGGACAGATTTTTAAGATGGAAATTTGCAACTCCAAGTGGTAGATGCTTTCCTTTGGTCTGACTGTTTCCTGGCTGAGTTCTCTTAACTTATCATAAACAATAGTTGAAGAGCACAGGCAGCATTCAATGAATCAGTGAGGCATCAGACCTCAGCACCTTGGCTACCTGCTGTCTTGCTTTTTACCCTGAATCAACTCCAGCACCTAGGAATTAACAGTAAGCTTCTCCTAAGGTCAGCACAAAAAAGCTCTCATTGGTGAATGTTGTCACCCAACAGAAAACTTTACCTCTCTGTTTTCTCTCCATACACTTGGGCTATTTACAAAGTCCCTTCTGCAGACCAAGTCACTTTTTTCCCCAACATACAGTGACTGAACTGTGTCCAAAAACCGCTCTGTCAAGTTTGGTTTTAATAAGACAGTTGGTTCAAGTGCTATTAGGAAGCACAGACACACGCACACAACTTCATCACAATGGTTTTATTTCCTGGGCTAAACGAACTGAAAAATATCAAGTTTACAAATACACCAAACAGCACCCATCACCTTTCATTGCCAAAAAGCTCCCCATCACAATCAGAGCTGAACTGTACTCTGGGACAAGCTACCACTAGACCTGTTCAGGAAGCAACCAGAATCCAGAGAGGTTTCAGGGCAAGAACGAGTTTGAGAACAACAGGAGAGCTTTGCCTTCCTACTCAGCATTATGAAGTTTATTGCTTTTGGTGTTTGGATGGAAAACTGCCAAAATATCTGGTGCCATCTTTGGAAGACATTAGACAAGCTCTAGAACAAGCAACAGAACAAGGATGAGCAAGAGCCTGGCAGGCAGCAATACTGCTCTGAAGGAAGAGGAAGAACTTGCTGTAACAGTGCCAATATCTCTAACAATAAAAGATCGTATTGCTCACGGTATCAAAGGCTATTGACATACTAGGTTTAACCAGATGATTCTTAAAGAGTCAGAGCAGCCAAATGGGTGGGCACCAACCAGGAAAAAGGATTGCTACCGGCAGGTTTAGGATAACATCTTGCAAAACTCAACTTGATTGCTGATGGGAGCAGAGGAGCTCATTCCCTTCCTATTTAACAGCATCTCCACTGAGCACGCTGCAATCCTGAGGGCAGGATGAGGGCAGCGTGCCACACAACGTGGCTGCCAAAGGCCACAGCAACAGGAGGAGGATATCCTAGAGGGTCTGTGGCCTTCACCCAAACACCTGAGTACAGAGCCCTGGGGCTGCACCTAAGAGAGCCCCGGGCACGGTAATGAATTACAGAATCATTATGGTCCGAAAAAACCTCTCAGATCATAAACCCAAGCCCAGCCCACCCCCAAACCACGACCCCAAGTGCCACATCTCTGCAGTTCCTGAACACCTTCAAGGACGGCAACTCCACCACCTCCCCGTGCAGCCTGCGTGCCGATGCCTCATTGCTCTTTTGGAGAAGAGATTTCTCCTAATACCCAACCTGAACCTCTTCTGGCACAACGTAATGCCATCACCGTTATCCTACGGCTGCTACCTGATACAGAGGCCGATCCCTTCCAGTGTTTCTCCTGACACTCCTCTTCCCCAGCGACCGCCAGGATCCGTCCCGATGACCCCAAGGACCCGTCCCCAACCCCAAAACCGGCTGAACCCCTTGGCGTGGCCCCGGTTCCCCGTTACCGGCGTAGGAAAGCGGGCGGCCCCGCACAACCACGGAGCGGGACAGCGGGGCTCCGTCGGAGCTCTCCGTGCCGGGGAAGGACAAGAGGAGGCCCCGGGGGAGGGGAGGGCAGGGCGGCCCGCTCACCGTTTGATTCGCAGCAGGCAGGCCGAGCTGGGCCGCTCGCTGTCCCAGTCACCGCTGACCGTGGGGTCCCAGAAGGCGGAATGCGTGAGGAGCGCGGCCCCCGCGGCCGCCGCCGCCGCTGCGGCAATGGGAGCTCCGCCGCTTCCCGGGGCTACGCTGGAAGCAGCCGGAGAAGAGCCGAAACCAGCGGCCGCCCACAGTTCGGCGGGGATGAAAACGCCGGGGTTCCCCGCGCCGCCGCCAGAGCTGGTCGAGGTGCCGCCGCCACCGCTGCCCGCCGCCGCCGCCGCCAACACCGCGGCCGGAGCCGACTCCTCGGCGGCCGGACTCTCCGCCATTCCGCGCCCGGCCTCAGAGAACGCCGCTTCCGGGACTCCGCACCAACGAGTCGGTCGGCCAGAGCGGCCACCGCCTCGCGCCTCCTCCACCGATCGCCGCCCAGAGCGTCACCTCCTACGCGCTGCCCTCCCACTACCGGCGCTGACTCCCCCCTCCCCCAGCTGCCATAGAGTCTCCTTTCGATACCAGAGGGGCCCTTCCACGGAGACCGCCCTCTCCTCCCAATAGGCTGTGCGTCGCTGCGCAACGGCGCCCCCTGCTGTGCCGGCGGACTGCAGAGGCAGAGAAGTCGGACTCTTGGAAATGGGAGTTTTTTCGAGGCTCAGCAGGGAAGCAGCTGCTACGGAGATGCTGAGCACGGCCCCGAGCAGCCATCACTGAACCATTTTACTCCCAAGGTCACTGCTGCCATACCAGAGATACACAAAATAATCTGGTTTAATCCATTTCATGCACAAAAGACCGACGTAAAGAAGAAACGCAATCAGATTACGCGCCAGAAAAGGTCAGGTAACACAGCACTGCGCTGTGAGGTGAGCAGCTGACACACTGCCAACTACATCATCTTAACTGAAGGTTCCCAGGGACCTTCACTGATAGTTTTACCCCCACACTTCACAGGGAGCACAGATAAGCTTCCCCCGTGCTCAAGAGAAATCTGCCTCTCTCCAGCTCACAGCTGTCTGTGATGCACTTTACCTTCTCACTGAAGGAAACATAAAAGCACAAGTTAAGTTGTGCATCATCCTCTCTATCAGCAAGGGTTTCTGCTACTGCAGTCCAGCATGGTTCACATTTAAAACAGATGAACTTCAGCTGAAGTAGAAATCCAGGCATACAGAACAGGGTCCTCTCCTTTGAGCAATTACGTATTTGTCCCCACCTGGCAACCTCTCTGAACATATAGAACCTTTCCTCTTTGCCAGCTAGTGGGTTTTGTCTGGGCTCTTCCTGGAGACCTTTTCTCCAAGCAGTGTCAAGAATGAGTTTGTCTGTTTGTTGTTTTTGGGCAGAAATCAAAACCCTTCTCCAACTCCTTTCACACTGCATAGGCAGCTGTTACAAAGGAACAGAGAAGTTACTGATATTCGTGTCCCCAGGCGTGTCCCAACCACGCTTCAGAGGCTTTAGTATACACAGACACTGCATTAATTCAATTACCTAAAGCTGATAACCAGACTAGCTTCCCACATGGTTACCTTCCTTAAAGGCACAGCTGTCTTACACTGGGTCCAAGATTCAGCTTAGACCTCAGAACTTCTTGCTCAGTGTGCTCCAAACTCTGAAACAGCTGAGGCATGCAACTGTTGAGAAAGAAATAACACTGTCTGTGGTCCTGTGCTTAAACCAAAGCTTTGAAGAGGCCTATGAACAGTGTGACCTTGAAACCATTTTTCTTTCTTTGTTAAAGAAATCTCAGATGGTACTGTAACGTATATCCTTGTGTACTTGCACAAGGACATATGCCATTTTATAATCCAAACTCCTTTAATACACTCTGTACACTCACCTGTACCCATCACCTTTTCAATACCATAATCTTCAGTAATATTATGTGGAGATAATAATGTTTTGTCAGCTCAAATATAAGAATTTGCTTTATTAGAGCAATGCTTGTTGGGATCACTGAATAAATCCGACACAGTGGTTGAGCTGTTCAAGGACATCCTCTTTTACTTGGCTGACTTCATTTCTCCTTGTTGCTGCCACCATTTCACATTCCCACTGCTTTATCAGTAGGTGTTCCTAGATCAAGAATATTACCCTCTTCAACTAATACATCAACATCCCCCAATGGCTTTCCCAATGATGGACCAGCACATAAGAAAAAAAAAAATAATAAAGCCACCACTTTATTTAGAGAAATCTTTTCTTTAATTGTCAGTCTGGAACGCTCTGATGGAAGCAGACTCAAACCGCCGAGGACAAAGTGATGGAAACTGCAGCCACGCCAGAAGTTGTCACATGGCAAAGAGGATAAGGAATGCCACCATCAAACAGAAGAGCCCCATGGCCTCAGACAGGGCAAAGCCCAGGATGGCATAGGAGAAAAGCTGCTGCTTGAGAGATGGATTCCTGCATGTATACAGGGGAGGGGGGGAACAAAAAACAACAAAGTGAAGGTAGAGAAAAAAAAAAAAAAGGACCCACAGTGAGAAAAACAAAACACAACTAAATAAACCAGACCCCAAATCACATCACAGAAAGCCAGGATTATGCTATACAGTCATCAAGCTTTGGAGGATGAACCAGATTTATGGCAGATAGCCACCATCTGGAATGAAAAAGCCATGATTTTTCCCTGGGTTTAACGATTTTCAGTAGCCATGTGAAACCCCCAAAGCTAATTTCACCTGCCCTGGTGGTACCAAGCACCAGTTGCCATTGATGACTAGTGCTTCATTCCTTCTAGGAGGAGGCAGAGCTCCACAGAACTTCTGCATCACCCAATAGTAAGTATAGGGTGGATTTAAACAGTTCAGGCATTTTATTTGTTTAAATGAAATGATGAAATATAACATTCCTTTTACATTCCAGAGAGGAATGCTTCAGTTAAAGTATGTGATTCTACACGTTACACATATAGAGTAGAACATAAGCACCAGAAAAAGCTCCTCTCCTCTAAGTTTAGTGCTAGAAAGGAATAAATTCAAGCCAGCCTGGCATCTTACTTACCTGGCATAGCCAATGATCAAGCTGCCAAACACTGTCCCAATACCTGCTCCTGAACCAGCCACCCCAACTGTGGCAGCACCAGCACCGATGAACTTAGCAGCAGTGTCAATATCCCGGGAAACTGCACTAGTTTGGAACTCACGGCGGGTCAGCTGTGGATAGGACACACCAGCTGGCTGTGGGATACATAGAAAACAGGTTAATGGCATTGAATCATCAATATGGAAGTCATCTTAATAAAATGTATTTTCACCGTTTATAATCTACTCAGGACAGAGCAAAAAAAAAATGCTCAGCTACCACTGGTCTGGGCTAGAAGCTATATCTCTTTACTAGCCGTTGTGATGATGTAAAAATCTTACTCCTCCACCTCTGGAGGAGTCATCAAAACATCAAGCACAGAAATACGGGAGCCAATTTAATTTACCACATAAAAGAGTCTTACCTGTACAGCCTGAGCCTCAGGCCTGCTGAACACAGACACTGAAACGGGCCTGGCCAGAGCCCTGGAGCAGCACCGGAACTGAAGCAAAACAGATCGTTAATTCCTACAGTTAGATGCACCCTCATTAATTCTCATAAAAGAACAGTGTTAGAAAATTTTCGAAATGTTTTAAGACTGAAAAAAGCATAGACAAATTTAGAGCATTCCTACTCCAGACAGTTGGATTCAGCCCACGAGGAATGCTGTCACAAGCTGCAGGATCACAGCTGTTACTTCACAGCTCAGCCATTATCACAACCCCAGAGGTTTCATTCCTAGCTTGTATTTTGTGACAAAAGGATGACATCTCTGTGATAACTGCTTATCTCACACTGCTGTTGGGCTCACAGCCCAACAAATGCTTGCAGGGACAGTGGGCATCACTCTGCAGTCACCAGAGGTCACCTTGTTCCCCCCCCTTTATTACCCACATATAAAATGGCTTTGTGGGACCCTCTCTCAGCCAGGACCGCCCAGAGTTCTGATCGCTGCCCCATTGGCCTCCATACCCCATTACACCCCTCTGCAGACAGTTCTTACCAGAGCCGGAGAGCTGAGGAGAGCCAAAGAAGTCGTCTGCATCTTGCTTTACCTATTACTAATAACGACAAGAAGGAATTAGGAATCCCAGTGCTGCCACATCCTCCTCGCGGCCCAACCCCACAGATCCAGAGATCCGCATTTCTCCCTTCCCTCATTCTAAACACCCCAAAACCACCTCAGCACAACCGAGTCCCGGACGGAGCAAAGGGACAGCACAGTCCCATCAAAGGGTACGGTCCCGGCCAGGCACACCCCACCGGCCAGGACCAAGGCCGCGGTGCCGCTCGAAGCCCCGGGGCCGCACACGGACCCCACCTGCGCGGCGTCCACTCCGGGCTGCGACGGCGGCGGCTGTGAAGGGAGAGCGCGCCCCCACCCCGCTCACCTTGCCGTGTCCCCCAGCGTCCTCCGCGCCGATTGGCTACCGCTACACGCAGCGCGCGGCATTCTGGGACAACATCCTCGCTCCCCATTGGCCGAGGTCAGGCAAGCTCCTCCCACCAGCATCCGGGATAGCAGCATGGGGCGGGAGGACTGTGTTACGATGCGGGCCTCCATTGGTTAGTTATTTTCGCTACGCGCTCTGCGATTGGCTGGCGGCCTGGAGGTCTCCCAGAGGATCATGAGGCGCGCGGGCCGCTCCTCGAATCATAGAGCTGACCATGGAGATGGCGGTCGTTGCGGCCCGGGCTCGGCCGTCCTCTCACGCTGCTCTCCGGTACACCGGAGGCTGTTGCGGCCGCTCCTGTTTCCCGTTCCATAAATAAAGGTCCGTTCGAACACTGAAACTCGTCCTTGCGTTTTGTTTGCTTAGCGAAGCACCCCGCACCGAAGGCGGTCCTTGCGCCGCGGCACCGAACTACAAATCCCAGCAGTGCAGGCGGGGCTGAGCCTGGGGAGGCGACCCTGGGCGGGGCGGCAGAGCCTGCGGAGGAGCGTTCTGCTTTTCCTGGTGCTCCGCTTCCTCCTCGGAGCTCTCCAGCCGTGCCTGTCGGTAAGTGAGCCGGGACAGGGTGTGGGGTCCTGGGGATGCCCTGCAATCCCGTTGTCCCCCTCTTCCTTCCCTCCGCTTTTGTTTCAGTGCAGGGTGGAAGGCTGATTGTGGACGGGGCTCGCTTACTGCTGAGATGCTTTCACATTCGATTCCCGGCAGTGAGTGCAGACTCTGGGCCGGTGGAGCTGGGAGCGGCACCCCGTTCCACTCCACGGCTTACGTAGGGATGCTAACAGGGGCTGCAGTCAGGGCACCCCCCCGTGGCATGTAACTTGGCACATCAGCTTCCTGCCTGCAGCTGGAAATCAGCCTCACTTAAGAAGGGTTTGGTCGTTTTTGTTGTTGTTGTTGAATCACGGGATGGATTGGGTTGGAAAGGACCTCAAAAATCACGTAATGCCAACCCCCCTGCCAACCACTACATCAGAATGGGCAGGGCCTCATCCAAGCTGGCCTTGCACACCTCTAGGGGTAGGGTGTCTGCCCTTCCCTGGGCCAGCACCTTTCTGCCCTCTCAGTGAATAAATTACCCTTGACATCTCATCTGAATCTCTTATTTTACTTTAAAAGTTTCCCATTTGTCTTATCGCTATTTAGCCATGTAGAAAGTTGATTTCCTTCCTGTTTATAAGTATCAGAAAGCTGCTATCAGAGCATTCTCTTCCTAAGATTGCATTTTTGGAATGCTGCAGCTTATAAAGAGAAGAAAACAACAGCAAAAGGAAACCAACCAAAAATCCCCAGAAAGAGGTTGGACCATGAATATCAGAGGGAGTGTTGTATATTCCATATTGCTCTGTGTGAGGTGTAATTATCTCATTACCTCGGCTGTGGGCTGGGGCTGACCTTTACTTATTGCCATCTGCAAAGGTGGGGCTGTGACCATTGCCTTGGTGGATCCAGCCTCACAGGACCTCTTCCTGCACTGCTTCAAAACTGTTCATGTAACAAACTTCATCTTAGTAAGATGTCTTTCTTCTCTACTTCCTGGAAATGGACTGCATGCTGTATCATCAGCACAGCCTGTGTGGCCATTGGGGTTGCTTTTCTGCAAGATCACTGTCATTTTTGCTGAAAAACAATACTTTTTCATTTTTTTTTCCCCAGCAGGATGCGTTGTTTTGCTGCATCCAAGCACTGAATCCCACCAGCAGACATGCATGCATGCTTTTGCTGCTAGAAGGCTTTGCTGCTTCTCTTCTGTGTAGCAGATTTGTAGGGAGGTCAGCAGGGTCTGGCTTATGGGGTCCCAAACAGGAGAGAGGTTGTTACATTACATGGGCAACCCTAGAGTTCCAGGCACTGTGGCTGGGAAGCAGTGGTCAGTCTTACGTTACTAAAAAGGATCTACAAACTGTCTTGAATTTAAGGAGCAGTCTCATCACAGCAGTAGGGACTCTGGTGTTCCCTTGTGCCTTGCTGATAAATATTGGCCCATGTGTAGAGGACCTTACAGCTCTGTCACTCCAAACTGTTCCTCTTCATATCCTTCCTGGACACAATTATACTGGCAGCACGTGGAGATGAGATAATTACATTATGCTTTCTCCTCTCCTAGACTTCCACAATGGATGAGACTTCAGATGAACCTCCCACTTCTGCTGTCATTTTAGACAGTGGCCACTTCTCCCAGGTCGTCTTTAACAACGTGGAGAAATTTTATGTTCCTGGAGGAGACATAACCTGTCACTATACTCTCACACACAACATTGTTCCTCGTGGGAAGGACTGGGTGGGCATCTTCCGGGTAAGTGAATACTGTGCAACCAAGTACAATTAGGCAGCTTCTGACAGAAACAAATTGTTTGGCATTTAGTTGATACTTCACCATTAGGAAAGGTCTTAAGGCTTTGGTAGAACACGGTAAAGAATTTATTTTCAGCGATAACCTTGTGTCGTGCAACATTTTTCTTGTGCTCAGGGACAGAGTGCCAGAACTCTGTTGTTACTTCAACAGCTTCAAGGCCAACAGAACAGACCATGATACACAGAATCTGTGAAGAACAATTGCATTAAAGACCATACTGGCACCATCTCTTCCAGTATGTTTCCTACTTCAGTGCTCCCCTCACTTACCTAACACATTCCATAGAATAAGGCATAAACTGGTGAGGATCTTTGATTCATGCATAGATTGCGATTCTTAAGAAGTCAGGATTTCGTTACAAAAGTCCTCCCAGCAGCTGGTCTATGTAGTACTACTGTCCAATTGCCACAGGATAAACGTGAAGTATGTAATCCCTTACAAGAATTTTGCTGTTGCAGGTGGGATGGAAAACCACCCGAGAATATTACACATTCATGTGGGCTCCTCGGCCCAGTGATGTCCATGGTGATACTGCTGTGCAGCAACAGATCCAGTTCAAAGGTGGGCTGGGAGGTTGGGTCACTCACAGTATATTTGTGCAGGTGCACACACAGGCATGCACACATCAAATCATTGCTGCCACTAATAAGTATTATATTCAGAATTACAGAATATCTTAGTAATGTGCTTTGGTAAACTTCAAATCCCAGCAGCCTAATAGATTTGAAAGAAATACTTCAAGTCTACTGGGTTCTGCAATCCTGTCTGAATGATTTTGTCTGTGTTCCAATCACTATCACGAAGAACTAGCAATGGTGAAGGAACAATATTGAAGATGTCTGTTTTGCTAGCTTCTGACTTTCTGTGCTAGATAGGTAAGAGACTCAAATAATTAGAAGCTGCATATGACAGTGTTGTTGTGTTTGTCTGAAGCTTATTACCTGCCCAAAGATGATGAATACTACCAGTTCTGCTACATTGACCAGGATGGTATGATCCGTGGAGCCAGTGTGCCTTTCCAGTTCAGAGCAGAGACTGAGGATGATATTCTGGTGGTTACCACACAGGTATGTATCCTCTCGTCCCCTTCTTCTTCCTGCCTTTGCTTTTATTTGCCTTCCATTAGATGGGAGTAAATGTGTGCACATGGGCAATAACTGAAGTGTTGTGAAGCCATGCACATTTATTTTGCAGTTGGAGCACAGTGGTTTTTTATACTTCCACTACAACTAAACAACTTTGCTTGCTAGGGAGAAGTGGAAGAGATTGAACAACAAAACAAGAATTTGCTTAAAGAGAATGAGGAGCTGCAAGCCAACTGTGCAAGTCTCCAAAAACAAAATACAGATCTGCAGGAAGACCTCAAGAAGACACAGGTACAACAAAAGTTCATATATGAAGTCAGAAGCTTTAATTCTGAAAGATAAGGTAAAAAGTCTGAGTCAGGTCATGCTCTGTTGTATTCTTCTGGGAGAAAATGAAAGAGTTTTCTTCCTATATTATCTGTTTAATAATTTAACAAGGGGTACAACACCTCTGCTACAGTAATAATAACAGTGATGAACAAGAGGCATCATCAGAGGTGGGGTTCAGGAACATATTAAAAAATGTTTGGTAGGCTCTCCAGAAATTTCCAGCCCAGCCCTGTTCCCAACGTTCCTGTTTTCTCTTTCAGTTTTGCTCAGGGCTTTGTGTAAACAAAACGGGGTCTGAAAGATACAAAGGAGAGATTTTCCTCCTTCAGGTGGGCTGCCTGGAAGCATTGCATTTTGCAGTTCCAGTGCAGAGGAGGTCTGTTGCCTGAGTCCCATTTTTTTCTTCCTACTGACCTCATTTTTGATTTTCAGGAGCTACAAAATGTTTTGGAGTCCCTTAGGAGCAGCACTGAAAAATTGGAGCTGGAGCTGAATTCCCTGAAACAGGAAAATAAACACCTGAAGGAGCTGAATGAGTGCAGAGAGGCAGAACTGCACCAGTAAGTGTATCTTCAAGATCAATTTAAACAGGATTCCATGCAAGCAAACATCTTGCTGCTATGGATTAAGTTTCCACTTGTGAAAGTGTGGTGTGTTTTGACTTGCTTTGAACAGATTCAAGGAGCAAATTCAGAATGTAACCTCTGAAAAGGAACATCTGGAAACCAAACTGAAAACAGCCCTGGATCATGTTGATCAACTGCAGGTAGAAAACACATAGCTTCCTTTCTTTTCTTTTATGGACAGTCTCTGATGGTCAGCCACAGGTTCTGGAGGTTTGCTTCATGCACCTAAAAGATCCTGTGCTTCTCAGTCATAACTATTTGTATTCACTTGCTGCCCACTCTTCTTTCTTCCTAGTCTCAACTTCTGAGTTATGAGAAGGAAATTGAAGAGCTGGTTCGTTTGGACCATGACAAGACTAAGCAGTGTGAAAGTTTAAAGGAAGAGAATAACCAGTTATGCTTGACTATTACTCAAAAGGTAAAACCTTCCCTGAATATTAGGATGCTTGGGGAAGCCAGGGAAGAAGCTGAATGGTGTCCTTTGCAGTGACTACATAGAAATACAGTTCAATTTTAGGAAAAGTCTAGGAGATTTCATGACAAGGAGAAATCTCTATGGTGCTATGGGTGTCCACACAGGTAGTTCTGTGAACACACCACCTTGCAGATTCTTGTGGTACAAACATACATTTTAGTTTTGGAAGAGATGCCTGTCTAAGTAGACTTCATAATTCTGATTCTCTGTAGCAAGAAAATTCAATCTCTGTCTTCATCTTTTTTGATGAAGCAGATAGGTGGGAATTCAGAATGGATAGTTAGCTGATTGCAAATTGTTACAACTAGGCAAAACTGTTTCAGGGTGGAGACTTGTATAAATAAAACAATTTCAATCTGCCTAGACTATCTGCAGTTGCTTTTAGCTCCAAAAGGAAGCCGATGAGTAACTGGTGAAAGGCAGCAACCTTGCTGGTTTCCTGTATGCTTACATTCTGTCCCTTTCACGTTTTTACTGCTGTAGATTTGCCATTTAATAATAAAAAAAGATGAAAAGATGGAATATAGTCAGAATGCCATGAAACAACCTTTACAATATAGTTTCTATTCTGTAGTTTAATGTTCTGCCTCACATTCCTGACCTGACATCTTCTTTCTTTGATTTCTCTTTGCAACTCTACCTGTGAAACTCTGGGAATTCTGATCAGGAGGAGCAAAAGAAAGAACTTAAACAGTGCCTGGAGCACTTGAAGGGATCAGAGGCCAAGCTGACACTTCGTCTGCAGAATGAACAGGTGTCCAGCATTTCTAGGGGTGCAGCTGGGGGGGGGGGGGTGTCTCAAAAGTGCTGAGTACAGAGCTCTGCTATATTGTGTAGAATTTGCTGGTGTCTGTTTAGGGGAGCTGACATTTACTTTAAGCCCCTCTGACTTCAAAAATGAGGTGCCTAAAATAGATATGATTACCTCTGCTGTGATGCCAAATGTTCAGGGTTCTTACAGTGACACTTTGAGAATGACTGCAGAATCCCTATGGACTCTAGCTTACCTAATTTACTGATTTAATCCAAGATTCATTCTTAAGGATGTACTTGCTATCCACAGTCAATGCAGATATCAGAGTACCAGGAAATGTGTCAGGCTTGGAGGGCTCTTACCTGCCAGGGTAGAATCCTTTTCTTTAACCTCTCACTTTGACGTGTTGTACATCCCCTCTCATGGGGGGTCACATCATCCTCTCATGCTGTAATGAAAATACAGAGCTGAAGTGGTTGGTGACACAGAGTTGCAATAGGTCAAAATCTACAAAATGCTAAGACTCTTGTTTGAAGAGAAGGTTTAATTGTTGGGAATAAATGCAGTTAGAAGCTGCCTCTATACGTGAACAGTGCTTGGAGCTGTCATCTTTTTGTTTGCTAGTGTCCTACAATTTAGCTAACAACACTCTTCCTTCATAGCAACAAAACAGTGACTTAATGAAAGAGCTGGAAGAGCAGAAGCGTTTGTTTCAGGCTTTGCAAGCAAAAAAGAAGGAATCTGATGGGGAAAATCAGGTGAGAACTTGTCACAAGTCCTTACGTTTTTCACGCATTGAATATGACAAAAATCTGTCCATTAGTGTTCAGTTCCACTGACCCCTCCACCAAACAGATTGCTACCTGTGCCTTTACAACTGCAAGATTCTTTTCTGTCTTTTAAAATGTATTACTCTATTGCAGTCATCCTGTCTGCCTGAGCAGGCCACAGAATAGATCCTTGCACTTCCTTTCTTCACTTTCTGTCAAGCAGGACTAAGACTGAACTATCTGAAAACTGAAGAGCAATTTTTACTCTGGTTTAAGAAGAGCTGTGTTAGTTCAGTGTGTAACTTCTCACTGAATTGGTCTCTTGAGCTCCTGCAAATTAATTTTGCCCTTCTGTCCCTTTGCAGCTATTAAGGAAAGAGAATGATTCCCTCCTGAGGCATCTCTCTCAGCCTAGAGACGTTTCTTCCTCTTTTGTTGCTTCACAAGCCCAAGCTTTTGTTCCAGCTCCTGAAGACTTGGTATTTGGAAATCCCTATCATGGTGAGAATACTTTACATTCTGTCTGATACCACAAATACACAGCAGTAAGGGTCTCAGCCAACTGTCCTCCCTTTCAAATTGGATGCTGTGGAGAATGCATTCTTAACAGCACCTGTGTAGCTTTGCATGTTTGCAGATGACTTGCCAGCTGCAAAATGCTGCCAGATGTTAAGAGCTGATTTAAGTCATCAGCAGTCTGTCATTTACTGCAGAAAGAGACATCCATCACCTAGCTCCTTTGTCAATGGGACAGCGAGTTCTGTAGCTTATGTCCAGTTTCTATAGTCCTAAATGTAGAGGTTTAGATCCAGAGCCACAGCCTCACATTTCAAGAATTATTAGTTATTGACACTGTTATTACATGTTAGTTATTGCACTGTTGATCGTTTGAAGTGGCTGAATGAACTTTTTCTTCTTTTTTCCCCAGCTGCAGGAGCAAATTGGGCAAGAGGCACAGGAATAGTAAGTAAAGGAGACATGAATGGACATGAATGAGTGACATGCAGACAAAAATCAGTAGTTGAGAATGAGAAGCACCAAGTTCAGTTCTGTAGCTGGTCGTCCATTTATTGTTTTAGTCCTGGTAATATAATGGACAATAAAATGGAACCATGTACACTTAGTCTGTAGAATTAGTAACATGTCAGGGAAGAGAAGTTCTGTTCACCTTAATCTTTAAAGAACAGCTTTTGGCAGCATCACATGTCAGAATGAGCAACTGCTAAATACCTTATTATTTTGTATTGCAAACATTGACTTGTGCCATTTAGGAGTTTTAAGTGTTATTTAGAGAAGCTTGGAGACATTTGAAAACTTCAATGCATTACAAGTCAGAAAGACTTGCCCAAAGCTGATGATATCTGACTAGCAATTTTTTTCTTCTTTTTGAAGAAAAAATACAAATACAAATTTAAAATTGTCTTTGTTTGCATTTCCTTTGTACTCCAGGATTCTATCAGGAAATGCCCCATATGCAATTGCATTTTTCCTGATAATATTGAAACAAGAGACTACGAGGCCCACGTGCAGGGCCATCTTCTGGAGTGCCCAGTCTGCAATGGAGCTTTTGACAAGTCCAACCAGCAGGTGTTTGAAGACCATATGTTGTGCCATAGCCTGGAACGATTGTGAATCCTTATCTGTTCTGTACAATAGGTGGTGGAGGCTGCAGCTTAGAATAGACCAAAATTATTCTAGAGACTTGATCTATGCTGGTAAGAAATGGAATTGTCATCCCCTTAAGTCCTCTGCCTTGGATCAAACAACTGTGCTTGCTAAATGAGTTAGAAATCCTGTAATTAATAACTATCCAGGTAGGGTTTAAATAACAGATCTAGTACAGCAGTACTCAGCTGATACAGGTCCATTATAATGGTTTTATTATTCAGTAGAGCACTGTGATTGCTAACCAAAGAGCAGAAGCATTGCATAGTCTTTTAGGACCACACCTTCAGTCTGGTTCAGCTTCTGGAACATAGAGTTAAATACTAATAAATACAGAAGTCTAAATAAGAATATATTTTCCTTTCTTCTTTTGCCTCTAGTCATAAAAAAGTGAAATATATATTTATAAAGAAAGTACTTGTTTGTAGATCTAAAGGTCTAGGGTTCTTCTTACATCAGAGTAGGCAGTATAGCTTAATGTACAATGAGGTGCATGCACTGTTGTCCCTTTTTTCCTGTATGACCAGACTGAAAGTAAATGGTGATACAGTCTGTGCTTGTGTGGTCACTCTGACACTGTCCTGTCATGCATCCATCTCATGGCGAGGGAACCCTGATGTTTATGAAACAGGGAAAGTCAGAATGGCCTGGAGCCTGTAGGAAAGCAGTAGCTGAGTTGTCATGAGAGTGCTGAGGATAAATGGGCTCTCAGTCTTGAAACTGGGCATCTTCATTTAAAGGAAGCGATGAAAACCCTCCTGACTTAAAATGAAGAGCCTGTTCTCAAACCAAAACATTGTGATTGAAAACTGCTAAGTGCCTTGGGACATTACAACGCTTTGTGGATGGATTATCCAGTCACTATTTTTATTTCTGCTTTGGGATTTTCAGATTATGATTAACAGTCCTTTTGTCCATGCACATACAAATGGGTGAAGTTTTATTATCCAGCTGTGTTAGACGTTTCCTGCTGAATATCTGAAGCAAAAGAAAATCATAAGAAGTTTACATAGAGTCTTAAGACCATTAAGAGTAACAAAGACTTTAAAATGTTTTGATTCTACACGTAATTTTTTTAATGTAGGTTTAAATGGAGTATTTCTGCCTTTAAGATGTACACTGGTAAGCATGATTTTGAAAAATCTGTAAGAGAAAATAAGAGCAGAGAAAAAATAAAAGCTGTACTGAGAAAGACCTTGAAAAAAGATGACAAGTGATTTAAATAAATTGGAGGAATTGTTGGTGTCTTAATGGAGCTATTTGCAAGCCTTGGATTACTTTCTGAAGCTTTTCTCTAACAAAGTACTTAAGCACATCTCTGAATAACTTTTAGCATGCAACATAATATCTCAGTGGTTAGTGGGGCTGCTGCTGTCTAATAGCATCTACTGAACTGGCAGATCTGCATTGGCTTCTGTCAGCATGGAAATGTATCAAGAAAGCCAAAGGATAGGATGTTATTCATTACTATAATGTGTATCAACATTCCTGATGTATCTTTATGCCAATTTTGGCAAATATTCTGTCATTGTGAGGCTAATTTTTAACTGGGCACCTGTTTTCTCAGGAAATACCCCACTGGTTTCCAAGAAAATGCTCCCACCCCAAAGCTTTTCTATGCATCCTCATTTAAAATTACATTTTCTTTTCCTTTTCCAATTCTTTTCCTGCTTTACATCTTGACCAAAGCAGATCAAATGCAGAGCAGAAGCAGTCTTTATTAAAACTCCAGCAGGTCACCCAAATACCACTTACCAGCCCTGCTCATTTTCTACACTGTTGTTAATGCTGGCTTTAGCAGCTCAGATCCTAAAGCCCAGCCCTGTCATTAGAGGTTAGTTGTGTTACAGTGCTGTGCCCCTGAGCTACCACTGCCAAGTGTTGATGTTGCTTCCACCCCTTGTAACACTCTGGTGCCGACCATTTTCTGCTTGCCACCTCCTACCATCTCCACGAGACCTCAGAGCCCGTTTTGAGGTGCCAGCCATAGGACACAGACAGCAAGCAGGTGGCCGGCAGAGGGGGTCAGACTGCAATAAATCTCACGAGGATGCTGCATTTCAAAGCGTTTTTAAGGTATGCCATTTGTTTTCTGTAATAACGATCCAGATTCAGACTTCCAAGACATAATATACTTCTGCCTGACACATCCTGAGCAGCCAGGGACCAATTTACCTCCAAGTACAAACTACACTGTGTTTTCTAAGCAAATTTTCATTTTACATGTAATTTACAGCTTTATTTATGTTACTGATGTATTTAACATTTGGAATTGCAGTATGTTTCAACCCTATCTCAATTGTATGGTTTAAAACAGAAATAGCTCAAATGGTTGATAATTAGATCTAATTATACTTTGGATGAGATCCCATTTACGTTGATATGTATTGCATGAGGACCTTGAAATAAATTTTCAAAAGTGACAGTAGATACTTGGCGCAATCTATGTCTGGAATCACATGGAATCTGACTGAATGGGCATTTATTATATATAAATATTTAAAGGGATATAAAAATCTTGCAGGCCAAATGTCTGTGGATAGAAAAGACAAACCATATGACAGCATCTCCCAGCTGCAAAGGCATGCTGTCGATTGCATAGGGCACCAGACTGGCAGTTCTTTCCATCAGAAAGACCATCATCTTGCCTGCAAAAAGGTTTTTTTTTGGTGCAGAAAAATGAGGTTGGCCATGAGGCAGACAGTTACAGTATCCAGATTCTCAAACTCTTTCAGTCTTAAAAGTCAGAGTCTCTGAAAGGTGATGGGTGGTTCTGCTCCTTGCACAAAACGATTCCCAAGCTCACAGCCACAGCCCCTATACTCACTTTAGCAGCCTCTTACCTCCACCCTTTCTCCTCCTGATTTCTCATCATCTACCTATGCCTTCCTCTTTCTTACTGAACAAGGTACACCTTCAGCATTGTCTTTCTCCTCTGAAGTTGCTGTGCTGAGGTTTAGGGTGACGAGAGGCTGAGGCATGGAGTGGGGTCCATCTGGCAGCACTGGCAGAATGCAGGCTGGGAGTAGTGCTGCTGCTTCTCTTCACCTTAATGAGGGTCCTGCAGAGAGCAGAGGAAGCAGAAAGAAAATAAAAAGGTTCCTAACAAAAGGAATGTAAATAGACAAGGTGCGGGTGAACAATAGAGGAGAAGGAAAGCAGTGTCCAAGCCAGCAACTGAGTGGTTTTGCTTGCTAATCAACTTGTCAGATTGATTTTAAGACACAGCAGAAGAGATCGATAATTCTTTACAGCAGTATAATGCACTTCCCAGGAGTTAAAGCGTTCTGAACACCAAAGTCCTTATTTCAGGGATCAGGTCTGTACTTTCTTAGTAAGTGGCAGTGCTTCTGTATTTGGCATGTCAATTATGGGAAGAGACTGGGGAATGCAATCACAGTTAAAAACAATGGTTCTAAAACAACACTGAAGCAAACTGCCAGGCTGTTTGAGATGGGGCAGCTCTGAAAAATCTGGGGAAGTGTTCAGACGTCCCTGTGAAACTGAGAAATGAAGATATTATACTTCTGTCGAGCTTTTTTTGTTGCTGTTGCTTATGTTATTTTGTGAGGACATTTTTTCTCTTTATCTTTGTCTTGCAGTAGAGATCCAAACTGACCTCCTCTTGCTCACCCAGGAGTCAGTGAGGCCCTTTATCTCTAAAGCAGTTGCACAAAGTGGGCATATAAAGGCATGAAATCAGAATACTGCTGTTCATCACCCGCTTTGTTCTGAATTAAATCCCTAACTGAGATGCACTGAAGAAGCAGATCTTTACAGTTTTGTTGGTGAAACGCTTGGGTCCCAGAATTAGATCAGTTGTTTTCTCTAAACAGCTATTAGCCACTTCCATTATACTAACAGAACTGGTTTCCATCCTCTGGCTCATTTATTCCAAACCAGCATTATTGAAGTGAATGGGGTCTAGGCCCTGGATATTAGAAGAGCTGTTGGTCTACTCATAAATAACAAGTTGTCAAGGATTTTAATGGAAACCCTTAGAGTGCTGTAAATCTGTGCAGTTCTGCCTGGACCCCCTCCCTCATTTCCATCACAATATCACTCCAGTGGGACTGCAGCTTGCAGCATGTGCCAGGCAGCCTAGATTGGTGGGACACAGGGGAAGAAGGGAAGGGAGAAAGAAAGAAAGAAAGGAAAAAAAAGCTGGAGAAGAGGTGGGGGATTCAGAACAGTTGGTAGTGCTGAAGCATCTGCTGGGTGGCCGGTTTTGGAGTCACCTGGCCTATTGAGCACGGCAAGGCAGGGAGGGCTATTCATCCAGGGGGACTGGGAAGGGGGGATAACAGAACCAGGGATGCTTGTGGAATAAAGATGGATGTGCTGCAGTTTACATTTCGCTCCACTGGGCTGTGAAGTAGTAAATCTCAGCAAATAGAGGGTTGTGTTAGTTTTTGATCACCATTTAAGCAGTAGAGCTACTGATGTGATACTGTATAGACTGTCTCTTGTTGTTAGTAAAAGCAGGGCTTTTGAAGATGATTTTTTTTAACCTTCCCACTAAGTCCAAACTGCCTTCAGGGAAAAATTAACACTGTACCCTGATCCAAATAGCAATGTTTCTGTGGTTCACTGGATCTGGTCAGAAACTGGGTTGCTCCAATGTTCCTTGACATTATTTACTCACCCTCCAAATATCAGCTTAGCTGCAGAGATCGTAACATCCTGCTGCATACAACACTGAAGCCTTCTAGGAAAGAACTTGAGCTCACTCATCCATTCTCTGTTGGCTATATTATGGGATATGTTATGACTGGCTTGGATCAAGGCACAGCCATACTTGTGCCCACCCCTCTTGCAAAGCAGATGGGACTACATGGTGCCCTATTTAAGAGTTCAAGAGCTCCACAGCTCATTAAAATTTGTATGCAAGGTCACTTTAGGCTTAAAGGTAGGCTTACACCCTTACTTGCCATGTAATAGAAATAAAAAATGACATTGGTGACAAAGCTTCCACTAGCTTCAGAGTGCCCAGGGCTTATAGTCTTAAATAATTACTAGTCTGGCACTGAAAGCCTAAAATACAATAAAGCCATCAGCAACACAGATGCTAAATTAATTACTTTAAAATATAGCTCCTTCCACATTACAACCTCACAAGGATTGAAGAAGCAGGTCTTAAGAGACTTATGCCCTGTATTATGTAATTAAATATTACCTCTGTGCTATAGATAGGGCAGCAGCCACGTAGACATGAAGGAATTTAGCCAAAGTCTCTCAGAAAACGTGTGGCATAATCCTCCTCTCCCTCACCAGATTTAACATTCATTTTGAGAAAGGCTGCGCAGCACGAGAAGCCAGCCAGGATGGAGAAAAAAAAATGGATGGCTGCCAAAAGGGATTGATGTCCTTCAGGCTCCAGGGAGTTTTTAACCCTTCCCAATGGTTTTGCCAGCCTGAAAAACCTGGTGGGGTTCATCAGCCTGCGCTGCTCCTCTGCTGATCCATAAGAGATTTGCCAGTGGGAGCAGCTGCTTCAAGAGTGAGTTGATAACTCAAGCCCTGAGGCACTTACATCTGTATGTCTCATACGCTGCCTGCCTCCCTTCTCCAGTAACAGGATGAGACTAGAATATTGCATGTGCTTTCATAATGTGTATTCCCGTGGGGCCTTGGTCATGATTATAGCATCTAAATGCAACCAGAAACAAATAATGACAACGAAAAAGACAAAAAAAGATGGGAAATCTAAAGATTCCGAATATTTTTAATACTTCTTTGTGTTTTACAGTAAGTTGCAGTTTTGCCAGCCACACAGTGTGGCTAATTCCTTTTTATTAGCAGTTATATTGTTGAGAGCAGGTACTGCATGTTATGGAGTGCAGCTGAGAGAGCCATATGGAATTTTAATCTTTAGGAGTTATTACCTGATGGTAGCAGTTTATGAACCCACACTTGTCTTAGCAGAGTCGCTGAACTTGACAGTTCTTCCTCAAAGAGCTTGATTGCTAGGATAGAGCTGATCCAGAATGTTGGAAAGGAAGGACTCTTCATTAGATGTCCCAAAGACTGTCACAACATCAGTATCTTTTAGGCAGTGCAGTGTTTTTCACACCTTCAAGGAGTGCCTTCTCTGTTATTACAACTTTAATGACCTGTTTTGCTTTTCTCAATGAACCAATTAAAATAGGGGCACTCAAACTTTCCTGCTAGCTACCTACAAGAGAATCTCTCTGTTCTTAAAGCAATAATTCTTGTAAAAATACTCATAACTCTAATATATATTTTTTGGGAAAAAAAAAGAAGATTAACATTGAAAGCTGTACTCTATCTTTCAGTGAACTTTCCTAAGACAATCCCCAAACATGAGATTGTTGCCTTTTATCCTAACTAATTCCAATAACAGACAGCATACAGACCTGCTGCATCACCATGAGATCCTGAATAAAATTTTCTCTGGTCTCAGGCTCCAACATCTGCATTTAAAAGCAACAAAAGAGAAAAACCCACTGCTTTAATGGAGAAGCAATCTACCTATGTATCATTTGGGTGCACCTTAGTGAGTGCACCACAGATTGCTCAACTAAATCTAAGATGCTCACTAGATCTTGAAGTGTTGGAAAACTCTTAAGCCAATGAGGATTGTATCAGGATTGTAAAATTTCAAATGAATTCTGGTGAATCCACGGCGGGCTGCTATGGAAATGGAATAGGGTTACTTTAAAGGATATGTTATCACAAAAAAAGCAGAGGGAATCCAGTTTTCTCTGTGCGTGTGTCAATTAGCTCAGCACAACCTGCTCTGTTTTCTGCCAGCTCCATCTGTTTCCATGGCAGCAGGAGCTGAATTAATACACCAACTGCGAATTCTGGATGTAAATGGTGCTGCCCATTGTCTCTGCAGCACCAGCAGACCTCAGCACCTAATTTCATTTCCCCAAGGCTGCTGATTTGCTTTTGTTATCATTACTTAGCGAGGATGATTTGGGTGCTTTTTTTTTTTATTTAATGTTAATATCTGAGACACAGCCGCTCTCAGGCCCACGCGCTGCCATTACCCAGAGCTGGGGCGGCCCTGGCAGAGCTGTGCAGATCCAGCTTCGAACTTGAGGCTGCTTAAAACAGAGCCCTGAAATCCCATCCAGGCAGATGTGCTCCTCTGGGCCTCACAGACATTCATTCCCCTCTGGCCTCCCCCAAACAGCTGTAGGAAGGCCCCAAGCAAAGCACTTTCGTTCCCCTCCCGAGTGGCAGAGCCCTCACGAGACACCCCAGCCTCCAACACCCAGACGCTCCTCCTCAGCCCTCATGAATATTCACATCGCCTCACAGCTGCGATTGGCTACGCCCGTTCAAACGAAATGGGGCCGTCAGCAGCCGCCAGTGGGCGGGAAAGGGGAGGGCTTTAAAACGCGCCTGCGCACTCGTGGCGCATGGAAGTGACGTCACTCCCGCCAGCTCCTTACCCCGCCCCCTTGCTGTTTTTATCCAGTCACAAGCTTTTCTGGCCGCTCGGCCCAATGGAGCGGCGATTTGTTAATAAGGGGGCGGGGAAAGAAGGGGGTGGTGCTCGTCGTTTTGTCCAATCAGAAGGCGCAGGGGTTGGGGTGCGGGCTCACTGCTAAGGGAATTCACCTGGGCGGGAGGTGGCGCTGCTGCGAGCCGCGCTGAGCCTTTAGGGTTGCGGGTTCGAGGCTCCTGGGGTCCCGTGGGGTTCGAGCTGCCCTCGTTCAGCGGTTCCTCCAGTCCTGGCGAGCCGTCGTCTTTGAAAACAGCTCCCAGCGCTCCGTCCCTTGCAGCTGCCCCGTGCCACCAGTACAGAGGTCTTGCAAAAAAAACCTCCTTGTGAATGGGTCTCCACTTGGCACCAGCGTGGATGGAGCAATAAGAGAGCATTCACACAGCGTTTGGGCTCGGAGGAGCCAAAATAATTGTGGTATAGTCCATCCCCGAAGGCTGAGTCGATTGCCATTTGCATGAAGGTCATGACATGATTTCCAAATATCATTTGAAAGTCGTGGGTGGTTGTGCAGAGCTTGGCAGGCTGTCCTGGAATTCCCCATTGATGCAGTTTGTTCAGACATATGCTACCAGTCATTAAGCAAAGTATTGGTTTATTGCCCTGGAGTGTCCCCTGTTGTTCTAACACTTGCTCTTTGCAAGCCTTCACTATCCCTAATGTTTAATCTCTGTAAAGGGCTTGCTTGTGATCACGATACATATTTCTCTCTTAATGACTGAAGTTAGGCAAGAAGTCAAAACTTAATATGTCAGTGAGCTCTTGCCAGTACTTTTCTGGATTCATGCCTCGGGTGTAGAGCACGAAGAAGCACTACAAATGGCTCTGTTCCCAACTTAAACAAAGCATTATTCAGGCTTGTGTTCCAGGAATCTGTTTTTCACCACACATCAGAAATATCAATGGGACTGTTTGTTTGGGCAGTTGTTGGTGGCTTCTGAAGCAGCAAGAAATTGTTGGCCTGTTTGGTGGTCCTTTATGACCAATTGCCATCTAAAACAAGCAGTTTGTAAATAAAGCATCTGCAGCAAGCAGAACCAATCTACCTTGCTTTATTGCTGAGCTCTGACTGAAAGGAGATGCTGCATCTCACTCACAGGGCAAAGTTGGAAATTACAACTCTCCGTTCTCCTGAAACCTGGGCAGCGAGAGATGATGAAGAGAGGACAGCATACTGGACAGGTTGTACTCAACAGATTGGTGAATGGAAGTGATGATCAAGCCCTTAGAAGCATGAGCTGCTTAGCCTGAATGCATATAGAATAGAATCATAGAATCATAGCATCACTCCGGTTGGAAAAGTCCTTAAAGATCATTGAGTCCAACCACAGCATGACATGCGATGGTCTCTTTATCATTTTTTGCAATTAAAGAGATGAAAATCAAAATATCACTTTTTTTCTTTTCTTAGTTACCCAGAAAATTAGCCAGATGTTACATTTCCTTATTACAGTCAGTTATCTTTTTTTTCTCAAAATTATTTCAAAAGATTGAAAAATTACATCTAGAAAGTCTACCTCAGAAAGCAGCTTTAGTGCAAGCGTTTGATAACTTCTGAAGGGTCCCTCTATTGTTTCCCTTCCCGTAGTGGTGATGATTTGCAGCCTGATAGCATATCAAGGAAACACAGGACTTATATCTGTAAAGTGGACTGTGACTGTCAGGGAAGAGGCATCTTCATCGCCAAATCTGAGGACATAAAACCTGGACAGGGAAGGATCTGCCAGCAATGCATCTCAAGGGTAAGCCCTCCATTCCATGTTTCAAGATTGCTGTTCTGTCACTGAGCTACTGTTTTAATATCCAGTTTAGCCTTGCTTTGAATGTGGTCAGTCAGCCATAAATAGCGTTCACTGGTCATTTTCTTCAGATTCATCACTATCAAAGGAATTCGTTGCTGTCAAAAGGAAAAATATCTACTTTACATGTCGCCGCGTAAACTCTCATTCAGAAATAGCCTCTGTTATTTTGAGATGGAATCACCTTGACAAGAATTCAGGCCATTCGGACTCATTGGACAAGGAAAACTTTTTCCCTCATGAGCGAATGAGCCCTTAAACAATACTCATTTTTCACAAGTCCAGTTAAGCCCTACTGTCCTGCTCTTTACAAAACTCTCATCAAAGCACTTTTGACTGACATTTGGAGTCATGTTCCTGATGAAGTCTAATGTACAAACCCCAGTGAACGTCTAGGTTTGTAGATTTCTGATAGTCTTAGAAACAGAACCTTAATTTACTCTGGTTTGCTGTTGACCGTTGGATACGCTTTATTTTGGGAGATAAATTTGACTTTGCATTCACCTCGTTGTTATTTCTCGGGGATCATTCCCAGGAAAGAATGAAAGTCAAAGCCATAGATGGAGGGGAGGGCACACGGAGACTCTGGCTTGTTGAAAAAGGAAGTAGGCAGTCACAGAATCATAGGATAAGAGAATGGCATAGGTCATAAGGGACCTTAAGGATCATCTTATTCCACCTCCCATGCTGTGGGCTGCGTATAATCAGTGTTTGGGTCACAGACCCCAGCAATAGACATTTGCTGCATCTTTCCTAGCTCTGTGTTAGCTAACCTAGACTATTCTGGAAAAATATCTACTGTAGGAAAGGGTTCAGTAGAGACATTAACTGGGCTTATAACCTTTGCTCTATAGGTTAATGAGTTACCTGAGTGACTCATGTGTTTCAAGCAAGTTTAGAAGCAAATTGGCTTCGCACAAAAGTCCCAGACTTTTATAACTGGTAGACAAAAGTTCGATCTGCAAATTTATGTGCTGGTGAATCTTGAGATCCTCTGAGGATATTTGTCTATAATGAGGACATTACACACTTTGCCAGTCCAGCACACTCTGACCCTTTGCCTAATAGCTTCATAAGTAAACAACTCTATCAGCAGATATTAATGACCATCCAATACATAGCAACTGGACAGAGAAAACACTGTGGTTTGATTGTCCAAAGCTTCTTTATCTGGGAATCTCTAAGTACTCCATAAATGTTAGTGATCTCAATGTGCAGAACCTCAGTTCCATTAATAAAAGCATGCATAAAATATTTTAGCTCTTTTCTAGTAGGTAGTTATATTTTTGGTATCTAAGCTGAAAACAAGTTTTAGGTGTGATAACACTGCCATAAATACAGATCTAATCGACTTTCAGCATAATTTTGGTACTGTTTAAGGTAGTTAC
This sequence comes from Tympanuchus pallidicinctus, assembly GCF_026119805.1. Lineage (NCBI taxonomy): Eukaryota > Metazoa > Chordata > Aves > Galliformes > Phasianidae > Tympanuchus > Tympanuchus pallidicinctus. Next base: position 537,285 of record NW_026294771.1, read on the forward strand.
AAGAAAAAGAAACGCTGGAAGGAAAGTTTGCCTCCATGCTAAGTTGTCTTTTTTTTCCTGCTTCTTTATGAAAAGAAGTCCTGGCTTAGCTGATGGCTGGAAAAGGTTCTGCTGTGTAGTTCTGGATCATTCTAACATGGAATTAGCTCTGCTAATAAGTAGTTGTAGAATGGGACCTGACTGAGAAAGAGGGCTATATTCAATTGAAACTGCTGATTTCTCAGAAGTGATGGAATTGGAATGCTGATGAGATTGCAGTGAAGTGAAATTGAAGCTGTTGAGCCTCATTTATTGGGTTCTTTAGAGTAATGGGATCAGTATAGAGCTGATCATATTCAGTGCCATTAAATCTTCTGTGCTTAATTAAGATGCTCTGTACATTATGCAGTGTGACCAGGATCATGTAGAGAAGAAGAGAGGAGGCTAATACCTTTCTAACCCTGCATCTTGTTCATTCATTTACAGATAATGTATGCATGCATCTGACAAATTATTCCATTAACCAGAACAGCGTTAATTCTGCAGAGAAGAAGTCACTGGTAGTAAGAAATAAAAAGAAGCCAACATTTCAGAGCTACTCTCACAGAGGGTTGCATTTACCTCTTCTGTCATATGAAGTTGTCTACTTGAGCCTTGCCTCTGTATTGACTTATTGCTCTTCTTCAGCCTGTTGCTTGCAGCCACCCGCCTCTTTTTTAACACCGATTCCTAATTGTCGTGGCTTCGGATTTCCTGCAGCTCCCAGCTAACGGATGGCTCATGGGTGGCCGGCAGAGGGGGATAGACTACACTGAATCGGTGGGAAAAAGGTCTCCGGGAGCTTGCATGGAGCATCTCCTGCCTGCAGGAGTCCCCACCTTTGTGGACGGCTTCTTTCAAGTTCTTTGCATGCGGAATTATTTCAGACTTAGCTATTACCCTCTGTGGAACGTACTTGGTAATGGAGAGTGTAGCCTGTGGCTCTCAGAGGACAGCAAGTTAATGGCAGTTCCTCCTCTTCTACTCCTGGTGGATGCTAGATTGGCATCGACTCCGCATTCAATCTCAGGCCATAATTTCAAACTGAGCATGTCCATGATTCGTTTTCTCTTTGCCAAATTAAAAAAAAAAGAAAAAAACCAGTTTGTGTCACTGCTTTTTGTTGCTGTTGTTGGTTTGACAAACAGCAAGGACGCACTGGACGAGGATAGGATAAGGATAAGAGAGGATAAGAAGGCGTGTTTTTCAGCTGAAGTGGCTGTTCAGCAATCCTTGGTGAAACCAGCAGCAAAACTGTGGAATATCCAACCTTGACGATGGCAATAAATTGAAATCAGGATGGATTGTGCCGATAGACAGGTTGTTCAGTAGCTCTAAGAGCAGGTGGAATGGAATCTGTGGGAGGAGTGTGGTGAGCCTGAAGGGATGGGTTTGCTGCCTTTCCTCAAATGCTTTCAGTCCACACAGTTCTGCAGTCCGACAGTTGTAAAATGGAGCAGTCGTTCTCAAACTGTGACGCCTTTATGAGCAATGGTGCACAGTCTCCATGCAGCTTTATAGCATGGAGCAGCAATTTAATTCAGTAACACCCTTGTGTAGTGATAGCTGAGCTATCTTGACTTTATTTCACTGAGAACTGAGGGTGCACATGCACGGTCATGGCTGCACTTCTTCTAGAATAGGAGCTGGGTTGTTTAAAGCTTTGTTCTGCAGCGTAGGCACTCTATTAAATTGTTGATCGTAGTTATTTCCTTCCCAGTGGATGTTGAGCCAACCCTGCTGGGCTGTTGGACTGCCAAAATCAGACATCTCCAGCACCACACCTATTAGTTTTCATTGATACTGTGATTGATATAAATACAAATAGATTGATGCAATAGACCAGGGTTTCACTTTTCAGGCTCACAGAGATGAAAGGATGGAAGAGGCCAAAATGAGGAATCTCAACCGTGATCCTGGAAGTCTGGGGGTTTGGCAAGGCTCGTTGTTTATATTGCTCCGTGGAGGGTCATTCATTTTGCACTTAACTCTGTTAAGAGAGCACTCAGCTCCTCACATGCCCTTCCTTGGCCTAGTTTTCATCTGATTAGAGGCAAAAAAACCTCTTGTGTCTGACAAATTGCTTCATTTCATAGGCTGATTTCTTCTTGTAGAGCGATTTCAGTACACTGATATTCATTTACTGTGTATTAACAAAAATGTTGATTATTCTTATTAATACTCACTACTTCCCCCCCTGGTTATCCTGAAAACTGCCAGAAGGTGAGTGGGTGAGTGATGGAGCAGGGTTCAAAGGTAAGGGATGTAAGAAATACTTGCCAGAGAACACAAGGGCCTAGATTTGTCATTGAAAAGTTTTGAATGTTTGTAACCTGTCAAGAACAAGGAAATCTGTTTTACTCGTTAATAATTTTATGTTATGCCTGCTTTGCAGACAGATAACGAGGTACTGTCTTTGTCCAAAGAACTTATAACACCTGCCATCATAAAAAGATGGATTTAAAGCTATGGCTCTGAGTTCCTTCTATCAGCAAATGAACAAATACAACCTCATTCAGCATCTCACCCAGTGCCCCATTCAGCTTGATCTTCATCCCTCGTCCACAGCTTACTGCTTGGTATTAGCTCTGCAGAACAGTGACGTGAAGCAGTAATCAGTGCTTCATCCTCACTTTCTTTACTTAGTTTTTAACACTGGTTAACTCTGTAACATAGACTGAGTGGATGATCTCCATTTCATCAAGAATGAATTTAGTCTATACCATCAATCCCATTTTGAAGCAGCCAGTGATACGAGCTGTTTCGCCCTGGGAGACAGATGAGTCTGTGTTTCAAGGAAGGCCATTCCAATGCAAGGTATCCATAAAATATTAATCTTTTAATATGTTTTAACAGAAGCTTGGTTACAAATGAGGCTACTCACATCCATGGTGTTCTGTTTCCTATATAGAAATATAGTGCAAAAGACTGGAAGAACATTTGAGTGTAAAGAGAAGTGGAGAAGGATCAGTTCAGCATAAAGACTAAAAGCATGCTGAGTAACAGCTATGGAAAGCAAGCTTGAGGAGAAGTTATCAAGGTAATTAGTATCTCTTCCTTTTGCTCTTAAGTTCTGGAACTGAATGCCCATGCAGAACTAAAGCAAAGCATGTTAGAAACACCATATGTACAAAGCACCTCTGATGGATTGGGAAAATATTGTTTTGTCAGTATGGTGGGTAGGGAAACTGAGGCACGGAACGTGGTGTGAGTTGGCAGAAGACCACCTCTGTGACTGGACTTCTCACTAACTTCCTCTGACCCTCAGAGTGAGGAACAGAACCACATTTTTTTGTTCTCTGCACTGTGATGTAGATCATTTTGATAGCTTCAACCTGGTCTTTGTTCCTGCTGCAGCAATCAATGGCACAGGGCTGGATCAGACAGCAAAGATACCCCTCAGTAGTGTCAGCTCTTACTGACTTTTGAGCAGTGAGAGATCCTATAACATTCATTTCTGCAGATCTCTACAGCCTTGTTCTGATCAATCAGGGTATTGCTGTAGGGATTAAAATGGCCAGGATTGTAATCATAGTCAGCAAGCAGCAAATCAAAGCAATTCCTTCCAGCAGAGCTGGAATTTTGAGGGTCCATCAGGGTGCTGACCATTGAGTTTGACCAGGACAGCAGATCCTTGAGATCTGAGAACTGCACCTCTTCATTTAAGAGAAGGAAAACCAGCCGAGGTCGTACTACAAAAAAACAAGCCACTGCCCACTTGCTCTGGCTGCAAAGCACATTTTCAATAAGTTTCTGCTCTAACAAGCTGCATCAGTTTCATCTCAGTAGATCTGATGGTTACTGAGCAGTGCTCAATGTTCTGGAGGGTGCCAGGCACATAATTGTTTTTACAACATTGTAAAATGAATCAGACTGAAATTAGTGTCACTCAGCAGAACCACTTTCCTTCCTTTTAAATTACTTAATCCGAGGGTTAATCAAAAAGAAAATGAAGTTTCGACACTGCCCTTCAGCTAAGGGCAAGCACAGGTTCAGCTGCCTTCACTGCATCTGCCTGCAAAGTGCTTTGCAGCTCCTGCACTGGTACACAAGCTGCTTCCCCAGTGCTGTTTGAAGGAGGGAGGATGAGGCTGTCTTGGGAGTGCTTCCCACTTGCAAGTCAAATGGGCAGAGGAAGGAGGCGAGTGCTGCTTTGTAATCTAATTCCTGAGAAATGGGAGCTAGAGAAAAGCTAGGAAAAGGGGTTTTTCTTGCAGGAAGATCCTTCCATGAGCACACTGCTCCATCTACCAGCTATAAAGCGCAGAGGGATTCTCAGCCCTCTTTGGTGCCTCTTGTCCTCAGGAGCTGAGAGGTGAATGGTTAATATGGTCAGGATATGCCATCGTGTAAGAACCTCAAATAGCATCTCCTCCATTTCTCCCAGCTTTATTGGCTCCTTGCTGAGACAATCCCAGCTTCTGTTGTTCTGCCCACTTTGAACTGTATATTTTGGAAACAATTCTAATAAATTTCCCTTCCTTGAAGGCTTTCATGTCTCACTGCATGGGACCATTGCTTTGTTATGATCATTCAGTGTAGCGGGCTTATTATTTTTCACTCCATCATATTTTGTATGCATGCAGCTTTCCGTTTATCAGGGTGATCTTAGAACATCGTGTAGCTGATGAGTTATATCAATAACAGCTGGGCAAAGCAAGATGATCATGAGCTATAATTATTATGGACAGCAATACTGTCAGCTGAAGGCTCTGAGAAATGATCTAGGCTGGAGGATATCTTGAGTTTCAATAGCACATAATCCCTTTGCAATAATATAATCACACAAAATGAGATTGAGGTGATTATCGGCATGTGAAAATTGCATCAGTTTTTACACATATTGCTTTTCAGATAATATTTGTCCTCTGGTAGCCTTGATTCAGGAGCTATCTGCATAACGAGCCCCAACATCCATTTCTCCTTGCTTTCCTGAAGGCAGTGGTATGTTGAGGACATTTGGGCTCTTTCACATTTAGTTTGGAGATGTCCTTAAACAAACAGCAGTGGGAACAAAAGCAGAATTCGAGGCTGAACCCAGCCCAGGAGCCAAAACATTTGCTCAGCGTTTTTCAGGGCTATTTCAGTCCAGCTGGCAGCCCGGAGAAAAACGTTTCCCCTCCTCCTGTGTGTGTGGAAGAGCTGCACTTCTCCCAGGGCACATCCCCTGCGTTGGGAACGAGATTCAGATTTAATTAGTTCCAGTGCATATGGCACGGATTCTTTCATTACGGCACATAACTGAAGATTTATGTCCTAGCAGAGACAGGGAGGGATGTGGCCCATGGAGGGTTCTGACTCCTTTCTGCTGATGCTGTTCTAGGTTTCCTTCCCCAAAGCACAGCCTGGAGAGGCACTACAGCAGCCTTGGTCAGTTTAAGAGAGTGGATAGTGATAGGACAAGGAGGAATGGTTTTAAACTGAGACAGGGGAGGTTGAGGTTGGATATTAGGAGGAAGTTTTTGACCCAGAGAGTGGTGAGGCACTGGAACAGGTTGCCCAAGGAGGCTGTGGATGCCCCATCCCTGGAGGCATCCAAGGCCAGGCTGGATGTGGCTCTGGGCAGCCTGGGCTGCTGGTTGGCAACCCTGCACATAGCAGGGGGTTGGAACCATATGAGCATTGTGGTCCTGTGCAACCCAGGCCATTCTATGATTCTATGGTCCAAAATCCCCAAGATATCACACCCAAAAAGAATAGGGGACAGGGAGACCCAGTTCAGGATAAAAATCCTCTATCTGGATGCCAAATGTTACCGCAGAAGGGGAAGGTGTCACCTACAAACAGCAAAACAAAACCTCAGAAGATGAGATTATTACAGTCAGGAGGATGCAGTGTTTGCTTCTTAATTTCTTAAGCAACACTCAGTAGTGCTTCCGACACATCTAATAATGAATGGAAACTATGAAGCCACCGCTGGCACAGAAATTGCTGGGACCTGGATGCAGCAATATGTTATTATGTTAAGTCACACGGGTGGTGACATTGCTGACAACCACTGAGGATCAAGAAGCATTTATTGGCTCTGGCATCCATGCAATGAGCCTGCACTGCCTGGTGCCTCGCCGTACGTGACTTGTCAGCAGCAGAACTTGTACTTAATGATGGTGGGAAAGCACAATTAATTGGCAGCCATCTGCCAGACTGGTGTGGTGCACCCACTACACGAGGAGGGAGAAGCCAGATCTGCCTGGCCAGATGGTGAACACAAAATGATTTGGGCACAGGTATTGGAAAATCCGTGATATCCTGGAAATGGGAAGAAAATGAGTGGCTAAGTCAAGTCCCTGGCACATTCTCTGCCTCTTTTGCTGTATAGAAATGGGTCTGGGCAACGCTGGGAGGAAATTTGTTGAAAGGAATGAATTAAAATGTTTTTTGAAGAACTTTCTTATGTGGCTGTGAATAACTCTGGATTTGTGACTCTGTTTTTCCTATGCTTTGCTTCAGAAATCAAAGCTACCCTTGGATGCACTGCTAAGCATCAACGAAAGCTGATGGAGATTAACTAAAACAAGAAGGAAGAGCACAGCTAGAGAGCATCAAAATGTCCCAGGAGAGGTTCTCCATGGAGAGGTGAGGTGGAAATGGAGGAGGTGGAGAGCTGAGGTGGGTATAGCTCTGTGCTGGGAGCCCAGCAAGGCAAAGCTGCAGCCCCTTGGGGGATTTGGGGTCTGAGTGTTTCAATGTCCAGGCTTTTAAGAATATCAAAAATAATCAGAGTTGTGGAAACAAGGAATTTCTGAGTGGGAATTGTGGTGAGCAGACAGCTCCAAACACTGCACTGACAGCAAGCAGAGAGGCTGTGAGAAGTGTTTCTGTGTGAGCTGGACTTTGGGAGCAAGGAAAGATCATTTTAATTTTAATCATGCAGCTGTTGTATTATTATTATTATTATTATTATTATTATTATTATTATTGATTATGCTGTAATCTGCTTTTTTTCTTTTTACGTCCTGATTGCTTGATAATTAGGGAAAGAAAATGGATTCTCTTCGCTGGAGGATGAGAAGATGGAGAGATTGCCTCGAAATTAAGAGGTGAAAGGATTTACATCAGGTTGGGAAACGTTGCTGGGAAATGCATTATTTCATTTCTTGTACAGTTTCTTGAGGTTGTGAACGGTTCTATGGGGGAAAGTTTGGGGTTTCTCCCATCAGGTCTCTCCTCTCCCTTCACTTCCAGGACCTCAAGGATCTGAACTCACCCATAGGCTTCTCCAGGATAACGTTACCGGGTATGGGGGAGGAAATGAAAGCAAAACAAGGCACAGGTGAGACACAGAAGTGCTCTCCCCTGAGTTCGTTTGCAAACAAAGCTCTCCTTGAAGTAACGGCGCTTTGTGGGAACCCCCGATCCGCCTGGAGATGGGGGGCAGCTTTACCTGTTCTGCTCCTCCTGGTGAGGTCCAGGTTCCGAATCCACCCTACAGACACGGAAATTCTTCTCCTCAGGTCCTGTTCCGTCAGCGATCTGAAAGGAAAGCCGCGATTTCTGGATGGAGGTGGGGGGAGAAGAGGTTATTGAGTGCTGGCAGCAAATCTGCTTATGGGATCTCCTTGAGCAGCAGTAGCAAAATAGGTGATCTCGCACCGCAGCGGGACCCCTCCTCACCGTAAAGCGGAGTCCTCGCTTTGGGTTCGCTTTTCATAACCCGGATAATGGAGGTAAACCGAAGCAGCTGCCTTTGCAGAGGGGAAATCCGTTCTCTGCTCAGCCCTCGGGAGAGGAGGGGCTGTAGTAGCTGTAATAGCGGCGGGGCGATGCGCTCTGCGGGCATCTCCCTGAGCCAGGGGGGGGTGGGGGGGTCGGACGGAACTGAGGGGCTTCCAGGAGCTCAGGGGATCCCCAGAGCCGGAGGTGCCACAAAGAGGAAAGAAAAACGATCCGTTTTTCCTCGGACAACTTGAAAACAGGTAACGTTGAAAGGTTACAGAGAAGGAGGGTGGAGGAAAGCTTCCCTTCCATTCGAGGGGAGCGGTGTAATTCGGGCAGCATAGGGAACGAGGGGAGGGGGGAAATGAAGATCAGGAGTTATTAATTAAAAAAATAAATTATTAATTAATGGCGGAATTATTTCTCCGCTTTGCAGTGTTATCTCCCAGTTGCGTTGTCAGTTTTTCTCATGGTTCGTTTCGTTTTTGTGTCGTTTGTTTGTTTGTTTTCTATACTATTTAACTAAAGAAGGGGGAAAAAAAGGAAACCTTCCTATCCGCTGCGTTAACAGAGAGACAAAATGCGTTCTTGTGGGTTGGATAATTTGCTTTCTTGGCTATGTAGGCAAAGGCAGCGAGCTGGGAGGATGGGAAATCCGGGTGGGAATGGGCTCACGGCTCTCCGGGTCGGCGTCCCATCGTTCTGCAGAGCTGAAAAAGTGAAATCCGATGGCAAGTTGATCGTGGTGATCCTTGGTCTTCGTATTTTGCGGCAGAATCCTCCGCCCTGGGTGTGATTTGTGCATTGAATCAGCCGAGGGGAAATTGTGAGGGATTTCTTCGCTTCTTGGGAAAAACGAAGGGAAGAGATTTGGGGTAATTTCTGTTCGTGTTACAGACGGGAGCTGGGTCGGTTCTGCGCTGTTCTGCCGCCTCTCTTGTGTATGGGAAGAGCGTGAAGAGCAGTGAATATCAAAATGAACGGAGAAATGAGCTTCTGTGCAGTTACTGACTCCAATTCAGTGAATTGTTTAGCAAAGACGTGGAGAAAGAAGCAATTAACTTTTGTTTTAACTGTTACTGCAGGGATCTTTCCAGCCGCGATGTCTCTAATCCCAAAACAATGATTTCCTAATTGATGGGAATTAACTTCTGCCGTCCGGACCCGGCTTTCCCCCTCGTGTGCAAATACCTGTGGGGCTCTGAATTGGGATCCTCCAAAAGGGAAAGGGGAAGGGGGTGGGAGGGGAGCCCCGGTCTTCTCCACTGAAATAGAAGCGAGGTGAATTTCGAATGAAGGATTCGAGTAATGCTGTTTCTGGAGTTAGGATTCTGCAGTGCAGAACATCAGCATCCGACCGTGTGCAGCTCGTAAACCGACAATCCCTCCATTGTATTCATGCACGGAATTTAATGCAGTCTGGCACTTCCTGTAAGCAAACAATTCCCCGACCCATCGGCTGATAGTCGGCTTTTTATCTTCCCCCATTCTAGCAAATGCTGTTCGGGTGTTTAATTGATTCACAGCCTCGCATTCATTTCTCAAACCGAATGAACTCGATCTCAGCTGGACAGTCCCAGCAGTGCTTAAATCAAGCCGTGTGAAGCCGTGGATTTGGTCGCTAGGAGGGCTGGATGCTACCTGGATGTGATTTGGGGCATTCACTGAGTCCTCAAGCTGCTCAGATCCCCGGAAACCCTCGGCGAGAAGGAATTCGCGTCCCCACCTTCAACCTCCTCTCCTCCCAAAGGCGGGGGTCGGGAATGAGGAACGCTGACCTTTGAAGTCCCCCCCGGAGCATTGAGATCCCCGTCCTTCCCTATTGCTGTTCCCAGCTCGTGCTGAGAGCTCGCATTGGACTCAAAAGCTGAAAAGGGGGGAGGACGCGAGTGTCTCCCGGAAGGTTTGCTGTGGTCTCTGCTCCATCCAGGGGACACGGAGCGCATCCAGCCCTGTACGGGGGGGGGGGCTCCCATCGGACGATCCATCACCGTGCTCAGGAAGGCAGAAGGAGCCCGTGTGAGCCGTCCAGCCGCTTTTTGGTCGTGCATAAATCTGATGAGAACAATAAATAATAATAATAATTAAAAAAAAAATCAACAAATACAAATCATCCCAAAAAGCACTGTCCCAAATTCTCACTGACTGTGAGCCGAGTGACATTTCCACAGCGGGGCTGCTCTGTGGTTGTGCTCTGCTCAGATCCCCGATGTTTTGTCTGCTCTGAAGACTTGAATCCAAGCGTTTTGCCACGAATATCAGGAAATGTAATTCCCATTGCAATGGGTACTGCAGGGGCTGAGGGCCTCATCCTGCTGCTCTGCACAGCTCTGTGCCCAGCTTGGTTCTGGAGGTGCCACCGTTTCTCTGGGATTTATGGTCCATCTTATTGACCTCAGGGAAACTTTCCTGAATGCAAGGTACGAATCACATCCAGCACAGCAGAGTTTGTCATATCAATGGCATTGTCCAAAAGTTAAAGGTCTTCTGTTTGGAAAAAATTTCTGAATTACCAGAGAGGCTGGAATAGATGATCACCCATTGTGTGCAGTGGAGAAGAAGCAGGAAGGGCTTCATCAGCTGCAGTGAGCCCTACTACTGTAGCCAGAGCCCTACTGCTGCCTCACAGAGATCCTCAGCATCTGAACAGTCTCATCTGTAGGTTTATGGTGTGAGGTTCCCACCTGCAGGCTGCCCTCTGCCCAAGTTCCCTGGCAGCAGCATGGTGTGGGAGAGCTGCTCCTGGTCTTGCTGAGTTCCCACCTGGATTCACCTCCCTCAGGGGGATCCCAGTCCCAGGCACATTTGTGAGAATAGCCCTAAAATATTCCTGATTCCACTTAAAATCTGACTTATCCCCACCATCCGTGTGACCATGCCTTCTGCAGGCTGCCTGCAGGACCCACAGCCAGGTCCAAGTGGGAAAGTTCAGAGGAATGGAACAGCTCTTAATGAATGAAACATCAGAAGTACAGCAAGCTGCGATTCCCCTTCTATCCCATAACAGCTGAAATGATTTGCTTTAGCTGAGCAGGAACACGGGAACAGCGAATTAATCCCTGGAGTGTGCAGTGATGGATGCTCAAAAAGGGAAATGGGCTCTGGCAAAAGTGCTGCTCCAGCGGGGTGGGACTCAGGGCAGAGCAACTCACGCACACATATGGGGGTATGCAGAGGGGGGTGAGGAGAGAGGCACATTTTTGCCATATCTAACAAGAGCACTTGCATATTTAAACAAGGCTGTACACAGAGACAACACAGACGTGGACACCCAGCAGTATTTACGGGGAGGTTTCCAGGTTGAAGGTGTGCAAATGTCTCTATTTGCAGTAGCAGATGAGCGTTTATATTTTCTCTCTTCGCTCCAGGACAAGAGGATTTGCTTCATATGCTGCACCCAGGCCACATTGCCTTCGATTTCCTCGGGCTTCTGCTTTGCAGGCAAAGCCATACAGATCCAACCACACCTCTTCCTTTCCTGGAGGCAGCAGTGAGGACAGAATGAACCCCTTCTGGAGTTTCAGCCTTCCCCTACCCAATAAGCAGGAGGTGGGCAGAGGGGCAGGCTTAAAGAGGGGCATATTGCAAAGGAGCTGCAGCCTTTGGGGAACCTCCTAGAGTTTCAACACTGTATTTTGGAGAAAGGGAAAGAGAACCCCAAAGTGGAGGTTTCAGGTTTGCCTGTCCAGGGTGCTCAGCCTTCCTGGTTCCTGGAAGGGAAACTGAAAGGTAAGGAAGAAGCCTCTGGCCGAACAAACTCAGAGAGGGAAGACCTGAAGTGCAACAAAATGCTTCAAGTTTGAGGTCGCTTCACATTGCACCCTAAAGAGAGGGGGTCAGAAATGTGCTGCAGCGATTGCAAGCACAGGGGCTCTGCCAGGAGCAATAGACAAGGATAAAAGGAGTGAAGAGAAGCCAGGCCGTGCTGTCTGTTCCCATGCCAGCTGATTTGTTCAAAGGATTCAAGAGCAACGTGCTATGAAGTACAGATTATGGCCCTCCAAGCACGAGGGAAAGAAATCTTCTCCCCTGTGTCCTCCTGAGCTTCTGGGGCTGCCCGTGAGATGGGGGGAGGAGGGAGGGGGGGGATGGAGCGTCCATCAATGAAGAGAGAAAGAAAGGAAAGGTCAAAATATTTGCCTTTATTTGTGTTGGTTTTTTTTTCTTCCCAGAAATATTGCCAAAATCAGACACCAAAGGGCTGGGCTCCATTCCAGAGCCAGAACTCAATTTTTCAGCAATTGATTCTTTCCAAATGTTACGTCTTTAAGTAGTTCCAATTCTTTTTCCCAGTTCAAACTGCTTTGGGGTTTGTGTTGGTTTTGAGGTTGCTTTCCCCCCCTCTCCCCCCTCTATTTTGTGAGGACGACCTCAATTTCAATTGCTTTTAAAAAAAAATCACAGACAGTTCAGATCTATTCCAAAGATTTTCGGATTCCAGATGGCATAAATATTAAATGGATCCCATCAAGAATATAATATCAGTATAGCTGTGAAGTGTATTTAATAATTTCAAACACAATCAGCGAGAGCAGAGAGGAGCTGGTAAATAAATCGATCTTTTCCTTTAAAATGACACCGTTCCTCTGGCTTTATTGTGATATAAAATATCACACCGAATTTTATGTGTAAAATTGTCAAAGAATAGAAATCTTAATATCGCTTTGAAAGCCACAGTTGCAATCGTTTCCACTGCAAATTGCGCTCAAAATGTTCCGACCGTGTTGCAAAGATAAACCGAAGGGAAAGGAGACCTCAAAAGATCAGTAATGCCTCCCATAAATCAGCCCACGTGCAAATGTATGGGAGAAACCGGGTGAAAAAGTCCCCTCCGACCTCTAAATAAGCGAACCCGAGTGGGAATTTGGGGGTGAAAAGAGGCAGAAAGCAGAACCTCAGCCGGCGCTGCTCCTGGAGCTGGCAGCTGGGCTGCGTCTGACCGAGAATTCCTTGGAAAAAGGCTAAAATCCCGTTTCCATCCAGCCGCGCTTCTTCCTTCCTTGGGCGCTGTGCTGTTGGATCTTCCTCGAACGAGAGATAAAGAAAAAGGCAAAAAAAAATACAAATTATAATTTAAAAAGGCACAGAGCATCGGGCCAACCGCTCCTCTGCGTCCGCAGCTCCTCGCCATCCCGGATCCTTTCGGGTTTTCTCATTTCGAGCTGCCCCGTTTCGACCCCCCGCATCTTCTGGATCCGACGGCGGCCCCGCATCGCCGCTCTCGGCGTTCAACTTGGCCTTGACCCCAACACGGAGCCCGGCCGGAGCTGCGGCAAACGCGGAGCCGAGAGCAAAGCAGGGAGCGGAGCAAATGGGAGCTGGATGGGGAGGGGGGGGGAACGGGACACGAAGGGCATCAAAGGAGAGCGGTCGTCAAAGTGTGGAAAGGGGAAAAAAAAAAAGGGGGGGGCTCTGAAAAAGGAAAGGTGGAGGTTAAAAAGATGGGAGTTTGATTTTTTAATTTTCTTCATGTCTTTTTTTTTCCCCACTCCGATTTTTTAGATCTCCCTTTTCTTTCTCCTATAGTTTCTTTTTGCTTTTTTCTCTTCTTTTTTTCCTCTCTTTTCTTTTCTCTCTTTTCCTTTTTTTCCCCTTTTTCTCTTTTCTCTATTTCTTTTTTCCCTTCTTTTCTTAATTTTTTCCCTTTTCTTTCTTTCTTCTTTTCCTGCCCTTTACTTTTTATTTCATTTCTTTTTCATCCTTTTCCTTTTTTCTCTCTTTTCCATTTTTTCCCTTTCCCCCCCTTTCCTGTCTTTCCCCTCTCTTTTTTTTTCTTCTCCTTTCTTTCGCTTTTTCTCTTTTCGTTCTTATTTCTCATTTCTTCTTTTTTCTTATTTCCTTTTTACCATTTTCTTTTTCCCTTTTTCTTTTTCTTTCTTCTCTTTCTTCTTCTTATTCCCTCTTTTCCTCTCGCTTTTCTTCCAAAACAAAATAAAATAAAACAAATCCCACCGCGTCCACAAAGACCCCAAGATTTTCAGCAGCAGCGAATGACAAAAGCCAAGACCGAACCCGCAACTTCGCGCTCATTTTTACCCTTTTTCTGTAGGACGCAGCGGGGCAAAATCCCATAGAGACCCCACGGATCTCCTGAGCTGAAAGGAGCGGTGTCTGCAGAGGGGGGGGGAAGACCTCCAAGGGCTTTTCCTCAGGAGTTGCCGTTGCCGACCCAGCTCTGTCCCTCTCCCCACCCTGCCCCAGCCCACCCAGCCGCAGTCGCATCCACAGGTGGGGATGAAGCTTCAATCCGCCCCCCGGGGCCGCTTTGAGGAGCCGCTGCTTTCCCGACGTGATCATTGCTTCCCCCCTCCACCCCTTTCAGTTTGGGGTTTGGCCACTCAAAGCTTTCTTTGGTAGCCGAAGCCGCGGCAGAAGGAGCGGCGGTGCTGATATTTGGTAACGAGAAAAAGAGGAATTCTCGATTTCTTGCGGATTTCTTAAGCTGATCTCTTTGCAAGAAGGAAACAAAGCTTTCCTTCTTGGCAGCGCGTGAGCTGCTCTGCCCTTTGGGTGACGGTGCTGAAGGTTCCCCCCAGACGAAGACTTTTAGGGGAAAACGGAGAGGAACAGGAGGGAGAAAGGCAGCTCTGTGTTTGCACCACAGGTACAAGCAATTAAAAAAGCGCATAGCCCCATCATTTCTGAACATCTACACACACGTGGGCCTCGGTGTATTAACTCCAAACTTCTCCACGTTGGAGCAACCCTCCATTTCCACACCCGCCTGTCCATACCCTTCTGTATGCCCACTCCTCCTGCACCCAAAGGCTCTCTCTATGATCCCTCTCCATTTCCAAACTTCCCCTTTGAGCTGCTGACTTGGACCCCCATCCCAAATCCCCATCAGCACTGTGAGAAGGCAAAGCTGAACCCAAAGAGACCCTTTTCTCCCCACCCTTTACAGTTATTTGTTTCTCTTTTCACTCCTTGCTTGTCACGATCATACTTTGGCCTTCCCTGCACCCTGTCTATAGGTTATATACAGGTTTAGGTACAAAGCTGCACCTAATATAGAGGTTAGGTAGAGGTTACACAGAATATAGGTTTTGTCTTTTTGGTTTCCACTGTGGTGGGTGGCTGCAAGAATTTGCATGGGACACAAACTATGAGCAAGGCCAGGCTGAGGGCCTGAGAGGCTCCCCAGGTGTCCCCCACTGGAGTTTTTCTGCCCTCAGACCTCTAAGGAAGATGTGGACACATCATTATGGGATGGTTTGAAGCTGAGCCTGTGTTTTTCCACCAGGAATTACTCCTCCGTGCTGCTCTCCTTTCTCCCTCCCCTTCTCCCTCCCTCGTCCCCCATCCCTACCTCGATCCCTTCTCCCCCCCTCTTATTTTTTTGTATAATGCACAGGTTTGTACCCGCCTGTCACGTGCTGGGGAGGTTTCCTCCCTCCTGCTCCGACTGCAATAAAAGTATTTTCGCAATTTCTGCAGCCACGGTTTATTAGGGCTGGGCTGGAGATTTTTTTTTTTTTTTTTTCCTGTGGGTTTGTCTGTGTGGTGTGTGTGTGTGTTTTTTTTTTTCCCCCTCCTTCTCCGTCCTTTTTCCCTCACGCATTAACCAATGAGGCCGGCTCTACCCGTTGCGTCAGGGCAGCCCGGCGGGGCAAGGCAGCTCTCGGCAGCTCTCAGCCTTTTAAAAAGATCCGGGGACCCCCCCCCTCGGGCAGTACCCGGGTGAAGTCGAGCAGCTTCTCTCCATGCCCCGGCCCCCGCGCCGCCCCGCATGCAGCCCCCTGGCCTCGAGGGGCTCCTGGCTGCCGGCGGCTTCGCAGGCGGTCAAGGCAGGATCCTGCCGCCCCCACCGGCCCTCGGTTGCCCTTCGCCTCCCCCCGGGATGAACCCCGGTTACCCGACTGAAGAAGCGGCCAAGCCGTGCCTTACGGCCCCCCCCCGGCCCCGCCGCCCCGCCTGGTCCCACCGCCTCCGCTCCGTTGCCCTACGGGTACCTGGGTGGGGGTTATTATTCGTGCCGAGTCGCTCGCAGCGCCCTCAAAGCCGGCCCGACTCAGGGGCCGTTTCCCCCCGACAAGTACCTGGACCCCCCCGCGGGCAGCGAGGACTTCCAGAGCCGCCCCGCAGAGTTGGCTTTCTACCCCGGTTACGGTGCTCCATATCAGCCTGTGGCCGGATACCTGGACGTGTCGGTGGTGCCGGGGCTGGGCGGTCCAGGAGAGCCGAGGCACGAAGCGTTGCTGCCCGTGGATGGTTACCATCAGCCCTGGGCTCTGGGAGGCAGCTGGAGCGGTCAGATGTGCTGCCCTAAGGATCAAGGCCAGGCCGGCTACCTCCTGAAATCCGCTTTTGCAGGTAAAGTCCGTGGGCTGGAGATGCGGAGGGGCTGTGAGAGGGGTGGCTGGGAGAAAGGCTTAACGTAGTTTGCTCAAATAAGGCTTATAATAACCTACTGGAAAAAAAAGGGTGCTGTCGACCAGAAGCTCTTCAGTGTGAGCAAGAGGGAGGCCAGGCTGCAAAAATAAGAACTAAGATGAACGATGTCCTTTGCAGCTCGGGCAGTGAGGCGATCGGTGACATAACCTGGAGGCAGCAGTGGGAATGGGGAAAGAGAACGTGTTATTGCTAGGCTGCCTCACGTTGGTGGTCGTTACCTGGACCCTCGAAATAATTAAAAATAAATAAATAATAATTTTAAAAAAAGATAAGTTTAGAGACGAAAAATAACATATAAATATGTTCAGAGACGAAAAAACAATCTATAAGTATGTTTAGAGACCAAAATTAAGAACAAGGTATAAATTTAGAGAAGGACAATGTATAAGTTTAGAGGAGAAGGACGATGTACAGATAGGTTTAGAGGAGAAAGACTATGTGAATAAAGGCAGAGAAGGAAAATAAGGCTTAAATAAATGCAGAGGAGAGAAACAAGATTTGAATGCATGTAAAGAGGAAAAGCATATATGAACAAACGCAAATAGGAAAGATAACCTTTACATTTCGTTAGGGAATACACTGTAAGTAGATAGGAAGACTAGAGGGAAGGACTGGGGTAGTAGAGGGTAAGGTGCTGCTGCCGGATTTGGGGGTCCCGGGTGCGTTGTGCCCCCCCAGCCCGGCCCCGTTCAGCCCCATCTCTCCCAGACGCCGCCGCTCCGTTGCCCCCCGACGGCTGCGCCTTTCGCCGGGGTCGCAAGAAGAGAGTCCCGTACAGCAAGGGGCAGCTGAAGGAGCTGGAGAAGGAGTACGCCAGCAGCAAATTCATCACCCGAGACAAAAGGAGGAAGATCTCGGCAGCCACCAACCTTACGGAAAGACAGATCACCATCTGGTTCCAGAACAGGAGGGTGAAAGAGAAAAAAGTCGTCGCCAAAATCAAAAGCAGCAGCGGTGCTCAGTGAGAACCACAGCCATCCCAAACCGCAGCCCCAAAAGGTCCCCGGGGCTCCGGCACGTTGAGCGGCACCGGGAGGGGATTGAAGCATCGTCCTCACGGGGCAATGAAGGGTTTTCTGTTCCCGAGGGGCAAAACCCATCGGCAGATGAGGGAACCGCACGTCGGAAAGGGCAACGTTCCCATCCAGGACTATGTACAGTTTGCCTTTTCTGCCTTTACCACGTCGCGTTCGCTTCGTCTCCCTCCGTCGCTTTTGTTCGAACTGCATCAGCAGAGCGCTTTCTTTAAAAAAAAAAAAAGCCTAATTGCATTAATTAACCCCGAACGCAACTCCTGTCTCGTCTGCGTACGGCGGGCCGGGGGGAGGGTGGGTGGGGAGGGCGAACTGCACACGGATTTGTTCTGCAAGGCAAAAACCCGAGCTTAGAACCTAGAATCCAGGCAGGAGCATCCAAATGCTCTTCGAAGGAGGAAATCCATGCAGTCCAGGTGTGCCGTAGGGAAACGCACGCACGTTTCTTGCTTGAGCGGACCCGTATTCACAGCCGTTGCTGCAGGCACCCACCGCGTTGCTGTTATGTATCAGAGATGCACATAGGTGTGCAAACGCACACGGTTAGGATTGCGCCTTATTTTCCCTTTCTCAGCCTACGATCTTTGTGTCTGCGTGTCGATATATATACCCAGATGTGTATTCGTATGCATGTACACATGCAGTATGGTACCGGCTGTGTGGATATAAATATATATGCACGTGTTTGTATGCATACATACAGTACATGTATGCTCGTGGCTATCTTTTGATACGAGTAAATGCAATTTGTATAATTCCATACACGATTTCGTTTGTACTAATGTACCCACCTCCTCCTAACAACGCTGATTTATAGTGATATGTTTCATAGCATGTGCTGAGATAAACCCCGCGTCATACAAAATGATACTGGTGAATAATAAGAAACGCTGTGATCCTTTACATCAGAATAAATAGGGTGTAAGTACTGGAACCCGCTCTCCTCTTCTCCTTTAGGTGTGTTTGACGGTGGAAGGGAAGGGCTCGGCGCATGAGCCCACATTCACTGCGTGCCGTTTAGGGGCAGCAGCGCCGGGTTTAAAGCTCCTGTAAACCCCAAACAGCCTCGGAAGGGCGAATAAACTCCAGGACCGCTACCACGGCCACCACCTGCGTTGGTTTGCCTTTTCTTTCTGCCTTTTCTTTTGTAAATGCAATGCATCGAACGGCAGCGTGCTCCAACTCGTGAGCCTGCAAGCAGCGATTTGCTCTTTTTTTTTTCTTTTTTTTTCTTTTTTTTTTCTTTTTTAAAGTCATTTTTAAAGTATTTCAGGCATGGGCTGCCCTCATTTTTCTGCTCGTTTTCCCGCTTCGGCGTGACGTCACTCCACCATGACGTCACGAGAGGGGAGAGCCGATGGCTTCGTGCTGAGCTTTGCGAGCAGTGACGCAGTGAGGCTGGAAGAACTCAGTGAATCCCCTTGGGAGGACGTCGGGGCTGCGGGAAATCACAACAAACTGATATAAAAGGAGGAAAATAGGCAAGATGAGGGACTTTTCCAACACGAGTGATTCTATATGGGCGGTGGAAGGGCAGAAAAGCTCCTCTGCCTTCTGACAACTGCAGGGATCCGTTAAATTTTGCTTTTCCCCATCTGGATCCTGCTATGAATTACTCTCTATACTGAACCATTTTGTTTGTTTGCTTGCTTGCTCGTGTTCTACAGTTTCTGGCTGGAGGGGTGGCTCAAAGCTTCCCATCTGTGCCTTACAGCTCCATCCCTTCTGTGCAGGAAAATGCCTGGAAATGTTTTGCTGCTTTCCTAAACGTGGTAGGGACTGAGAATCTCCAAATCTCTCAATTTCTCTCCAAATCCTTTATCCCTGTGTTAACCATCGAGTCCACCAACCCTCATCTCTGTGCCTGCAGAGGCCATAGAGCAGGGGCAGCTTTGCCCAAGAGGAAGCAGTCACTCGGATGTTCCCCAGAGATAAGCATATAATCCAATAAAATAATAAAATAATAAATAAAAAAATCAATCTGACCGCGATCTTCAGTGTATCTGAAAGCATCTTCAAAAGAAACCAGGGCTGTTTATAGGTTTGGAAATGGATGCTCTCCTCTATGGCACGTTAAGGGTTAATCCTTTTAGTGACATCTTCCTTTTTCCCATCCTTTCCCCCACATCTGGGCTCTTTCACCGATGTGGAGCGGGCGATAACCAGACCTCCAACCCCCCCCCCCCTCCCCAGCCCGGTCAGGACTGCTTGACCCCCCCCCCCCCCCCAGTGGCGAGACTGGGGGATTCGTGACCCCCCCGTCCCCCCCCCTCTCCCCCCAAGCGCCTGTCCTCAGTTCCGGCCCCAAATCCGAGGTGGAAAATGCGGATGAGAAGGGGAGGAGGGAAGTCTCGGGTAGAGCTGTAAAACCTTTACACGGCGGCCTCAGCAAAAGGCGAGAAAGCCCCGACATCCTCGTAAAACGCCGGGAAGGAGCCGCTGCCGGGGGGCACCGGGCCAGGTGAAGGATCCCGGCCCCCTCCCATTGCCATTGAACTTGAAACTCGACAAACCTGGGGCAAAGCAGTTCCAAATCCCGAGCACAGCAGCCCTGGGAGGTTCCGGGTGGGCTGAAGTGGGAGGTTTGGGGGGGGGCTTCTGTATGGTTTCAGTATGAAAATCGGGTTTAAACCAGGAGTGTTGGAAATGTGCCTTCATCCAGCAACTCCCGAGCTGCCCTCTCCTCTCCTCTCCTCTCCTCTCCTCTCCTCTCCTCTCCTCTCCTCTCCTCTCCTCTCCTCTCCTCTCCTCTCCTCTCCTCTCCTCTCCTCTCCTCTCCTCTCCTCTCCTCTCCTCTCCTCTCCTCTCCTCTCCTCTCCTCTCCTCTCCTCTCCTCTCCTCATTTTTTCCTTTTTCCTCTATTTTGTTTCCCCTCAGTTACGTTAAGATGCACCACAGATACACCTACAAACACGCAGAAGGCAGAAATAGCGGGGAAAACACTCTCAATCCTTCCCTCCTGCCGCCTTCCCTTTCCCCCCGCCTTTGACTCCTTTCTTTTGTTCAAGTTCATTCCCACTGCACAAAGTGTCTGGGCTTTTTTTTTTTTTTTTTTTTTTCCCCTCTTTTTTCTTCAAAGCATTTTGTCATTGAACTTGAGCCCACGTTGTAAACATTCTTGGGTCTTACAGCATCGTGACGGGATGTCATTAACGGGGACCTCAGACGGCTCTGCTTCTCTCCTTTATGCAGCTCAGAGCAGAATCCCATCCAAATCCGAGCAGCTGAATCAAAGGTGCCTTTTCTACCCCCCGACTTCATTGATTTCCTAATCCGAATCCAAAAATAAAACGCAATATCAAAGAGACCCCTGAGGCTTTTTCTTCCTCTCTCTCTCTTTTATTTTAAACCACCTTTTTTTTTCCCCCCTCGCTTTTTATTCTTGTTTCAAACACCATGAGGGTCTGTGTGTGTATTGCTGTACACCATCACGCAGTTTTAGACCCGTTCACAAAGCAGGAATAATTTTCATCGTAGTTATACCCAATAAAAATCAGATGCAATTCGTTCCTCTGAAGCAGTGTCACAGAAACGCCTTTTGTGCTGTGTTCCAGTGCTGCACTCCACCGAAAAGCAAAATAGAATCAATTTTCTGCTGGAATCAGCTTTATCCTTTCCCGTTTGATGGCTTAACCGCCTTTTGATTAAAAAATAAATGGGAGAAAAGATGATGGAACGGGTTTATTACTTGCACACCGGCTCTATTGATGCGTGCGAAGGAGCCGCAGGGATAACACGCGTCCCAAACTGCCTCTAACGCTCTCTTCTCATTATAACTTTTCTCCCACGTACGGGAACTGCTTCCAAGGGAAAGATCGCGTTTTTCCGAGCTGAAATGTACCTTTTTGTTGTTGTTGTTCATACCGCCCTTCGAACCATCTCAACCCCCACCGAAGCGCTCCGTGCGCTGCATGTTAATGCGAGCTTCGAGACGGGACAACGACGCGTTATTCGGACCGACGTCCGAATGTATCGCATCTATCGCAACAAAACGGCTGAAAACGGGGAGTTCTTTTCAACCCCTTGGAGGCACCGCCTTTATTTCAGCGTATTCTTTTTCTTTCTTTCTTTCTTTTTTTTTTTTTTTCTGTGTGTGTGTCGTTGCTGTAAAATAAAACAACGGAGAAGCGGAGCTCAGACCGCCTGGCTGCGTTTTGCCGCAGTTCCCGGATCGTTTCTCCTCTCTGCGGTTCGGCCCCGATCCTGCTGATGCGATCCGGGGGTCGGCAGCGACTGAGAGACGCCACCGGGCTGGAGGTGGGGACGGAACCGAGGGCAGCAGCCCGGATCCAACGGGAATACAGGGCACAGAACCCGGCTACGGTGGGGGAAGAGGATGGCAAAAATCCTTGTGAAGCTCAGTTTGATGTGGGCAGAGCCCCGGCTGAGCCCACCTTGTCAGCATCTCCCGACCCCCCGAACCATTTTGTAGCACCTGTGGGCCTTGCTCTGGGTTTCAGGTTTTTTTTTTTGTTGTTTTCATCATTAATTCCCAAGGTTGGGGAAGATTTTATTTTATTTTATTTTGTTTAAATTAAATTAAATTAAATTAAATTAAATTTTTATTTATTTTCATTTATTTTTATTTATTCTTATTTATTTTTATTTTATTTTATTTCCTTTTTTTTTTCCCCGTTCGATTTCATTTCATCCCATTTCATTTCTCCATCCCATTCCATTTCATTCCCTTTCACTTCATTTTACCATTTCCTTTCATTGCCCACATGCCCGATTGCTTTTGTCCTGTAAGGAAGAAAACCTCTCTGCTCGACTACAGGAGGGGCATCGCCTGATGAAGGAAAATAGGTGGAAATCGGTGCTGCAGCAATGCTGGGACCGAGGTGTTTTGTTTCATTTCGGTTTGGTTTATTTTTTTTTTTTTTTCACAGAGAAAGGGAAGAAAACCTCGGCGCCGTTTCTCTTCAGTCTCATAAAGAAACAAAAACATCCAAACGAAAGGATTTCCTGCATTGTCATCCCGTTTACACGGCGGCACTGAGGGGATTTGGGGTGCTGCTGTGGCCAGAAGAAACTCAGGTCCCACCTGGACCCCGTGCAGGAACCATTCATCGGAGGCTCCAAGGGCTTCATTTGTCTTACCGAAATTCACCTCCAACCTCAATTTGCTTTCACGCAGCCCTTGAACCATCGCTGGGTCCCACCCAGGGGCTGAGCTCCCAAAACAGGGTGAGAATATCAAAAGTGAAAGGGAACGAGGTGAGGAAACGGCAGGGACAGACAGACACGAGCACGGCTACAGGGATCGGATGTAAGGAGCTTATGGCAGCTCGGAGCCTTCAGATCTGCTTCCCACCGAAAGGCACCGATGTGCAGAGGGGGAGAACGGGGTGGAAGCAGAGACAGGGCTGCATTTCCACCAATACATTTCAGCAACGCTCATTGTAAAAGAAGAACCTGGAGGGACGGCTTCGTTTCTTTCACCCGGGTCTCGCTTTAGAGGGGCATTGCACACACGGCTGCTTGAAAGAGCTTTAATCAACGTTAATGGTGCTTAAAGCAGGCAGCTCCCAAGCACCCTGAGGTACACGGGGCTCTGACATCTCCTCCTGCAGCCGCCACCATCAGAGCAAAGCAATGTAAATAGCCGGGCTCGCTGGGACAACCAGCACTCACCTGTTGGCAGACAAGACAGAGAAGGAAAGCACTTCTGGCTTGGAAAATCCCAGTAGGAAAAGGCTGCGTGGAGGAAATCCGTTAATGAGAAATGTTATCTTTAATTTATTAACGTAGCTTTCTGCTTGCCCTCCCCCACCTCCCAACCAAGGAAGGTGAAGTGATATAAATCTCCTTTTATTTTAGCAGTCTCCGGGTCGTGTACCTGCATGCACATCCACACACAGAGCCTGGCAAGCATTTTTTAAATGAAGCTGTTGGAAATATAAGCACTGCATTTATTTCCTAGCAATAAGTACATATACAATTACTAATGATTTTTCTTTTATTCCCCCCTCCCCAGCATTTTATGACACAAAACAGGAGAGATGGGATATGGAACATCTTTAAATTATGTTCAGTGCTATTTCTCCTGTACTAAGAAATGCTTGCACCCAAAAAGCCAAGAGCTGTAAGAGGTGCATCTCATTTAGCTTTGGAGATGACAAGGGTGAGCCTTTCTTTCTGAGTGGCTCTGACTGCAGCACCTCCCCACAGATCTCTTTCTAAGCTCCTGGACTCACATTGATATGAAACAACATTCTGCTTGAGTTCAACCAGAAAACTGTGCTGTCCCTTCCATTGGTTTAACTTTAGAGCAGCCTCCCTAGATTTAATGTGGAAGACGCTGGGAGCATCATTTCATGCATGTTTGCAAGCAAAAAACAGGAGCCTTTCTGCAGAATGAACCTCGTGGTGGCTTCTCCTATTTGTCAGTCCATGATACCCTCTGATCAATGCTGCTGAGATGCTGACCCAATGCTGCAGCTCCTCTGGGGATGGAGTCAGTGCTTCTTCCAGTGACAACAGAGATTTTCCCCACAGCTGATTTCCATGGATCCTCTTTTCCTCTGTCCCGTGCAGGCAGTGGCCCCTTAAGGCAATGCCTTTCAGATGGACAAGAGATTAGCGACCTGCAGTAGCTAAAGGAGCATGCCTCTGTGTGTTCTTCCATATGCGCACCCAGAAACGGTCCCTGTGAGCCTGTAAAGATGAGGCTGAGCCAAGCAGTTGGGAAAGAAGTGAGAATTCATGGCTTTAGTACTTGTTTTCTTTATCCAACCAGTTCGATAGAAGACGGTGGCTTTGGGAAGGTCAGAAATGTGGAACAAAGGAATAAAGAATGAGATGAACTCCATGGAGCTCTGTGAGTCTGACACTGCTGGGACCTTGAGCATCCTTGGTGCTGTGTGGTACATGACCTCCATTGTGTGCTGGGGGTTCCAAACTGTCACCACTCTTTCTCCCTCCAATACTTAATGCCCACCCTCTTCCTTCCTTCCTTCCTTCCTTCCTTCCTTCCTTCCTTCCTTCCTTCCTTCCTTCCTTCCTTCCTTCCTTCCTTCCTTCCTTCCTTCCTTCCTTCCTTCCTTCCTTCCTTCCTTCCTTCCTTCCTTCCTTCCTTCCTTCCTTCCTTCCTTCCTTCCTTCCTTCCTTCCTTCCTTCCTTCCTTCCTTCCTTCCTTCCTTCCTTCCTTCCTCCCTCCCTCACTCCCTCCCTCCCTCCCTCCCTCTCTCACTCCCTTCCCTTCTCTGTGCCCGTTTTTTAACCCAGGAAGATATTTGATAGTGCAAAATATTTCCTCACCTCTGAACTTGAAGGGCATTGTGGTGAAACAATGGCAATCCATTGGCTGCTGGTTCCTCACACACAGAGTTTGCCTTTGGGACCATTTGGTGGTTCTTGCTTCTACTATTGTCAATTAAACCCAATGTGCAGACCAGTCATTTAGTTGAATTCCTTTGTATTCACATTATACCTGTCCTAAAATATTTGTCAAGAGTCTGAGTGAAACCTTGGACGCTCATGCTGAGAGTAAAGAAGGGATTGATTCAGACTGTGACATGCAAACAGCCTGCACAGTTTTGGCTGATGGATATTTCCACAATTCAATAACAGTGCATTCATCTGCATGTTAAAACAAAACAAAACAAACAACACAACAAACACGGAGAGCTTAATCATTAGAAATAATATGCAAACTGATGTGCTTGATTAGATTTAACAATGTGTGTAAAGCCATAAAGGCCAGAGCTGAGTTAGAAGAGACAGGCAGGTGCTTCTTGTTAAAATTCCTTTGCTGCAGTGCATGGCAGGTTGGGGTGAGCTCCTGTCCTTTGGACGATCACCATTTTTGCAACATCCATCCATCTCCACTTTAAAATAGTGGGATCTAAAACACTGTTTAACATCTCTCTATGTCTTAAGCATAATTCCAAGTGCTGTCATTTCTCTTCTTGAATTTACCACCTTACCCCCTATTGCAACTTGAAGATATGTTTCTTACGCAGATGGCTCAGAAAAGTTATTTTGTTCCTATTTCTCCCTCCAAGAAATCGAGCACCAGACTTCAGCACTGAGATGGGCTCAGCATAATTCTCTAACAACCAACAGGAGGAAATTTCCAATCTCCAGCATTTCGCAGCAGTGTTTGCCAACCTTGGCCCCTTCCTCCCTACAGACACTTAAAAGAGAAAGTGCCTTCATGTCAACAGGGAAACAAACAAGTCTCAGACATCAGGGTTTTGCAAGCAAAGGAAGGTCAGTGGTGTTTTTATGGGAATCCTTAAAATCTCTCATTTTGCTGTCCCTATTTTCATGAACTCCCTCTCTCCTTAGACCTGAGTGCCCCACATCTTAGGATGGTTCCCAAGGAAGGTTTGTACACAGCAGCAAGATGCCCCAGGCATGGAATCTCCTGAGCAGACCACAGAACCAGCATCAAAATAAATGTTTACACTAAAATCACACACTTTAGGCTTTATGGCACCTTCTGGCTCTGTCTACAGTCTGCTCAGGTGATCCAAGGCCAGCGCTGTTTGTGTGCACCTTGCACTCACTCAAAGCCTGTTGCATTTCCAGGGGGAGCAAGAGCTCAGCCCCTGGGCAGAGAGGTCTTTGTCTGTCAGTCTGTCCATCTGTCTATCCAGTAGGGCCAGGCATGGTTGGATGCAAGCACAGTACTGCCTTCTGCTCCATTAGCAGGTGAGGAGGTGGCTGAGGAGACCCCCAGGGCTGAGAATCCTGGCTGGGGTTTGTAGAGGAACCTCATGGAAATGAATGCGTTGCTTCGATGGCAATCAAAAAGATTCTAATCTCAGCTTGATCATTTTGTTCTCGTTGCTAGCTGAGCTTTTCCTCCACAGTGACTCAGCTCAGTGCAAATGAAGAAAGGACAAAGCTCATTCCTATGGCCGTGCACAGTCCTCGTTTGGAGGGGAAAGGGAGAACTGTGATTAATAAACCCTTCTCCACACCCTATCAGTCGGTAAGTGGGTAAAATATGAGAGCTCTTAACCTCATTCTTGTGTTTATTCTGTTTTACCTTTTCTGTAGACCCCTTCTGTATTCAGCAGCACTTTGAACAACTGGCATGTGGGAAGCACAAAGCTCCTAACCCATCTGTATGGCACTATGCATGCACTGAGCAAAGCCCTCATCAATGTAAATGAGTGGAGACGGCCATTGACTCATCCTCCATTGCTTCACGTCTGCTTTCCCGCTTGCTCAGTTTTTGCTGCCAGATCCAATGCTGAGATGCTGATGTTGGGACACTGGCTGCCCCATTTCCTGTCCCTCTCCCAAGTTCCCCACTGTCATCAGTCCACAGAGGAGGTGAAATCTGGAGTGAGATTCCAGGGCTCATGGCTCCGTTCCTGCTGATGCGGCTCTATTCATTGCCAGTCCCATGTCCTTTCTTGGAGTGTTTTTGGCAGTCTTTTCCTACATCTGTGCTCAACCATCATTCAGACACATTCCACTAAGCCTAAGAGTTACACTAATGCATGAAACGATGTGAAGAGACGTACAGAGCAGGGCTGGAAACACACAGAGGGCTTTTGGTATCTGCTCACATCCAACCTCTGCTAACACCCCTCCTCTGTGCTACAGCTTACAATTTACAGAGGTAAAATAGGTGAACTAAAAAGTCTATTTCATAAAATGGTTGAAGGCTTTGACTGAAACAGCTCCTTGTCAAAATATTTCTCCAAAACAGTTCTGTTCTTTCCCTTTCTCCCCTTCAGTTTTAAAAGGAAAGAGACTGGGATTCCTCAAAGACAGAAAGAAATGTTGGTTTTCTCTGTTCTCAGCATGAATTCAAACCCCAAGGCTGAGTGATCTTAAAAAAAATATATCCCAAGATTTGTTTTGCATTTGATTTACAGCTTTTGCTGTAAAGGAATTAATGTATTTCAGAAGTCCCCAGAGCCCACTGGCTGGGGTACTGCCCTGGGCACTGGAGAGCTTTCAGCTGTACTTCTGGCTTTGCCATCATCTCTGATTTTATTTCCGCTTCTTACAACCATTGTAAATTGCTCAGAGATCTCCATGGAACTTGGCTGTATACGGGCCAGTGTCATTTATAGGCAAAGTTGCAAAGAGATCCTCCCCAGTCTGCCTGGTGTCCCTCTTGGCTGATAGCAGCAGGCCGGAATTACTGTGAATTCTGGTAAACCTGGGGGGTCTTCCAGCTTGGCTGCCAGCAGATTTCATATAAAGACTGAGAATTTGCTGTGTGAGCACGAGGCACTTTGGTCCCCATGCCTGGAGCACGGGGGATTGGCTTCACAACTGATCAGGTCACCAAGAGCTGCACTGTCCCCAAATGTACCCCCTTCAACCACTAAAGGTTGCCTTTCACCGCTCCCTGGAGTTCACCTTTCTCAAATCCTCGTCTCTCACATTTCAAGATGAAAAGCTCAGTTGCACAGAGGCTCTTTTGGGCCCTCTGGGTCACAGTGAGGGTATGCTGGCCATGCCTGGCGAGGTGAGAAATGCCTGAGCAGCAAGCCTGAATGTCAGCAAAACCCCAGAGGAGAGCACAGCTAATTCAAAAGCTGGAATTTCTAGATGGCCTCTATAGAAAAAGCACTTGATTCCTACATCTGCTGCAGGAGTTGGGCAGGAGCATCCCTCGTTTGCTGCCTGCAGCCTGAGCAGTTGGTGCTGAGCAATGCAATGGGGACAGGTATGGATCTGTCACCTTCCTGGGGGCTTCTGCAGCTCAGCTCCTACATCTGACCACCTGTGGGAGCAGTCCTGCATGGAAGGAGTGAGAAATCAGAGAGCTCAGCTCAGCCAGAACTTGTTTTTTTCCCTGCTGTCCTGCTGTTTGGCCTTAAAAATTAGAAACACACAACAGAATTGGAGGGATGTACCATTCTTCCTCCTCATTTTTTTCTCGTTTTCATTTTTCCCTTTGCTGCGAATGCCAAATGCAAGCAGGAAAACAGCGCTCTGAAGAAATAAAGGAACACCAGTTTCTCTGAGCTTCAGGTACAAATCAGAATCCCTTCCTTGAGCCCATGTGTGCAGAGACTGACAGAGGTGGGGAGGTGCCAGGGGACCCCAATCCCCACCCACAGAGACAAAACTGCTGAGCAGTGAGGGGTGACAGGAGGCTCCTCTGCTTTCATTCCCCCCCACCACACCTTCAATTTGCTGCCTGCCAGAGGGGGATCGTGGTGTGATCCAAACAAGAGCACAGCTTTTAGGCAACAGATTCTGCCTAAGTGACATTCTCAGATTCAAATCCCTTCCAGAAAGGCTGCTGTAGCTTTTCACAGTGATTTCTCTCCAGCTCTTCCATTTCCCAAGGGCTGGATCATAGCACACACAGCCCATCCCTGAATACCCGGCAGCATTTTCTCCATGTCCAGGTTAAACGACCCAAGAAAGCTGCAGAGAGCCAATGGGTTACATGCAATTAAAAAGATAGAGGTCCTTCAGCCCCACTTTTTGCAATGAAAAGCAAGAATGGAGAGCGAAATGTGAAACAGGTCTGGAATTACGCTGTGGTTATGACATCCTCAATTGCCATTTTGCAGAAAGTTACAAACATTGCTGTGGAAAACAAAATAAAACAAATGAGATCATTTCTTTTCCATGTAAAACCACAGTTTCTTTTGTAATTTCCCTCGTGCATGTGTTTGGCTTGCAAACTGAGACACCGCGATCATTCAGTCCTTGGCTGCAAGAAACTGCTTTAAACACAGTGTGGGGCAGCAGAGCTGCTTGCAGCCCTCCTGCATAGTCCTCCGAGGCAAGAGCTCCCTCGTTCTGCCTATTTGGGGATGAATGTGGTCAGCATCTAGAGAGCACAAACCTGAGCGGTTGGTGCTGAGCAATGCAATGGGGACAGGTATGGGTCTGTCACCTTCCTGGGGGCTTCTGCAGCTCAGCTCCCACGTCTGACCACCTGTGGGAGCAGCCCTGCATACAAGGCGTGAGAAATCAGAGAGCTCAGCTCTAGAGAGCACAAACCCAGCAGCACTGCTTCACCTGCCTGATCTAGTAGAGGAAGAATTAAAAAAGCCATACATTCCGCACCTCGAAATAACCCTTAGGTTGAATGGGAACGATTTTTTATTGCTGCTGTTATCTGTTCATCTCCTGCAAAGGAAAGTGAGGGTCAAACCTTCTGTGGGTTCCCCTCCTTCCTCGCTTGGGAGCAGCGATTTGGGACCGGCCGCCCCCGGAGGGGTGCGGAGCTCTCCGCGGTGCTGCAGCCCCGGGTTCAAGCGCTGCGCCGGGCTCTGACTGAACCACGCTGCTCCTTTGGAAGGATCCCCGCGATGCCAGAGTTGTAAATTCCTGCTGACACCGGGGTGGAGTTGAGTTTCTTGTCTGCCTTACAGTGAGGTGTGGTTTCTGAGCAGCATCTGGGCACGGGTGTTCCTCTAGGACGGCTAATAAATGCTAACAACCTCTGAACGTTGCTCAGCGGTTCCATGTCGTGTTTTGAGGCTGTGTATTGTCTGAGCATTTTCTGGGTGATTAAGTAAAAAGTAACATTTGTTCAGTATGTTCTGTCACTGTGCGTATGGAATTGGACATGATTTGCTTATAATTGTCTCTGTGATCTCCCTCATCAAAGGAACAAGACCCATCTGCTGGGCAGAGCAAAGCTGTTCGACTTGAATCCAGATATGTTACCATTTAAGGGGTGCAACCTTTGACAGAACATAGTACAAGCCTTTGAACAAAGCAGTTGTGCAACTGTAACTGTTGTGCAGCCTAATTGAATCACAAACCACACATGCTTTCCTTGGGCAAAGGCTTTCCCTGTGCAAACACGATCACGTCCATTTGCCATGAAATTTATTACCTTTCCAATTGTATGAGTTCCATACTAAACACGGACTTAAAAGTGTAAATGCCATGGATTCATCTTTAGCACATCCACGTGTTTCGTTAAGGCGCCTCATAAATTCATTCTGACTTTCATTAGTTTGCTTTTACTTCTGTGTTACACTTTTTTCTTCCTTTCCAGTGCATCTCAGTTTGATTGCCCCTTTAAGCTCTGCCCGCCTGAGATGATGACACGATATTTGCTTTGGTGTGTCTTAAATAGCAGCCATTTCAGTTACTACTAGCAGAAAGTAGTATTAGCTGGCTTCATTTAACTTTACTTTCTGGTTTAGATGTTGACATTAAGTAAATTGCTTTTCAGGATCTTCTGAGCACCTGCCATTTGAGGGGAGCACCCAAAATCATTGCAGATTTTTGCCATATCCTTCCTTCTTGGCCCCCCAGATTCTACAAGCACCAGTGATCCAAACAGAATTGTTTCTGTTATCAGTATGCCTCACGTCAACATTTCATTAAGTCCTAGGTCAGTTTCCATGCTCTGTACAAGTGAGCAAAAGTTGTGCACGGGGGGCAGGACTTGTGCAATGGGATCTTGCCTCCCATTCCTTTCAAACAGTTTACATCTTGCACATTTGGAGATCAGCATTGGGATCCCAAGAGCAGAAGCAGGAGGGGCAACGAGGGCAGGCCAAGGCTGAGCTGCAGCCTATGGATCATCTGCTCCTGGGCTACACAACAAGAGGCACTTTGCAAGGAAAGCAGGAGGTGAAAAATGTAAGAATGAATTTCATACCCTCTGCATAAGTTCTAATTTCCAGTCTCGGCTTACTGTGTGGTCTCAGACAGTTTTTCCTTGTTATTATCATGACATGGATCCACTCAGTGTCAGACATGCCATTACCTTTGGACTCCAGATCCACGCTTTGTGTTCCTTGCAAAGACAAAATCTGGGGAAGCATGATATGAAATCCTCTTCACTGTGACCTGAGCTATTATTTCTGGTTCTGCCCACCATGACAGTGAACAACACGGTGCACTTTAACTTCACAGACACTAATTTAGGCAGCAGTCTGACATTTCTCTTTCTACTTTACTTCATTAGACTCATGGGTATCCAAATATTGCAGGGACTCACTGCATTTGTGCAGAAGAGGTGAAACTGGTGTGTAACACAGGGATTCACTGCTCAGCATGTGTCAAGAGTCTGAATGGGAAAAGTTATGAAGATACTGGATTATTAACCCTCCTTGTTTTCTGTTTGAAAGTCCATGGCAGAGTTGGTCTTCACACAGATGATTCAGTGCAATATTTTTTTTTGTAACACTGATGGCAAAACTAGATGTGTATGGATTATATTGTTACAACTTCGTTCTACTTTTATGATTAATTTTGAAAGCATCATGACAAGTGGCTTTGAAAAAGGGAGTTACAATTAGAGAGCTGATCTGGACATTGGATTTATTGCATTGCATAAAATAATCCTCAACCTGCTTGATTTGCCTTTTCCCTCTTTATAGCTCTCTGAGTGGTGGCTGAGAGGGGACTTTGCCCAGACTCTGCACCTTATAGAAAGGAAGTCACTCCTGATGGTTATCACTGCTTTGTAGACTTTAAGGAGTTAACTCCAGACCTTGCTCTGGCTCCATTTCTGCTGAGTGGATTTTATGGGCTCCTTTTAACTCCCAGCACAGATTTGACACTCTGGCCTTTTGCAATAATCCTCTCACTCATGTTGTTTCTTCTGGAAACTTCTCCTGCCCGGTTTGTGCCAAAAAAGCTCCGCATTCCATTTCTCCCAGACTTGAGTGGTTTGTGTTGCTTTTTTTTTTTTCCTTTTCCCCCCTCATTCCTTCTTTCTTTGTATTGTTAACAGTTAGCAAGAGACAGAGCAAGGTTTTGCTCATTTATTTTCCAGATATTCTTTCTCTGAGCTCTCATTGCTTTCCTGGCCATACGCCCTCACCAGGACGAAGTGGCCCGGTGGGATGCCTGCTCTGTTCCAACACTATACGTTAGGTTTTCCAAACCTTCCCCCAGAATGCAGCTGGGAAGCCCCTGAAATGTCCAAGAGTTGTCCTCCAGTGAATGATTTTTTACTCAGAAGCATCTTGAGACTCTCTCCCCATCTCTTCAATTCATGGTTTGTGAACGTGCAATTTTTGCAATACGTTGCAGTTCCATTATTTCTTGCTTTTACTTTCAGATGGGGAAACTAAGGCAGAGAGGAGGCTGAGCTATTCTATCTCACCCAGTGTTATAGGATATACCTTGGAACAAACCTTTGCCCACGTGTTGCTCACCAGCCCTTCTCCAAAGGTCGAGGAGTCAAGAGTGTGTTTGCTATATGAGAATTCATTGTATAAATAAAAGTCTGTGTGGCAAAAATCAAAGGCATGTTAGGCTAAGAGAATGGCTGTATGCATAGATCTGCTTGTTGTACCCAACATGCAGCTGCATCTTCTGTCTGGGGCTTTGGAAGGAAGGAAGGCCAAAGAAGATGTGTTAAATGCAAGCTTAATGAAAATAAATGGTGAGATAAGCTGATGATTGTCTCAGCCAGCTCAAAGTTCCAACTGATTCAAAAGAAAATCCAGTGTAACTCTCTTTTTTCCTTTTAATTGGGAGAAATTGTTTGTAAGAATTAATGCCACCACGTCAGGAAAAAACGGGCTACCCCGAACTCCCTTGAAGTCCCTTTAAATTCCTCCATCTGTGTTTCCATTTTAAAGCCTTCCTCCATCAGAGTAATTTGAGCTTTTCCTTGGAAGGAGCAGTGAAAGAAGAAAAATCTCTTTATCCGGCGCTCCTTTCGCTTCAGTTCCAGCCACGGATTGCCCCCTCCTGGATGAGAGGAGAAAGTCGCATCCCACAGCCTTGCAGACCTTCCCTCCATGCTCTCAACTCCTGCACCTGCCAGACCTTGGGATGCTTTGCTTCTCCTTGAGCAGGCTGTTCTGTAACGTAATACTTTCTCCACCCAAAATGAGTGTGACCATCCCACGTGCTGGGGACTAAACTGGCCAGGACCAAGAGATGGCCAAGGCTGAAGGTGACAGAGGTCTGCCTCATCCTGGAAGGAGAAGGGAAGGGTTCAGGAGAATATTTAGTCACTGCTTCAGAGTTTTTCTCATAGAATGTGACCTTGAACTTGCTGCCATCATAGGCTGCAGAAGTCAAAGATGTCAACAGGAGGCTGAAGGGAATCCAACAGGTTACTAAAGGGCACATCCACCTTTGACCGTCAGCAGCAATCCATACAAAGCCACCAGGTCAGAAAGTTTCTTACCTTGCTCACCATCAGGGGCTGAGCCATCACCCCTAGCACTGCATGCATGTCTTTTCCCTATCTCTCTGCTGTGAGCCGTGCTGGAGGCAGGAGATGGGGCAGAGTGCTGCCCTCAGCCAGCACAGATGAGAAATCTTGCTCCAGCTGCAGCACCACAGTGCCTCTGGGCCGCACAGCTTTTGTAACACATTTCTATTTAATGGCCAACACCCTTCCCACTGGTGAGCAGTAACACTTGTGGCCTTTGCTCAACCTCTCTGCCCATTTGTGGAATGCCAGACAGATGTAAGGACATGACTGTGGCCTACCACAAAGCTCATGGGGCTTCCTTCCCAGCACTTCATTTTCCACTTTTCCTTGGTTAAAATCCATCCCAACAGCATGCCATCATACCCTGGCAGGCAGTCTGGTTTGTGGGGAATCCTCTGTCTCCATGGTGGCATCCCCAAGTCTTTCTCTGTCCCCATTCCCACTGCATTGTGTGAGCCAGGAGGTTCCCAAGACTCTTAGAGACTTCCAGCAGGCAGCAAGAAACACGAAACACAAATCCTTTATGTATTTAACTCTCATAAAGAGGAAGCCCACGTCTCCTTCAGCTGCTCTCTGGAGCCACCGACAGTTGGCCTGATATGAAACAGATTTTTGGGGGGGAATGTTGTGATTTGGATAAGGGCACCAGCAGGAGAGAAGGTCCATTTCTCTGCCTAATGGTGCTTCAAATGCTCTTGTGAAGTTGAATTAACACCACTAAAGGGAAAGATTAGATGTCACTTTAAAGTGGCTCTAGGGAAGTTTTCAACCCAATCTATTTGCACCCATGACACTGCCTAAAGGTAGAGCTAATGTGAGTGCAATGAAGTCGTAAAGACAGTCAGCCTTGGTTTTAAATTAACAGGAACATTATTTACACTTAGGACATGGGATACAGCAAACCCTTACCGTAATCTCTGCTACTTCCTCGTTTCTCTGCTCCTGCATACTCAGGCAATATTAGATGGGTTAATTAAAAAGACAATATAAAACGTGATTCCCTTTTTCTTTTTTCCTTTACCGAGGGCTTCATTTTTTCTAAGGTTGGTTGGTTTCTGCCAAGAGAAATATATAATATCAACGTTTTATTCTCCAAAGAGCCACTGGATGGGATGTTAATAAGATTAAAATGATAATAAATGAGTCCAACGGCAGCTTTTATGGGTTGGCTTCTGCTGAGCTCCCTTTTTGATTCAGTTTTGCTAACACTCCGGTGGGTTGATTACCCACGCAGTTCCATCCCATCCACCACGTCATGGGGTCCTGTTGGGGACCTGCCTTCCCCTTCCCCCACTCACAGAAGTTCTAGTAAGGTCTACACCAAAGGAAACAAATGGAAAACCCCCATTGCCTTCAGGATGGCTTTGGAGATCCAGCAAAGCTCTGCACCATGTGGAAAAGGACACAGAAGGGGAAACTAAGGCTGTGACATCCCTGGGTGGATCTGCAGATCCTTCTGCAAGCAGGCAGCACCCTGCAAGCATCCCTAAAATAGGGGACCCCTCTGCAGCCATACAGCCAGCATCCAAGAGCTGATCTCAGCCTCTGGGACCCTCTCCCTTTGTCTCATGGTTCTGACCTCCTCCCACTGCACTCAGAGCACAGAGCCATTTCCATGCTGCATTTTGCACTAGCGCTGCCATGCATGTCACTTTTTGGTGTAACTTGACAGAAATGCAGCTTGAAAACCCCGTGAAAACACAACTAACCCCATTCTCACTTTCCCTCCAGGCTCCAATGTTTCTCCACCTCGGCTAATTTTAGCCAGTTAATTAATTGAGCCCCGGGCTCCCTCTAGCGTTGCTCGGGGCTGTTCCATGGGTGGGGGACTGCTCCCGGCCCCATCCTTCCCTTCCCTAAAGGGAAAATGCCCTCGAGTTTAAGCATCACAGCCAGCCTTGATCTCTGCAGATTTCCTTGCACATCTCTCTGTGCATTGTTTGCATGAATGACACAAAGAGGTCGCAGCTGCCATCTTCAAAATGTAATACAGTGAGGTCGTTCAGACCTTGAGGTCCTTTAGATGGTATTGACACCAGAGAAGGGTCTGGAGTGGAGTCAGGTTAAATTGTGGGGCTTCAGCACAGTGGGCTGAGGTTGTGTGGAAGTTCTCAGATCCTCAAACACTTTCCTGCATCATCAAATCCTCACAGCCCCAGTGGATTTCACCTGCATATCTTAGAGCCTAAGCTTGAACTCTGAGTGTAAGAGATGAGAGGATCTGCCACAGGGCCATGCCATGATCGTGCTCAAATCACCAATACAACCTTATTCCCTCATGTACCAGGGGCAGAAAGCACAGACTTCTGTAAGCAGGGTGCATGGGCATGAGCCAGGCGGCCCTGAGCTTGTGAACGTGTTTCTTTCTTCATTTGGATAGGAATCACATTACAGAAATGAGGTTTCTTTACTCACTTCAGCCCTTGTAACCCTGAAATGAGGCTTGAGGTGCTCTTTGCCTCTTTTATAGCTATTTCTGCGGGGAAACTGAGGCACGCAGCTGGGACTCCTCAGAGCCCTACAGGATCTCACAATGGGAAGCTGTCATGGTTGTGTTAGACACAGATTAGAAGCCAATTTCCTCCTGTAGCTCTCTGTTACTTCCTTACCCTTGGGAGAATCTCTTCCTTTCTTCCCTTCCTGCAAAGATATTTCTGGGCAGCCTCCTTTTTTCCAGTGCTCCACCTCCAGGCTGCTGTGATGACGGGATGTTCTTTCTGTTGCTATCTCCATAAAACTGCCAGCATCAGGGCCTCTGGGCCTGCCCAGAATGCAAATAACGATAAATAACATGGTCTGCTGGCTCCAGCCATCCTCCCTCTCCTTTCTTCCCCTCCTTCCTCCCCTCTCTCAGCCACAGTGCATCCTTTGGGGGGTCTGCAGGTATGCGATCATCCGGAAGGAGCTCATAATTCTTGGGGAATTTGTCCTTTCTCACCCTGACTGAGGCATTCCTCTTTGTTTGGAAGGCTTTTCCCTGTGATCTCCAACAGACACACCTCAAGTTTCAATCCTAACCTTGCGCTCCTGCTCCTTATTCAAGGATGGTGACCTGTGACCTTCAAGGTCAGACATCTCTAATCCCAAGAACAACATCTCTCTAGTCTACAGGGGGATCTCTCTCTCTTTTCTCCCCCTCCCCCCCCTCCAAATTCCTGGAATCTGGCTGCACAAATCCCTCCTCCTCCAAGAAAGGGAGGAAAAAAAAAAAAAATCCCATCACATTGGTAAAAATAATATATGAGGGGTAGTGGCTCTGGGGGTGGAGAAGGGAGAAGAGACCTTAAAAGGCCCCCATCTCCCATGGATGAGAGCTAAATAGTTTCAGGATGGGGCTGCAACTTTTCTTTGCTGTGTTGGAGTGAAAAGACACTGAGCTCTGCTGTTGGGACCCAAAGTCTCACTTTGCTCTTGTGACTTACCTCGTGATTTTGGGGCCTTTTAATACGCTTCTTCTGAAGAAGAACTGGCAGATGAAGGGGCAGGACAATGTCCAAGCACCAAGGGATGATCAGAGAGCTGGAGAAGTAATTTTTTTTTTCTTATTTTTTTTTCTTTTCTTTTTTTTTTAAACTCTATTTGAGATCCAAACCTTCAGAACGACTGGAGGAGAGGAGACTGTTGTCAAGGGTGCGAGACACAGACACTGCTCAAAGGAGAGCCATAAACCAAAGGCAAAGGTCCCCGGACAAGGGCCAGGGGCAGAGGGAGAGGAGTGCTTACAGCCAATGGAAGTGAAGCAGAATTTGCTCTCGTTCTTTTTCCCAGCCTGGATTTCTGATGATTCTTTCCATTTAATTTCACCTCGTTTCCCTACCAAGCTCCAAAAAAACCCTGTGATTAATCAGAAGGAAAAGCAGCGAGAACAGCAAACTGATGTACCTATGGAGTTTCTCCAGCTCTCTGCTGATGGTTGAGGGGCTCTTCCCACCTTCATGAACGTCCCAGGGATGTTTCAGAAGCCGAAAATGCCTCTGGGTGGAATCAGGATCCAACATCAGGCTGAAAATCCTGCAGCTTAAGGGCAGGTCGTGAATCAGCTCCCATTGCAAGGTTTGAATGTTTTAATTCTCTCTAATTCCGAAGGGATTTCTCATTGGGAAATGTAACCCGGAGAGAGATGGAAAGAGGGTTAAGGAAAGAAATGAAATCGTGTCCTGGGAGTCAGGTTGTAAAAAAGCTGTTACCTGGTAGTTTTCAGGCTCGGGCGCTATAAAGTGATTTTTACAAGGAAAGGTTCTGTCTGAAGGCATGAAGGCCGTGGGGGACGCGGCAGAGGGTCGGGCTGGAGCGGCGAGCCCCGACGGCAGAGCTCGGTTGTGAGTGCTGGCATTGAGCCTCGAGAGGCGGCGGTTTGAGGCTGCTTTGTGTGTTATTGCACCTCCTGCAAAGGGCTGCTGTTTGTCGGGGTCTTTTTTGGTTACTCTTTTCCTACCAACCACAGATTTTGTGTTTAAAAAAAAAAAAAAAAAAAACAACAGCAACAACGAAATAACACCTTCGGAGCAAACCTTCAGTCCTTCTAGCCGAGATATCCTGCGCCTCAACCTTCGACTTTCCCTTTGAAGGTTCTACGCCTATTTCTCCTTTCTTTTCCTCCTCCCCAGTTTCCCGACGGCTCTCGGTTCTGTAGAAAGGCTGAGGACAAGTGCAAGGAGCGGGGCCGGGGCTGCTGTCTGCCTTTGCCCCCGGGCGGGTTGAAGGCACTGCGGGCTGCCGGTGTGCAAAGCGAAGCTGGACTTTGGTCCATGGGGAAAAGGACAGGGACGAGTGTGCACGGAAAAGCCCCCTGCCTCCCCGAGGGACCACAGTGCAGGATCAGACCCTGAAGGAGGACTGATATTCTTTATCAGTGGAGGTTTTTTGGCTACTATCCTCATTGCTGTACAAAAGGCTGTTGAAAGAGCAAGTGGGAAAGAGTTTGGAAGGGGAGAAGAGAGGCAGAAAGGCGCTGAAATGGGGGGGAAACCCTCAACTCTGTAGCACCCAGCTGCTGCAATCCTGGTGCTGCTCTCAGTTCTGAGTACCTCGGGGAAGGAGAGCGCAGAATAGGGAGCAAAGACCCCTTCGGGGCTCGGCGAGCTTCGAAAAGAAGAGCTCCTCTCTCTTCCTCTCCATATGTATGAACTTTCGGTTAATCCTTCTAATTTCCCAAATCTTTAAAATCCCTGCTATTACCTATTCTGAAATAATTGCCCGTTAGTAGCTACTAAAATCCGCTCCTTTTTATTTTCTGCGTCGGGAATACAGAACCAGCTGCGGCTGCAAACCATCCTGAGCTTTAACAGGTTTCCATCACTCCTTTCCTCAAGGCTTAATTCCAGAAGGAGAACTGTTACAAACGAAGAGGTTGGATTCAAAAGGTTCGAACGAAGAACCAATTTTCCCTTTTTTCTTCTCGCTCTCAGCTCGAGCCATTTTGGAAGCGGTGTCTCCAACCACTTCTGAGCTGCTGTAGTGATTTGGGGTTTTTATGTTTGGCTGCGTCGTTGTTGCGTTGTTTGTTTGTTTTTCCCTTGGCAATTGCAGCCCTGCAGAGCCACAAAGAGCTTTTTTTTTTTTTCCCTTAAAGACAGAAACAAAATGAATCCCCGCTGATTGTTAAATTGCAGTGCGAGGCCAGGCATCAAATCCAATGTATAAATCCTATTCGAAACAGCCTGGGTGCGGCTTCCTGAGCTGGGCAAACCCCAGGGCAAACCCCACAGTGGGGACCTGCGTGTCACCTCCCGGCTTCTTCTTGTGTTTCCCGACGCGACAAGTGGTTTTTCCATTCCCAAAAGCACCGCAACCTTTATTGCATGGAACATACAACGTTTTCCTCCCTTGCACGTAGATTTGTACAGCCCGAGGGCAAATGGACTGCAGGGACTTGAGGATTTGTCCCATGGGGCTGCGGGGAAAGAGCTGAGCCCTTCTCTACGGCAAAAGCTTCGGGTTGAACGCACGCAGTCGGGCTCGGCTTTGGGGTGGTTTTTTTTTGGAGGGGGGATGGGTTTTCGTGCCTCGATATAAGCACGGGGTTTTGTTTCACCTCCGAAAGGGTTTTCTCAAAATAGCCCCCATACCAAAAATGGGGAAGGCTGGGAATAGCGGTGTGAGTAAACGCGTCGGAGCGGGGAGGGACGACGGGAAAGTCGGCGTGAACCGCAGCCTCGCGTCTTCGTATTAAAAAATACGCGGCTCCCCTCTCCCCCCCCCCCCCTCAAAGCGATGAAGTTTCCCATTAAAATTGACACCAGGGGATGGTCTTAGCAGCTTCGTCCGCCCCGGATTGGTGAGCCCCGCCGGAAGCCGCCTGCACACGCATTTTCTAACAGATAAGTCAATCGGCAGAGACTTGCCCCCCTCTCCCCCCACCTTATCCCAAAATACCGTTTTCGCAAAGCCGGAGCCCACCAGACACCCGGCAGCACCCAGCTCTCCCCTCTCCGCCACCCACCCTCGACTCCTCAGCGCTAAAGGAAGGGGATGAGGGGATATTTTCCCCCCCCTCGCACCTCTTTTTGGGGGTGCAAAAGGGTCGGCAGCAACCGGCACTGGGGATCCCGCACCCCTCCGGGCCCGCAGCTTCATCACCAATGTCCTCAGCCGGCTCAAGGATGATGTAGCTTCGCACCCACCGCAATTGATGATTTTGAGGTGTCCGTTCTGCTGTGGAGGCTCCTTATGGACCGAGGGGAAATTTAAAAAAAAAAAAAGAAAAGAAAAGAAAAAGAAAGAAAAGAAAATATAAGCTTTTTTTTTTTTTTTTTTTTTTTTTTTTTCGCAACGAGGTCTTTAGACGAGGGTCTAAAGATGCTAAAAAGGCACCAGAAATCGAAGGTGGGTAAAACAAACAAACAAAAAAACCCGAAGTCATCTCCCCAGGCTTTTACAGGGGGCGAATGCAAACAATCAGGAATGGGAGGCGGGCAGGGAAAGCCCGCAGTCCGCCGTCAAAATAGAATGGTTTTGTCTAGACTGCTAAGCAGGGGGAGGAGGGAAGGTGGGTTGTTGGTTTGTTGTTGTTATTGTTTGGTTGGGGTTTTTTTTCCCCCTTCGTTAACACAAAGGGCTTTTAGTTAAAAATTAATTTCCGGCACCTTTGCTCTGTCGCCAGTCGAGGAAAGGAGTGAGAAAAATGAAATCACGCGAAATGAGCCGGAGCTGGGAAAGGTTCGCTCTAACAAGTGGTGGGAGGATGCTCTGCCAACGAGCGGAGCTGCTCTTTTTTATATATTTCCTTGGCTTTTTAATTATTATTATTTTTATTATTATTATTACTATTTTTTCTTCGGAGTGGGAGAGTTTGATTGAAAAATAATATTAATTAATTACGAAGAGAAGGAGCGGGATGGAGGTGAGGATGGGTAAATGGCTGCTGGATTCGGCCTCGCCGGGTGCTGGGGAGGGAGGTGGTGTTCGTAACGTGTTGCTCTTTTTGTAGTTTCCCACGTGTAAATTCCCGATTCCCTTTTAATTCTCATCAGCTGCAGCGGTCCGGATAGAAAACTGTTGGATTCTTCTGCGGACGGCCGAGCAGAGCTGTTCGTCTTCCCCCCTTCTTTAGCTTCTATCATCATTTCTTCCCCTGCCTTCTCAAAGTTCGAGCTCTCTTTTAAAGCAAAGATAGGGCGCAACATTTCTTTGTTCTCACCTCCACTTCTCCTCACCGTCTGTAGGGAGTTTCGTCCATTCTCGGTTCCGACCCTTCACGATTAGCGTCGTTTCTTTGTTTCTGCGTTGGGCTGAAACCCCTTTAATCCGCACCATCCAGCGGGAAACGAATCGGGGACTGCAGAAACACCGCAGGGAAATCCCGCTTGGAGCAAAGCTGGGAAATTCTGGAACAAATCCTCCCCCAAATAACCTTTACCTCTCTTGATGCCCACCCAGCCAAACCCACTGTTAACAACCACCCGCCCCACGCTTTTCCATCTGCGTGGCTCTTCCATTCGCATCGCTGTCCTCTCTTCTATTTCAGTTTCTTTTCTCCCCTCTCCGCCGACTCTCAGAGCCCGCTGTGGGGACGGAAGCTTGCTAGGTTTGGAATTAAAAGGTCATTTCGAGAGGATTGCCAAGTCTACGTGCTGGGGGGACTCAGCCTTTTATGCCGCCATGTGTTGTCTCCGTCCGCTGCCATAGGAAAGCAGTTGTGCCGTAATGAGGTACCTTTAAATTTAATTTCCTGTCCCTCCCCTGCTTTATGGATTTCTAATAACAATGTCGGAAACCTGAGAAGAAACCTCTTAAAGTCTCCCGGACGGAGGGTTTACATAAATAATGGAAGGTAGCCGAGCTTAATTAAGTTTTCCAACAAATTAATAGGATAGGAAGAAACGCTGTATTTTCTTTAAGGGTCACCCAGAGAAGGATGTGTTTTTGTTGCGTCTTTCCATAGAATTCTTATAATATTACTCTTCAATTTATTTATTTTCCAACTGATATCTTTTCCAGAGATTTAAGCATAATCCCAAATAAACTGAAATGTATAAACTAATTAAAAGATTAACTGGGGGGAGGAAGAAAGAAAAAAGACTCTGAACGCGGCTAAAACTGAGATTTTTGGACAGATTTCCCTGCGAAAAAATAAAATAGGGGGAAAAAAAATAATCGAATGAATTGTTGGACCAATAAAGCCTTGGCAAAGAGGGAGTTTTCATGTCGGATAAGTAGATGCTCGTATCCGACTGCAGGTTTGCAGGATGTATTTTGCCAACTCTTTTTCTTTAACGCTACCCAACGTTTCCACCTCCCTTATACCTGAATTCTTTCTCGATGTTTGGCCTTAAGCGCTTCACCCAAAGCTCCTATTGCGACTTCAAGTCTTCTTCGGTTAATTTAGAAGCCTTGCCTCATCTGTGGATTAATTAAATGATATTTCTGTAAGTGAAGAGAGCCCCCCCCCCCCCGCCCTCCCCATCTCAGCTCACGATGCCGGGTTCGGTGCAGAGCCCTGGGTTGGAGCTGAGACGGTTCAGATCGCCCCAAATTGGGGTCGGCTGTATGGGGAACATTACGTGTTCCCTAGCTGAGCTGTGGGATCGTCTCCCTTCTGCACACCGTCCGCGTTTCCAGTTCGCCCTGCAGAGAAATAGAATTACTGAGATAGGTGTGATCGATTCCCTGCCCTCCTTTTTCTTCTTATTAATTGGGTTCTCCGGCACCGAAGGGATTTTTGTCAGGATTTTTTTCTTTTTCTCCCCGAGGATTTCGCACGGTTTGGTTTCTCTTCATTGTGTGGGAAGTGGGTGCCGATGGAAGGGGCTCCAGGGTGCAGCGGGATCCAATATCTCGGGGTTTTCTTTCTGACTGCGGCTCTCCCTGATCTCAGGACGAATCCGGACGGTCACACACCGTGATTTGGGAACGGCGAGACCTTAGGGGTGGTGGAAGAGTGGTGAAGCAAAGCATCCAAGCCAGTCCTGATGGGGAGGGCCGGGCCGAGGGGCTCCGACTGCCCTCCACTTCGTGTTTTCTTGCCCCGAGGGGTAATTTTCCCTCTGGATTCCGCTTCCCTTTTTCTCTAGGGTCGCGTTTGATGCCACTTTCACATCTAAACAGGACTCGGGATCCCTTCTGCCCCTCGGCACACCTCGCTGCCCTCACCTTCGGGTCCTCACGCTCAACCCGAGCATTCCCAGCCTGAAATTCCCGACGTTACAAAGCCTTTTGCTTAGATCGTGTCCGAGGGCATCCCCTGGGGAGTGGGCTGCAGGGAAACGACTTTGATCGTCGCTTTCTTTAAGGCAAAATGTCTCATTTTTATTAGCAAACGTCTTTTCTCTTTTTCCTTTTCCCTTCTTTCACTTAAATAATAATAATAATAATAATAATGATGATGATGAAAGGAAAGTGGAGGGGAGAAGAAAAAAAAAAGACAGAGAAAAAAAAGCTCGGTTAAAATGCTTGGCGAAGGAAACAAAGGCCGCACAGCGGATGGCAGCGCTGGTGCGGAGGCAGCGCGGAGCCGGGGCCGAACCCGGCCAGCGAGCGCCGCCCTGAGGCCACGGAGCCGACGGACCCCGACGGGGGATGCGGGGAATGGAAGCCGAGGGGGGGGGGAGGGAAGGAAGAGAGAGGGAAGACACGGTGCTGCTGTAAGGGTTTAAATGCAGCCCCAGCCAACGGAGGGCAGGGGATTTTTAGTAATTCTTATTGGTGGTTTATCGGCGGGGTACGAACGAGTAGAGCGTTTTCTATTTCCCCCCCACCGACGTCTCCTTTCCCAACATCCCTCCCTCCTTCCCACCACCCCCCCCCCCCCCCCCTCTGTTTGTATGTGTGTGCAGTGCTGGTTAAGAAACGTCACAGCGCACTTTTCTGTGCGTTGCTGAGTATCTTTTAGGTTTGATGGATAGGAGGAAGAAAAAAGAGAGAGCCCACGCCGAGCTGCCTCCCACTCCCACGGGGCAAAGCGAGGCGGGGGGCAGGAAGGAAAGAGGGTTTGGGGGCAATTTCTTCTTCTTTCTCTTATAAATGCACCAAGAGCCTCACGTTTGTAGCGTGTTCTGCTTGGGAATATCTGCATGACTCCTTCGGAGCGGACACCAAATACTCCCAAAAGCTAATGCTGATGAATGGGAGCTGTGAAAAACAGCTGCTATCACCATATTTTAATAAAAGTAGGGCTTTGTGAACGTCTAAGTAAGTCACAAAGAGATCAGTGATGAGATCTGGAGCCTCGGTTTCCCTTAGATAATCTGTAATAGATTCTTCTGTTAAGTGTGTTTGTAATGGATATATACACATATATACATTTACTGATCTACGCTCATGGAAGCGCCCTCCCATTCCACCCTATTAATTATTTTAGCACTTATTCCCCTGACAAGCAGAAGTTCTCTTATTGCTGAGACATCCATTTGCTGTCTCACAGCTCTAACTTGCCTTTGACGTCTAAATTTAAAATGTTTTTAAAAACTTTAGCGACATCCAAAAAGGGGAAAAATAACCCCCATTACCTTCAAATGTGATTCCAGCCCAAGAATTAAAGCTAATTCGTCACTTACTTGCATGTT
The DNA here is from genome assembly GCF_026119805.1 of Tympanuchus pallidicinctus. NCBI lineage: Eukaryota > Metazoa > Chordata > Aves > Galliformes > Phasianidae > Tympanuchus > Tympanuchus pallidicinctus. Next base: position 581,471 of record NW_026294771.1, read on the forward strand.
GTTCTTTTTCTTCCTTTTCTGTTTTGCTCTCCCCCCACCCCCCTTTTTCTCTTTCTCTCCCTTTTCAACTAATTGTTATTTATTTTAAACCCGATCATGAAATTAAATGGCACGTGCGATTTTGTTTTTCATGCTTAACTTGAGTGGCTTCCCTTATTTATGTTTTCAATTTGCAATTTTCTTTGGGGGGGGTTGGGGGGCAAAGTGTGCTTCATTTCCACATTGCAGCAGTGGCAGCTCGGTTCTAAATGCATTCCTGCCTGTCCTGTCTGCAGGAAAGAGCTTTTAGCATTACGAGTTCAAGTGTGCCCTGTGACTTTGGGTTCAGTAATTGCAGACGTAGCGTTATTCTTTTCCTTTAATTATTATTAATATTATTCCTCTTCGTGGGAAGTAGAAAATACTGAGAGCATTGTAATGGTGTTGTGGACGTGATAGAAATGACTTTAGTGGATGGTACGTGTGCTCGACTGCAAACTCGTTGTGTCTACCAACCTCAGGAATGCAGTGCTTGACGCTCCTAATGTAGATGTAATGAAAGTTTTGTAGTCAACTCCATAAAAGTTCATTCACGGATATGATTTATTTAAACCTGGTCCTGCATGTATATGCATACATTGTGCCAAAATGGTGACAAAGAGAGGGAGAAAAAAAAGATTATTCATAAAGCAATAGAAAAAATGCATACAAACTTCTCTTGTACCAAAGACTCCTGGTCAGACCATCTTTTCCCCCTTTTGGGAGGGCTTTAACCTCACACAACATGAAAATAAACACTCAGGCTCCCCGGTTCCTCTTCTCCAGATGAGTTTTTCCCTCTTTCTATTCTCTTTTAAATGTGTGTTTATTTGTTTGTTTTCCCGGGGGGGAGTTCCCTGCAGCTTTGTTGCTGTTGGATTTGGGTTGTCGGTGTTGGGTTTGGGTTGATGTTGAGTTTGGTTTATGTGTTGGGTTTGGGTTGGTGGTGGATGGGTTTGGTTTACGTGTTGGCTTTGGATTATTATGTTTGGTTTGGATTATACATTGGGTTTGGGGTGGTGTCGGGTTTGGATTATGTATTGCATTTAGTTTATATGTTGGGCTTGGGTTGGTGTTGGATTTGGTTCATGTGCTGGCTTTGGGTTGGTGTTGAGTTTGGTTTATACGTTAGATTTGGTTTATACATTGGGTTTAGGTTGATGTTGAGTTTGGTTTATGTGTTGGGTTTGGGTTGGTGGTGGATGGGTTTGGTTTACGTGTTGGTTTTGGATTATTATGTTTGGTTTGGATTATACATTGGGTTTAGGTTGGTGTTGGGCTTGGATTATGTGTTAGATTTACTTTATACTTTGGGTTTGGGTTGGTGTTGGATCTGGTTCATGTGCTGGCTTTGCATTTGTATTGGGTTTAGCTCATGTGCTGGCTTTGGGTTGGTGTTGGGTTTGGTTTATCTGTTAGATTTGGTTTATACATTGGGTTTAGGGTGGTGTTGGGTTTAGTTTATACATTGGGTTTAGTTTATACATTGGATTTGGGTTGGTGCTGGATTTGGTTTATGGGTTATATTTAGTTTATACTTAACTTAAGCTTATATGTTGGGTTTGGGTTGGTGTTGGGTTTAGTTTATGTGCTAGGTTTGGTTTATGTGCTGGCTTTGGGTTGGTGTTGGGTTTGGTTTATGTGTTGGATTTTTGTTTCCCTGATTCCACCCCATCCCTCTCCTCCCTCCCGACTTGGTGAAAACTGTTTGAAGTTCAACAACACGGCAAAGTTTTATTGTATTTCCGGCACAATGGATTTATATACGGTCCCATCCACTCCTTTAAGTGCTTCTCAAATGAAATGGAGCTAAATTACTGTCGACTTTCTGGCTCCTGCGTGCATCTCCTCATCCCAGAGAATTCGTTCTCAGTGAACTTTAATCTCCTCTAAACTCGCTTTTTGCGGGCTGTTGCCCCATTTTTTTCGAGCCCCTATTGATTCCACTCCATTCTGTTATTTCATCCACCCAAGGACTAAATCTGAATTTGCAAGGTAAGCCTTCAACTTTATTTTTATACATACATCAATTATGTGTATACATAAGCATTTGTGACACGAAGGATCCTGACCCGATGCTCTGGGGATGCACGATCCACACTTTACCAAATGGGAATTATTATATTTTCTTTTACTTCTTTGCTCTTTCTTCCAATTTCCCCCTTCGGAAGTCACAGCAAAGCCCTGAGAGCCTCCCGGCTCTGATCTCCTCTCCCTGGTTTTAATTCCCCATTCCATCACCGCTGATGGAGCCATTATTTTATAACACGTTCTTCCAGCACAGAGTTCACATCGGGGGGAGGAAAAGACACCAGATTCATTTCTCTGAGTTACTATTCACACCTCTACAACAGTAGATGACGCTTTTTCTCTTGCTTTCCTTGATTTATACATTCTCTCCTTCTTATCTTTAAATTAATCACCTTACGCATTCAGAGGAGGGGAATATGAATTAAGAGCTCTTCTAATTATTATTATTACAGAACGCTCTGCTTTGACTTCATTCTCTTTTCTGCCGACCGTTTCCTGAACATTAATGTTTCTAGATTATATATAATCTATATTATATATAATATAATTTATCTCTGCCCCTCTACCTCTTGTAATAGCATTTTAATACAAAGCCTCGATGGATGCCGTTGATACGGGAAAGGCCCTTGAAATCAGCTTTCCGGAGGAGGTGGGGGAAGAACTTTAGGAATTTTTAGACTTATTTTATTGCCTCGATAATCGCTTGTTTCTCAAAGTCAAACAGCATTTTACTGTTTCCTCTGCTCTATTTGTCAACTATTTGTAACGTCCTGCGGGAGGGATCCGCTCCAGACACTGTACATAGGAAATCATTTGAATAGTCATTTCGCGAAATCGTAGGGGTTTTATTTCGTCTCTGAAAAGGTCCTTTTGTTGCTTTTGTTTCCTAGCAACTGTTTTCTATTATAAAAGTTCAGATCGCAGATGATGTCAAACAAAATGGCCGCCCAGGCGCCTTTCTCGGTAATTTTAGCCTTTGACCCAAGAATGAACTAGAACTGCTCTGTGAATTAGGTAGTTTCATGTTGTTGGGCTTTAAATTTTAAACACAAGAACATCAAACTACCTGATTTACTCCAGTTTATCCCCCTCGGTGTGCAGCTGCCCCGGGCAGGATGGAGGGGGCGGACACGGAGCCCCGCAGCCCCGCACGGCTCCCCGCACCACCCAGCGGTGCCGTTTTCTTTGTCTCGATTCCCCATTTTAGGGGACTTTTGGCGAGACAACGACCCAAATCATCAAGACCTCATTAAAGGTCTAATTAGGCTGCGGCGCCTCTCGGTGGCCAAAATGCCCCCCCTCCCAACCCCCCCCCCCCCAGCGGCAGGCAGTCCTGAAACCTCAATAAAGTTTTCTTTTTTTCTTTCTTTTTTTTTTTGCGTCGTATAAAATAGCTACGTATAAATCCTCACACAGCTCCAAAGTGATCGGAGGGCGTCTCGTTTTAGTGATCCACGCCTCCGTGTGAGGGATAAAACGCGGCGTTAGGGAGCACAAAGAAAACTGCGTCCAGTTTAATTATCCCCATTGAGAAACGAAGTTTATTAAAGGCTCTGCTGCTCATCGCGCAGTGCCTCGGCTTTGTCATTTCGCTGGCGATGTTACAGGGATGGGGACGGCGAGCGGCTGTGTATGGCTTTTCCTTTAGAGGTTTAAATGCCCAGCTTAGCTGGACGTGTAGGATATTGAATTCAGGGCAATATTCAGCCGCTGAAGAGCTTCTGCATCTCTTAGGACACCTCCAGACAAACCCAAAACCCCAATGCTACATTCACCGAACGAAAAGGTTCGGGTAGCGTCGGGAATCCCCGCAATGATTTCCTCCCCCATCGTCACTCCAACGTGTTGCATGCGGGACTGCGCTCGTTTTAATGTCTTTTAAGCTCACGAAAGCCCTCGCGGGGGTGGGAGGGTGCGGGAAACGGTGCGTGTTTGCACGAAGTCCTTCCATTCCTCTTTGACACACTGCGACTTTGTGCTCTGTGCGTGTTACCACTCAGCTCGTGGAAGCGATTGGCCCAGCGTTGGTGTGTAAAACACCCGTAAAAAACAAGTTTCACATGATCCATGCCACGGCTAAACGAGCCTGAGCCTGCGTGTCCCCCTCCGAGGTTTGAAGAATTAAACTTTGATACGATATCCAGGGTTTAACCGCCATCTGCTGCGGCTGAGAGATCCCTGGGAATTTTTTTTTTCCCTTTTTCCTGCGTTATTTTTTTCCTTCCCCCCCCCCTTCCATTTTGTTAAAACGAAAACAAACAAACAGAAAACTCGTCTGGGTTTGAGGTCGGCGTGTGCTTTCTCCCCCGAAAGTGGTGATTGTGGCGGACACATCGCCTATCTCCGCTATTAAACAAACAGCCGCTCCAAGGGGAGGAGAGGGAAAGTCAAACAGCGTCAAATAGCTCGGAGTTTTCTACCCAATTCAGCAGCCCCGTGACTCCTTCCTTAGAAACAACGCGCTACTTGTGTCCTGCCTCAAAGCCCTTAAACGGAAAAGGACAATCTGGGAAAGTTAATCATAAACTATTCGGTAATAATGTCCCCATAGGCAACCACTAACTTGCCTTGTAAATGTCTGGGCTGCTGATTTTGATCTCTTTCCTACCCACGTCCATACAGGAAGCGAGGGCCGGGGAGGAGAGTGGAGAGACGGAGCTGGGGGAGATCAGAATCAGGCTCGGGGAGAGGGGGGGAGGATTTGGGGGTGGATTTGGGGGGTGTATGGCTGCCTGTAAGCGGGGACAGAACTCGTTTCCCAAGGAAAGAATGGGGTGAGAAGGGTGAGGGGAGACGACCCCCCTCGTCCCGTAGTTCCGCCGCCGTTTCTTTCTCTTCTTTTCCGAATTAGAAAGAGAAGATTGACCTTACCTGGAGAAGCAGCTGTGTGGGGATGGTGAAAATCCCCTCCTCGTGGTAACGGGCCCCGTTTGCGACGCGATGCGCAGTTCTGAGCTGAGAGACAGCGAGAAACTGCGGGTCGTCCAACACATTTCCCACGAGTTGCTCTCCTGCCAAGGTCCCGTCTGCCCCATAACGGCCCGACTCGGGGTCTGTGTGTGTGTGTGGGGGGGGGGGGGGGGGGGGGAGGAAGGGGGTCTTGGGGGGGAAAGCGGTGCGGAAAGAGCCCGTCTGAAAGTATCTCCCCCTTTTCTGCCATTTTATTACTGCACCTTCTTTTATCGCTACACGTTTGACAGAAACTCTCCCCTCAGAACTTCGTTCTCGTACCTGTGCCCTTTTCCCACCCTACCGCCTTGCCTCGGTGTGGTGGAGGCAGATCCCTCCCAGTCTTCAGATGATTTTTTGGGGGTGATGGGGGGGGGTTCCCACTATCTGGTGGTGACCCCACAGCAGATCGTAACGGGTGACCCAGCAGCAGTGGGGCGTAAAAGCCCCAAAACAGGCAGCAGTGGGAGAGATGCGGGCGCCCAGCTAATGCGTGGGAGCTCAATATAATTTCATGGAGGGAGAAGAGGAGGTGTGAGGGGGGGAGGATCAGTCCGGTAGCTAAAATGTGGGCTCCTGAACAACAATCCAACTTTATTTTAACTTTCTCTCCTCCGGCTTCTCCTTTTACAAAGCGCATACGCTTTTACTTTACAGGGGAACGAAATGCTTTATTAACTGCTGAGATTACAAACCTCATTTGGAATTGTGTTTTTTAACCGGAGTATACTTCGGGTTCTTGGAAAATTGCCCACATGTGTAACTTGTTTTTGCTTCTCTTCAGACAAGGAATTCCGCCTCCCCCCCCTTTTCAACCCCCCCCCTTCTTCTCACCACTTACGGATTTTTAACAGACGGCCGCATTCAAACTGAGGGCTAACACAGGAAATGGCAAAGGTAGATCTTTCTTCTTTCAGGCTACAGAAACTTATTTCACATCTTTTTATTAAAGAAAAAAAAAGAAGAAGAACTTTTACTCCTCAAGAGGGATTTTTGTTCCGCTCTCGTGACTTTGGGGGGGTTTGAGACTGAAGTTTTCTCTCTTAGATCCGCGTAAACGCGTTGTTTGTGACTTCTGAGTGCTTTGAGCCGGGATTTTATTACTCTTTCTTGGTTTAAAAAATATCCCTGTGATTATTATGATGAATAATTGCTATCTCGGCATACTTTTCATATCCGAAATTAACGCTCAGCCATTTGAAGGCTGAATGATCTCTGAGTCTGGTTTCCAGACTCCCCATAGCCGCGAGGTTCGCTCTCAGCTGTTATCCCCTCTTGCATATCCTTATCTCCTTCAAAACCCAACGTGCAAAGAAGAGTGAATATATCCAAAGTAAAGCACACTGCACACCACCTGGAAATCGTGATAGGACCCCCCCCCGTCCCATCCCAGCACAGCAAAAAGCCCCAGATCTCCCCCAGTCTCCTTCATCTCAGTGCTAAAGCGTCTGGAAAAGGAAGGTGCCAATGCTAATAAATGATAACAACCGTCCTTAAAAATAATGCAAGTGGTTCGATATGTTTTCAGGCAAAAAATAAAAAGAAAAATAAAAAAGAAAAAGAAAATAAATAGGATCGTCTGCTCTTTTATTTTTCTGGTGCCAAAACTTCCACATCAGCAAAAGATGGCAGCGGAGCAGACCTGCAAGCTGCATCTTGTGAAGGCGTTTTGTGTTCGGTCTGTGCAGCAATACCGACCCGAGGAAGCTGGTTGTTAAGGATGAATTTTTTGCAGCTGTGTGTTTCAAAGGGAAGCGCTGTGCGGAACTGGTTTTCTCTTTACAAACAAGAAAGATTATTTATAAACAACATCTGAGCTCGGAAGCCTCTGGGTTTCCATTGCAAGCTGACAATGCTCCCAGGTTTTCCTCACAGGCAAAATAATGCTTGGCACTGATTCTGAGAGCAGCAAAAAGTTTCCACTTTGGGCTTTTTTTTTTGGGGGGGGGAGTGGGTGTGTGTGGGGGGGTAACAGTTTCTAGTTCCATTTTAGCGACCAGCAATAAGCCCACACCTCAAGTGTAGGCAGCCGGTGTGCAAAGCGAAGCCCAGCTCGCACACCCTGGCTGCCCTAACCCAAAAACCCATCCCGAAATTGACTCTCCGATGTCTCTTTCCCCCCGGCTTTTTCTTCCTCGGAGTTCTTTTTTTTTTTCTCCCCTCTCTCTCAAAGAGAAGAGCCTTTCATGCCGTTTCTTTCGGGCTCTGTTTGAGGCTTTCAAGTATGAAGTCACAGGAAACAGACAGCACCACGCCACCGGGGCTCCCAGATCTGGGATGGAGCTGCTGCTCGCCTGGAGTCCCTCTCAGCAAAAGTTACAAAGATATGAGCTATGGGAATATGCACCAAAAATAAACTACTGAACAAACGGAAACCTCCAGAGGAGCGAAAGCAAATGGACTTGACAGATCAGCATGTGAAGTTTCCATCCACCAGGGATCTGAGAACTCCTGCTTTCTGCCTCACAGCCACACTCCTAAGAGTCTTCTTGGGCTGAATTTATATACTACAGAAGATTATATACTCACATGCTGACATAGTTCATCATTATTTATAGGAGGCGCACCAGGACTTTTTTTTTTTCCCCAAGAATATATTTATTACAGGTAAGACACAGCCAATCTATCTAGCAAACAGAGAACAGGTGTTTTGCTTCAATTAACGTTCAATAATTTTATCTATACTTATTCAACGCCCCGATGCCAACACGGCTGTTTATCCATCACTTGTATAAACACATTTCCACGAGCCAGGAGACTTTAATCTCCAGGACTCGCTTAAATCAGCCCTTCCCTTTTCCGAGCTCTCATAATGTTTTCAGAGTCCCTCCGAATCTGTTGTGAAATAGGCTGATGTAATAAAAAGAATAAAGTCTTCGAAGGCAATAAAGCAGAGGACTGCGGCAATCCGAGCAAGCGGCTCGCAATGCGCGGCTGATGACACGGGATCCCTTAAGTTCAATAACTCCGTACCGAGTTAAAGGGAAGAGCAAATCGAAGTGGGGGAAAGCAGGAATTTCGCCCATCGTTCGTCCCGCTTTGGGAGGCGAGCGATTTTGCCCCACGCTGCTCTACTTGTAGGCATTTCTCTGCCTTCCCCAGTGGAAAGGCAAAGGGATGAAGGGAGGTTGATTTGGATGCACCCCACAGAAAGGAGAGGAAGGTTTGTCGGGCGGTGAGGACTCACCTGGTCACATTTACACGCGACGGTCTTTGCAAGAGCTTAAACCAGGGCTCACCTTGGCTGGAGCCCGAGTCTGCCTCTGCTTTTCCAGAGCAGGCAGAGTTTTGCTCTGGCTGGGGGTGGAGGGGGGCTCTTATAACCTTGGCTGATGTAAAAAATGAAAAATAAATCCGACCTCCGGTACTGGGATCCGGCTCTCTCTGCCCGTCATCCCGACCCTCTCAATTAATTCTTTCTTTTTTCTTTTTTTTCTAATGAAAATGGACAGTTTCTTTCCAGCTCCTCTTGAAGAGGGTCTCTGGTTCTGGACGTAGGGAAAAGCGTCCCTCCATCACGCTGCCATCGAAAAACACCGCTGGTGGGAACAAGGGAAAATCGAACAATTTGGGTGTCGGGTTTTTAGCGCCTTAATGATCACCCCGTATCACCAAAAGACCTCTGATAGCAAATTCATAGATAGGTTTTGTGCAGACGGGCACATAGGAGTCTTGTACACGCACACACACGGTATCACAGACAGAGAGAGATGCGAAATACCCTTTTTCTTGATTTCAGGTGGCTATTAGCACCCCATCCCACCCCCCCAATGTTATTATTAGCCCGTTAATACAGGCTATATAATACTTACATCCCTATATACTTCAGAAAGGATTCGCGATGATTTATCATTCCTAGAAATCTCTTTGCCCTTCACATTAAATATCCTTCTGTGTTGGGGTGAGAGGAAGAAGGGCGGAGGGGCAATAGATTAAAGGAGGCGAATTGATCCAGACTGTTACAGCTGAAGTCCAGAAAAACACTTTTGCCCTAATCACACCGCGCACCTTTTCCTTAACCAACATTTACGACGCCATCAGATCATCTCGCAATAAACGCATTTGTCATAATAAGTCGGGGAGAAAAAAAAACTGACCCCGTTACCCCGCACCGCCGGGCGGGACCCGCACCGAACCGGAGCCGAGCGTCAATCATCGCATCCAGGGCTGGAAAAAATAAAAATAAAAATTAGAATTCTAATTAAAATGAAGGCGAAATGAGTCGGATCGTCGATAACGCCATCGGGGAGAGAGGGGCGGGGGGGGGGTGGCACGCACGCATACATGCGGTGGTGTGAGCGAGGTGTGCGGGGGGGGGACTGGGGGGGAACACCGTGACTGGAAAGGAGAGGGATCCCTTTTTTTTTTCTTTGCCCCTTTCTTTTTCCACAGGCAATAAATTCAGGACTATAAAAATCCAAGCAAGCTAATGTAAGTTTTATTAAACTCTTTAACCGTCTCAAGTCGGAGGCAGCCCGCAACAAAGCAGCGTCAGTGGCGCTCGGTATTTCACCGGGCTTGTAAAGTTCAATGAAGGTTTCTGATTCCAGAGACGTGGTGCATCAAGCTGGTTCGGCTCCAGCCAAACAACCCCGAGATAATGCCGCAAAACACGTGAAGATGTATTCACGTAAGGAGCGGTTTTGGGATGCGATATGGATAGAAGCACTCAGCCGAGGGCATTAAAGGGGGAGGCAGCGGGGAGGGGGGGGGGGGGGGGTCGTGTCTGCAGCTCGAGCCGTAATGTCACGCATATGCCACTCACATTTGAAATTTCATATTTGCCCCCATGATCGTACCACGTTAGCATCCATTTTCCGATGCCAGAGGGTTTGTTATTTACAACACCCTCCCACAACTCTTGCTTTTCCTTCCAAAAACGCGTTTCTACGCGCATCGTGTGCGTGCCGTTTAATGAGCACACGAGTATGTGTGGGTACGAAACCACCGGGGTGCGGGGGGGGGTGAGGGGGGGGAGGTTGGTTTCTACGTATTTTCTGCCTTTTTTTTTTTCTTTCTTTCTTATTTTTGCTATCGTACTCCGGAGCCCGAGTGGCAAAGAATAGCTTTTATCTCCATTCCCCCGTGGTGGTTATTAAAGGCGAAGTGAATACATCAGCATCTCTCATTAAAACAAAACAAAAAAAGGAAAAGAAAAGAAACCCGGACCCCCTCCCGGACCCCCCCATAACGTTTCAGCAGCAAAATCTACGTAGGGAGATATCAAGCCCAGCTCTGCCCGTTTCGTGGCTTTTCTAAACTCCTGACGTTTTGCAACATTGCATAAACATAAAACAATCCATCCTTGATATGGAATGCAAGGGCGGATGACAGCGCAGCGCAGCCCCCTCGGCTTCGATTGATTTACGCCGAGACTGACGCTTTATCAGGCACACGAAAAAAGTTTGACCAATCATTTTGCTGGGAGCTCACAACACAGCAGCCCAACTGTACTTTGTTGGCTAGGAAGTTCGAGAAGGGGGTAGAGTACAAATCTAGATCTGTCCTATATATATATATATTTTTTTTTCCCTTCATTGAACCGTGCTTTGTATGATGTCTGAGAATGTCCATTTCTGGGACTCTTAGCAATTACTATGTCGACTCTATTATAAGTCATGAAAGTGAAGACTCGCCTTCAGCTAAATTTTCATCTGGGCAATATACAAGTTCCAGGCAAGCTGGGCACAATGAACATCTAGAATTCCCCTCTTGTAGTTTTCAGCCAAAACCTCCAGTTTTCAGCGCCTCCTGGACTCCTTTGAATCCACATTCTTCTGGTACCCTTCCTGCCGTCTACCATCCATATATTCAACATCAAAGCGTCCCATCTGATAGCAGGTATCTACGGAGCTGGCTGGATCCAGTGCCCAGAGCAGAGACCCTCCCGGGGCAGGGATCTGTTAAGGCAGAGCCGCTGCTGGGCCGTCCCGGGGATGTCCATAAACAGGGAACACAGGAGTACAATTTAGAAACTTCTGCTGCAAGGGAAGGGATCGTTTCCAATCAAAGGCCCAGCTTCGAGGACAATAAAGTTTGTGAAGGAAGCGAAGACAAAGACAGAACAGATCAAAGTAAGTTATAAAAGTGAGGAAGTAAACAGTATAAAAGCTGGAGGAGGTGCAATAAAAGGGGACAATGCTGCGTAAAGTTTAAAATCAGGGCTTAAAGAAAACTCTCAGATGGCTGATGCCAACCTAAGGGGAGAGGTGGGGAGGGGAGAGGGGTGGCATTGTTTCTGCGGGGAAATACAAATAAAAATTAAAACGAGCGTCGTCTCCGACTAAAACAGAGTCCAGAGCGGACAAAAGCTGGATGGAGCCGTCCTCTTTCCTACAGAGCGCTGACTCCGGCAGCGGAGATCATTGCTGTAAGCGGGAATGAGGGCGCGCGGAGCTGCGGGCGGAGGGAACGGAGGGACGGGGGAGGAAGGGGCGGGGGGGGAAGAGCGGAGAAACGTCGGGAGAAGGGCCGGGAGAGGAGAGCGGAGGTCGGGGGAGAGAAAAGGGGAAAATCGTGGAGGAAAAGTTCACGTGGAGGGGGGGGAAGTAAAGAGCGGCGGGGGCTTTTCCGTGCCCGCTGCGCTGCGCCGCGCCGGCAGATTGCGGGCTCGGGGCTCCCCTTCACCTCGGGGTTTGTTTGTTTTGTTTTGGGTTTTGTTGTTGTTTTTTTTTTTTGCTGCCGAGTTTTGGTCGTGGATGTATTTGTTGTGCTTTGTGTGTTTTGCTTGGTTTCCTTTTTCCCTTTTTTTTTTTTCCCTTTCTCCCCCCCACCTCCCCTTTTTATTTATTACATATATTTTTTGGCACGCGTTCGCTTATTTCTGTTCCGAATTGCTCGCGTATTAACGCCTCACCTCAGGGTCTGACTATTTCAAAGCCGGAATATCACTATTTCCAAACTCCCTCCGAGTTGAGTTAAAAAGAGAGAGGGAGAGAGGAGTGCTTCCAGCTTAATTAGCTCTTTATTTGCAACGTAGCCAGATTGGAGAACAGCTAAACTTCATCGCGTGCCTTTTTAGTGACCTGGTTTCATTTTGACTCGCCCTGAAACGCAGAAAGAAAAATCGTTTTGATGCATTTAATAAGATTCTAGTTGAATTATAGTTGATTCTGCTTGTAATAGGCGTTGTTGTTATTACTAAAATGACGCAAGAGCGTTTGAGTGAGAAAGAACGGGTGTCCGGTTCGGTTGGTACCCGGGGTCCATCTGGAAGATGGAAGGGTTGTGCGGGAGGAGAGGGAGAAATTTGGCTCCAGCACCGCGGTGAATGTTTGCGCAGTGAAAGGCGAAGTTGTGCGGAGCGTTGGGTTGGAAAGGGCAGAGAAATCCCTCGCCAAGGGCACAGCGTGTGCAGGACACCCTGGCACAGCCATACCGTGAATTAACTTCGTTTCAGTTTTTCTATCCCCTCTCCATCCATCCCCCTCCTCTCCCCCCTTTTAATCCCTCACTAAAGTGTAAGAAAACGCGATGTATTCCCCCCTTCCGTCTGCACGATGGTGCGGGGTGTTATTTTTTTCCCCTATCGTTTGGCTTGCACGGTGCACACGCACTCACACACACACACACAGGCACAAAAAGAAAGTCCTGTTCTATTGTGCTGGGCAGAGATCCAGAACAAACTGCAAGCGGGAGGTGAACGGTCGGAGAGAATGAAATATCCAAGTTCTGTGCTCAATGTCCCTGAAATTCAATATAGAAAAGCCTCGTCCAAGAAAATGTTATTAAGTCCTAAGTAAGAGCAGGGACCCGAGCTAAGAGGATGCAGTGCGGTTGCTCTATGGCGTGTGGTTACGACGCACATTTTGTTTTAAATAATAGTTTAATTTGGGCTAATGTGGAGAGGCTGCCAGGGCTGGGAGACGGAGCTGTTTTGCAGAAAGCACTCCCACCCATTTCCCTGACTCTTTCAATTTTTGAAAGTATTTCACAATAATGAATCTCTGAGCCGGGTATGGCACCGGGATCTGTTAATTTATTTGCTAGGTTTGCAGGAAGCCATGTGCCAGAGCCTCCCCTCATTTCCTCACCCATTCGCGAGGGTGTATACAGTCAGTAAATAAAATACCCGCGTTTAAAATGCCTCCGATTTTAACGATCCGAGATACGACCGAAAAATAAAATAAAATAAAATAAACCCCAACCGAATAAAAATCCGTTATGATGCAGAGCCCTCCGTTGCCATTAAAGGATGGGTAGCAGGATTAACAGTATCAATTATTAACAGCTTTCTTCCTCTTTAATATTTAATCCTGCATATTAGATCGAGTCAATTACATTAAGGAAATAGCAGCGCAGATTTGGAAGAGGCAGCGCTTGCAGGGGAAGATGAAGCGGATTATTTGTAAAAATATTCGGTGTATTTGGTTTTACGTGGAGGGAACGTGGCGATGGGGCACGCGCGTGTGTGTGTGTATATATTTATAACGGTCCGTTTAATTGGTGTAAAGGTTTATGGCTTCGGCCATCGTTTCGGAGGACGAAAGGGAAATAAAATAGAAATACGCGGTCTGTTCTTTGCCTTTGCCTTTCCCGCCTCTCCTCTCCCCAGCACTCCT